>NC_137468.1:123014600-123677034 GCF_964235325.1 Thermobia domestica
ATTAAATTGTAGACCCAGGGCCGCTTCTGTTGGCCTGTGAGAGAAGTCCGGCCGATGAACTTACAAAGCTGATGAACTGATAAAGGAGCTTTTTTTGAGACCTAGGTACCCAATACAAGATCCTACGGCATCGTATTACCACATCACTTAGAGATCGATTTCATCTCTTATAATTTTTTCAGTAATTGTAGAATACTATTTCAATGAGGTCTCTTGACATCTCTTCTAATGTTCTTATTTTAAGGCGATTTCTTACGTAGTGGACGCATTATACAGAAAGCTTCACAAGCTCGGGGTGCTTGTCCCATCGCAAGTTACCCATCAACTTGTCCATGATTTTAACGCGCTTTCTCTTTACTATACCTTATGAGCTCACCATGATATTCATTCTTTCTCAACTAAACACTTCTTGTTCCGCACGTCACAGGGTTTAAACTTGAATATTTCGAATTTGCAAGTCCCAAAAACACTATGAGCTGCCGTACTTTTCCCGTATCAAGCCGCCCGCTCTCGTCGGTTGTACTGCATGCAAACTGATTCCACTCGTTCTAATGCAGTTATCAGGGCGGATCTCGACATCTACTGATATTATCTTATTATCTAAATGCATGCTCATATTTACAATTAGTAATACCATTATATCTGCAGAGGGCCACAGTCGGCAGCGTTGTAGATATGGCATATGAAAGTAATTTGTCATCAGATTTTAGTCTATTACAGCGTGTAAGTTCCATATGAAAAATCCTAATCTGACTACACTTCCTATATAATATTACTATGTCTGGTTGGTTGTATTGCATGCTAACTGCTTGCATTCGTTTTGATAAGGGAACTACGTGTATATAGACATCTCTTCTTAGTAAATATGTGAATGTTTGTGAAGTGGGTAATACAATGAGCTCTAAAAACCGTCTAAAGTATAGTTCTAAGCACATATCTGTGTGTTTCGACTTTCTTCTTGCCAATGTTAACGGCTCTTGGCTGGACTATGCAAGGAATGTACTCTAGGCACTTTGCCATGTTATTACGCTATATGATGCGATCATCTATGCAGAATTCTACAGACGATCTGGTGCTTCTATTTTAGTAAAGGAATTACTTGGTGATCTAGAATGGCTCTGGTCAAAGGCCATGAATATGCTCGCATACATACCAGGCCAAATGACGGTCTGGTTCAGTGTTAGAGATAAGTACACTTCGTAATCCTCAACTGTTGTAAGGTAGATTTTGTGGAGTAACTTTCTGCTCTTGAGAAGAAAACCTTGAGTCGCTGCACATTACACGCAAGGTCTGTGCACGTCAACAGAAATACATCTTGTTGATCCTACTGTCTCAGGTATGAAAGGTGTCAAAAAGCTAATAAAAGATTGTTGCACTAATTTGCTACAGACGGGAAGTTTACCAGATCTTTGCTCACCGGTGAGAAACCGTTTATAAGATCGGGAAATTCAAATCCTCCAATAAGGTTAATAACAGTGTCCGATATGGCGGTTTGTAGTATAAGATGAACTGTGCGACCCAGAAAGACTTTAAGGTTCTACAGCCTGTATAGGTCTATAGATACGTAGCGTTATCAATATAGCATCTCGATGACGCCTCGAAAATTTTTTTGGGAGGCAAGTTTAACTGTCAGGCTGAGCGAAAGTTATTAATTGTATTTATTATTTTCTTTAGGCACCGAGACGAGTAAGTACTCGAACACTTTTCCCAAGAGGGCAATTTCAGGGCTTCTGGTCCATGTGGGAAGTGAGCCTAGTAAGTTTTAGATCTTTCAGGTGTACTTAACTGAAAATCTCCCAATCTAACCTGTTAAAAGAAATTTTCTGTGGATTCATTGCTTTGTTGCTGGCTCTGTTCTAGCAGACTTGTATAACATCTTTGTATCGCGAATCAGTCCTTTACACCGCTAGCTTTAGTAATTCATCGGCCGGACTTGTCTCACAGGCCCGCAGTGGTTCAATTGCCACATCTAGCTGGACAAAATGTAAAAAACCGAGTGCTGAGAAATAGTGAGAAAACAACGGGAATTCTTGGGGCAAGTTCTCAAGTGGTGGGAAAAGACCACTACGGTGCCAAATTACAAATGGGGAAGTATGTCGGATCCGACGAACAAGATTAATTTTATGCAATGTAGAATCAGCTGATCGACAGTTTCCGTGCTAGATCTTACGTCTGCAGCTTATAACACAGACAGCTCTTGGTCAATGCCGGGAATATAGAGTAACAACTTTAGATGAAGGTATGACTTGCATGTGACATGAATGAGGTGTGCCGTGGGTTTTTGGTTGAGCTATGTCGTGATGAGAAACACTAGCGAATAAGAACGTATACTGTACTTAGGAATAGGTATACTGAACTGACGCGTAAAAACAATTCTCCATCAGTCTCCATTTTCTAATGACTATAGATGTGTAGAGCAATGATTGTAGTGTGTGAATAATAACTATGACGTGAAATTGTTTGCATAATTGTTGCTTCTTGTGCTTTCAAAAATGGGTGTACGCTGACACAACGAGTCTTCTTCGACGCCTGGAGAGGTGAACCCAATAGTTGCAAGAGAACCAATAGCGTTTAACCTGTGTAATGGACAAAATTAAGATTACAAAACTGTGATGAGGATATAGCAGAGTGCGTCAGAAAGGTTACAGATAGTTTTTGTATACATGTCAAAAAGAAATGGCGAAAGTGTCATCGTGCAATGAATAACTTTGTAATCAAAGATGGTACGTGGCTTAACAGTACAATGGAGTTTTCTGCAAAAGTATAAAATGCAGCGACATTACGACGACCAGTATCATTTTGTATATGTGTGACACCGAGAACACCTGTAGGGCGTCTAAGACAACTGTTTGAAGAAGCAAGTGAGAAAGCAAATAGAGGATGGTTGCAGTCGTTAGTACAACATTGACAACTGAAGAGTTAGTGTATGCAGCCCACATGGGTTTACGTGCAAAAGAAAAACGTGATGCTTCTTATATTGTGAAAGAGATTGATGTGTCACCCAGGAGGGATCGCGAATCAAAAAGGCGTACAAGAGTCCAGAGACGACAGTACCAATTAAGATTACAAACGACGAAGCATTAGCATTATATGTTGCCGCGAAATTGACAAAGAAACAACACCAGTTAGTTCGTAACCGGGCAAAAGTTCATAATGCAAATATCTATTCGTCTAACTATAAACTGTTAGAGGCAAAGAAAGCGTGCTACCCAGCCGATATTATCACAGACGTATATGCGGAAGTGCAGCTGCAAGCGTTACTTGATCATACTATCGAGCGGTTGATCACCAAAAACAGTACTATACTGCGAGAGATCAATCAGGAAGTTGAAATGACCATCTTCTTCAAATGGTGTTAGTGATGGCGCGTCAGGTCAGAGCGCATACGAACAATGGTATAGTTCACATACAGAAGACGATATACATGAATATACATATTTGTTTGTTATTTCGTTAGTGTCTGTAATATTACAATAGGTTAAGAAACACTCTGGCATAATCCACGGCAATTGCCAATACGCTATTGTCGGCCAATCAAGCTACTGTTCATGAAAGAAAGAGCAGAATTAACACGTTCAGAAGCTACTAAGATACAGCAGCAACTACAAGCTCTCTCACCAACAACTATCACTTAATTGATCATCAAATAGTAGTGAAACACAGATTAATGCTGACAATGGTAGATGTGAAGGTCTGTAGTGATATCACAAACAATCATATTAACGATGTTACATCTGCGGTGCATCTTCAAAGCAAATGAACGATCCACACAAAACTACAGCACTACCACCTGACACAACAACGTTTGAAATCGTGTTGTCAAGTCTGCATTACTGGATAAGGTTTTTTGAGTGTCTGTTGCACAGTGTATATAGACTGGACATTATACCTGACAAGTGAGAAAGAGGGATCAACCAAATGTTGATCAAAGAAAGAAATTACCACACAAGCGATTTCGTGAAGAAATAGGTTTCCTGACGGATGTGCCGAACCCAGGCTACGGAACAAGCAATGAGGTAATATTGCCCGCAACTTTTTCTGAATCCATCATTATACGCGTCCATTACTGTCATCAATGAAGAGTTGATTAAACGATTTGCAGCTCTCTTACGTACCATTGCTAGTGGTTGTGCAAGTAACTGTGAGGCATTTGGTATGTATTCTCTGCAAACTGTCCGATTATATGTGGACCAGTATAACTGGTATTACATGCGGGCAACTGGGCATATGTTTTTGATACATGGGACATCGTCGATTCTGCGCTGGTTCCTATTGGACAGCTTTCCGAAGAGGCACAAGAAGCTCGGAGTAAAGATATTCGATGCTTCCCCGAACATCATACCAGGAAAAGTTCTCATCGCGACAACACAGAAGATTTAATGCACATGTTGTTAAGCATGCCGGATCACTGCATAAAAAACCTTAGCAAATTCACATTCAAACACAATGAACATCTTCCCGAGGAAATACGTTTATTGTTACAAATTCCTCCTACGTGTCAATCATACATTTCAGCTGATCATACTACTGAACACAACAATAGTTCTTCCACTGAGGATATGTGACTTCTTACCGATTCGTGTCTTTCTGTGTACGTGCTCTGCTGTGTTTTCTTTTGTTATGAATTTTGTCCAGCTAGATGTGGCAATTGAACCAGTTTGAGGCCAAGAGAAGCTGGCCTGGTTCTACAAGGTATACACGTACCTAATTACCTAAGGATCTCTTAATAGATTTTCCGGCCAATAACCTGAATGTGAATCCTTTACAAGATTACGACCATAAGTCTAATATAACTGTTACAGAAAATTGTTAAATTTCGTGAGATTCTATCTGATAAGTAGCTTCGAAAAGTCGCAAAGGAACAAGGTGCTGAGCATTAAGCATTGATTATCCTTATGTCGTATAAAACCTAGGGCCATATATCGGAACCAACTGCAATGGACGTGTAGTAGAACTTTCATTTTTGCAACATGGTCTTGGATAAAAATGTACATGGAGTCTTGGCATGTATGGAATATCAAAAGATCGTTCTTTATTAAGAGTGTTAAACTTTACTTCCTTGTTAAGGGGTCGAAAACTAAATGGCAGTTACACAATTTTAAGTGTCCTTGCAAATGCCAGAATCCTCGAAGACATATGCTGTTGAAAATTTTAACATATAAACAATCAAACAATAAACAATTGTTATAATCGTACGACTGAATTGTACTATAGCACGCGAATGTGATATCTAAATGAATAAGTTTTTGGTCGTTACTTTTAATGTGTCCTGCTACGGTTTCGTTTTTTCTTCGGGTACCAAAGCAGTTAGTGTTAAAGGATTAAAATATATATAACAGAACAATAAACCACCTTCATGTTTTATACCTTTTCCTTACACCTTCATTTAAAGTTTTATCAAGATCGTCTTTATGTCCATTTTTTTAGGTCTATAAGGCGGGGACGATATCACAAAATAATAATCATAACTGATTGGATCAACAATTAAGCCTTGTCAAAGACATATCTGTTTTTTACAGCTATTGTTCGTTATCATCTATATCTGTTTGTCTTCCGATCTGCCATTTCTACATGAACTCTCTGGCAGAATGCAGAAAACCTTGAAAACTTCATATCAGCTCTTTTACACTATCATATGGTTCGTTGACAATCTTATCTTGCAATCACTTTTTATCGACAGGTAAGTAAGATTATCAGGTAGTTGTTGGTAGCTTGTAATACGCATATCCTCTTTCACACACCAAATTCTTTCGATTGGGTAGATGCTCCGACCTTTCGCTCGTGGGGTTGGAGGTACTTCCGAATTGAATGCTGAAAAGCTGCCGTGTTACTAGGGGGAAAAGTGGTCATATTGAAGCATTGTAATACTCCTCCCTTGTTATACGTGATATGACTTATACCAGGGAGGACATGTATCCTTCTCCATACGGGCGAATAAGAAATGTGTAATCATGACCATTTTGTCAGGATTGAGTTTTGGATTGGTTGAAGACTCTTCTTCTTTTCACAATTCTTCTTCTTTTTGAAGGATCTTGTAGGCTGCCAACTCTTCACTGCTGAGAATAGCTGAGGTCGTGCCACAGCCTGTTGCATTATGAAAAAAGTAAAAGCATATTACAAAAAGCTTGACAAGCTCCGGGATGCCTGCCCTATCGGAAATGAGTGACCCATCTACTTGTTCATCATTATAACGCGTGATATTCAGTCTTTCTCAGCTAAAACCTTCTTGGTCCGCACGTCACTGGTTTTAACCGAATATTTCGAATTTGCAAGTCCTAGGGACAATATGTGCTGAAGTACTTTTCCCATTTGAACCCACCGTCTCTCGTTGGTTGTACTACATGCAAATTGATTCCACTCGTTCTAATGCAAATATCATGCCGGATCGCGACATCTACTGATATTATCTTTTTATCTAAATGCATTCTAATATCTACAACTAGTATTATCATTATTTGTGCAGAAAGCCACATTCGGCAGCCGTGTAGATAAATCTTATTTCTTCTGCCATATGAATGTTATAGGTGTAATTCAACAGATATTAGTCTATTACAACTTATGAGTTGCAATTGAAAAATCTCACTACGCTTCTTATCAGATATTACTATGTCTGGTTGGTTGTAGTGCATGCTTACTGCTTGCATTCGTTTTGATAAAACAACAACACGTATCTGTATATCTACTCTTAGTATAATATCTGAATGTTTCTGTAACTACGTAATACAATGTTCTCTTAACGGTCTGAAGTATTGATCTAGGCACATATCTGTGTGTTTCGACTTTCTTCTTGCCAATGTTAACGGCTCTTAGCTGGACTGTGCACGGAATGTACTCTACGCAGTCTGCCATGATATTCCGCTATGCATATATATATGCGATCATATATCATGCGCATATATGCAGATGCAGCGATCATATATGCAGCGATCATATATGCAGAATTCTACATACGATTTGCTGCTTCTATTTTTGTAAAGGTATCATTTGGTGTTATAGGAGGGCTCTGGTAAACAGCCATGGATATGCTGGCATATATACCAAAAAAAAAATGACAGTCTTATTCAGTGTTAGGGTTAGTACATTTCGTAAGCCTCAACTGCTGGCGATTAATCTGATACATTTTGTGGAGTAGCTTTCTGCTCTTGAGAAGATACCTTACACGCAAGCGCCAGCGAAATGACGTAGTGTTGAATTTAATAAATAAGGTTACAGAAATTCTTCCTGTTGATCATTCCGTCTCAGAAACGAAAGGTGTCAAAAAGCTAATACAGTTGGTGCACTAATCTGATACAGAGGGGAAGTTTACCAGAACTTTACTCACCGGTGAGAAAATCGAGAAACTCAAATCCTCCTTATTAAAAGTGTGCGATATGGCAGTCTGGACTGCAAGATGAACCGTGCGAGTCAGAAAGACTGTTTCTTTAGCCTGAAGATTAGTGCGATAGATACGTAGCGGTATCAATATAGCATCTTGATAAAGTGAGTCAAGGATGCGAAAGACACCTCGAAATTTTTTTAGACGCAAGTGTAACTGTCAGGCTAAGCGAATTTTATTAACTGTATTTGTTACTTTCTTTGGGCACCGAGACGAGCAAGTACTCGAACACCATTACTAAACGAGGAAATTCAAAGCTACTGCTTCAAGATGTGGAAAGTGAGCCTAAGAAGTTTTATATCTTTCAGGTATCCTTAACTGAAAATCACCGAATGTAACCTAAGTACAAAAGAAAAAAATCAGTCAATTGATAAATTTGTTGAGGTCTGTGTTCTACACCTTTCTACCAGGCCTGTATAATTAATTTGTATTGCGATGCAGTGTTTTTCACTGCTAGCTTTATAAATTCAATGGACGGAGTTCTCTCACAGGCCAAGAATAGCGGGCTTGGGTCTACAAGGTAATCACGTTCGTAATCACCTCAAGAACTCCTATTAGATTTTCAGGCCAATAACCTGAATCCTTTACAAGCTTACGACCATAAGTGTAATATAACTGTTACGGAATATTGTTAAGCTTCGTGACCTTCTGTCTCAAAAGCAGCTTGGTACAGTCGCAAAGGATCAAGGTGCTGATCAGTAAGCATTGAGTGGACTTATGTTGTATAAAACTTGGGGCAATAAGTTGAAACCAACAGGGATCGACGTGTAGTAGTGCTTTCATTCTTACGCCCCCTTTTGGCAAAAAATGTACATGGAGTCTTGGCATGTACCGTATATCGAAACGTTGGGTGATATCAATAAAACGGAGAAGTTACTCATTACGCCCAATTTTGAAGTAGTTACTCGCATTGGTATCAATAAAAAGAGAACTGAGCACTAGTCGTCTCGGCTGACCTCGGAGGAGCCCCGCCATTTTGAAGTAACCACACCTCTATTCTCGAGCCGAGTAACTACTCCGCATTTGATATCAATAGAAATCAAAGACTCCTCTGTGATGCTAGTAACTTCTCCAAATTTGTGGAGCAAGCTAAATAGGTGACTCCGTGCGAAATATGGCAGAGTATATGATTGTTTTACTACGTAGAAAAACTTATAAACTGCATAGAAATGTTGGAAATGGAGATTGCAAAAAGCATTATAAGTTTATGAAAGAAAATGTAGTGATTAGCACAACATTTCATAAGGAGAATCAACCGAAATTCGGGGTGATGGACTCCGTAATGATGAAAAGATGCGGGTTTTCTTTAAGGGCGCCGATCTATTGTATTTATGAATATACAATATTTGGCATAATTAGAGTACAATTTGTCCTAAAATCCTGATATATATATACCTTCTGCATCTGAATGCCCTCCCCCCCCCCAAATTTACAGAGAAATCGGTGCCCTTGGTTTTCTTGCGTTACGTGAGTGATCCGGGATTCCAGGTCGGAATGTCAGGGGATTCTGGTGTGGCTCAAAGTACTGTCTATGACTACCTGAAAATGGATTGTTTCCGGAAGTGTGCGTAATATACAAACAGCAAAGGCAGAGTGGCAAGAACAATATACATTTCCGGGTGCTTTCGGAGCACTTGACTATACACAAGTGGCATTAAAGAAACCTAGTATTTTGGAGAGTAATACGTTAATAGGAAGAGCTATTTCGTGGCTAAGCGGTTAGCGTACATGCCTTTGGCATAGGAAACCCGCGTTCGATTCCCGGCAGGAGCTCATGTGGTTTGGATTCCACGTTAATCAGTGGGTTCTGTCTCATATAGGCACGCTACTGAAAAGGACGTTAAACTAATAATCAACTCAACTCAACGTTGATAGAAAGGGCGTATACATGAGAATGTATTTTGTTTATGTCAAGGCGAAAGGGGACACGTATGGAGTGGAAAACGCAATCACATGGACGTGATTTATAAAGTGGGTGGCTGGACTTTTTAAAAAAGAAAACAAAGGAGACAAGTGTCTGATTTCGTTCTTAAAGCCAAACAATCTACAAAGACCTTGGACAACACGTGATATGCTCTTGTCGTATTAATCTTGATATTGCTGGATTCCAATCAGCATCCATCAGCTCAAATAGGCTCATTCCCATGGTTTCAGTATTACTTTCTTCCTTCCCGTTTTTTTTAAATTTTTTTTCTTCTTTTTTATTTTTGTTTTATTCTCGCTCGAATATTAAAGATTCTCTTTTGAATTTGTGACTCAGTCGTAGATGTATTTGATATTTCGTTGCATTTCACTGTAATTACCTTCAAAGTTTCGGCTTTCCTTCGTTTACTTTCTGGTACCTGTGACTTTGAAAGTACCACTGGAAACTCTTTTACAATATCCATTAATGCACTTTGATTGAAGCTGTCGTTGCTACTTGCCCGTTTCATGGCTTTTAAGATACTACGCCATAGGTTAAAAACAACGAAATGACTGCGCGATGAATGGGAGAAATGAGTAATCACTTCTTTTATTGATACGACTCAGTGTTACGTGCAGAGGAAGAGCGAGTAAACGTTCATAAATCTGGAGCAGACTAGACCTGAGTAGTGGCTTGTTTTATTGATACGAAATTGAGAGAGGAGATTACTCCAGGTGTAGTTACTCCGATTCTCGAGCAGGACTTCTCAGGAGTAGTTACTTATTTTTATTGATATCACCCATTGTTCTTTTTTAAAAGAGTTAAACTTTGCTTCTTTTTAGTAGATTCGAAAACTAAACGGTAGTTACACAATTGTTACTATCCTTGCAGATGGCAGAATCCTTGGAGACAATCATCTGCTGTAGAACATCTTATCATATAAACAATCAAACAATAAACAATTGTAATAAACGTACAATTGAATTGTACTGTAGTACTCGAATGTGATATCCTAATGAATTGGTTATTACTCGTTAACTTGTGTTTGTCCTCCTACGGTTCTATTTTCTCTTCGGGTACTAAAGCCGCTCATGTTAAAGAATTCCAAAATATGTAAACTAAACAATAATCCACCTTCATATTTTAAACCTTATTTTTATACGTTCTTTTAAAGTTACTTCAATATCGTCTTCATGTCCATTTTGTTAGGTCTATGGGGCGGGGACGTTATTTCAAAATAATAATCATAACTGTTTGGATCAACAATTAAACAATTGTCAATGACATATTGGTTTTCAACAGCTTTGTTCGTAATCATATATATAAGATTGTCTTCCGAACTACCATTTGTACATGAAGTAACATAACAAAATGGAGAAAACCTTCAGTATTTCATGTCTGTTCTTTTATAGTAACTTGTGGCTCGTTCACATTCCTATCTTGCAGTCACTTGTTATTTAAAGGTTAGTAACATTAGCCGGCTGGAGCTGATGGTAGCTGTGTGGGTCCTGGAATTCGCATATCCTCTTTCGATTGGGTTCATGCTTAGACCATTTAGCTCCTGGAGTTGGAGGAACTTCCCAATTAAATGCTGAATACTGCCGTGTTAGAAGGGGAAGAAGTGGTCATATTGAAGCTTTGTAACTACTACCTTGTTCTATCTGATATGGCTTATACCATGGAGGACATGTTTCCTTCTCCATACAGGCGAATAAGAAATATGTAATCTTGACCATTTTGGAAGGTTTAGTTTTGATTGGTTGAAGACTCTGACTAATTTTCACATTTCTTCTTCTTTATGAAGGATCTTGAAGGCAGCCAACTATTCACAGCTGAATATAACTGAGGACGTGTCAAAGCCATCATGAAAAGAAGTGAAAGCTATTTTTTAAAGACGATAAAGTTTCTTTTAATTTAACAATTTCGCAGAATTTACTACCAGTTCTGCTTGTATGTGGCTTTAAAAGAATCAGCAACTGCTCATAAGTATTCTAATAAGATTCTTAGAAAATCCGAATAAGACCCATCAACAGCTACAGGTTTCCCGTTTTTAGTTTCTTCCATTATTCTTCTTCATATACAGCTACCTTTACTCCTTCGAAAACTGCTTGCATCACTGGAAGACGTCTAGTATTGATCTCCAAGTTTGTCAAGATCTGTGATTGAATTGTCGTGGCTTCAATGGCAGATTTAAATTCGATGGTTACAGATATTTCCTGAAAGCTATTTTTTGTTTTCGGCACTTCCGTGTCTAATTGTAATTTAAATCCATAAAATACAATTGAAAATAGCGCTTAACATCATTTATAAACGTACTTAACGCAGATTTGATTTGCCATTTTTAGTCCACGCCATTGCGTGTATAAGACTCTTCCTTCTACGTGTGGGTTTTAAAACACAACACAACAGAGACTCTGCAATATTCACCGCATTCTAACTTATATTCTTGCGCATTGAGATATTATCACACAAGAAAGATGGCATTAACTCAACTTGTCGCTCAGATGATAAACTGTCTCGTTCATAAGTCCTGTAGAACTTCTTTTATCGTAACAGTATAAGGAAGTGAACAATGAATCTTGCTAACGTTGTGTCTGCCATTGAGTTACACCCCACGAAAATTTCGTGGCCTTCTGTAAGCACTGTTGGATAATATTATGAGTTGGATCTTCGTTTAAGAAGTTTTCCATTTCTGCGAATTGTGAATGTTCCTTGAGTTGTTAGTTTCTTGTAATCCTCCGATACCGTCCTGTCCTGGTGTAAGCCATATCAGATATAACAAGGAAGTAGTTACAAAGATTCAATATGACCACTTTTCCCATTTCTAATACTGCAGCTGTGCAGCATTCAATTCGGAAGTACCTCGAACTTCAGGAGTGAAATGGTCTAACCATCAACCCAATCGAACGAGGTTGGTGTGTGATATAGGATATGCGAATTCCAGAACCCACACAGCTACCATCAGCTCCAGCCAGATAAGCTTACTTACCTGTAGATAAAAAGTGACTGAAAGATAGGATTGTGAACGAGCCACATGTTAATGTGAAAGAGCCGATATGAAGTATTCAGTGTTTTGTGTATTTTGTCAAGAGAGTTCATGTAGAAAATGCAGAATGGAAGACAATCTGATATAGATGATTAGGAACAACAGCAGTTGAAAATCAACGTCATTGACAACGGCTTAATTCTTGATCCAATCGGTTTTGATTATTATTTTTTGTTAACGTCACCGCCTTATAGATTTAACAAAATGGACATAAAGTTGATCTTGATGTAACTTTAAATCAAGGTATAAAGACAAGGTATAAAAAATGGAGGTTTATTGTTCTGTTTATATTTTTTGGAATTCTTTAACACGAGCAGCTTATATGTCGGCTTATGTCCTTACTCACTTTCCACATCTTGGAGCAGAAGCCCTGAATTTTCTCCCTTAGTAATAGTGTTCGAGTACTTGCTCGTCTCGGTGCCCAAAGAAAGTTATAGATACTGCTATTAGCTTTCGATTTATAAACTTGCGTCTATAAAAAATTTCGAGGTGTCTTTTGCAACCTTGACTCACTTCATCAAGATACTATATTGATAACGCTACGTATCTATCACACTAATCTTCGGCTATAGAAAATTGTCTTTCATACTCGCACGATTCATCTTGCACTAGAGAGTGCCATATCGCACACTTTTATTAAGCTTATTGGAGGATTTTAATTTCTCAATCTTCTAACCGTTTTCTCACCGCTGAGTAAAGTTCTGGTAAACTTCCCCTCTGTAGCAGATTAGTGCACCAACTGTATTACCTTTTTGACACCTTTCATACCTGAAACGGAATGATCAACAAGACGTATTACTGTGATCTTATTTATTATATTCAACACTAACTCATCTCGCTGACGTAAATAGAGCTTGCGTGTCCTGTCCATCGATTCAAAGGTATTTTCTCAATGAGGAGAAAGCTACTCCACAAAATGTACCCGATAAAACGCAAGTAGTTGAGGCTTACGAAGTATACTCATCCAGGCTTGGTATGTATGCGAGCATAACCATGGCCGTTTTCCAGAACCATCCATCTACTTATCTATATACTGTAAATAACTGCAAGAAAAGTGATCAAAGCGCATGCGTTATGAAATTAGATCAGCCATTATACAGGATATATGTCCAAATTCTAACTCAGATGAATAAATTTCTGAACAGTCCAAAGTTTTACCGCCTTTGGGAAGTTTGCAGTTAAGTAGTTTCCAGACACGACTGGATATATTATGTCAGGAAATGGCATAAAAGCTCTTTGGTGTATCCTGTACACTATGACAACTTTAGTGAAAATGCTGAATGAACATGCCTACTCAAGATCATTCAGAAATCACTTCTAGACTTTGCTCGGGGACCCTACATGTGGTTTGAAGACATTTACAACTCTCGGAGGAGATGACAAAATCTAGGATCTGCGATCTTATTCAACAACGCCTGGATGAGGAAATCAGTATGCAACATTTACAAGAAAATGAAACTGCATGACAAAAACTATATAAGGAAATCTCGAAATTAAGACGGTGAAATTTCCCGAACCGTAAATTTTGGGCTGCAGTATATAGAGAAGGTCTTAATCTTATTGGAATTTATCCAAAGAGATTACATTGAACAGGGGACTAGAAACTATTTGTAGGCAATTAAATGAATGCTTCCGTTTTCTCATGCAGGTGGTCATCTTTTCTATGAAAAATTTGCACATCACTATACTTAACATTTGGAAGCCCTGGAGGCAACTACGGTATCAGAGGATTACAAGAAATTAAGAATTCAGGAACATTCTCAATTCGCAGATTAAGAGGCTTTCTTGAGCGAAGCTCGAAATGATGTGATTATCGAACAATGCTCAAAGAAGGGCATGATATTTTCTGGGGATTAACTCAACGTGAGAATCAACGTTAGCAAGATAAATCCTTCATTCCCAAATACTGTTACAATAAAAGAAGTTCTACAGTACTTTTGAAGGAAACAGTTTATTATCTGAGTGGGAAGCTGAGTTAATGCCACCTTCCTTGTATGAAAATTTATCAATGCGCAGTCTCATTTGTACTGAGTTTTAAAACCCACACGTAGAAGGAAGAGTTCTTCTACAAGCAATGGTGTGGACTAAAAATGGCAACTCAAATCTGCCTTAAGTACGTATATAAATTATGTTAAGCGCAATTTTAACCTTAAATTTATGGATTTAAATTACAATTAGACACGTAAAACGCCGAAAGAGAAAAAGGAGCTTTCCGGAAATATCGGCAACGATCCAATTTAAATCTGCCATTGAAGCCACGACAATTCAATCAAAGTTCTTGAGAAACTTGGAGATCATACTAGACCGCTTCAAATAATTAAAACAGTTTTCGAAGGAACAAAGAGTAATGGTAGAAACTACAAACGGGAAATCTGTATATGTTGATGGTACTGATTCAGATCTTCTAAGAATCTTACCAGAAGACTTCATAAGCAGTTGCTCTATCTTTTGAGGCCAATACAAGCACAACTGAAAGGAAATGCTTTGTAATTATTAAATTAAAAATTACGTGATTACCTTGTAAAACCAGACACGCTTCTCTTGGCAGGTGAGACAGTCCGACCGATTAATTACTAAAGCTAGCGGTGTAAATCACTGATTCGGAATACAAAGATGTTATACAGGTATGGTAGAACAGGTGTATAACAGAGACAGCAGGAAAATAATCAATGACAGATTTGTTTTTACTTATGTCACACTGGGAGATTTTCAGTTAAGTCACCTGAAAGATATAAAACTTCCTAGCCTCACTTCCCACATCTTCCACCAGAAGCCCTGTAATTCCCTTCTTGGGAATAGTGTCCGATAACTTGTTCGTCCCGCTGCCCAAGGAAAGTAAAACAGACTGCGATAACATTTCTATTAGCCAGAAAGTTAAACTGGAGTTTATAAAAAATATCGAGGCGTCTTTTGCAATGTTGACTGATTTCATCAAGATTCTATATTTATAACTACCGTTTAGCTTTCGAATCTCCTAAAAAGAAGCAACGCTTAACTCTCTTAATAAAAAACGATGTTTCGATATGCGGTACAAGCAAAGACCTCATGTACACTTTCATCCAAGAAGAGGCGTAAGAATTAAACCTCCAGAACACGTCGATCCCAGTTGGTTTATACTTTTTTCCCTAGGTTTTACAGGCTATAAGGACAATCAATGAATGGGTACTTCTCAGCAGCTAGATCCTTGCGACTTTACCAAGCTGCTTTTGAGACGTAACGTCACGAAGATTAACAATATTCCGTAACAGTTATATTACACCTTTGGTCGTAAGCTTGTAAAGGATTCACACGCAGCTTATTGGCCTGAAACTCTAATAGGAGTTTTATTGGTAATTAGTAACGTGATTAAATTGTAGACTCAGGGCCGCTTCTCTTTGCCTGTAAGACAAGTCTGGCCGATGAACAAATGAAGAGGATGAACTGATAAACAGATGAACACAAAAGTCCTGTAGAACTTCTATTACCGTAAGAGTATTTGGGAATGGAGGATTAATCCTGCTAACGTTGTGTCTGACGTTGAGTTAATCCCCGAGAAAATTTCGTGCCCTTAATTATGCACTGTTCGATAATCATATCTCTTGGAACTTCGTTCAAGAAGGCCCCTTTTCCTGCGAATTGTCAATGTTCCTTGAGTTGTTAATTTCTGGTACACTGTGATACCAAATTTGCCTCGAGTGCTTCCATCTGTTGAGTATAGTGATGTGCAAATTTTTCATAGAAAAAATGACCAGCTGCGTGAGAAAACGGAAGCATTAATTTAATAGCCTTCAAATGAAGGTTGTTGTAACCTGTTCAATGTAGTCCCTTTGGATGAGTTGCAATACGATTATTACCTTCTCTAAATACTGCAGCCAAAGTTATAGGTTCGGAAAATGTAACCGTCTTAATTTTGAGATTTCCTTATATGGTTTTTGTCATGCACTTTCATTTTCTTGTTAATGTTGCATACTGATTTCGTCATCCAGACGTTGTTAATAACATAGCAGATCCTAGATTTTGTCACCTTTTCCGACAGTTGTAAATGTCTACATAACCACATGTAGAGGTCCCCGAGAAAAGTCCAGAAGTGAGTTCAGAATAATCTTGAGTAGGCATGGTCATTCAGCATTTTCACTAAAGTTGTCATAGTGTACACGATACACCAAAGAGCTTCTATGCCATTTCCTGACATAATATATCCAGTCGTGTCTAGAAACTACTTAACTGCAAACCTCCTAAAGGGGTACAACTTTGGAGCGTTCAGAAACTTCTTCAACTGTGTTACGATTTGAACACCTTTCCAGTATAATGGCTGATGCAATGTCAGAACGCATGTGCTTTGTTCACTTTTTCTGCAGTCATTGCTGTATGCAGAAGTGTAAAATATATAGTATTGGTATTTGATGTTGAAATATCGAGGAAATACAGCTTTACTACACAGCTTATATCTAAAGAAGAGGTGTGTTTCTCACCATTACACAATCGTTGTGACGAAGCTTTCACAAGATGAATAGCTATCCAAAGGTTGTTTGCGAATAGGTAATCGAGACGCGAGTGAAGATTTGATTAAATCTTCCGAGTAAGAAGGAATTGACACATCAAGAACATGAGTGTATAGCATTATAGGGGAGGAGGATGTCAGATAGATGAAATGTGATACGATATTCTTATCAAGACAATGGTATCGTGATATCATTCTAGAACTTAGATATGGACATTTTTCACCAACAGACTTCTAAAATTAATGACTTTTTTTGCTCTATGAAATGTGTGGCACTGAGTTACTAATCAAATCATACAGTGAGCTTATATGAAAAGCTTATTTAATTAGCCAACAGTTTGGTAGCTTTGTGATGACCGGTGTTACTAAATTGGTAGCGAACACAGGACATACTATACCGTAAATATTTTCCACCTAACCGTGTAAGAGAAGATCCAAAAAAACTTAAAATCGATTCTTTATTTTGCTCATCGATCAGATCACCGGTCTCAGACCCCAAAGTAAGGCTGCTTTGGAGGTTAGAATATAATTGGTTCCATAGCAAGTATTAAAACATACAATCGGGAAAATATTATGAACGATAGACCAGAACATAGTGAATCCTGCTCAAATCTGTATGTAAGGCCTAGTGAGCAGCAAGGATGATAATTAAATGCATATTTGAGAGCCTGGAGTGTTAACACACAGGAGACTATCTTTAAATAATATATCCGTAAGAACACAATTCTTTCGATTAAACAGTTTCTAATCAGGCTAACGATGAAGAACCAGGCGAGAGCTAGGAAAATTTCTTCAGCAGGAAGCACTCTCAAATAGTATTGTAGTTGCATATAAACTGGAAATATAGCAATTACTTGATTATCATTGATAAATAAATAGTAATTATTTGAAGATTTGGTATCCCAACATTTTTCAATTCCAAGGGCCCACCTAAAACAAGCCGCTGTTCGTTCCCAAAGCTATACGTCTGTAATACCCTAGTCTTATTAAAGGGAGAAGTAATCCACGGTTTTTTCAATGCTACGCCATTGCATAATGTGAGTTATGGAGCTCTAAAAGCACTACTGCATCGTTTTTAAGACCTAGGTACACAACACAAGATCCTTCGGCTTTGGATTCATTTTAAATTCCTTTACTACCTGTAAGCCAATAGGAATCAAGTAATAGATTCCGATGTCCACTGCTAACTTCTAAATTTCACAGCATTGTAAGGAGAACGTAAAACGGCATAAGTCGCTTAGCCATACCGGACATCTCGAAATGGAACCCTCGAATTATTGGCGCGCGTGTTGCACTCTAAACTACAATTTAAAAATCGAACATCCCCGTCCAACACCAAAATTATTACTTTTATCACCGTGAAACTTACAGATCGATTTAATCTCTTATTATGTCTTTTCAGAACTTTAGAATACTATTACAATGAAGTCTAGTAACATCTCTTCTAATTTCCTCATTTTAAGGCGATTTGTAACGTAATGGATGCATTTTAGAGGAAACTTCATAAACTCGGGGTGCTTGTCCTATCGCAAGTGGCCCAGCAACTTGTCCATCATTGTAACGTGCGTTCTCTTTACTATACCTTATAAGCTCACCGTGCTAATCACACTTTCACAGCTAAAAACTTCTTGTTCCGCACGTCACAGGGTTTAAACTCGAATATTCGAATTAGCGAGTACCAAAAGACAATATGAGCTGCAGCACTTTTCCCATTTCAAGCCGCCCGCTCTCGTCGGTTGTAATGCATGCAAACTGATTCTACTCGTTCTAATGCAAGTATCATGGCGGATCTCGAAATCTACTGTTATTATCTTTTTATTTAAATCATCCTCATATCTACAATTAGTAATACAATTATTTCTGCAGAAAACCACAGTCGGCAGCCTTGTTGATAAATCTTGAATCTTTAGCCATATGAATGTAAATTTTCAAAAACCTTAGAGTATTACAACGAGTAAGTCGGAATTGAAAAATCCTAATCTCACTACGCTTCTTATCAAATATTACCATCTCTGGTGGGTTGTATTGCATGCTAGCTGCTTGCATTCGTTTTAAGAGGAGAACAGCACGTATCTCGACATCCCTTAGTAAAATATCTAAATGTTTTGAAACTTGATAACACAATGTTTCCTGAAAACAGTATGAAGTATAGATCAAAGCATATATCTGTGTTTTTCATCATTCTTCTTGCCAATGTTAACGGCTCTTAGCTGGACTTTGCATTGAATATGCTCTTGGCAGTTTGCCATGATATTCCGCTATGTGCAACGATCATCTATGCACAATTCTACAAACGATTTGGTGCTTCTATTTTTGTAATGGAATTTACTAGGTGATCTAGGATGGCTCTGGTCAACGGCCATGGACATGCTGTCATACGTTCAATGGCAAAGGAGTCTGGTTCAGTGTTAGAAATGAGTACACTGAACCTCAACTGCTGGCGATTAATCGGGTACATTTAGTGGAGTAGCATTCTGCTATTGGGAAGATACTTTTCAGCCGGTGGAGATTACACGCAAGCTGTATTCACGTCAGCGAGATGAGGTAGTGTTGAATTTAATAAATAAGATTACAGAAATACCTTTTGTTGATCATTCCGTTTCAGATATGAAAGGTGTTCAAAAGCTAATACAGTTCGTGCACTAATCTGCTACAGAGGGCAAGCTCACCAGAACTTTACTCAGCGGTGAGAAAACGGTTAGAAGATCGAGAAATTAAAATTATCCAATTAACTTAATAAGAGTGTGCGATATGGCACTCTGTAGTGCAAGATGAACTGTGCGAGTCAGAAAGTTTTTAAGGTTTTATAACCTGAAGATTATTGGGATAGATACGTAGCGTTATCAATATAGCATCCTGATGAAGTGAGTCAAGGTTGCAAAAGACGCCTCGAAATTTTTTATAGACGCAAGTTTAACTTTCAGGCTAAGTGAAAGTTAATAGAAGAATCTATTACTTTCTTTGGGCAGCTAGACGATCAAATTCTCGGACACTATTTCCAAGAGGGAAATTTCAGGGCTTCTGGTCCAAGATGTGGGAAGTGAGCCTAGGAAGTTTTATATCTTTCAGGTGTATTTAACTGAAAATCTCCCAATCTAACCTAAGTAAAAAAAAAATCTGTCAATTAATTACCGCTGTTCGTTCTGTTATACCATCGTCTTATTAAAGGGAGAAGTAAAAAGACGGTTTTTTTTTAAAATTTTACGCCATTTTATAATGTGAGTTAATTAGCAATAAAAGCACTATTGCTTCGTTTTTAAGACTTAAATACACAACACAAGATACTACGGCCTCCGATTCATTGTTGAATTTCTTTAATAGCTTTAAGCCAATAGAAATTAAGGAATACATGGCTACGTCCACTGCTGATTTCTAAATTAGACAGCATATTTAGAAAGACATAAGCCGCCATAAGCCCTTTAGCCTCACCGGACACCTCGAAATAGAAGCCTCGAATTATTGGCACGATTATTGCACCCTAAACCATAAATAAAAATCGAACATCCCCGTCCAACTTAAAAATTATTTTATAATCTCCGCATCACTTAGAGATCAATTTAACCCGGCAATTTTCATAGCGTTAATTATAAAGATTAAACGTTCTCGCAAATAAAAGTTTTTATTTAGGCATTCCTTAATACATTTTTCATTTTATTTTGAGAAACTCATACCCCGGTACCCTGGTACTTTGGTGTCACCTACAAGTGACACTGGCAATACGTGTACAAACTGACACCATGCTAAACTTAATGGGAGTGGAAGTTTTACTCTAAGTATATATGGTTCTCGTGTATATATTTTGAATGCAACAAAAATTCAACCTATATAAGAGATTGCACACTCATTACAAAAAATATCCAGCATAAATTGAGGTTCAAAAACCAAAGCAGTTCAAGAAACAGTTTGAACGCCATCAAACTGAGAGTTTGTTTGCCTTTTCTGCCAACCTTGGGTTCCGATTTGAAAAAAAAAATCATCGATTCTCATTATGGAACTTGTACCAGCAATGCTGATGTAACCCAACCTCGCACTTTCCACACATTATAGTTCTTTTGTAGCAGAAACCCCATCTTCCGTTGGGACAATCCACAGGGTCGTGATCTTCAACACTTCCACTATTTCGCTGCTCCAGTGAAACTCTTGATGAAACAGGTGATGCACACACAACACTTTTCTTAGCACGTTTCCCATATTTTTGGCAATAGGCTTGCACTACTGCTCTCCTGAATTCTCAATATGTAAATCGACTCCCAGTGGTTGTGGTTCTAAATATTAGCCAAGCATTCTGGCACGCTGTGTCGATTCCGAAAACAAACAGAGGGAACCACCACTATTTACCCCGGTAACCTAAGCGCATACGGTGAAGATTTTCGTCAAACCTATCTACACCTCCCATGTATCTGTTATATTTTTGTATAACTGACGGGCATTCAATTTGAATCTTTCTTCTTTTCGATTCGAACATTCCTATTCTTTCAAGTTTCGAAATTGGGAGCTGGGAGTTACAGTTAGACGCAATAGTCACTAAACTATTATTCCACTTGACAATCGTAATGTCTTTGGTGCATTTGAATGACATGGATTCTCGATTGATTATCTTTAGCACATGTGTGTCTTCCAAAGAGCATTTCTGAGTTCTGTTTTCCCTAATAGTCCCTTTTCCACCAGTGTTACGGTTTGATAGTTCTGTTAGAAGGGACAAGGATGTAAAAATTTTGACAAAATACAGATTACAAGGACCTAATTCACGAGGAAGACGTGATTGTATCTCGAGTACAACAGCAGCTCAAAAACCGAATTCGTCTTGCTTGGGTAAACGTGCAGATTTAGATCATTGATAAGGCTCAAATGTGATCAGGTATCCCTCGCGTGTAGCAGCAGACCACACTTTGTAACAAAGCAAAAATTCTTGCCATGGATATGCTGTTTGGTGCCGTGGCGACCAAAATAAGGAATCTTGGATTTATCTATAGATATATGAGAGGGACTTACTTTTTTCAATTTGTCATTAAATTTCTTATTTAGAATTGTAAAATTTGCCCTAACTTTCCCAAATTTGTCGTTTACTGGGAGATTTATGCAGTTTGACAGATGAACATACTTTTCAATTTAAAAAAAAAATCGATTTCTTCTCACTAGTTTCAACCATCTTGTTGTAAGTATCAGCCTTGATTTCCCACAGCAAACGTAAGTATTTTCGTGTCGCAATATAAACCCTAATCTCATCTGTTGTTACGTCGAGTGCGTGATTGTTTTGTGAAGCATATCTATTTGACATTTCACAAATGTGTTCAATAACTTCATCAGAAAAAAAAAGTTCAAAGCACTCCGTTGAAGAAACTATCAAGTCTTTGTTATGAGAAACAACTTCATCTTTGTCTCCCCGTCCATATTGGTTTGTGAAGACCTCGTGTCTTCGGGACCACTCTCTACGTTCAGAGATAAAACTGGATTGTTCAGCCACTGATATGCTCGTTTGCTTCCCTTTCTTGTAAGGTACATCACCACTATTATAAACACTTTTTTTCCTGTCAGCATATTTTGTGTGTTCTTCAGGAGGAGACCTCAAAACTCTTGGCGGTAGTCGATTCATATCAGCCACATCTTCATCTCCGCTGTCTTCTTCAGTGTTATAGTCATCTTCAGGAGGAATCAGAACTATTTCTTGTAGGTCAAGATCAGATTCGTTTTCTTCCAAACAGTCGAGATTTCATGGAGCTTCAAGCTGAAAAAAAAAGAGATATTTTGAATAAAGTAATACTAGAATCACTCTAACAAACAGTTATTTCGTATAAAATATCAGATGAATTCGAATCTCTATAATTCGAACATAATATGAAATGCCTGTGGGATAAGTAGCTTTCGCAACTGAAGCAAGATATGTATTTAAAACCAAACTTTGGCTGCTTTGGATTCGCACATATTCATTGGATATTAGGTTGAATGAAACGTGAGAAGTCTTTTTTAGTTGAGGATAGCAAAGGAATGTAAGCGAAGTGAAATAAAATCTCTAAAAAAGGTGCATATTCCTTGCGAGAATATTCTGCACCAAATGAAAAATAAATTTATTAGTTTATTGACGGTAAATATGACTAAATAATTTCTACCAATGTAGAAGGTAACTAATTGTGAATTTTTTTCTGTACAAGGGACAAAATATCACTAAACAGCAAAACTTGACTTCTTATCTCTTATCACACAAGTAGACTAACTTTACCTAACATAAATAGTAATATAGAAAGTGGGCCCTTTTTTACCCTTTCTATTGCCACAAGTGAAGAAGTTACGTACATCTCTCTCTCTTTCTCTCTCCCTCGATCACTCTCTCTCTCACACACACACACACACACGAGCTCAATCACACACATACACAGACACACAGAAGCACCATATTACAGGTTATACGATAGTAGTACATATTATATTCTTCAATACAAAAAGTAGCTCTATATCCCAGTGTCACCTGTAGGTGACAACGGATTTTCAACTGGTCATACGATATATTAGGGTTTAGATTTCTTTTCTATAAACCAATATTATCACTAACTGATACTTGAAGAAAAATACTATAACATTTATATTATACCCACTCACCTTCTGTGACTGGTAGAAGCGTCATTTCGGGCACACCTGCTCATCTTGTTAACATTCGGTGAAGCCATTCTGGAAATATCAATGCAGAAGTTTCCATTAGAGGGCCGTCGAGTTCTAATGCCACTCATTTGTTTCTTTAAGGACAGTTCTA
This sequence comes from Thermobia domestica, assembly GCF_964235325.1. NCBI lineage: Eukaryota > Metazoa > Arthropoda > Insecta > Zygentoma > Lepismatidae > Thermobia > Thermobia domestica. Next base: position 123,038,150 of record NC_137468.1, read on the forward strand.
CACCCTTTGGCAATTGAAATAAGTTTCAAAAAAAGAAATTAAATTACATGCATCCGAAGTAGTGGGTCACTTAGAGATCGATTTAATCTTTTATTTTTATCTATTTTCATTTATTGTAGAATACTATTACGATGAAGTCAAGTGACATCTCTGCTAATGTTCTCATTTTAAGGCGATTTCTGACGTAGCGGATGCATATTACAAAAAGCTTCACAAGCTCGAGGATGCTTGTCCTATCGCAAGTGATTCATTAACTTGTCCATCATTTTAACGCGCTTTCTCTTTACTATAACTTATGAGCTCACCATGATATTAATTCTTTCTCACCTAAAGACTACGACAGTCGGTTCAGTGTTAGAGATGAGTACACTTCGTAAGCCTCAACTGCTGGCAATTAATCGGGTACATTTTGTGGAGTAGCTTTCTACTCTTGAATAGATACTTTTGAGTCGATAGACAGGACACGCAAGCTCTATTCACGTCAGAGAGATAAGGTAGTGTTGAATTTAATACATAAGACTATAGAAACACTTCTTATTGATCATTCCGTCTCAGATATCAAAGGTGTCAAAAAGCAAATGCAGTTGGTGCACTAATCTGCTACAGAGGCGAAGCTTACCAAAACTTTACTCACCAGTGAGAAAACGTTTAGAAGATCGAGATGTTGAAATCCTCCAATAAGCATAATAAGAGTGTCCGATATGGCAGTTTGGAGTGCAAATTGAACCGTGAGGGTCACAAAGACTTTAAGGTTCTATAGACTGAAGATTAGTGTGATAGATACGTAGCGTTATCAGTATAGTTTCGTGATGAAGTGAGTCAAGGTTTCAAAAGACGCTCGAAACATTTTATAGACGCAAGTTTAACTTTCAGGCTAAGCGAAAGTTAATACCTGTACTATTACTTTCTTTGGGCACCGAGACGAACAAGTACTCAAACACTACTGGGTAGAATAAGAGGCCTTCTTGAGCGAAGTTCCAAGTGATATTATTATCGAACAGTGTTTAATGAAAGTCGCGAAATTTTCTGGGGATTAAGTCAACGTGAGAAACAAAGTTAGCAAGATTAATCCTTCATTCCCAAATACTTTTATGTTAAAAGAAGATCTAGAGTAGTTTGGAAGGAAACAGTATATCATCTGAGCGGCACGCCTCCTTCCTTGTTTAAAAATATCTGAATGCGCAAGAATTTTAATTCGACTGCGCTGAGTATTGCAGTCTCTGTTGTACAGAGTTTTAAAACGCACACGTAGAAGGAAGAGTTCTACACGCAATGAAGTGTACTAAAAATGGCAACTCAAATCTGCTAAGCGCTATTTTCACCTTATACTTTATGGATTTAAATTACAATTAGACACAGAAAGTGCCGAAAGACAAAAAAGAGCTTTCGGGAAATATCTGGAACAATCCAATTTAAATCAGCCATTGGAGCCACGGCAATTCAATCAAAGTTCTTGAGAAACTTGGTGATCAATACAAGACTCCTTCAAATGATGCAAACAGTTTCCGAAAGAGTAAAGGTAGATGTATATGGACAAGAATAATGGAAGATACTACAAACAGAAAATCTGTAGCTGTTGATGGGACTGATTCAGAACTTCTAAGAATCTTCATGAGCAGTTGATGATTCTTTTGAGGCCAATACAAGCACAACTGAAAGGAAGTGCTACGAAATTATTAACATTAAACACACTTTAGCGTCATTAAGAGATTGGTTTCACTTTTTTCATGATGCAACAGGCTGTGACACGACCTCAGCTATACTCAGCAGTGAATAGTTGGCAGTCTTCAATATCTTTCAAAAAGAAGAAGAATTGTGAAAGTTAGTCAGAGTCTACAACCAACCGAAACTAATTCTGACAAAATGGTCAATATTCTTATTCGCCTGTATGGAGAAGGAAACATGTCCTCTCTCTTATAAGCCATATCAGGTATAACAAGGGAGTAGTTACAAAGTTTCAATATGGCCACTTTTCCCCCTGCTAAAACGGCAGCTGTTCAGCATTCAATTCGAAAGTCTCTCCAACTCCAGGAGAGAAATGGTCTAAGCATGAACCCAATTGTATGAGGTTGATGTGTGAAAGAGGATATGCGAATTCCAGGACCCACACAGCTACCATCAGCTACAGCCGGCTAACGTTACCTTTAAATAACAAGTGACTGCAAGGTGTTAACGAGTCACATGTTAGTATAAAAGAGCAGATATGAAATATTGAACGTTTTCTCAATTTTGCCAAGGGTCTTAATGTACCAAATTTCACAAAATTAAATCCCACCATTAAGCGGGTTTGCATATCCATCTCCTAACTATGAAAACATTTACGCTCTTTGCAACCTCAATCATTTCACGAATTCAACCTGTCTTACGTATGTTATTAGGACATATTATCGATTGTGATTTATTCTAAAAACACTTTTATACATTGCAAGAGCTGTAACGTCCAAATATTTATTGAGAACTCATAGTCGCATCTGAATAAACAAAAGCGAGTACGGACAGTAAACTGCTTTCACAAAAGACAAAAGAAGAAGTGCAAAGGTATACAAAATGGTCGAGCGGTTTCGGTCGATACACTATCAAACACATGTTTCTGTGTTCAAACCCGGTAGCAAGTTGTTTCTTTCAGTTAAGTGTCTTTTTATTTTCATCCGGAGGCTGAAAATATTTCTTTGAGTAACTCATTAAAAATTTCTTTTGTTTCAATTTCGATTAGAACGGAAACTTATATGAATTGCGAATCTTAAATCCATAGCTAAAAAAAATGAAGTATACTCACTACTCTATTATCTTTTGATTTGTAACGATAAACTATTTATAAACAGTGGTGACTAGAGTAAATTATCCTCGGGGGGAATTTTAATATGCGGGTGGAGGGCAAACATTGGTAGTCCACATTGAGTACGACGAATATATGGTCCTGAAGGCGGAAATTTCTTAGCTCGAGAGGGATCTCAAATTCTCCCTCAGATCACGTCCTGAAAGCATCATTGATTCAAGCTTTTCGTAACAAATATAATATTACATTTGTTTCTCGTTCCACATTTAGAATTGGTAAAATCATAACTTTTGGAGGATTATAATAAAAGCATAAAAATTACAATACCAATCATGTATAAATTATCCTGTAAGTTACCAACTTTGGGTCAGATTAAAACTCAAATATTTGTTTTCGGATTGCACTTAGAAGTAAGTCCTCTCTATATAATCCTAATTGAAAGGGAAAGCCGTGTTTAACACTAATTAATTAATCAATATTTATACGAATATTTTTTATTTTACTATTTTTATTATTTACTAGTATATAAACTTCATTTCCAAAATTAAAATCTCGAAAATATATATTGCTCTCTATTCGAAATTCTATTTAATCGAATCCCACAGGAACACAGACAGAAATATCGAAAACAGGTGAAAAAAAGAGAGAAAAAAGCGTACCCGGCGGGGACTCGAAGTAAGTTCGAATGGTGCTTTACAAGCCGAACGCCTTAGAAAACTCGGCTATGGTAACAACTAGTGAGTGTAGCAAAGGCTTCGAGTAGTAGTTGTTATTACAGAATAACATTTTCTATTGCCTAAAATTTAAACCTAATTTACTTTGATATAATATATCTATTAATTTGTTACATGAACACGTTTTCATTACTTTGATGAATGATGTATGGTGTCGATATAGATTCTATAACACGCTCTATCGTAAATATTATAGAAAGTATCAGGGTTATTTATGATCTTTTATGGAAATTGACTGGCGCATGCGCAGTACACAGACAGTTCAATTGGAAGGCGAGGAAGGAAACGCTAACACACTCTTAGAATGTTTCCTTCGCAAGCAGTAGTTTCCAACCGAGCGACGGCGGGACGCACTTCGTCCTCCTGGGGTGGCGTGAAGGGTTTACGAAGTCCCTTCGTTGTGTTATATTTCTTGAATGATTATACACAATATCCAGTCACATCTTCTACACAGTTGGAAGTGATAAATCGTAGTATAAATAAACCGTCCTCCACACACAGTGATCGTTGCTTTTCTAAGATTATAAACTGAAACACTTTTTATTTCAATAGAACATAAAAGTTTCAATGGGAGGGGCTACAACCCCCTCAAGCCCCTGGGTCTTCGAAATGTCACCGCCTAAACTGTAACTTTCAAGTTAGAATCGAAAAATGGAGACATGTGACCTACTAAATATATTTTTAGTTCATTATATATTTTCATAAATAAAATGTCCACAATTACAATGGCAGTAAATGCTAAGTAATTATTGTAAATCTTTGTACTTTCATTTTCCCTCTTTCTTTTCAATTGAGCTTGAAAAATGTAAAAATGGGAGGTTAAGAACTTCAAATATTACGTATATTTTAGCGTGTTACGGGATTATATTTAATAGAATCCGGAAGGATCACAAACAGAAACGTCAAGAAGAGGTAAAACCAAATTGTACTGTGGTGGGATTCGAATTACTCTTGAATGGTGCCTCAGAATATCTAGCCGAATGCCTTAGTCCACTCGGCTAATGTGACAAGTTGAAAAACTAGTAAGCGTGTTTCATGTTCAATCTTTTGTTACAGTATGAAATTTATTTTGAATTCTCTGAAGTTTAAGCCTATTTTGGGCTGATGTAATAGTCTGTGGAAATTGTTTTATGTTTACGGTATTCTTTACTTTGACGAATGATGTTGTTAATATAGGTTCTATTACGTATTCGTTCATAAATATTACAGCAATTGTCAGGATTATTTATGATCTTTCATGAAAATTGACTGGTGCATTCGCGGTAGAAAAAGAAAGATGCACTTTACCAACATTTGCCATACACGCCAGAACGCAAATTTCTAAGGTTCTCAAAATGCCTCGTTCTAAAGGTTGTGGAGAACTATCTGTTGTTCTGAGAGGAGAAATCATAAACCGAGCAAAATGGGACAAACTGTGCTTCAGATTGCTAGAGATCTGGGATGTGACAAGAAAACGGTCAAGAAATGGGTTCAGCGACATGAAGAATTTGGTGAATGGTTCAGGTCTCGGTCAAGAAGTGGAAGGCCAAAAGTGACATCTGCGGCTCAAGATCAAGCTTTAGTTACAGAAGTAATCAACAGACCTCTACGCCACACGTCAATCCTCTTGGACAAAGCCAGAGAATATAATTGTTCTCACGAAACAATAAGAAGAAGATTATTGGGGGCTGGTCTACACTGTTCAAGACCCGCTATGAAGACTCTCCTGAGTGAAACTCACAAGGCCAGACGAATGGAATGGGCACAGAATAACATAACCCAACCTCAGTCATATTAGACTAAGTCATCTGGACCGACGAGAAGGTTTTCAAGTCTAACCAACAAGGCAGAGTTATATTGTATAGACCGCGCGGAACCAGGTATGCTGAACAAAATATTAGCAGAACTTCTTCTTCAGGACGAATATCAGCACACTTTTGGGGATACATGACGGCTGCTGGTCCTGGAGATTTGGTTGCGGTGCCTGAGAGAATGAACAGCAGTGTTTACATTAATATCCTCGAAAATACGTTGTTACCGTTATTAGAAATTAACTTCCCAGAACAGGAAGAATATATATTTATGCATGACAATAGTGCTGTTCACACTTCCCGGCAAACAAGAGAGTGGCTAAATGAACATCCAGAGTTAATTTGTATTGAGTAACCCCCTCTACCCCAGATTTGAACCCAATTGAACATCTGTGGGCCTACATGGTGCAAGAATGGGAAGATAGACGTGAAGACAGAGACCAAACGTTTCTTCAAAATCATGTTATGGAACTGTGGCAACATTTTCGTGACACACCGTCGTATTGCTCGAGACTTGTATCTAGTATTCCCTCCAGACTTCAAGAAGTTACTGACTCTGGAGGTGACTACACGAAGTACTAGTGTGTTATTTTTTGTGTAAACATTTATATAAGTTCATTTATTTATTAAATTTTTTTCAAGAGCAATACTTTCGTTCTTTATTCTTTTCCTTTGCTTGTTTACTTATTAGTTCGTTAAAACGTAAAGGAAGACTAGTATATCTTCAAAAAGTATTTGTGAATTTACTTTGAACGTTTTTAAGAATATATTTATTTTTTTTTTCTTTCTCTATATCATGCCCAATATTACTTTCATTTCAGTCAATTAATAACATTATTTCACATCTCGGATAAAAGTATTATTGTCTTTTTAACCATATTTTCCCTTTTGATTGTGTAATTTCTAGTTTCATTGAATTATCTCAATTCGAATGAATAAAGGAAGGGACATTTTGTTTATTGTCCCTTCCTTAGCTAAGTTCGAATTCGAGAACAATGTGGTGTAATATACGTTCTTTATTCTTCATATTGTGCAGTAATGACAATATTGGTGATTCTTTCGCAATGACAAGCGTAAAATACATTTTAGCTGTTCTTTACACTTCACAGCGATGAAACACTCTAACAGTGTGTTAGCGTTTCCTTCCTCGCCTTCCAATTGAACTGTCTGTGTACTGCGCATGCGTCAGTCAATTTCCATGAAAGATCATAAATAACCCTCATACTTTCTATAATATTTACGAAAGAACGTGTAATATAGAATATATATCAACACCATACATCATTCATCAAAGTAACGAAAACGTATTCATGTAACAAATTAATAGATATATCAAAGTAAATTAGGTTTAAATTTTAGGCAATAGAAAATGTTATTCTGTAATAACAACTACTACTCGAAGCCTTTGCTACACTCACTAGTTGTTACCACTGCCGAGTTGTCTAAGCCGTTGGGCTAGTAAAGCACCATTCGAACATACTTCGAGTCCCCGCTGGGTGGAACGCTCTTTTTCTCTCTTTTTTTTCATCTGTTCTCTATGTTTCTATCTGTGTTCCTGTCCGATTCGATTAAATAGAATTTTGAATCGAGAACCAATATATATGATAAATAATCATTTATTTGCGAGTCTGCACTCGTACAATATACATTTTCAAGATTTTGATTTTGGAAATGAAGTGTATATAATATTGATTAGTAAAAATAGTAAAATAAAAATTATTCGTATAAATATTGACTAATTAATTAGTGTTAAACATGGCTTTCCCTTCCAATCAGGATTATATAGAGAGGACTTACTTCTAAGTGCAATCCGAAAACAAATATTTGAGTTTTAATCTGACCCAAAGTTGGTAACTTACAGGATAATTTATACATGATTGGTATTGTAATTTTTATGCTTTAATTATAATCCTCTATAAGTAATGATTTTACCAATTCTAAATGTGGAACGAGAAACAAATGTAATATTATATTTGTTACGAAAAGATTTAAGCAATGATGCTTTCAGGACGTGATCTGAGGGAGAATTTGAGATCCCTCTCGAACTAAGAAATTTTACGCCTTCAGAATCATATGTTCGATCGTGCACAATGTGGACTACCAATGTTTGCCCTCCACCTGCACATTAATATTCCCCCCGAGGATAATTTTCTGAAGTCACCAACGTTTATAAATAGTTTATCGTTACAAATCAGAAGATAATAGAGTAGCGAGTATACTTCATTTTTTAAGTTATGGATTTTAGATTCGCAATTCATATAAGTTTCCGTTCTAATCGAATTTGAAACAAAAGAAGTTTTCAATGAGTTACTCAAAGAAATATTTTCAGCCTCCGGATGAAAGTAGGAAGACACTTACCAGGGAACTGTACGAATGGGGCACTCGGGTTGCCGGACGAGGTGCATCACATGTGAAAGAGGATGTAAAAAGATGTCCATATGCAAAATTGTAGCGGCTGAGGGCAACATGGACGAGCGTGAGAGGCGGAAGAAGTGGGGCCTACAGTGGGACTTAATAACACAGAAATATGCAGAATCACACGTTTCGCTCCCAAATGGTGAAAGAAATGCATGTCAAATGTATAGGAAGTGGAACATGAGAAGAGGTGCTATATTGTGGGGGATATGAACATCATGGACGCCATCTTGAAAGTAGCCACCTTGAATTTGAATTCAAAATATTAAATGACAAGTGGGGCATGTGGTATATCAATTAAGGCTGAAATTTTACCAGAAATTCATTGGTGTGAAAACTGCTATTGTAACTGTGTTATGAATTAGAAAAAATGAGCAGGTAAGAAAGAGCACAGAGATGGGTAAACAAAAGTCACATACCCATGAAATACACGTAAACCTTAAGAATAAAAAATCCAAAGGTAATTATGTTGAGGCTGACGATAGTTTCTGATTCGTATGTATTGTTTGTTGCATTACAAGCCTACAATGATGGAATTTTGGCACGTAGGGGTTTGAACATTGGACAACACAAAGAATGTCGGTATAAGTGACTGATATTATAATGCTGTACTCTTATAGAGGTGCATCCAGTGACTACATTTTGAAGAGGTTTAGATAAAATGGTTTTCCACACGATCACTGTCATATGCGTACAGTATATCTTTTTGTCATGTATTCTTTGCTGGACAATTGACTTGTACCTTAACAGGACTCAAATGAAACATTTGTTATGTTGCCTATGTCCATATATCCCCTCCAGACGTTGTTGCATGTTCGTATTTCTCAACTTACAATAAAGAAACTATAAAATTATTCACACCAATGCATTTCTGGTAAAATTTCAGTCTTAATTGATATACCACATGCCCCACTTTTCATTTAACATTTTGAATTCAAATTCAAGATGGCTACTTTCAAGATGGCGCCCATGATGTTCATATCCCCCACAATATAGCACCTCTTCTCATGTTCCACTTCCTATACATTTGACATGCATTTCTTTCACCATTCGGGAGCGAAACGTGTGATTCTGCATATTTCTGTGTTATTAAGTCCCACTGTAGGCCCCACTTCTTCCGCCTCTCACGCTCGTCCATGTTGCCCTCAGCCGCTACAATTTTGCATATGGACATCTTTTTACATCCTCTTTCACATGTGATGCACCTCGTCCGGCAACTCGAGTGCCCCATTCGTACAGTTCCCTGGTTAGAAAAGAAACGACTTGCTACCGGGTTTGAACACAGAAACATGTGATTGATAGTGTATCGACCGAAACCACTCGACCGTTTTGTATGCCTTTGCACATCCTCTTTTGCCATTTGTGAATGCAGTTTAGTGTTCCATACTCGCTTTTGTTTATTCCGATACGATTATGAGTTCTCAGTAAATATTTGGACGTTACAGCTCTTGCAATGTATAAAAGTGTTTCTAGAATAAATCACAATTGATATTATGTCCTAATAACATACGTAACACAGGTTGATTCGTGAAATGATTGAGGTTGGACTGAGCATAAATTTTTTCATAGTTAGGAGCCTGGATATGCAAACCCGCTTAAAGTGGGGATTTAATTTGGTGAAAGTTGGTACAAATGGCAGATTGGAAGACAATCTTATGTAGATGATGTCCAACAAAGCCGTTGAAAACCAATATGTCGTTGACAATTCCTTAATTGTTGATCCAATCAGTTACGATTATTATTTTGAAATAACGTTACCGCCTTATAGACCTAGCCAAATAAACATGAAGACGATCTTGATGTAACTTTAAAAGACGGTATAAAAACAAGGTATCAAGCATGAAGGTGGTTTATTGTTTAGTTAACATATTTTGGAATTTGCGTAACTGCCGTTTAGTTTTCAACTCTCCTAAAAAGAAGTCAAGTTTAACACTCTTAATAAAGAACGATGTTTGGATATTACGTACATGCAAAGAATCAATGTACATTTTTATCCAGACCGGGTCGTAAGAATGAAACCTCTACTAGACGTCCATCGGAGTTGATTTCGACTTACTGCCCTAGGTTTCATACGACATAAGGATATATAACGCTTACTGCTCAGCACCTTGTTCCTTTGCAACTGAACCAACCTACTTTTAAGACAGAAGCCCACGATTCTTAACAATTTTCTGTAACAGTTATACTAGACTTATGGTCGTAAGCTTGTAATGGATTCAAATGCAGGTTATTGGCCGGAAAATCTAATGGGAGATCCTTAGGTCATTAGGTACGTGATTACCTTGTAGAATCAGACCCGCTTCTCTTGGCCTGAGAAACAAGTCCGATCGATGAATTAGTAAAGTTAGCGGTGTAAATCACTGATTCGCGATACAAAAATGTTAACAGGTCTGGTACAACAGGAGTATAACAGAGACGTCAAGAAAGTAATCAAATGAGAGATTTTTTCTTTTTACTTAGGTAAAATTGGAAGTTTTTCAGTTGTCACCTCAAAGATATAAAACTTCCTAGGCTCACTTCCCACATCTTGCACCAGAAGCCCTGTAATACCCCTCTTGGGAATAGTGTCCGATAACTTGTTCGTCCCGCTGCCCAAGGAAAGTGAAAGAGACTGCGATAATTTTTCTATTAGCCAGAAAGTTAAACTGGAGTTTATAAAAAATATCGAGGCGTGTTTTCCAAGCTTGACTCATTTCAAGATATTCTATATTTATATCTACCGTTTAGTTTTCGAATCCCCTAAAAAAAAGCAAAATTTAAGTCTCTTAATAAAGAATGATGTTTTGATATGCGTTCCATGCAAAGACTTCATGTACACTTTCATCCAAGAGGAGGCGTAAAAATTAAACATCTACAACACGTCGATACCAGTTGGTTTATACTTATTTCCCTAGCTTTTATAGGCTATAAGTGAATCAATGGATACTTCTCAGCAACTTGATCCTTTGCTTTTGTACCAAGCTGCTTTTGAGACAGAAGGTCACGAAGCTCAACAATATTCCGTAACATTTATATATTACACCTGTGGCCGTAAGCTTGTAATGGATTCACATGCAGGTTATTGGCCTGAAACTCTAATAGGTTTTTTTTTTTAGGTAATTAGGAACGTGGTTAAATTGTAGCCCATGGGCCGCTTATCTTGGCCTGTGAGACAAGTCCGGCCATTGAACTTGTGAAGCTGATGAACTGATAAACAGATGAGCACAAAAGTCCTGTAGAACTTCTGTTATCGTAACAGTATTTGGGAATAAGGGATTAATTTTGCTAAGTCTGAAGTTGAGTTAATCCCCGAGAAAATTTCGTGCCCTAAATTAAGCACTGTTCGATAATCATATCTCTTGGAACTTCGCTCAAGAAGGCCTCTTTTCCTGCGAATTGTAAATGTTCCTTGAGTTGTTAATTCTTGTAATCCTCTGATACCGTATTAGCCTCTAAAGCTTCCACCTGTTGAGTACAGTGAAGTGCAAATTTTTCATAGAAAAGATGACCAGCTGCGTGAGAAAAGGGAAGCATTATTTTAATTGCCTTCAAATAAAGGTCCTAGTCCCCTGTTCAATCTAGTCCCTTTCGATGCATTGCAATACGATTATTACCTTCTCTATTATTGCAGCTAAAGTTAAAGGTTCAGAAAATGTCACCATCTTAATTTTGAGATTTCCTAATATGGTTTTTGTCATGCATTTTCATTTATTGTAAATGCTGCATTTTGATTTCCTCCTCCAGACGTCGTTGGAAATGATCGCAGATCCTAGAATTTGTCATCTCCTCCAACGGTTGTAAATGTCTTCATAACCACATGTAGAGGTCCCATAGCAAAGTCTAGAAGTGAGTTCTCAATGATCTTGAGTAGGCATGGCCATTCAGCAGTTTCACTAATGTTATCATAGTCTACAGGATATCCAAAAGTTCTTCTATACCATATCATTACACAATGTATCCAATGGTGTCTAAAAATTACTTAACACGATAACCTAAAGGTGGTACAACTTTGAACCGTTCAGAAATTTCTTCAGCTGAGGTACGATCGAACACCTTTTCTTGCAGTTATTTCCATTATGCAGAAGTGTAGAATATATAGTATTAGTACTTGATGATGAAATATTGAAAAAATGCAGAGGGACTAGGCTGCTTATATCAAAAAGAGAAGTGTGTATTTTACCATTACACAATCGTTGTGGCGAAGTTTTTACAAGATAAATAGCAATCCAAAGGTTGTTCGAGAAAAGGAAATAGAGACGCGAGTGAAGACTTGATTAAATCTTCCGAGTAAGACAACATTGACACACAAAGAATATGAGTGTGTAGCATTAGATGAAAAGAGGTTGTCAGAATGACGAAATGCGATACGATATTCTTATCAAGACAATGCTACCGTTATATCATTCAAGAACTTGGATATGGAGAATTTTCATCAAGAGACTTCTGAAATAAATGTCTTTTTCTGCTTTATGAAATGTGTGGCACATAGTTGCTAATCAAAACATAGAGTGAGCTTATATTAAAAGCTTATTTGGTAGCCCATAGTTTGGATGCTTTGTGATGACCAGTGTTACTAAGTTGGTAGCGAACACAGGACTGACTATACGGTAAATATTTTGCACCTAACCGTGTAAAAGAAGATCTCAAAAGGTTTTAAATTCGATTCTTTATTTGGCTCATCGATCAGATCACCGGTCACAGGCCCAAAGTAAGGCTGCTTTGGAGGTTAGAATATAATGGGCTCCATAGCAAGTTTTACGGGATACAATCGGGAAAATATTGTTAATAATTGACCCTAACCTAGTGAATCCAACACAGCTCTGTATGTAAGGCCTAGTGAGCAGCAAGGACGCTACTTAAATGCACATTCGATAGCCTTGAGTGTTTACACAGAGGACACTTTCTTTAAATAATATATTCGTAAGAATTCAATTCTTTGGATTGAACAGTTTCTATCAGGCTAACGATCTAAAACAAGGTGAGAGCGTTATGGGTGCTAAGTAGATTTCTTCAGCAGGAAGCATTTTCAAATAGTATTGTAGTTGCATATAAACGGGAAGTATAGAAATTGCTTGATTATCTTTGTTAAATTAATATTTATCTTTTTACATTTGGTATCCCAACATTTTTCAATCCCAAGGGCACACCTAAAACAAACCGCTGTTCGTTCCGAAAGCTGAACGTCTGTGATACCATTAAAGGAAAAGAAAATCCACGGTTATTTAAATGGTACGCTAGTGTATAATGTGAGTTAACGAGCTCTAAAAGCACTACTGCATCGTTTTTATGACCTGGGTATACAACACAAGTTCCTACGCCTTCGGATTCATTGTTGAATTTTTTTACTAGCTCTAAGTCAATAATAATTAAGTAATAGATGCCGATGTGCACTGCTGACTTCTAAAAATCACAGCATTGTAAGAAAAACTTAAGCCGTCGACATTAAGCTACTCCCGAATTGAATGGTGCACACTTGCCGTGTTAGTAGGCGAAAAAGTGGCCATATTCAAGCTTTGTAACTACTTTTTGTTATACCTGATATCCTTATACCATGAAAGACATGTTTTTCTCTCTATACAGGAGAACAAGAAATGTCTGATCTTGACCATTGTTTCAGGATTGAGATTTGACTGACTAAATTGTACAATTCTTTTCTTTTTGAAGGATCTAGAAGGTTGCAAACTATTCGCTCCTGTGTATAGCTTAGGTCGTGTCACAGCCTGTTGCATCATGAAAAAAGTGAAAGCTAATTTTAATGACACTAAAGTGTCTTTAATTTTAATGGTTTCGTAGCATTTACTTTTGGTTCTGCTTCTATGTGGTTTTCATGAGTGCTTTACCAAGATTTTACCCATCAAGATTTTTCCCGTTTCTAGTTCCATCTAATACTGTTGTCCATATAAAGCTACCTTTGCTCTTTCGAAAACTGTTTGCATCATTTGAAGCCGTCTAGTATTGATCTGCAAGTTTCTCAAGAACTGTGATTGAACTGTTGTGGCTTCAATGGCAGAATTAAGTTCGATCGTTGCAGATATTTCCCGGAAGCTCTTTTATTTCTTATGGGACTTTCCATGTCTAATTGTAATTTATATTCTAAAATATTAGGTGACGGTAGAGTTTAATATAATTTATATACGTACTTAAGGCAGATTTGAGTTGCCATTTGTAGTCTACACCATTGCGTGTAGAAGGACTCTTCCTTCTACGTGTGGGTTTTTAAACACCATTTAATAGAGACTCTGCAATATTCACTGTAGTCGAATTGACATTCTTGCACATTGAGATATTATCACACAAGGAAGGTGGCCTTAGCTCAACGTGTCGCTTTGATGATTAACTGATGCCCGCAAAAGTCCTTTATAATTTCTTTTATCGTAACAGTATTGCTAATGTTGTGTCTGACGCTGAGTAAATCCCCGGAACATTTCATGGCCTTCATTAAGCATTGTTCGACTTCATAACATCATAACACTTGGAACTTCGCTCAAAAAGGCCTCTTTTTCTGCGAATTGTGATTGTTCCTAGAGTTGTTAAATTCTTGTAATCTTCTGATACCGTATTTGCCTCCAGCGCTTCCATCTGTTGAGTATAGTGATCTGCCAATATTTATAGAGAAGATGGCCAGCTGGGTGAGAAAACGAAATCATTAATTTAATGCCTTCAAATGAAGTTTCTAGTCCCTTGTTCAATTTATTCCATTTGGATGAATTGCAATTCGATTATAACCTTCTCTATATCCTGCAGCCAAAGTTAACGGTTCGGAAAATCTCACCGTCTTAATTTCGGGGTTTTCTAATATTTTTTCTGTCATGCAAATTCATTTTCTTCTAATGTTGCATATTGATATCCTCATCCAGACGTAGTTGTATAAGAACGCAGATCCTAGATTTTGTCATCTCCTCGGACGGTTGTAAATGTCTTCATAACCACATGTGGAGGTCCCGAGCAATGTCTAGAAGTGAGTTATCAATGATCTTAAGTAAGCATGGCCATTTAAAATTTTCACTAAAATTTACAGTGTACAGGATACACCAAAGTTCTATACCATTTCCTGACATAATGTATCGTTACAGATATTTCCCGAAAGCTCATTTTTTTCTTTCGGCATTTTCCGTGTTTAATTGTAATTTACATCCATAAAATGCAAGTTGAAAATAGCGCTTAACATAATTTATAAACGTACTTAACGTAGATTTGACTTGCCATTTTTAGTCCACGCCATTGCGTGCAGAAGGACTCTTCCTTCTACGTGTGGGTTTTAAAACACAACACAACAGAGACTGTGCAATATTCACCGCATTCTTGCGCATTGAGATATTTTCACACAAGAATTAACTCAACGTGTCGCTCAGATGATAAAAGTTTCCTTCAAAAGTCCTGTAGAACTTCTTTTATCGTATCAGTACTAGGGAATGACGGATTAATCTTGCTAAAGTTGTGTCTGACGTTGAGTTACTCCCCACGAAAATTTCGTGGTCTTCTTTAAGCACTCTTGGATAATGATATGAGTTGGACCTTCGTTTAAGAAGTTCTCTTTTTTTTTGCGAATTGTGAATGTTCCTTGAGTTTTTAATTTATTTCAATCCTCTGATACCGTCCTGTCCTCCTGGTATAAGCCAATTCAAATATTACAAGGAAGTAGTTACAAACACTCAATATAGCCTCTTTTCCAATTTCTAACACAACAGCTGTGCAGCATTCAATTCGGAAGTACCTCGAACTTCAGGAGTGAAATGGTCTAAGCATGAACCCAATTGAACGAGGTTGGTGTGTGAAAGAGAATATGTAAATTCCAGTACCCACACAGCTTCCATCAGCTCCAGCCAGATAAGCTTACTTACCTGTAGATAAAAAGTGACAGAACGATAGGATTGTGAACGAGCCACATGTTAGTGTAAAAGAGCCGATATGAAGTATTCAGGGTTTTGTGTATTCTGCGAAGAGAGTTCATTTAGAAATGGCAGAATGGAAGACAATCTGATATAGATGATTACGATCAACAACAGTAGAAAATCATCATGTCATTGACAACGGCTTAATTCTTAATCGAATCAGTTATGATTATTATTTTGTGTTAACGCCACCTCCTAATAGATCCAACAAAATGGACACGAAGTTGGTCTTGATGTAACTTATAATGAAGGTTTAAAAACAAGGTATAACACATGGTGGCTTATTGTTCTGTTTACTTTCTTTGGAATTCTTTAACTAGAGCACCTTATATGCCGGCTTTTATCCTTACTCACTTTCCACGTCTTGGAGCAGAAACCCTGAATTTTCTCCTTTAGTAATAGTGTTCGAGTACTTGCTCGTCTCGGTGCCCAAAGAAATTAATAGATACTGCTATTAGTTTCCGATTAAATTGAAAGTTAAACTTGAGTCTATAAAAAATTTCGAGGCGTCTATAGAACCTTGACTCTCTTCATCAAGATTCTATATTGATGAGGTGATACGGTGAGAAGTGATGCGGTGATTAAAGAAAAAAATTGAGGATGTACGAGGATGTTCGATTTTTAATTACTGGTAGAATTCTTCATGAGAAGTTGCTGATTCTTTTAAGGCCGCATGGAAGCAAAACCGAAAGAAAATGCTTCGAAAACATTAAATTTAAGGAATCTTGAGCTTCATTAAAAGAGTGCTTTCACTTTTTTAATGATGCAACACGACCGCAGCTATACTCAGGAGAGAATAGTTGCTGTCTTCAAGATCCTTCAAAAAGAAGAAGAATTGTGTAAGTTAGTCACAATCTTCAAACAACTAAATCTCAATCCTGAAACAATGGTCAAGATTAGACATTACTTATCCGCCTGTATGGAGAAGGAGACATGTCCTATTTGTTATAAGCCTATCAGGTGTAACAAAAAAGTAGTTACAAAATTTCAATAAGGCCACTTTTTCCCCCACTAGAATGGTAGGTGTGCAGCATTCAATTCGGAAGGACCTCCAAGTACAGGAGCGAAATAGTCTAGGCATGAACCCAAGTGAATGAGGTTTGTGTTTGAAAAAGGATACTACAGTACCACTACACATTCGCGTAATACAGTACCTTTCAATTGTACGCTTATAACAATTGTTTATTGTTTGATTGTTTATATGTATTATATGGGGCCGTAAGAATGAAAGCTCTACTACACGTCGATCCCAGTTGGTTTCAACTTATTGCCCTAGGTTTTATACGACATAAGGACAATCAATGTTTACTGCTCAGCTCCTTGTTACATTGCGACTATTCCAAGCTGCTTTTCAGACAGAAGGCCACGAAGCTTAATAATTTTCAGTAACAGTCATATTACACTTATGGTCGTGAGCTTGTAACCGATTCACATGCATATTATTGGCCTGAACTCTATAGGAGATTTTTAGGTAATTAGTAGGGTGAGGATCTTGATGATTTTGCATCTTTTTCCTGGATTAGTATAAACATTGCTCGTTGTGTTATAAATCCTGTTTTATTAAAAAGAAGTAATTTAAGACAAACTTGTTCGTGCATTTTTTTGCATTTTTTGCCCATTTCTGTGTATAAGTGCATTTTTTTAAGTTTTTGGGCATTTTACGTGCATATTTAGTATTTATTCTTACTTTTAACTGCATAATTCTCATTTTTCTTATAAAAACAATAAATTGAAGCAGAATGCTTCCGCCTACACGATTCTAGTTCGAAGATTCGTTGGAGCAGGCGTGGCCAATATCCGCACACTGAAGTTTCTGGCGATTAGTCGCATGAAGCCAAGGAGGGACAGTTCAGTGACCTTGGCATTCACTGTTTTGGTAAGCTGTTGGTAGACGCCTAATTCTGCAGTTTATCTGGTTAAAATGACGAAGATAAAAGAGAGTAGTGCTTCCAAGCTTAAACGATTTGTGAGTGAATTTGGAGCTGAAAAAATATTTACAACAGATAGAAGTGTTCTCTACTGCAAGGTGTGTGATACGGCAGTTTCAGCCGAAAGAAAATTTACCGTTGAACAGCATGTTTGAAGGGACAAACACACACGGGAACTTAACTTACGTGAGAAACGAGGGGCAAACGCCGCGCAATAACTTCTCCCGCAGTGTGGTACATCCAAAAATCATTTTTTTTCGAAGGTTTGTGTGAAGCATTTATTTGTGCTGACATTCCGTTGAACAAGTGGACAACGTGAGATTTCGTGCCTTTTTGGAAAAACACACTTGTAAACCCCTCCCCGATTCTTCGACATTAAGGAAGAATTACGTGAACAAATTTTACGAGAAAACAATGCAGTGCATTAGACAAGAAATGGCCGGAAAGAAAATATGGGTGTCCATGGATAAAACTTGTGATTTGGAGGGACGAAATGTAGTGAATGTTGTTGGAGTGATGCATGAGGGTGGGCCGGGTAAAACATTTCTTTTGAATTGCGAAGTTCTGGAAACGGTCACTTATTCCACGAAAAGTAAGTTGCTTGATAAATCAATGCATCTTTTATGGCCTAATGGCGTCCTTTACGAAAATGTGCTGCTCTTTGTAACCGATTCTACACCATATACGGTAAAAGCAGCGAACTCACTGCAGGCGCTATATTCGAAAATGATTCACACTACGTGCCTCGCGCATGGTTGCCAGAGAGTGGCTGAAGAGATACGTGTGCAGTTTCCTGATGTTGATAAACTCATAGGAAGAGTAAAGAAAGTGTTCAGTAAGGCCCGACCACGTGCAGCTGCTTTTAAATCGGAGCATCCTGAACTCCCTCTACCACTTAGCCCCGTTCTTACCAGGTGGAGAACCTGGCTAGAAGCCTGTAAATACTATTGTCAAAACTTCGAAGCAGTGAAGAAAACGATAGACTCTTTCGACTCCTCCGAAGCTTTCGGGATTCTAACTGCACAAGAGATACTGGTCAATCCTGAAATTCAAGGTAAGCTTGTGCACATTCAATCTAATTTTGGATTTCTACCAGGTGTGATTACTTCTTTAGAAAAGTCTGGAGAAAAGTTGAATTCAATTGACTCAATCAAAAATGCAGCAAGTGCATTAGAAAGTGTTCCTGGGGAAGTAGGACTTGTACTGTTAAGAAAAATGACAGATATATAAAAAAAACTCAGGTTACCATGTTTTGTGTGCGATAGTGGACATTCTTTCAGGCAGAAAATTTGTACTGCCCAAATTAGAAAGTGATCTAGGAATTAATGATATGGTCTATTTCGATTACGCTACGCTGGATTCTGTAGAAACTGAAAGAACCTTTTCAACGTATAAATCGTTATTTGCAGACAACCGCCATGCATTCCAGTTCGAAAACCAACCTTCATTTTTTTTTAAATTGCAATTCAGTGTTAGGTGCAACTTTTAAGAAAAACGCAACAGAGTAGAACCATATATATATATATAGGTAATGCACTAATAAACAGTAACGGGTGACTGTGAAAGCATTTTTTCAAATTATAGTGAATTTTTTTTTAGATTTTTAGTGCATAATTGCATTTTTTATTTTGCATTTTCCCCGCATTAATAGTGCAATAAAATCCTAACCCTAGTAATTAGGTACGTGATAACTTGTAGACCCAGGCTCGCTTCTCTTGGCCTGTGAGACAAGTCCGGCCGATGAATTTATAAAGCTAGCGGTTTAACACGTTGACTGCCGTGAAGCCCGCATATGAGCTTAACATAGTATTTCATAGGGGCTTCATGTTTCTCCTTCTTTAAGTCGTTTTTTCCAGGCTTCGGCTTTAGTCTTGGCTATGTTAAAGGAGTTTATGTGGCCATCCTGCCCTGTAGTAAAATACCTCTGAATGGCCTGCGGCGCAGATGAGGTGTACTTTTTCTAAACTTACTGAGAGACCATGAGGTCTGTATGTGGGCCTCGTCTCCCCTGAGTAACAGATACATTTCTGATTCAAAAACAGTACACCTGAAGCATAAGTGATGTTAAAAGATTGAATTTCAGGATAGAACATTTGATGGCTCTGGGGAATCGGAATCGAAATTCGTCCTTGGCAGTCAACGTTTAGGCAAAGAAGTTAAACAGGCCTGGTAGAAAAGGTGTAGAACACAGACATCAACAAAGGTATTTTCTCAAAGGTATTTTCTCAAGAGCAGAGTGCTATTCCACAAAATGTACCCGACTAATCGCCAGCAGTTGAGGTTTACGAAGTGTACTCATCTCTAACACTGAACCAGACATTCATTTGGCCTGGTATGTATACGAGCATATCCATGGCCGTTGACCTGAGCCGTCGTAGATAACCAAGTAAATTCCTTTACAAAAATAGAAGCCCAAAATCGTCTGTAGAATTCAGCATAGATGTTCGCTGCATATACTGCCTAGAGTACAATTCTTCCACAGTCCTGCTAAGAGCCCTTAACATTTACAAGAAGAATGACGAAACACACAGATATGTGCTTAGATCTATACTACAGACTGTTTTCAGAGAACATTGTAATACTAAGTTAAAAAACATTCAGATATCTAACTAAGAAAAGATGTCGACATACGTGTTGTTCTCTTACCAAAACGAATGCAAGCAGTTAGCATGCACTACAAGCAATCCGACATAGCAATATTTGATAACAAGTGTAGTGAGATTAGCATTTTTCAATTACAACTTACACGCTGTAATACTCAAAAAATTTGTTGAAAAATTAGTGATTTAGAGTGCAACAGACCTGCCAATATTTCGAGGGTTCTATTTCGAAGTGTCCGGTAAGGCTAAACGGCTTATGCCGGCCTATGTCCTACTTACAATGCTGTGAAAATTAGAAGTCAGAAGTGGACATTGGCATCTATTCCTTAATTCCTATTGGCTTACAGCTAGTAAAGGAATTTAACAACGAATCTGAGATCGTAGGATCTTGTGTACCTAGCTCTCGAAAACGAAGCAGTAGTGCTTTTAGAGCTCCTTAACTCACATTATGCAATGGTGTACCATTTAAAAAACCGTGGATTTACCAAATGTAAATGTGATACCAAATGTAAAAATATAAGTATTAATTTATCAATGATAATCAAGCAATTGCTTTACTTGCCGTTTATATGTAACTACATTACTTTTTGAGAGTGGTTCCTGCTCAAGAAATCTACACCCATAACGCTCTCACCTTTTCTTGATCGTTAACCTAATGAAAACTGTATAATCCAAAGAGTTGTATTCTTAGGGATATATTATTTAAAGAAAGTCTCCTGTGTGTTAACACTCGAGACTAACAAATATGCATTTAATTAGCGTCCTTGCTGCTCACTAGGGCTTACATACAGAGATGTGTAGGATTCACTAGTTTCCGGTCTATCATTAATAATATTTTCCGGATTGCATAATGAAAATCTTGCTATGGAACCCATTATGATCTAAACTCCGAAGCAGCCTTACTTTGGGCCTGATACCAGTGATCTGATCCATGAGACAAATAAATAATCATTGTGGTTCCTTTAAGATCTTCCCTTGATTAGTTAAAATGTAAACTTACATGGGATGACCAAAGAATCAGAATAGATGTTGATATAAAATTTGATCTCCTCCTGAAGGGTCAAAGAAGGAGGTATTAAAATTTCGGTCAGTTAAAAGTATTGTAATAGCCCCTGCTAATACGGGAAGAGATAAAAGAAGTAATAAAGCAGCGATTATTACAGATCAAACAAATAATGGTTGGTTATGATGATTAATAATGAAGGCAGCGTAAGCAATCCGCATATAATACAAAAGGGTAATTAGTGCTGTTATTACTATTAGGGTAAGAATATTAAATGACATTTGTTCGGCAGTTTTTATAATAATGATTCACTTGGGTAAAAATCCTAAGAATGGCGGGAGGCCACCTAAAGATAAAAGACTAGTGAAAATAGCTAATTTTGTTGTTACAACAATTTTATTAGAAAGAGTGTGATTAATATGAAATATTTTGTTTATTGCGAAAAGAGTGACTGCTATTGCCGAAAGTAAGGCATAAAATAGGAAGTAGAGGTATCATGTTATATCAATTAATAGTAGGGCTATAAGTTTTTAGC
Organism: Thermobia domestica; assembly: GCF_964235325.1. Classification (NCBI taxonomy): domain Eukaryota; kingdom Metazoa; phylum Arthropoda; class Insecta; order Zygentoma; family Lepismatidae; genus Thermobia; species Thermobia domestica. The sequence goes on from NC_137468.1 coordinate 123,059,802, forward strand.
CAGTGTGACTAATAGATGAGAATGCTATGATTTTACGTAGTGATGTTTGATTTAAACCTCCGATTGAGCCTACTACTAAAGATAAAATTAAGGTTAGGTAGAATACATTTGTAGGCTTTAAGCTGTAAGAAAGTAAGCCAAGGGGCGCTAAATATTGTCATGTTATTAAAATTGTGCAGTCTATTCAAAGTATGACCTTAACTACTTCGGGCATTCAGAAGTGGAGAGGAGCTGCGCCTATTTTAAAAAGCAAGGAAATAGTGATTAAAAAGTATGTAGTTTGCAGTCCTATGTAGAGTAAAATGATTGCTATTAGAAGTAAGGATCTTGCAATAGGTTGTACTAAAAGGTATTTAAAAGCAGATTCGGTGTGACGTTGATTGTTGGTCTTTGAAATCAGGGGGATGAATGATAAGAGGTTAATTTCAAGACCAATTCAATTACCAAATCATGATGAGGAAGTTAGGGAAATAAGAGCAAGTGTTGTGGAGAATAAAAGAGTCTTAGGATTAGTGAGCATTAGAAAAAGAAGAATAATCTTCATATGCGGGGTATGAGCCCACTAGCTTATTTTAGCTTATCTTTCTACACTTTAGTGTACGATGCACGTTGATTTTTGATGTCAAAGGTGAAAGTTTAATTCTTTTAGGTGTAATAAGAGTATATTGAAATACTTGATTTATCCTATCACGATAATCCTTTAATCAGGCATCTTATTATTTAATAATTATTTATAGTGGTGTATGAGAATTTAAATAGATCAATATTGTGTTATAATAATTAAATTTAGAAATATTATATATTAATAATAATTAAAAGTTGAGAATCTATTAAATCCTCTTAATTAACTTGAGATACCGGCTTAAGGTATATTAATAAGCTTAACGTATCCAGTATATGCTAGTTTTTACAGCATGTGTGTGAGGAGAAAGTAAATATACTTGTATAGGATACAATTTTGTTTGAGGGGGGAAAAACAAGATTGTATACTAGACAAGGGGGAAAATAGGGTTTACTAAATACTAATTTTTATTAATTAGATTAAATACATAATTAATAATTATTTATTTTAGCGTTATAAATAATTAATGAAGTATTATCCTGGCTTTTCTTCTCTTATTTATCTAGTTGTACATGTAACCTTGCTGATAAGAAATGAATATTATTGATCTTAAAGGTAAATAATGAAGTACAATTGGTCGCAGTACTTGTTTTTGTTTATTGACTAATGTTTGAAGCAGTCAAGGTTTAAGGAGACCCGGCTAAATTCGTGCCAGCTGCCGCGGGGAGACGAGGGGAAAATAGGGTTAGGTAGTGGTACGGAAGAGGTAGTGAAGAGGTAGAGGTAGTGATGGTTAAGCTGTAGGTATAAACTTAAATTAAAGGATTTTGTTTTATTTATTTTTACGTGAAATTATTTAAAATAATGAGTTCTGTTTGAAGCGATGAATCTTTTTGTTAAACTAGGATTAGATACCCTATTATTTTTATTGTAAAACGTAATACCTGGGTAATAGTGGTTGTTCTTGAAACTCAAAGGATTTGACGGTATTTTAGGCTGTTCAGTGGAATCTGTGCCGTAATCGACAATCCACGATATATTTTACATACTGTTGTTTGGCAGTTTGTATACCGCCGTAGTTGAAGGTATTAGAGACAGTTAGAGACCTTCATTGTCTTTATTGAGGAGGACTTCAGGTCAAGGTACAGCTTATCAGTAAGAGGAGATGAATTAGAATAGAATGTTTATACGGATTTTATTATGAAATTATTTAAATGAAGGTGAATTTGAATGTAATGTTAGTTATGTTGCTATTATGAGTAGGGCTCTAAGATATGTACACATCGCCCGTCGCTCTCATTTGTTTAGGTGAGATAAGTCGTAACATAGCGGGCGTACCGGAAGGTGTACCAAGATTGGATTAATAACCAAATAGAGCTTGTTACTTTAGCTATTCGTTTACATCGAGGATGTTTCTGTGCAACTGATTGAAGGACGTTCTTTATCATATATTTTTTTTATATTGAGGCTAAGCGAATCAACTTTAATTGATGATATAGAATTAATTTGTTGATATTATAGTTAATTAGTACCGTAAGGGAATGTTAATAGCAGTATCTATTACTTTCTTTGGGCACCGAAAGGAGCAAGTACTCGAACACTATTACTAAGACAGAAAATTCAGGGCTTCTGCTCCAAGATATCGAAAGTGAGCCTAAGAAGTTTTATATCTTTCAGGTGTTTATAACTGAAAATCTCCCAACGTAATCTAAGTACAAAAAAAAAAAAAAAAATCTGTCAATTGGTAAATTTGTTGATGTCTGTGTTCTACACCTGTTCTACCAGGCCTGTATAAGTACTTTGTATCGCGTATCTGTGCTTTAAACCGCTAGCTTTATAAATTCAATAGCCGGAATTGTCTCACAAACCAGGAGACGCGGACCTGTGTCTACAAGGTAATCACGCACCTAATTACCTAAAAATCAGCTATTAGAATTTCAGGCCAATAACCTGCATGTGGATCTTTTACAAGCTCACGACCATAAGTGTAATATAATTTTTACAGAAAATTGTTAAGCTTCGTTGCATTCTGACTGAAAAGCAGCTAGGCACAGTCGCAAAGGAACAAGGTGCTGAGCAGTAAGCATTGATTGGACTTATGTTGTATAAAACCTGGGGCAATAAGTTGAAACGAACAGGGAACGACGTGTAGTAGAGCTTTGATTCTTACGCCCCCTCTTGGATAAAAATGTACATGGAGTCTTGGCATGTACCGTATATCGAAACATCGTTATTTTTTAAGAGAGTTAAACTTTGCTTCTTTTTAGGAGATTCGAAAACTAAACGGTAGTTACACAATTGTTATGATCGTTGCAGTTGGCAGAATTCTTGAAGTCAATCATCTGCTGTAGAACATCATAACATATAAACAGTCAAACAATAAACCATTGTTATAAACGTACAATTGAATTGTACTGTTGTACGCGAATGTTATATTTTAATGAATTGGTTTATGCTCGTTAACATGTTTGTGTCCTGCTACGGTTTCGTTTTCTCTTCGGGTACGAAAGCCGCTCGAGTTAAAGAATTCGGTGTCAGAGTATACAAGAAATTAACAACTCAAGGAACATTTACAATTCACAGGAAAAGAGGCCTTCTTGAGTGAAGTTCCAAGAGATATGATTATCGAACAGTGCTTAATTTAGGGCACGAAATGTCTCGGGGATTAACTCAACTTCAGACAAACGTTAACAAGATTAATCCTTCATTCCCAAATACTGTTACGATAACAGAAGTTCTACAGGACTTTTGTGCTCATCTGTTTATCAGTTCATCAGCTTTATAAGTTAATCGGCCGGACTTGTCTCACAGGCCAACAGAAGCGGCCTTGGGTCTACAATTTAATCACGTTCCTAATTACCTAAAAAAAAACTAATTAGAGTTTCAGGCCAATAACCTACATGTGAATCCTTTACAAGCTTACGACCACAGGTGTAATATAACTGTTACGGAATATTGTTGGGCTTCGTGACCTTCTGTCAAAAAAACAGCTTGGTACAGTCGCAAAGGAACAAGGTGCTGAGCAGTAAGCATTGAGTGGACTTATGTTGTATAAAACTTAGGACAATAAGTACAAACCAAAGACTCTTAGCTGGACTGTGCAAGGAATGTACTCTAGGCAGTTTGTCATGATATTCCGCTATATGCAGCGATCATCTATGCAGAATTCTACATAAGATGTGCTGCTTCTACTTTTGTAAAGGTATCACTTAGTGATGTAGGAGGGCTCTGGTCAACGGACATGGATATGCTCGCATACATACCAGGAAAAATGACAGTCTGATTCAGTGTTAGGTTGAGTACATTTTGTAAGCCTCAACTGCTGGCGATTAATCTGGTACATTTTGTAGAGTAGCTTTCTGCTCTTGAGAAGAAACCTTACACGCAAGCTCTATTCACGTCAGCAAAATGAGGTAGTGTTGAATTTAATAAATAAGATTACAGAAATTCTTCCTGCTGATAATTCCGTCTCAGATACGAAAGGTGTCAAAAAGCTAATACAGTTGGTGCACTAATCTGCTACAGAGCGGAAGCTTACCAGAACTTTACTCACCGGTGAGAAAACGTATAGAAAATCGAGAAACTCAAATCCTCCAATAAGCTCAAATCCTCCTTATTAAAAGAGTGTGCGATATGGCAGTCTGGACTGCAAGATGAACCGTGCGAGTCAGAAAGACATTAAGTTTCTATAGCCTGAAGATTAGTGTGATAGATACGTAGCGTTATCAATATAGCATCTTGATGAAGTGGGTCAAGGTTGCAAAAGACACCTCGAAATTTTTTATAGACGCAAGTTTAACTGTCAGGCTAAGCGAAAGTTATTAACTTTATTTATTAATTTCTTTCGGCACCGAGACGAGCAAGTACTCGAACACCATTACTAAAGGACGAAATTCAGGGAAAGATGTGGAAAGTGAGTCTAAGAATTTTTATATCTTTCAGGTGTTCTTAACTGAAAATCACCGAATGTAACCTAAGTACAAAAAAAATCTGTCAATTGATAAATTTGTTGATGTCTGTGTTCTACACCTTTCTACCAGGCCTGTATAATTACTTTTATTGCGAATCAGTGTTTTTTACCGCTAACTTTATAAATTCAATGGACGGATTTCTCTCACAGGCCAAGAGTAGCGGGCCTGGGTCTACAAGGAAATTACGTTCGTAAGCACCTAAAGAACTCCTATTAGATTTTCAGGCCAATATCCTGAATCCTTTACAAGCTTACGACCATAATTGTAATATAACTTTTACGGAATATTGTTAAGCTTCGTGACCTTCTGTCAAAAAAGCATCTTGGTACTGTCGCAAAGGAACAAGGTGCTGAGCAGTAAGCATTGAGTGGACTTATGTTGTATAAAACTTGGGGCAATAAGTTGAAACCAACAGGGATCGACCTGTAGTAGAGCTTTCATTCTTACGTCCCCTCTTGGATAAAAATGTACATGGAGTCTTTGCATGTACCGTATATCGAAACATCGTTCTTTTTTAAAAGAGTTAAACTTTGCTTCTTTTTAGGAGATTCGAAAACTAAACGGTAGTTACACAATTCTTATTATCCTTGCAGATGGCAGAATCCTTGGAGTCAATCATCTGCTGTAGAATCTCTTATCATATAAACAATCAAACAATAAACTATTGTTATAAACGTACAATTGAATTGTACAATTGCACGTACAATTGTTATAAACGTACGCGAATGTGATATCCTCTTGAATTGGTTATTGCTCGTTAACTTGTCTGTGTCCTTCTACGGTTCTATGTTCTCTTCGGGTACTAATGCCGCTCATGTTAAACAATTCCAAAATATGTAAACTAATCAATAATCCCCCTTCATATTTTAAACCTTGTTTTTATACGTTCTTTTAAAGTTACTTCAATATCGTCTAAATGTCCATTTTGTTAGGTCTATGGGGCGGGGACGTTATTTCCAAATAATAATCATAACTGTTTGGATTAACAATTAAGCAATTGTGATGACATATTGGTTTTCAACAGCTTTGTTCGTCATCATATATATAAGATTGTCTTCCGAACTGCCATTTGTATTTGGTCTAGGAATTAATTCGTGCAGTTGGTACGCACACATTGAAGCTGTAGTACAAACACAAAATACATAAATACCTTAAGAAAAATATTGTCCATCGCTAGCCATTACTTTCGCCCATCTGTCAGGCAATGTGCGGATTCCGTGGCGAAAGAAGTCCTCATCCTTGGAAGCGATCCAGTCAGAGACCCATGTTTCGATATCTTCTGAAGAAGTAAACCGCTGTGCAATCAAATCGTTGTTCATGCAATCGAACAGGTAGTAGTCCGAAGGAGCAACGTCTGGTGAATACGGCGGGTGGGGTAAATCTTCCCATCCGACATTTTCTAAATAGGTTTTGACCGGTTTTGCGACATGTGGGCGAGCGTTATCATGTTGAACAATAAGTTTATCATGTCTGTTCTCCCATTCTGGTCGTTTTCTGACCAGAGCTTGCTTCAAACGCATTAATTGTCGTCGATAACGTTCTCCATTCATAGTTTCACCCGGTTGCAGCAGCTCATAGTACACCACACCTTTCATATCCCACCATATGCACAGCATAACCTTTGCACAGTGAATATCTCGTTTTGGTTGTGGTGGACCTGGTTCACCTGGTTTCACCCAGGCCTTTTTTCGTTTAGGGTTCTCGTAATGGATCCACTTCTCATCACCCCTAATAATTCGATGCAGAAACCCCTTTCTGCTCTGTCGTTGAAGCAGCAATTCGCAAATGGTTTTTCGTCTTTCAACGTCTCTGTCTTTCAATTCATGTGGAATCCAATGTGACATCTTTTGAATCATTCCCATGGCTTTCAAGCGTTTGGAGACTGTTGTTTGATCAACGCCTAATGCTGCTGCAAGTTGTTCCTGCGTTCGACACGAATCCTGCTCGAGCAATGCTGTCAATTCTTCGTCTTGAAATTTTTTTGGCTGTCCAGCTCGCTCTTGGTCTGCCAAGCCGAAATCACCACTTCTAAACCGTCCAAACCACTTCTGACACGTTCGCTCAGCTAGAGCATGGTCACCATACACTTCCACCAAAATACGATGACTTTCAGTCGCACTTTTCTGCATGTTAAAGTAATGCAGCAGGACACCCCGCAAAAACACTTTACCAGGCACAAATTGCGCCATGTTCACTTAACTACAAACTGGTGTTGTTGACGCTTTAATCCACTGCCCTATAACGAACGATACGCGATGACAGGGGTTTGCAACACATGTGTGGATACACGGAACTGTGGGACGCTCCGTTCCTTGCGCCATCTCTTGTCCACCCGCACGAATTAATTCCTAGACCAAATACATGAAGTAACTTAGCAAAATGTAGAAAACCTTCAGTATTTCATATCTGCTCTTTTATAGTAATATGTGGCTCTTTCACATTCCCATCTTGCAGTCACTTGTTATTTAAAGGTTAGTAACATTAGCCGGCTGGAGCTGATGGTAGCTGTGTGGGTCCTGGAATTCGCATATCCTCTTTCGATTGGGTTCATGCTTAGACCATTTAGCTCCTGGAGTTGGTGGGACTTCCGAATTAATTGCTGAATACTGCCGTGTTAGCAGGGGGAAAAGTGGCCATATTGAAGTAACTACTCCCTTGTAACTACTCCCTTGTTATACCTGATATGGCTTATACCAGGGAAGACGTGTTTCATTCTCCACACAAGCAAATAAAAAATGTGTAATCTTGACCATTATGTAAGGATTGAGTTTTGGTTGGTTGAAGACTCTGACTAACTTTCACAATTCTTCTTCTTTATGAAGGATCTTGAAGGTAACCAACTATTCACTGCTGAATATAGCTGAGGACGTGTCACACGAGGCCTGTTGCATCAAGAAAAAGGTGAAAGCTATCTTTTAATGACGATAAAGTTTCTTTTAATTTAACAATTTCGTAGAATTTCCTATCAGTTCTGCTGGTATGTGGCTTTAAAAGAATCAGCAACTGCTCATGAGTATTCTAATTCAATTCTTATAAGATCCGAATAAGACCCATTAACAGCTACTGATTTCCCGTTTGTAGTTTCTACCATTATTCTTCCCCATATACATCTAGCTTTACTCCTTCGAAAACTGCTTGTATCACTTGAAGACGTCTAGTATTGATCTCCAAGTTTCTCAAGATCTGTGATTGAATTGTCGTGGCTTTAATGTCAAATTAAAATTCGATCGTTAAGATATTTCACGAAAGTTTTTTTTGTCTTTCGTCAATTTCCGTGTCTAATTGTGATTTATATCTATAAAATATAAGGTGAAAATAGCGCTTAACATGATTCATATACGTACTGAACGCAGATTTTACTGGCCATTTATAGCGCACACCATTGCGTGTAGAAGGGCTCTTCCATTTACGTGTCGATTTTAATACACAAGGTAACAGAGAATCTGCAATATTCACCGTAATCAAATTGATATTCTTGCCCATTGATTTCTTATCACATAAGGAAAATATCATTATATCAACATGTCGCTCTGATGATAAACTGATGCCCACAAAAGTCCTGTAGAACTTCTGTTATTGTAACAATATTTGGGAATGAGGGAATAATCTTTCTAACGTTGTGTCTGACGTAGAGTTAATCTCCAAGAATATTTCGCGGCCTTCACTAAGCACAATTCGATAATCATATCACTTGGAACTTCGCTCAAGAAAGCCTCTTTTTCTGCGAATTGTCAATGTTCCTTGAGTTGTTAATTTCTTGTAATTCACTGATACCGTATTTCCATCCAGGGCTGCCATCTATTGAGTATATTGATGTGGAAATTTTTCATAGAAAAGATGACAAGCTGCGTGAGAAAACGTAAGCATTACTTTGATAGCCTTCAAATAAAGTTTCTAATCCCCTGTTCAATGTAGTCCCTTTGGATGAATTGCAATATGATTATGACCTTCTCTATATACTGCAGCCAAAGTTAACGTTTCGGGAAATGTCACCGTCCTAATTATTGATGAGCAAATGCAAGACCAAGACCAAGACCCGGGTGGTCTTGGTCTTGGTCTTGGTCTTGGTCTTGCACTGGAACCCTCGGTCTTGGTCTTGGTCTTGGTCTTGCACACCTAGTCTTGGTCTTGGTCTTGGTCTTGCACACCCAGTCTTGGTCTTGCTTGCAAGAGTCTTGCAAGTTTTGCTTTTAAGAAATCTATGATTTTCATAAGTAAATTTTACTCCGGATATAAGGGATAATAAATCCTACATTGCGTTAATAGTGAGGGAAATACAATGTATGTTTCTAAATGTAATATATTTTACCTTCGTGTAAGTGTGATGATACTGTACAACATAGGCGATGACTTTTACTTTTTTCAATGGGTGGTCACGCTTCACTACTTATAAGATAAATCACAACATTTCGTAATATTTTTATGTTTTAACAGATCCAATACTCCATTGGTTCCCAAACTGGGGAGGCAACCCCTGACAGTGAGACGCATGAAAGAAAACCAAGACGGCACAGATTACTGAAATACCATAAATTGCAAAATTATTTTTACACTCTAAAGGCATCAAATTTTTTCCTTTCCAACCACGATTAGCTCATCTTTGTATTGAACAAACTCCCAATTAAATATTGAAATTTTGTTTTACTGATTCTAATATGTACTGTATGGGGCAGAAACAAGGACATTACGCAAAAACGATGAAACAGTTAGACTTACAAAATGTGGGCATGGAGAAAAAAGGAGAGAATAAGCTGGGTTTAACGGAAAACGAATGCGAAGGTTTTAGAAATAGTAGCAGTAGGGGAGAAAAGAAGAATTTTAGATGTAATAAAGAGGAGGACATTTGCTGAGGAGGAACTGTATTATGAGGGACGTGCTAGAGGGAGGGAGTGAAGGAGATTGTAGTTGAAGAAAGATATTAAAACAGAAAATTGCTACGTTAAGACGAAGAGACTAACTGAGGACCACAGTCATCGAAGCTTCTCAGCTGCAGCAAGTGGCCTGCCAATAATGGCAGAATAGCTATTATTATGACGATGATGATACGTTTTGCAATATTGACCAAAAAAGAGAGAAAAAATTAAAATAATAATTAAACCTCTTAATATTTTAGAATATGAAATGAAATTAAATTTGTGAGTTTTACGTCCCACGATTATGCAAGCTAGGCTAAAGGAGACGGTGATAATAAAAAATGAATGAAAATGGTGGAAAGAGAAAGTGGGAGGAAACGGGAGAACCCCGAGGAAACCCACGCACACGGTGTTTGTCCACCACAAGGTTCACTTGGCGGGGGCTGGGATCGAACGCGGGACCCCAAACACCCGAGCTGAACGCTCTACCACTGAGCCACCGCAGCCCCAATATTTTAGAATAATTTGAGTGAAAACTGAAAACGACTCAACTGTCTATGTCTTTTGTGTAAACTCAATTTATATAAATACTTTTGACCTACATTAGAAATACATAATAACGCATCAAACTTCAAGTTATTTGAAATAAGTAAGAAATCACTCTCAGTTGTGAATATAGATTATTTATTGTTGTATTATGTTATATCGTTGAATCCTAGATATGCCGTATACCTAAAGGGGCTATAAGTTATATTGATAAACAATTATTCAACGTATAAGCATTCACCTATGAAATCAAACTTGCGGTCACATGGCCTAAGTTTTTGTCAATGTCATGAAAATGTTATTTCAATATTAATTTTATAAGTATACATTAAAAATTTCCAACGGATGCTTGAATCTCAGAGCCAAGGCCATACCCATGTAGTCGGCACGTATGGTGTACGGAATTGCCGATGTTCAATACTACATTTATTTAGTTTTGGAAGAAGAACACCATTAATATGTTTTGAAATGAAATGAAATATCTACTTTAACGTCCCACGATTATTACACTCAGGCTAAAGGAAACAGTGATGATAAGAAATGGTGGAATGAAGAAAGTACGAGGAAACGGGAAAACCCACGCACAGGGTGTTTGTTCACCAAAGAAGCTCACATAGCGCAAGCTGCGATGGAACCAGGACCCCATATACCAGAGGTGCACGCTCTGCCACTGAGCTACCGTGTCCATAACATGCTCTAGTTTATTTTTGCTTATCCACTTCTTATGGACACAACTATTCTTTGTATGATTTCCCAAAATCCAATCATGGGCCGTCGTGATTGATCAAATGATGACCAAAGTAAATCAGACACTGAAGTTATAACAACTCATAGAATTGTGCTGTCGGTCGTCTCGTGAACAACCGATTCAAAAAACGACATACTGTAGCTATATGTTACAGGAGCAGATCGACTCACATGGATTGCATAAACTACTGGGAACATATTCACTCCAGCGGTAGTTTTACTGGAACCAAGAAGTTCATGTGAAAGATGTAATGATTGCAGGCATTCTATAAAAAATCAAGTAGTACCATACTTGTGCAAGACTCTTGCGCAAGAGTCTTGGTCTTGGTCTTGGTCTTGGTCTTGCAGGTATGGTCTTGGTCTTGGTCTTGGTCTTGCATCGGGATTCCTGGTCTTGGTCTTGGTCTTGGTCTTGGTCTTGCATGCAAGACTCTTGCAAAACCTGCAAGACCAAGACTCTTGCTCTCATCACTAGTCCTAATTTTGAGATTTCCTTATATGGTTTTTTTCATGCAGTTTCATTTTCTTGTAAATGTTGCATACAGATTTCCTCATCCAGACGTTGTTGAATAAGATCGCAGATCCTAGATTTTGTCATCTCCTCCGACGGTTGTAAATGTCTTCAAACCACATGTACGGGTCCACGAGCAAAGTCTAGAAGTGATTTCTCAATGATCTTGAGTAGGCATGGTCATTCAGCATTTTCACTAAAGTTGTCATAGTGTACAGGATGCACCAAAGTTCTTCTACACTATTCGTGCCTAGAGAGATGACAAAATCTAGGATATGGGATCTCATTAACAACGTCTGGATGACGAAATCAATATACAACATTTACAACAAAATGAAACTGCATGACAAAAACCATATTAGGAAATCTCAAAATTAAGACGGGTACATTTTCCGAACCGTTAACTTGGGCTGCAGTATATAGAGAAAGTCATAATCGTATTGCAATTCATCAAAAGGGAGTAGATTGAACAGGGGACTAGAAACTATTTGAAGGCTATTAAATTAATGGTTCCGTTTTCTCACGCAGCTGGTCATCTTTTCTATGAAAAATTTGTACATCACTATACTCAACAGATGGAAACCCTGGAGGCAAATACGGTATCACAGTATACCAGATATTAACAACTCAAGGAACATTCACAATTAGCAGGAAAAGAGGCCCTCTTGAGCGAAGTTCCAAAAGATATGATTATCGAACAGTGCTTAATTAAGGGCACGAAATTTTCTGGGGATTAACTCAACGTGAGACCCAACGTTAGCAAGATTATTCCCTCATTCCCAAATACTGTTAGGATAACAAAAGTTCTCCAGGACTTTTGTGGGCATCAGATTATCATCAGAGCAAAACGTTGAGCCAATGACACCTTCCTTGTGTGATAATAATTCAAAGCGCAAGAATATCAATTTGACTACGGTGAAAAATGAAGAGTCTCTGTTATCATGTGTATTAAAACCCACACGTAGATGGAAGAGCCATTCTACAGGTAATGGTGTGGACCAAAAATGACCAGTCAAATCTGCGTTAATTACGTATATAAATTATGTTAAGCGCTATTTTCACCATATACTTTTTGGACATAAATTACCATTAGACACAGAAATTGTCGAGTGACAAAAAAAAAACTTTCGTGAATATCTCAACGATCGAATTTAGTTCTGCCATTGAAACCGCGACAAGTCAATCACGGTTCTTCAGAAACTTGGAGATCAATACTAGACGGCTTCAAATGATGCAAGCAGTGTTCGAAGGAGTAAAGGTAGCTGCATATGGACAAGAATAATGGAAGAAACTACAAACGGGAAATTTGTAGCTGTTGGTGGGTCTGATTCAGTTGTTTTAAGAATCTTGGTAGAATTCTTCAGGAGCAGTAGCTGATTCTTTTAAGGCCACATGGAAGCAGAATCGAAATCATTAAATTTATGGAATCTTGAGCATCATTAAAAGAGTGCTTTCACTTTTTTCATGATGCAACAGGCTGTGACAACTTCAGCTATACTCAGGAGAGAATAGTTGCTGTCTTCAAGATCCTTCAAAAAGAAAAAGAATTCTGCAAGTTAGAGTCTTCAACCAACCAAATCTCAATCCCGAAACAATGGTCAAAATTAGACATTTCTTATCCGCCTGTATGGAGAAGGAAACATGTCCTTCTTGGTATAAACCTATCAGGTATATAAAAAAAGCAGTTACAAAGCTTCAATATGGCCACTTTTTCCATTACTAGCACTGCAGGTGTGAAGCATTCAATTCGGAATTACCTCCAGCTCCAAAAGCGAATTGGTCTAAGCATGAACCCAATCGAATGAGGTTGGTGTGTGAAAGGGGATATGCGAATTCAAGGACCCTCACAGCTACCATCGGCTCCAGCCGGATAACCTTATTCATCTGTAGATAAAAAGTGATTGCTACATAGGATTGTGAACGAGCCACATGTAAGTGTAAGCTTATCATCTGTAGATAAAAAGTATTCAAGGTTTTCTGCATTCTGCCAAGGGACTTCATTTACAAATGGAAGATCGGAAGACAATCTGATTTAGATGGTATTGTAGAAAACCAATATGTCATTGACAACGGCTTAATTGTTGATCCAATCAGTTATGTTTATTATTTTGTAATAACGTCCGAGCCTTATATACCTAATAAAATGGACATGAAGACGATCTGGATGAAACTTTAAATGAAGGTGTAAGGACAAGGTATAAAACATGAAGGTGATTTATTGTTCTGTTTACATATTTTGGAATCTTTTAACACGAGCTGCTTTGGAACCCGAAGAGAAAACGAAAACGTAGCAGGACACATTTTAGGTAACGACCAAAAACCAATTCAATTAGATATCACATTCGCGTACTACAGTATCATTCAATTGTACGTTTATAACAATTGTTTATTGTTTGATTGTTTGTATGTTAATATGTTCAACAGCAGATGATTCACTCCAAGGATTCTGCCACTTGCCAGGACACTTATGATTATGTAACTGCCTTTTAATTTACGACTCTCCTGAAGGGAAGTAAAGTTTAACACTTTTAATAAAGAACGAAGTATGAATTTTCCGTACATGCAAAGACTCCATGTACATTTTTATCCAAGATGATGTCGTAAGAATGAAAGCTGGTTTCAACATATTTGCCTAGGTTTAATACGACATAAGTATAATCAATGCTTACTGCTCACCACCTTGTTCCATTGCGACTGTACCGACCTACTTTTCAGACAGAAGCCCGCGAAGCTTAACAATTTTCTGTAACAGTTATACTAGACTTGTAAAGGATTGAAGTCGTATGCTTGTAAAGGATTGAAATGCAGGAAGTTGGCCTGAAAATCTAGTAGGAGATGCTTAGCTAAATAGGTGCGTGATAACCGTGTAGAATCAGGCCCGCTTCTCTTAGCTTGTGAGACAATTCCGGAGAATGAATTACTAAAGCTAGCGGTGTAAAGCACTGATTCGGGATATTAAGAAGTTATACATGCTCGGTAGAACAGGTGTAGAACAGAAACGTCTACAAAACTATCAGGTGACAGATTTTTTTTTTTTTTGTACTTAGGTTACATTGGGAGATTTTCAGTCAAGTACACCTGAAAGATATAAAACTTCCTATGCTTGCTTTCCACATCTTGGAGCGGAAGTCCTTAACCTTCTCCCTTAGTAATAGTGTTTGAGTACTTGCTCGTCTCGGTGCCCAAAGTAAGAAATACAGATTGCGAAAAACTTTCGATTAGGTTGAAAGTTAACCTTGCGTTTATAAAAAATTTTGAGGCGTCTTTTGCAACCTTCACTCACTTCGTCAAGATGCTGTATTGATAACCCAACGTATCTATCACATTAATCTTTAGGCTATAGGACCTTAAAGTCTTTCTCGCTCGCGCGGTTGATCTTGCACTACACACTGCCATATCGCACACTCTTATTAAGCTTATTGAAGGATTTAAAATTCTCAATCTTCTCAACATTTTCTCACCGGTAAGCAAATTCTGGTAAGCTTCCGCTTTGTAGCAGAATAGTTGACAACCATATTAGCTTTTCGACACCTTACATATCTGATACGGAATGATCAATAAGAATAATATCTGTAATCTATTTTATTAAATTCTACACTAGCTCAACTCGCTGACGTGATTAGAGCTTCCGTGTCCTGCCACCGATTGAAAGTTGTCTTCTCAAAAACAGAAAGTTACTCCACCAACTGTACATGATTAATAGCCAGCATTTGAGGCTTACGAAGTGTACTCATCTCTAACACTGAACCAGACTGTGATTTGGCCTGGTATGTATGGGAGCATATCCATGGCCGTTGACCAGAGCCACCCTAGCTCACCAAATAAATTCCTTTACAAAAATAGAAGCACCAAATCGTTTGTAGATTTCTGCTTAAGTGTTCGCTGCATATAGCGGAATACCATGGGAAGCTACCTAGAGTACATTCCTCCGTAGAGCCGTTAACAATGGTAAGAAGAAAGTCGAAATACAGAGATATGTGCTTAAATCAATACTTCAGACCGTTTTCAGAAAAAAATAGTAATTCTAAGATAGCGAAACGATTAGATAGCATTTTCCTAAGAGGACTTGTCGAGATACGTGTGTTCTCTTACCAAAACGAATGCAAGCAGTTAGCATGCACTACAACCAACCTGACATAGTAATATTTCATAAGAAGCGTAGTGAGATTCGGTTTTTTCAATTGCAACTCAAACGTTGTATCAGACTAATATCTGTTGAATTATAACATTCATATAGCAGAAGAAATAACATTTATCTCCAAGGCTGCCGAACATGGCTTTCTGCAGAAATAATGGTAATAATAATTGTAGATATAAGGATGCATTTGGATAAAAAGATAATATCAGTAGATGTGAAGATCCGGCATGAAACTTGCATTAGAACGAGTGAAATCAGTTTACATGCAGTACAATCGACGAGAGAGGGTGGGTTCAAATGGGAAAAGTACTTCAGCTCATATTGTCCTTAGGACTTGCAAATTCGAAATATTCGAGTTTAAAACAAGTGGCGTGCGGAACAAGTAATCTTTAGCTGAGAAAGACTGAATATCACGGTGAGCTCATAAGGTATAATAAAGAGAAAGCGCGTTATAATGATGGACAAGTTCATGGGTCACTTGCGATAGGGCAGGCATCTCTGAGCTTGTCAAGCTTTTTGTTATATGCATGTGCACCACCAGAAAACACCTTAAAATGAGAACATTAGCTGAGATATCATGTGACTTCATTCTAATAGTATTCTACAATATATGAAAAAAGATAATAATATAAGATTAAATTGATCTTTAAGTGATCCGGTGATTACAGAAAAATTTACAAGGACGGGGATTTTCGATTTTTAATTAGTGGTTTAGGGTGCTAAAGGCGTGCCAATAATTCAGGGTTCCATTTCAAGGTGTCCACAAGAGCTAAAGGGCTTATGGCGGCTTATGTCTATCTAAAAATGGTGTGAAATATAGAAATCAGCAGTGGATGTCGCCATGTATTCTTTAATTTCTATTGGGTTAGAGCTAGTATAGATATTCAACAATGACCCGGAGGCCGCAGTATCTTGCGTTGTGTACCTAGCTCTTAAGAACGAAGCAGTAGTGCTTTTATAGCTACTTATCTCACATTATACATTGCGTACCATTTAAGAAACCGTGGATTTACTTCTCCTTTTAATAAGAAGAGGGTATCACAGTCATATAACTCTGGGAACGACCAGCAGTTTGTATTAGGTGAGCCCTTGGGATTGAAAAAAATGTTGTGATACCAATTTTAACAAACATAAGTATTAATTTATCAGTGATAATGAAGCAAATGATTTACTTCCCGTTTATAAGCAACTACAATACTATTTGAGAGTGGTTCCTGCTGAAGAAATCTACTTAACCCACATCACGCTCTCACCTTTTCTTGATCGTTTAATCCAAAGAGTTGTGTTCTTACGGATATATTATTTAAAGAGAGTCTCCTGTTTGTTAACACTCGAGACTATCAAATATGCATTTAATTAGCGTCCTTGCTGCTCACTAGTGCTTACATACAGAGATGTGTAGGATTCACTAGGTTCCGGTCTATCATTAATAATATGAAACCCATTATATTCTAAACCCATTATATTCAAAACTCCGAAGCAGTTTTACTTTGGTTCTGAGACCGGTGATCTGATCCATGAGACAAATAAAGAATCATTTCAGGTTCTTTTATGATCTTCCCTTGGTTAGTTAGAAAATATTTATAGTATAGTCAGTCCTGTGTTCGCTACAAACTCAGTAACACTGGTCATCACAAAGCAAGCAAACTAAGGGCTAATTATATAATATTTCCAAATAAGCTCACTGTATGCTTTAATTAGTAACTAAGTGCCACACATTTCATAAAGCAGAAAAAGTCATTTTTTTCAGATGTCTATTGATGAAAATACTCCATATCCAAGTTAATGAATGAAAAAGTAATCTCATATCATGGTAGCATTGTCTTGATAAGAATATCTTATCACATTTCTTCATTCTTCATTCTTTCCCTCTAATGTTGGTTATTTTAGGACTACACTGCTGTCTTCCTCGGAAGTTTCAAACCTTCACACGCATCTCGCGTCTGGATTTCCTATTCTCAAACAACCTTTAGATAAATATTCATCTTGAGAAACCTTCGCCACAACGATTTTGTAACGGTAAAATATACACCTCTCCTTCTGTTGAAAGCAGTGTAGTCCCTCTGTATTTCTTCAATATTTCAACATCAAGTGCTAATACTATATATTCTACTCTCTGCATAATGGAAATAACTGCATGAAAAGTGAATAAAGCATATGCGTTATGACATTAGATCAGCCATTATACTGAAAGGTGTTCAAATCGTACCTCAGCTGAAGAAATTTGTGAACGGTCGAAAGTTGTTTCGCCTTTAGGAGGTTTGCACTTAAGTAATTTCTAGGCACGATTTGATACATTATGTCAGGAAATGGTATAGAAGAACTTTGGTGTATCCTTTACACTATGACAACTTTAGTGAAAATGCTGAATGGCCATGCCTACTCAAGATCATTGAGAACTCACTTCTAGACTTTGCTCGGGAACGATTACAACAAATTAACAACTCAAGGAATATTCTCAAAGAACAATTCGCAGAAAAACAGGACTTCTTGAGCGAAGTTCCAAGTGATATTATGTTCGAACAGTTTTTAATGAAGGCCACGAAATTTTCTAGGGGATTAACTCGTTAGCAAGTGCAAAAAGAGAAAAAAGAGCTCTCGGGGATTCTCTACACGATCCAATTTTATTCTGCCATTGAAGCCACGACTATTCAATCACAGTTCTTGAGAAACTTGGAGATCAATACTATACAGCTTCAAATGATGCAAATAGTGTTCAAAAAATATAAGTAGCTCTATATGGACAAGAGTAATGGAAGAAACTACAAAAGGGAATACTGTAGCTGTTGATGGGACTGATTCAGATCTTTTAAGATTTCTACTAGAAAACTTCATAACCAGTTGCTGATTCTTTGAAGGTTACTAGAAGCACTACTGAAAAAAAAATGCTACGAAATTATTAAATTTAAAGAAACTTTGGCGTTATTAAAAGATTGGTTTCACTTTTTTCATGATTCAACAGGCTGTGACACGACCTCAGCTATTCTCAGCAGTGAATACTTGGGAGCCTACAATATCCTTCAAAAAGAAGAATTGTGAAAGTTTGTTAGAGTTTTCAACTAACCAAAACTCAATCCTGACAAAATGCTCATGATTACACATTTCTTATTCGCCCGTATGGAGAAGGATACATGTCCTCCCTGGTATAAACCATTTCAGGTATAACAAGAGAGGAATATTACAAAGCTTCAATATGGCCACTTTTCCCCCTACTAACACGGCAGCTGTTCAGAATTCAATTCGGATGTACCTCAAACTCCACGTGTGAAGTGGTCTAAGCATGTACCCAATCGAAAGAGTTTGGTGTGTGAAAGAAAATATGCGAATTCCAGGACCCACACAGTCACCATCGGCTCCAGCCGGATAAGCTTACTTATCTGTATTTAGAAAGTGATTGCAAGATAGGTTTGTCATGAACCGCATGTTAGTGTAAAAGGGTCAATATGAAGTATTCAATGTTTTCTGCATTCTGCCAGAGAGTTCATGTAGAATTGGCAGATCGGAAGTCAATCTGATATAGATGATAACGAACAAGAGCTGTAAAAAACAGATATGTCTCTGACAACGCCTTAATTGTTGGTCCAACCAGTTATGATTAATATTTTGTGATATCGTTTCCGCCTTATAGAAATAAAAAAATGGACATGAAGACGATCTTTACTAAACGTTTTTGAAGGTACAAAACATGAAGGTGGTTTAATGTTCTGTTATATATTTAGGAATCCTTTAACACGAACTGCTTTGGTACCCGTAGAGAAAACGAAACCGTAGCAGTACACGCTTAAGGTAACGAGCAAAAACCAATTCATTTAGATATTACATTCGCGTGCTACAGTATCATTCAATCGTACGTATTTAAAAATTGTTTATTTTTTGATTGTTTATATATTAAGATGTTCAACAGGATATGATTGACTTCAAGGATTCTGCCATTTGCTAGGACACTTAAAATTGTGTAACTGCCTTTTAGTTTTCGAACCTTTAACAAGGAAATAAAGTTTAAAACTTATAATAAAGAACGATCTTTTGATATTCCATACATGCAAAGACTCCATGTAGATTTTTATCCAAGACCGGGTCGTAAGAATGAAAGCTCTACTACACGTCCATCGCAGTTGGTTTCGACTTATTGCCCTAGGTTTTATACGACATAAGGATAATCATTGCCTATTGTTCAGCACCTTGTTCCTTTGCGACTTTTCCAAGCTACTTTTCAAATAGAATCCCACGATACTTAACAATTTTCTGTAATAGTTATATTAGACTTATGGTCGTAATCTTGTAAAGGATTCACATTCAGGTTATTGACCGGAAAATCTATTAGATCCTTAGGTAACTAGGTACGTGTATACCTAGTAGAACAAGACCCGCTTCTCTTGGACACACACTGGTTCAATGCAACATCTAGGTTAACAAAATTCATAACCAACGAAAACACGGCATTGCACGGACACAGAGCAACACGAAGCGATAAGCAGTCACATATCTTCACTGGAAGAACTATTGCTGTGTTCAGTAGTATGATCAGCTGAAATGTATGCTTGACACGTGTGAGGAACTTGCAACAATAGACGTATTTCTTCGGGAAGATGTCACTGTGTTTGAGTGTGAATTTGCTATGGTGAATTTGCTATGGCAGGGATCCGACGTGATTAACAACATGTGCATTAAATCTTGTATGTTGTTGTGACGAGAACTTTTCCTGGCATGATGTTCGCGGAACCTTCGACAATGTTTATTCCGAGCTTCTTGTGCCTCTTCGGAAAGCTGTTCAATGGGAACTAGCACATATTCGACGATTTCCCATGTATCAATACTATATGCCCAGATGCCGGTATGTAAAACCAGTTATACAGGTCCACATATAATCGGGCAGTTTGCAGAAAATACATACTAAATGCCGCACAGTTAATTGCATAACCACTAGCAATTGTATATAAGAGAAATGCAAATCGTTTAATCAACTCTTCATTGATGACGGTGATGGACGCTGATATTGATGGATTCAGAAAAAGTTGCGGGCAATATTACCTCATTGCTTGTTCCGTAGCCTGATTTCGGCACATCCACCAGGAGACCTATTTCTTCACGAAATCGCTTCTGTAGTAATTTCTTTCATTGATCAACATTTGGTTGATCCCTCTTTCTCGCTTGTCAGGTATGATGTCCAGTCTATATGCAATGTGCAAAAGACACTCAAAGCAAATTATCCAGGAATGCATACTTGACAAACCGAATTCAAACGTTGTTGTGTCAGGTGGTTGTGCTGTAGTTTTGTCTGGATCGTTCATTTCTTTGTAGATGCACCGCAGATGTAACATCGTTAATATGATTGTTTGAGATATCACTACAGACCTTCACAGATATCAATACAGTTTTGTTCGTACGGATATATATAATTTAAAGAAAGAATCCTGTGTGTTAACAGTCGAGCCTATCAAATATGCGTAATTGGCGTCCTTGCTGCTCACTGAAAGTTACATATAGAGTTGTGTATGATTCACCAGGTTCCGGTCTATCATTAATAATATTTTCCCGATTGTATACTTTAAAACTTGCTATGGAACCAATTATATTCTAACCTCCAAAGCAGCCTAACTTTGGACCTGAGAGCGGTGAACTGATCGATGAGACAAGTAAAGAACCGATTTTAAGTACTTTTGAGATCTTTTCCAACACGGTTATGTGGAAAATATATACGGTATAATCAAGTCATTATAAAGCAACTAAACTGTAGCTTAATCTAATAAGCTCACTGTATGCTTTGATTAATAACTTAGTGCCACACATTTCAAACAGCAAAAAAGTTATTTATTTCAGAATTCTCTAGAGAAAATTCTCCATATCCAAGTTTTTGAATGATATTACAGTAGCATTGTATTGATAAGAGTGTCGTGTCACATTTATTCATTCTGACATCCTCTTTCCCTCTAATACTATACACTCATGTTATTTGTGTGTGAATGCTGTCTTACTCCGAAGATATAATCAAGTCTTCGCTCTAGCGTCTCGCATCTTGATTTCCTTTTGTCAAACAACCTTGGATAGCTATTCATCTTGTGAAAGTTTCGCCACAACGATTGTGTAATTGTGAGTTACACACCTATCCCTTTGATATAAGCAGTGTAGTCCCTCTGGATTTCTTCAGTAATATCAAATACTAATACTCTACTCTTATGCATACAGTAAATGTGTGCAAGAAAAGTGAACAGAGCACATGCGTTATGACATTAGATCAGCCATTATACTGCAAGGGTGTTCAAATAGTACTTGGAGCTGAAGAAATATCTGAACGGCCGAAGTTGTACCGGCTTTAGGAAGTTTCCAGTTAAGTAATTTCTAGGCACGATTTGATACATCATGTCGGGAAATGGTATAGATCAGCCATTATACTGGAATGGTGTTCAGATCGTACTTCAGCTGAAGAAATTTCTGAACGGTCCAAAGATGTATCGCCTTTAGGAGGTTTCCAATTAATTAATTTCTAGGCACGAGTGTATATATTATGTCAGGAAATGGTATAGAACTTTGGTGTATCTTGTACACTATCTAAACTCTAGTGAAAATGCTCAATGACCATGCCTACTCAAGATCATTGAGTACTCTCTTCTAGACTTTGCTCGGGGACCTCGACATTTGGTTATCAAGACATTTACAACCGTCGGAGGAGATGACAAAAACTAGGATCTGCGATCTTATTCAATTCGTCTGGATGAGGAAATCAATATGCAACATTTGAAAGAAAATGAAATTGCATGACAGAAACCATATTACAAAACCTCGAAATTAAGTACGTTAAGTACGTTTATAAATTATGTTAAGCGCTATTTTCACCTTGTATTTTATGGATATAAAGTACAATTAGACACGAAAAGTACCGAAAGATAATAAGGTCTTTCGGCAAACATCTGCGACGATCGAATATAAATCTGCCATTGAGGCCACGACAATTCAATCACACTTCTTGAGAAACTTGGAGATCAATACAAGACGGCTTCAAGTGATGCAATCTGTTTTCGAAGGAGTAAAGGTTGCTGTATATGGAGAAGAATAATGCAAAAAACTACAAACTGCAAATCTGTAGCTGTTGATGAGTTTTAGTTGGATCTTTTAAGAATCTTACTAAAAGACTTCATGAGCAGTTGTTGATCTCAAAGGAAATGCTACGAATTTATTAAATTTAGAGAAACTGTAGCGTCATTGAAAGATTCCTTTCACTTTTTTCAGGATGCAACAGGCTGTGTCACGTCCTCAGCTATAATCAGGAGTGAATAAATGAAGGCCTTCAAGATCCTTCAAAAAAAAGAAGAATTGTGAAAGTTAGTCAGTCTCTTCTATCAACCGATACTCAAACCTGATTATCTGGTCAAGAATACACATTTCTTATTAGCCTGTATAGAGAAGGAAACATGTCCTCTCTGGTATAAGCCATGTCAGGTATAACAAGGGAGTAGTTACAAAGCTTCAATATGGCCACTTTTCCCCCTGCTAAAACGGCAGCTGTTTAGCATTCAATTCGGAAGTCTCTCCAACTCTATGAGCGAAAGGAACCCAATCGAATGAGGTTGGTGTGTGAAAGAGGATATGCGAGTTCCAGGACCCACACAGCTACCATCAGCTCGAGCCGGGTAATGTTACAACCTTTAAATAACAAGTGACTGCAAGATGTGAACGAGCCACATGTTAGTATAAAAGAGCAGATATGAAATATTGAAGGTTTTCTCCATTTTGCCAAGCGACTTCATGTATAAATGCCAGATCGGAAGACAAACTAATACAGATGATGACGAACAAAGCTGTTGAAAACCATTATGTCATTGAAAATTGCTTAGTTGTTGATCCAATCAGTTATGATTATTATTTTGAAATAACGTCCCCGCTTTATAGACCTAACAAAATGGACATGTACACGATCTTGATGTAATTTTAAAAGAAGGTAAAAAAACAAGCTATAAAACATTAAGGTGGTTTATTGTTTAATTTACATATTTTGGAAATCTTTAAAACGAGCGGCTTTGGTACCCGAGAGAAAACGAAATTGTAGCAGGACACACACAAGTTAGCGAGCAAAAATTTCAGCGAGAAACCCAATCCAACGAGGTTGGTGTGTGAAAGAGGATATGCGAATTCCAGGACACACACAGCTACCATCATCTCCAGCCGGATTACCTGTAGATAAAAAGTGACTGAAAGATTCGCCAAATTTGCGAACGATGTAACTTTGAAATCTTTAAGTTTTACGTCCCACGGTTATGCCGGTTAGGCTAAAGGAGACGGTGATGATTAGAGATGAGTGAAATGGTGGAATGAAGAAAGTGGGAGGAAACGGGGGAACCCCGAGAAAACCCACGAGCGCGGTGTTTGTCCACCACAAAGCTCACTTGGCGGGGGCTGGGATCGAACCCGGGACTCCAAGCACCAGAGGTGAACGCTCTACGATGTAACTTTGAATAAAGGTATAAAACCCAGTTATAAAACAAGGTGGCTTATTGTTCTGTTTACATTTTTTGGAATTCTTTAACACGAGCAGCATATATGTCGATTTATGTTCTTACTCACTTTCCAAATCTTGGAGCAGAAGCTCTGAATCTTCTCCCTTAGTAATAGTGTTCGAGTACTTGCTCGTTTCGGTGCCCAAAGGAAGTAATAAATACTGCTATTAACTTTCGCTTAGCTTGATGATTAAACTTGCGTCAATAAAAAAATTCGAGGGTCTTTTACAACCTTGTCTCACTTCATCAAGATTCTATATTGATAACGCTACGTATCTATCCCAATAATCTTCAGGCTATAGAAACTTTCGCACGGTTCATCTTGCACTACAGATTGCCATATCGCACACTCTTTTAATTTTATTGGAGGATTTGAATTTGTCGATCTTCTAAACGTTTAATCACCGGGGAGTAAAGTTCTGGTAAGCTATAGTAGATTAGTGCACCGACTGTATTAGCTTTTTGACACCTTTCATATCTGAGACGGAATGATCAACAAGAGGAATCCCAAAATTTAGACGGTTACATTTTCCGAACCGTTAAATTTGGCTGCAGTATATAGAGAAGGTCATAATCGTATTGCAATTCTATCGAAAGGGACAAGGTGGAACATGGGACTACAATCTTCATTTGAACGCAATTAAATTAATGCTTCCGTTTTCTCACGGAGCTGGTCATCTTTTCTATGGAAAATTTGCACATCACTATATTCAACAGATGGAAGCCCTCGTAGCAAATACGGTATATAAGAAATTAACAACTAAAGGAACATTTACAATTCGCAATAAAAGAGGCCTTCTTGAGCGAAGTTCCAAGAGATATGATTATCGAACAGTGCTTAATTTAGGGCACGAAATTTTCTCGGGGATTAACTTAATTTCAGACACAACGTTAGCAAGATTTATACTTCATTCCCAAATAGTGTTACGATAACAGAAGTTCTACAGGACTTTTGTGCTCATCTGTTTATCAGTTCATCAGCTTTATAAGTTCATCGGCCGGACTTGTCTCACAGGCCAACAGAAGCGGCCCTGGGCCTACAATTTAATCACGTTCCTAATTACCTAAAAAAAAACCTATTAGAGTTTCAGGCCAATAACCTGCATGGGAGTCCTTTACAAGCTTACGACCACAGGTGTAATATAACTGTTACGGAATATTGTTGTGCTTCGTGACCTTCTGTCTCAAAAGCAGCTTGGTATAATGGCATAGGATCAAGGTGCTGAGAAGTATCCATTGAATCACTTATAGCCTATAAAAGCTAGGGAAATAAGTATAAACCAACTGGTATCGACCTGTTGTAGATGTTTAATTCTTACGCCCCCTCTTCAGCAGGAAGCACTCTGAAAGAGTAATGTAGTTGCATATAAACGGAAATTATAACAATTGCTTGATTATCATTGATAAAATAAAAATTCAGTTTTTTACATGTGGTATCACCAAATTTTCAATCCCAATGGCCCACCTAAAACAAACCGCGCTTAATTCCCAAAGCTATACGTCTGTGATACCCTCGTCTTATTAAAGGGAGAAGTTAATCCACGGTTGTTTAAATGGTACGACATTTTATAACGTGAGTTAAGGAGCTCTAAAAGTACAACTGCTTCTGTTTTGAGACCTAGGTACACAACAAAAGATCCTACGGCATCGTATTACCACATCACTTAGAGATCGATTTCATCTCTTATAATTATCTTTTTTCTGTAATTGTAGAATACTATTACAATGAAGTCTCTTGACATCTCTTCTAATGTTCTTATTTTAAGGCGATTTCTTACGTAGTGGACGCATTATACAGAAAGCTTCACAAGCTCGGGGTGCTTGTCCCATCGCAAGTTACCCATCAACTTGTCCATGATTTTAACGCGCTTTCTCTTTACTATACCTTATGAGCTCACCATGATATTCATTCTTTCTCAAGTAAACACTTATTGTTCCGCACGTCACAGGGTTTAAACTCGAATATTTCGAATTTGCAAGTCCCAAAAACAATATGAGCTGCCGTACTTTTCCCATATCAAGCCGCCCGCTCTCGTCTGTTGTACTGCATGCAAACTGATTCCACTCGTTCTAATGCAGTTATCATGCCGGATCTCGACATCTACTGATATTATCTTATTATCTAAATGCATCCTCATATATACATTTAGTAATACCATTATATCTGCGAAGGGCCACAGTCGGCAGCCTTGTAAATATGGCATATGAAAGTAATTTTTCATCAGATTTTAGTCTATTACAGCGTGTAAGTTCCATATGAATAATCCTAATCTGACTACACCTCTTATATAATATTACTATGTCTGGTTGGTTGTATTGCATGCTAACTGCTTGCATTCCTTTTGATAAGGGAACAACATATATATAGACATCTCTTCTTGGTAAATATATGAATGTTTCTGTAAGTCGGTAATACAATGAGCTCTAAAAACTTTCTAAAGTATAGTTCTAAGCACATATCTGTGTGTTCCGACTTTTTTCTTGCCAATGTAAACGGCTCTTGTCTGGACTATGCAAGGAATGTACTCTAGGCACTTTGCCATGATATTACCATATATGATGCGATCATTTATGCAGAATTCTACATACGATCTGGTGCTTCTATTTTAGTAAAGGAATTACTTGGTGATCTAGAATGGCTCTGGTCAAAGGCCATGAATATGATCGCATACATACCAGGCCAAATGACAGTTTGGTTCAGTGTTAGAGATAGGTACACTTCTTAATCCTCAACTGTTGTAAGGTAGATTTTGTGGAGTAACTTTCTGCTCTTGAGGAGATAACATTGAGTCGCTGCACATGACACGCAAGGTCTGTGCACTTCAACAGAAATACATCTTGTTGAACCTTCTGTCTCAGGTATGAAAGGTGTCAAAATGCTAATAAAATTGTTGCACTAATCTGCTACAGACGGGAAGTTTACCAGATCTGTGCTCACCGGTGAAAAACCGTTTATAAGATCGGGAAATTCAAATCCTCCAATAAGGTTAATAACAGTGTCCGATATGGCGGTCTGTAGTATAAGATGAACTGTGCAAGCCAGTAAGACTTTAAGGTTCTATAGCCTGTAAAGGTCTATAGATACGTAGCGTTATCAATATAGCATCTTGATGAGGCCTCGAAATTTTTGATAGACGCAAGTTTAACTGTCAGGCTGAGCGAAACTTATTAACTGTATTTATTATTTTCTTTAGGCACCGAGACGAGCAAGTAATCGAACACTATTCACAAGAGGGCAATTTCAGGGCTTCTGGTCCATGTGGGAAGTGAGCCTAGTAAGTTTTAGATCTTTCAGGTGTACTTAACTGAAAATCTCCCAATCTAACCTGTTAAAAAAAAATCTGTGGATTGATGGCTTTGTTGCTGGTTCTGTTCTAGCAGACTTGTATAACATCTTTGTATCGCGAATCAGTCCTTTACACCGCTAGCTTTAGTAATTCATCGGCCGGGCTTGTCTCACAGGCCCGCAGTGGTTCAACTGCCACATTTAGCTGGACAAAATATAAAAAACCGAGTTCTGAGAAATAGTGAGAAAACGATGGGAATTCTTGGGACAAAGTCCCAAGCGGTGGGATAAGACCACTAAGATGCCAAATTACACATGGGGAAGTATATCGGATCCGCCGAACAAGATTAATTGTATGCAATGTAGAATCATCTGATCGACAGTTTCCGTGCTAGACCTTACGTCTGCAGCATATAACACAGACAGCTGTTGGTCAATGCCAGGAATATAGTGTGACAACTATAAATGAAGGTATGACGTGCATGTGACATGAATGAGGAGTGCCGTGGTTTTTTTGGTGGGATATGGCGTGATGGGAAGCACTAGCGAATAAGAACGTATACTGTACTTAGGAATAGGTATAATGAATTGACGCGTAAAAACAATTCTCCACCAGTCTCCAGGTTCTAATGACTATAGGTGTGTAGAGTAATGATTGTAGTTTGTGCATAATAACCATGACGTGCAAATGTTTGCATAATTGTTGCTTCTTGTACTTTCAAAAATGGGGCGTACGATGACACAACGAGTCTTCTTCGACGCCTGAAAAGGTGAACCCAATAGCTGCAAGAGAACCAATAGTGTTTACACCTGTGTAATAGACAAATTATTTTACAAAACTGTGATGAGGATGTAGCAGAGTGCGTCAGAAAGGTTACAGATAGTTTTTGTATGCATGTCAAAGAGATGGCAGAAATGTCATCGTGCAATGAATAACTTTGTAATCAAATGTGGTAAGTGACGCGACAGTACAGTGGAGTTTTCTGCAAACATACGGAATGCAGCGACATTACGACGACCAGGATCATTTAGAATAGGTGTGACACCGAGAACACCTGTAGGGCGTCCAAGAGAAGTGTTTGAAGAAGCAAGGGAGAAAGCAAAGACAAGACGGTTGCAGTCGTTAGTACAACATCGACAACTGAAGAGTTATTTATGCAGCGCACATGGGTTTACGTGCAAAAGAAAAACGTGATGCTTCTTATATGATGAAAGAGATTGATGTGTCACACAGGAAGGATCGCGAATCAAAAAGGCGTACAAGAGTCCAGAGACGACAGTACCAATTAAGATTACAAACGATGAGGCATTAGCATTATATGTTGACGCGAAATAGACAAAGAAACAATACCAGTTAGTTCGTAACCAGGCAAAAGTTCACAATGCAAATATCTATTCCTCTAACTATAAACTGTTCGAGGCAAAGAAAGCTTTCTACCCAGCCTATATTATCACAGACGTATATGCGGAAGAGCAGCTGCTAGCGTTACTTGATCATACTATCGAGCGGTTGATCACCAGAAACAGTACTATACTGCGAGAGATCAATCAGGAAGTTGAAATGGCCATGTTCTTCAAATGGGGTTTGTGATGGCGCGTCAAATCAGAGCGCATACAAACAATGGTATAATTCAGATACAGAAGACGATATACATGACAATACATATTTGTTTGTTATTTCGTTAGTGTCTCTAAAATTACAATATGGTTAAGGGACACTCTGGCATAATCCACGGCGATTGCCTATACGCAATTGTCGGCCAATCAATCATGAAAGAAAGAGCAGAATTAACACGTTCAGAAATTGCTAAGATACAGCAGCAACTACAAGCTCTCTATAACAACTATCACCTAGAATGATCATCAAATAGTAGTGAACCACAGATTAATGCTGACAATGGTAGATGTGAAGGTCAGTAGTGATTTCACAAACAATCATATTAACGATGTTACATCGGCGGTGCATCTACAAAGAAAATGAACGATCCAGACAAAACTACAGCGCAACCACCTGACACAACAACTTTTGAATTCGGTTTGTCAAGTCTGCATTCCTGGATAAGGTGCTTTGAGTGTCTGTTGCACATTGTATATAGACTGGACATCATACCTGACAAGTTAGAAAGAGGGATCAACCAAATGTTGATCAACGAAAGAAATTACTACAGAAGCGATTTCGTGAAGAAATAGGTCTCCTGGTGAATGTGCCGAAATCAGGCTACGGAACAAGCAATGAGGTAATATTGCCCGCAAGTTTTTCTCAAATACATCATTATCAGCGTCCATTACTGTCACCAATGAAGAGTTGTTTAAACGATTTGCATTTCTCTTACGTACCATTGCTAGTGGTTATGCAATTAATTGTGAGGCATTTGGTATGTATTCTCTGCAAACTCCCCGATTTTATGTGGACCTGTATAACTGCTATTACATACCGGCATCTGGGCATATAGTATTGATACATGGGACATCGTCGAATCAGCGCTAAATGTTATTGGACAGCTTTCCGAAGAGGCACAAGAAGCTCGGAATAAAGGTTGTCGAAAGTGCCGCGAACATCATGCCAGGAAAAGTTCTCGTCACAGCAACATAGAAGATTTAATGCACATGTTAATCACGTCGGATCCCTGCATAACAAACCTTAGCAAATACACACTCAAACACCGTGACATCTTCCCGAAGAAATACGTCTATTGTTACAAGTTCCTCCAACTTGTCAAGATACATTTCAGCTGATCCTACTACTGAACACAAGAATAGTTCTTCCATTGAGGATATGTGACTGCTTACCGCTTCGTGTTGCTCTGTGTCCGTGCAATGCCGTGTTTTCTTTGGTTATGAATTTTGTTAAGCTAGATGTGGCAATTGAACCAGTGTGTGTCCAAGAGAAGCGGGCCTTGTTCTACAAGGTATACACGTATCTAATTCCCTAAGGATCTAATAGATTTTCCGGTCAATAACCTGAATGTGAATCCTTTAGAAGATTGCGACCATAAGCCTAATATAACTATTACAGAAAATTGTTAAGTTTCGTGGGCTTCTATTTGAAAAGTAGCTTGGAAAAGTCGCAAAGGAACAAGGTGCTGAACAATAAGGAATGGTTATCCTTATGACGTATAAAACCTAGGGTAATAAGTCGAAACCAACTGCGATGGACGTGTAGTAGAGCTTTCATTCTTACGACCCGGTCTTGGATAAAAATCTACATGGAGTCTTTGCATGTATGGAATATTAAAAGATCGTTCTTTATTATAAATGTTAAACTTTATTTCCTTGTTAAAGGTTCGAAAACTAAATGGCAGTTACACAATTTT
Source organism: Thermobia domestica (assembly GCF_964235325.1). Lineage (NCBI taxonomy): Eukaryota > Metazoa > Arthropoda > Insecta > Zygentoma > Lepismatidae > Thermobia > Thermobia domestica. Next base: position 123,090,222 of record NC_137468.1, read on the forward strand.
AAGTGTCCTTGCAAATGGCAGAATCCTCGAAGTCAATCATATCCTGTGGAACATCTTAATATATAAACAATCAAAAAATAAACAATTTTTATAAACGTACGATTGAATGATAATGTAGCACGCGAATGTAATATCTAAATGAATTGGTTTTTGCTCGTTAACTTAAGTGTGCACTACTACGGTTTCGTTTTCTCTACGGGTACCAAAGCAGTTCGTGTTAAAGGATTCCAAAATATATAACAGAACATTAAACCACCTTCACGTTTTATACCTTCAAAAACATTTAGTAAAGATCGTCTTCATGTCCATTTTTTTATTTCTATAAGGCGGAACCGATATCACAAAATATTAATCATAACTGATTGGATCAACAATTAAGGCGTTGTCAAAGACATATCTGTTGTTTACAGCTCTTGTTCGTTATCATCTATATCAGATTGTCTTCCGATCTGCCAATTCTACATGAACTCTCTGGCAGAATGCAGAAAACCTTGAATACTTCATATTGACCCTTTTACACTAACATGCGGTACATGACATACCTATCCGGTAATCATTTTCTATCTACAGATAAGTAAGCTTATCCGGCTGGAGCCGATGGTGACTGTGTGGGTCCTGGAATTCCCATATCCTCTTTCAGACACAAAACTCTTTCGATTGGGTACATGCCTAGACGGGTTCGCTCGTGGAGTTGGAGTTATTCCGAATTGAATTCTGAACAGCTGCCGTGTTAGTAGGGGGAAAAGTGGCCATATCGAAGCTTTGTTATATTCCTCCCTTGTTATACCTGAAATGGTTTATACCACGGAGGACATGTATCCTTCTCCATACGGGCGAATAAGAAATGTGTAATCATGAGCATTTTGTCAGGATTGAGTTTTGGTTAGTTGAAGATTAACAAACTTTCACAATTCTTCTTTTTGAAGGATCTTGTAGGCTGCCAAGTATTCACTGCTGAGAATGGCTGAGATCGTGTCACAGCCTGTTGCATCATGAAAAAGGTGAAAGCAATCTTTTAATAACGCCAAAGTTTCTTTAAATTTAATAATTTCGTAGCATTTTTTTTCAGTAGTGCTTCTAGTAACCTTAAAAGAATTAGCAACTGCTTATGAAGTTTTCTAGTAGAAATCTTGAGATATCTGAATCAGTCCCACCAATTGCTACAGACTTCCCTTTTGTAGTTTCTTCCATTACTCTTGTCTATATAGATCTACTTATATCTTTTGAATACTATTTGCATCATTTGAAGCTGTCTAGTATTGATCTCCAAGTTTCTCAAGAACTGTGATTGAATAGTCGTGGCTTCAATGGCAGAATAAAATTCGATCGTGTAGAGAATCCCCGAGAGCACTTTTTTCTCTTTTTGCACTTGCTAACGAGTTAATCCCCCAGTTCGAAAATAATATCACTTGGAACTTCGCTCAAGAAGTAGTGTTTTTCTGCGAATTCTTCCTTGAGAATGTTCCTTGAGTTGTTAATTTCTTGTAATCGTCTGACACCGTATTTTCCTTGAGGGCTTCCATCTGTTGAGTATAGTGATGTGCAAATTTTTCATAGAAAAGACGACCAGCTGCGTGAGAGAACGGAAGCATTAATTTAATTGCCATCAAATGAAGGTTCTAGTCCCCTGTTCAATTTAGTCCCTTTGGAAGAATTCAAATCGGTTATGACCTTACCTATATATTGCAGCCAAAGTTAACAGTTCGCACAATGTCACCGTCTTAATTTTGAGATTAATTAATATGGTTCTTGTCATCCAATTTCATTTTCTTCTAAATGTTGCATAGTGATTTCCTCATCCAGACGTTGTTAAAAAGATCGTATATCCTAGATTTTGTCATCTCCTCCTACGGTTGTAAATGTCTTCAAAACCAAATGTAGAGATCCCCGAGCAAAGTCTAGAACTGAGTTCTCAATGATCTTGAGTAGGCATGCCCATTCAGCATTTTCACTAAAGTTGTCATAGTGTACAGGATACACAAAAGTTCTTCTATACCATTTCCTGACATAATGTATCAAATCGTGCCTAGAAATTACTTAAGTGCAAACCTCCTAAAGGCGATACAAATTTCGACCGTTCACAAATTTCTTCAGCTGAGGTACCATTTGAACACCGTTGTAGTATAATGGCTGATCTAATGTCATAACGCATATGCTTTATTCACTCTTCTTGCAGTTATTTCCATTATGCAGAAGTGTAGAATATATAGTATTAGTACTTGATGTTGAAATATTGAAGAAATACAGAGGGACTAAACTGCTTTCAAGAAAAGGAGAGGTGTGTATTTTACCATTACAAACTCGTTGTAGCGAAGGTTTCTCAAGATGAATATCTATCCAAAGGTTGTTTGAGAATAGGAAATCCAGACGCGAGATGCGAGTGAAGGTTTGAAACTTCCGAGGAAGACAGCATTGAAAAACTTAAAACATTAGAGGGAAAGTGGATATCAGAATGAAGAAATGGGATAAGATATTCTAATCAAGACAATGCTACCGTGATATGAGATTACTTTTTCATTCATTAACTTGGGTATGGAGTATTTTCATCAATAGACATCTGAAAAAAACGACTTTCTTCTTTATGAAATGTGTGGCACTTAGTTACTAATTAAAGCATACAGTGGGCTTATATGGAAATATTATATAATTAGCCCTCAGTTTGGTTGCTTTTTGATGACCAGTGTTACTGAGTTTGTAGCGAACACAGGACAGACTATACCATAAATATTTTCTAACTAACCAAGGGAAGATCATAAAAGAACCTGAAATGATTCTTTATTTGTGTCATGGATCAGATCACCGGTCTCAGAACCAAAGCAAAACTGCTTCGGAGTTTTGAATATAATTGGTTTAGAATATAATGGATTCCATATTATTAATGATAGACCGGAACCTAGTGAATCCTGCACATCTCTGTATGTAAGCACTAGTGAGCAGCAAGGACGCTAATTAAATGCATATTTGATAGTCTCGAGTGTTAGGAAACAGGAGACTTTCTTTAAATAATATATCCGTAAGAACACAACTCTTTGGATTAAACGATCAAGAAAAGGTGAGAGCGTGATGGGTGTTAAGTAGATTTCTTCAGCAGGAACCACTCTCAAATAGTATTGTAGTTGCTTATAAACGGGAAGTAAATCAATTGCTTGATTATCATTGATAAATAAATATTTATGTTTGTTAAATTTGGTATCACAATATTTTTCAATCCCAAGGGCTGACCTAGTACAAACCGCTGGTCGTTTAAATTCACGGTTTCTTGAATGGTACGCAATGTATAATGTGAGTAAAGTAGCTATAAAAGCATTACTGCTTCGTTCTTAAGACCTAGGTATACAACGCAATATACTGCGGCGTCCGGTTCATTGTTGAATATCTATACTAGCTCTAACCCAATAGAAATTAAAGAATACATGGTGACGTCCACTGCTGATTTCTAAATTTCACACCATTTTTAAATAGACATAAGCCGCCATAAGCCCTTTAGCTCTTGGGGACACCTTGAAATGGAACCCTGAATTATTGGCACGCCTTTAGCACCCTAAACCACTAATTAAAAATCGAAAATCTCCGTCCATCTAATTTTTTCTGCAATCACCAGATCACTTAAAGATCGATTTAATCTTTTATTATTATCTTTTTTCATATATTGTAGAATACTATTACAATGAAGTCACGTGACATATCAGCTAATGTTCTCATTTTAAGGTGATTTCTGGTGGTGCACATGCACATCACGAACATCTTGAAAAGCTCGGGGATGTTGCCCTATCGCAAGTGACCCATCAACTTGTCCATCATTATAACGCGCTTTCTCTTTACTCTACCTTATGAGCTCACCGTGATATTCAGTCTTTCTCAGCTAAAGACTACTTGTTCCGCACGTCACTGGTTTTAAATACGAATATTTCGAATTTGCAAAACCTAAGGACAATATGTGCTGAAGTACTTTTCCCATTTGAACCCATCCTCTCTCGTCGGTTGTACTGTATGCAAACTGATTCCAATCGTTCTAATGCAAGTATCATCTAATGCAAGTATCCTTATGTCTACAATTAGTATTACCATTATTTCTGCAGGAAGACATGTTCGGCAGCCTTGTAGATAAATCTTATTTCTTCTGCCATATGAAAGTTATAATTCAACAGATATTAGTCTGATACAACGTTTGAGTTGCAATTGAAAAAACCTAATCTCACTACGCTTCTTATGAAATATTACTATGTCTCGTTGGTTGTAGTGCATGCTAGCTGCTTGCATTCGTTTTGATAAGAGAACACACGTATCTCGAAAAGTCCTCCTAGGAAAATGCTATCTAAACGTTTCGGTATCTTAGAATTACTATTTTTGCTGAAAACAGTCTGAAGTATAGATCTAAGCACATATCTCTGTATTTCGACTTTCTTCTTGCCAATGTTAACGGCTCTACGGAGGAATGTACTCTAGGCAGCTTCCCATGGCATTCCGCTATATGCAGGGAACTCCTAAGCAGAAATCTACAAACGATTTGGTGCTTCTATTTTTGTAAAGGAATTTATTTGGTGATCTAGGCTGGCTCTGGTCAACGGCCATGGATATACTCCCATAAATACCAGGCCAAATCACAGTCTGGTTCAGCGTTAGAGATGAGTACACTTCGTAAGTCTCAAATGCTGGCTATTAATCATGTACATTTGGTGGAGTAACTTTCTGTTTTTTAAAAGACAACTTTCAATCTGTGGCACGACACGGAAGCTCTAATCACGTCAGCGAGTAGAGCTAGTGTTGAATTTAGTAAATTAGATTACAGATTTTATTCTTATTGATCATTCCGTATCAGATATGTAAGGTGTCTAAAAGCTAATACGGTTGGTCCACTATTCTGCTACAGAGCGGAAGCTTACCAGAATTCACTTACCGGTAAGAAAATGTTGAGAAGATTAAGAATTTTAAATCCTTCAATAAGCTTAATAAGAGTGTGCGATATGGCATTGTGTAGTGCGAGATCAACCGCGCGAGCGAGAAAGACTTTAAGGTCCTATAGCCTAAAGATTAGTGTGATAGATACGTAGGGTTATCAATATAGCATCTTGATGAAGTGAGCGAAGGTTGCAAAAGACGCCTCGAAATTTTTCATAGACGCAAGTTTAACTTTCAACCTAATCGAAAGTTTTTCGCAATCTGTATTACTTACTTTGGGCACCGAGACGAGCAAGTACTCGAACACTATTACTAAGGGACAAAATTCAAGGTTTCTGATCCAACATGTCGAAAGCAAGCATAGGAAGTCTTATATCTTTCAGGTGTATTTGACTGAAAATCTCCCAATCTAACCTAAGTACAAAAAAAAAATCTGTCACCTGATAAATTTGTTGACGTTTCTGTTCTACACATGTTCTACCAAGCTCCTTAATATCCCGAATCAGTGCTTTACACCGCTAGCTTTTGTAATTCATTCTCCGGAATTGTCTCACAAGCTGAGAAGCGGGCCTGATTCTACACGGTTATCACGCACCTATTTATCTAAGCATCTCCTACTAGATTTTCAGGCTTACGACCATAAGTCTAGTATAACTGTTACAGAAAATTGTTAAACTTCGCGGGCTTCTGTCTGAAAAGTAGGTCGGTACAGTCGCAATGGAACAAGGTGGTGAGCAGTAAGCATTGATTATACTTATGTCGTATTAAACTTAGGCAAATATGTTGAAACCAACTGTGATCGTCGTGTAGTAGAGCTTTCATTCTTACGACATCATCTTGGATAAAATTGTACATGGGGTCTTTGCATTTACGGAAAATCCATACTTCGTTCTTTATTAAAAGTGTTAAACTTTACTTCCCTTCAGGAGAGTCGTAAATTAAACGGCAGTTACATAATCATAAGTGTCCTGGCAGGTGGCAGAATCCTTGGAGTGAATCATCTGTTGTTGAACATATTAACATATAAACAATCCAACAATAAACAATTGTTATAAACGTACAATTGAATGATAGTGTAGTACGCGAATGTGATATCTAAATGAATTGGTTTTTGGTCGTTACCTAAAATGTGTCCTGCTACGGTTTCGTTTTCTCTTCGGGTTCCAAAGCAGCTCGTGTTAAAAGATTCCAAAATATGTAAACAGAGCAATAAACCACCTTCATGTTTTATACCTTGTCCTTACACCTTCATTTAAAGTTTCATCCAAATCGTCTTCATGTCCATTTTATTAGGTCTATAAGGCTCGGACGTAATTACAAAATAATAAACATAACTGATTGGATCAACAATTAAGCCGTTGTCAATGACATATTGGTTTTCTACAATACCATCTAAATCAGATTATCTTCCATTTGTAAATGAAGTCCCTTAGCAGAATGCAGAAAACCTTGAGTACTTTTTATCTACAGATGAGTAAGCTTACACTTACATGTGGCTCGTTCACAATCCTATCTAGCAATCACTTTTTATCTACAGATGAGTAAGCTGTGAGGGTCCTGGAATTCGCATATCCCCTTTCTCACACCAACCTCATTCAATTGGGTTCATGCTTAGATCAATTCGCTTTTGGAGCTGGAGGTAATTCCGAATTGAATGCTTTACACCTGCCGTGCTAGTAATAGAAAAAGTAGCCAAATTGAAGCTTTGTAACAACTTTTTTTATATATCAAATACCTGATAGGGTTATACCAAGAAGGACATGTTTCCTTCTCCATACAGGCGGATAAGAAATGTCTAATTTTGACCATTGTTTCGGGATTGAGATTTGGTTGGTTGAAGACTCTAACTTGCAGAATTCTTTTTCATTTTGAAGGATCTTGAAGACAGCAACTATTCTCTCCTGAGTATAGCTGAGGTCACAGCCTGTTGCATCATGAAAAAAGTGAAAGCACTCTTTTAAAGATGCTTAAGATTCCATAAATTTAAAGATTTCGGTTCTCCTTCCTTGTGGCCTTGAAAGACTCAGCTACTGCTCCTGAAGAATTCTACCAAGATTCTTAAAACAACTGAATCAGACCCACCAACAGCTACAAATTTCCCGTTTCTAGTTTCATCCATTATTTTTGTCCATATATAGCTACCTTTACTCCTTCGAAAACTGCTTGCATCATTTGAAGCCGTCTAGTATTGATCTCCAAGTTTCTGAAGAACCGTGATTGACTTGTCGCGGCTTCAATGGCAGAACTAAATTCGATCGTTGAGATATTTCACGAAAGTTTTTTTTTTTTTGTCTTTCGACAATTTCTGTCTAATTGTAATTTATGTCCAAAAGATATATGGTGAAAATAGCGCTTAACATAATTTATATACCTAATTAACGCAGATTTGACTGGCCATTTTTAGTCCACACCATTGCCTGTAGAAGGGCTCTTCCATCTACGTGTGGGTTTTAATACACATGATAACAGAGACTCTGCATTATTCACAGTAGTCAAATTGATATTCTTGCGGTTTGAATTATTATCACACAAGGAAGGTGTCATTAGCTCAACGTTTCGCTCTCATGATAATCTGATGCCAACAAAAGTCCTGGAGACCTTTTGTTATCGTAACAGTATTTGGGAATGAGGGAATAATCTTGCTAACGTTTGGTCTCACGTTGAGTTAATAACCAGAAAATTTCGTGCCCTTAATTAAGCACTGTTCGATAATCATATCTCTTGGAACTTCGCTTTAATTTCTTTTTAATTCTCTGATACCGTATTTGCCTCCAGGGTTTCCATCTCTTGAGTATAGTGATGTACAAATTTTTCATAGAAAAGATGACCAGCTGCGTGAAAAAACGGACGCATTAATTTAATAGCCTTCAAATAGTTTCTAGTCCCCTGTTCAATCTACTCCCTTTTGATGAATTGCAATACGATTATGACTTTCTCTATATACTGCAGGCCAAGTTAACGGTTCGGAAAATGTAACCGTTTTAATTTTTAGATTTCATAATATATTTTTTTTTTTTTTGCAATGCAGTTTCATTTTGTTTTAAATGTTGTATATTGATTTCGTCATCCACACGTTGTTAATAAGATCCCATATCCTAGATTTTGTCATCTCCTCCGAGGGTTGTAAATGTCTACATAACCACATGTAAAGGTCGCCGAGCAAACTCTAGAAGTGTGGTCTCAATGATCTTGTGTAGGCATGGCCATTCAGCATTTTCACTAATGTCGTCATAATGTACAGGATATCCATAATTCTTCTATACCATTTCCTGACATAATGTATACAATCGTGCCTAGAAATTAAATAAGTGGAAACCTCCTAAATGCGGTACCACTTTGGACCGTTCATAAATTTCTTCAGCTGAAATTGCGATTTGAACACCCTGGCAGTACAATGGCTGATCTAATGACATAATGCATGGGCTTTGTTCACTTTTCTTGCACTTATTTACTGTATGCAGAAGAGTTGAATATTTAGTATTAGTACTTGATATTGAAATATTGAATAAATACAGAGGGACTACACTGTTTATATCAAAAGCAGAGGTGTGTATCTCATCATTATATGTTGTGGCGAAGGTTTCAGAAGATGAATAGGTATCAAAAGAATGTTTGAGAAAAGGAAATTCAGACGCGACACGCGAGAGAAGACTTGATTAAATCTTGCGAGTAAGACAGCATTGACACAGCAAGAATATGACACTAGAGGGAAAGAGGATGTAAGAATGGCGAAATGTGATACGATATTCTTATCAAGACAACTCTACCGTGTTATCAGATAACTTTTTCATTCATCTCTTATAAAATATGACTAAGTCTGGTTGGTTGTATTGCATGCTAACTGCTTGCATTCGCGTTGATAAGAGAACAACATGTATCTCTACAACTCTTCTTAGTAAAATATCTGAATGTTTCTGTAAGTCGGTAATACAATGTTCTCTAAAAACAGTCTAAAGTATAGTTCTGAGCACATATCTGTGTGTTTCGACTTTCTTCTTGCCAATGTTAACGGCTCTTAGCTGGACTATGCAAGGAATGAACTCTAGGCACTATGCCGTGATCCTCCGCTATATGATGCGATCATCTATGCAGAATTCTACAGACGATCAGGTGCTTCTATTTTAGTAAAGGAATTTACTTGGTGATCTAGAGTGGCTCTGGTCATCGGCCATGAATACGCTCGCATACACACCAGGCCAAATGACAGTCTGGTTCAGTGTTAGTTGTAAGTACTTCTTAAGCCACAACTGTTGGCGATTAATCAGGTAGATTTTGTGGAGAAGATTTCTGCTCTTGAGAAGAGACCCTCGAGTCGATGGAATAGACACGCAAAGTCTGCTCACGTCAGCAGAAATACATCTTGTTGATCATTCTGTCTCAGGTATGAAATGTGTTAATAACCTAATAAAGTACTGCGCTAATGTGCTACAGAGGGGAAGTTTACCAGTACACTGCTCACTGGTGAGAAACCTTTTAGAACATCGAAAAAATGAAATCCTCCAATAAGCTTAATAAGAGTGTGCGATATGGCACTCTGTAGTGCAAGATGAACCGTGCGAGTCAGAAAGACTTTAATCTTCAGGGTTCTATAGCCTGAAGATTATTGGGATAGATACGTAGCGTTATCAATATAGAATCTTGATGAAGTGAGTGAAGGTAGCAAAAGACGCCTCGAAATTTTTTTTGACGCAAGTTTAACTTTCAAGGTAATCGAAAGTTAATAGCAGTATCTATTACTTTCTTTGGGCACCGAGACGAGCAAGTACTCGAACACTATTACTAAAGGAGAAAATTCAGTGCTTCTGCTCCAAATGTGGGAAGTGAGTAAGGATATAAGCCGGCATATTTGCTGCTCGTGTTAAGGAATTCGAAAATATGTAAACAGAACAATAAACCACCATGTTTTATACCTTGTTTTTATACCTTCATTTAAAGTTACAATAAGATCATCTTCATGTACATTTCGTTAGGTCCATAAAGCGGTGACTTTAACACAAAATAATAATCATAACTGATTGGATAGAGAATTAAGCCGTAATCAAGGTCATGTTGATTTTCTACAGCCGTTTTTCCTAATCATCTATATCATATTGTCTTCCATTGTGCAATTTCTACATGAACTCTCTTTTTAGAATACACAAAACCCTGAATACTTCATATCGGCTCTTTTACACTAAAATGTGGCTCGTTCACAATCCTATTTTACAGTCACTTTTTATCTACAGGTAAGTAAGGTAATCCGGCTGGAGCCCATGGTTGCTGTGTGGGTTCTGGAATTCGCATATCCTATATCACACACCAACTTCGTTAGATTGGGTTCATGCTTAGACTATTTCACTCCTGAAGTTCAAGTTACTTCCGAATTCGATGCGGCAGAGCTGCAGTGTTAGAAATGGCAAAAGTGGCTATATTGGATCTTTGTAAGTACTTCCTTGTTATATCTTGTATGGCTTATACTAGGAGGACAGGACTGTATCAGACGATTACAAGAAATTAACAACTGAAGGAACATTCACAATTCGCAGAAAAAGAGGCCTTCTTAAACGAAGTTCCAAATGATATAATTATCCAACAGTGTTTAAAGAAGGCCAAGAAATTTTCTTGGGGATTAACTCAACGTGAGAAACAACGTTACCAAGATTAATCCTTAATTGGCAAATACTGTTACAATAAAAGAAGTTCTACAGGACTTTTGAAGGAAACAGTTAATCTAGACGACACGCTGAGTTAATACAACCTTCCTTTTGTGAAAATATCTCAATGCGCAAGAATATAAATTCGAATGCAGTGAATATTGCAGAGTCTCGGTTGTGTTGTGTTTTAAAATCCACACGTACAAGGAATTGTCCTTCTGCATGCAATCGCGTGAACTAAAAATGGCAAGTGAAATCTGAGTTAAGTACGTTTATAAATTATGTTAAGCGCTATTTCCAACTTATATGAATTTAAATTACAATTAAACACGGAAAGTGCCGAAAGACATAAAAGAGCTTTTGGGAAATATCTGGAACGATCGAATTTAAATCTGCCATTGAAGCCGCGACCATTCAGTTACAGTTCTTGTGAAACTTAGAGATCAATACTGGACGGCTTCAAGTGATGCAAGCAGTTTTCGAAAAAGTAAAGGTAGCTGTATATGGACAAGAATAATGGAAGAAACTACAAACCTGAAATCTGTAGCTGTTGATTGGTCTTATTCGGTTCTTAGTAGATGACTTCATGAGCAGTTGCTGATTCTTTTAAAGCCACATACAAGGAGAACTGAAAGGAAATGCTACGAAATTATTAAATTTAAAAAACTTTAGCTTCATTAAAAGATTGCTTTCTCCTTTTTCATGATGCAACAGGCCTCGTGTGACACGTCCTCAGCTATACTAAGCAGTAAATAATTGGCAGCCTTCAAGATCCTTCCAAAAGAAGAATTGTGAAAGTTAGTGTGAGTCTTCAACCAACCAAAACTCAATCCTGACATAATGGTCAAGATTACACATTTGTTATTTGCTTGTGTGGAGAATGAAACATGTCCTCCTTGGTATAAGCCATATCAGGTATAACAAGGGAGTAGTTACAAAGCTTCAATATGGCCACTTTTCCCCCTGCTAACACGGCAGCTGTTCAGCATTCAATTCGGCAGGCCCTCCAACTCTAGGAGCTAAATGATCTAAGCATGAACCCAATCGTATGAGGTTTGTGTGTGAAAGAGGATATGAAAATTCCAGGACCCACACAGCTACCATCAGCTCCAGCCGGCTAGTGTTACTAACCTGTACATAACAAGTGATTGCAAGATAGGAATGTGAACGAGCCAAATGTTAGAATAAAAGGGCAGATATGAAATACTGAAGGTTTTCTCCATTTTGCCAAGTTATTTCATGTACAAATGGCAGATTGGAAGACAATCTTATATAGATGATAACGAACAAAGAAGTTGAAAACCAATATGACATTGCCAACGACTAAGTTGTTGATCCAATCAGTTATGATTATTATTTTGAAATAACGTCCCCGCCTCATAGAGCTAACAAAATGGTCACTAACAAAATAGTTGTAACTTTAAAAGAAGGTATAAAAACATGATATAAAACATAAAGGTGATTTATTGTTTAGCTTACCCATTTTGGAATTCTTTAACACGAGCGGCTTTGGTACCCGAAGAGAAAACGAAACCGTAGCAGGACACAAAAAAGTTAACGAGCAAAAACCAATTCATTAAAATATAACATTCGCGTACAACAGTACAATTCAATTGTACGTTTATAACAATTGTTTATTGTTTGACTGTTTATATGTTATGATGTTCTACAGCAGATGATTGACTTCAAGGAATCGGCCAACTGCAACGATCATAACAATTGTGTAACTACCGCTTAGTTTTCGAATCTCCTAAAAAGAAGCAAAGTTTAACTCTCTTAAAAAATAACGATGTTTCGATATACGGTACATGCCAAGACTCCATGTACATTTTTATCCAAGAGGGGGCGTAAGAATCAAAGCTCTACTACACGTCGATCCCTGTTGGTTTCAACTTATTGCCCCAGGTTTTATACAACATAAGTCCAATCAATGCTTACTGCTCAGCACCTTGTTCCTTTGCGACTAAACCTAGCTGCTTTTCACTCAGAATGCTATGAAATTTAACAATTTTCTGTAAAAATTGTATTACACTTATGGTCGTAATCTTGTAAAGGATCCACATGCAGGTTACTGGCCTGAGACTCTAATAGCTGATTTTTAGATAATTAGGTACATGATTACCTTGTAGACCCAGGCTCGCGTCTCTTGGTCTGTGAGACAAGTCCAGCTATTGAATTTATAAAGCTAGCGGCTTAAAGCACAGATACGCGATACAAAGTACTTATACAGGCCTGGTAGAACAGGTGTAGAACACAAACATCAACAAATTTACCAATTGACAGATCTTTTTGTACTTAGGTTACGTTGGGAGATTTTCAGTTATGAACACCTGAAAGATACGAAACTTCTTAGTCTCACTTTCGACATCTTGGTGCAGAAGCCCTGAATTTTCTCCCTTAGTAATAGTGTTCGAGTACTTGCTCCTCTCGGTGCCCAAAGAAAGTAATAGATACTGCTATTAACATTCCCTTACAGTACTAATTAACTATAATATCAATAAATTACTCCTATATCATCAATTAAAGTTGATTCGCTTAGCCTCAATATAAAAAAATATATATATGCATAAGAACATCCTTCAATCAATTGCAGAGAAACCTCCTCGATGTAAAGGAATAGCTCAAGTAACAAGCTCTATTTTGCTATTAATCCAATCTAGGTACACCTTCCGGTACGCCCGCTATGTTACGACTTATCTCACCTAAACAAATGAGAGCGACGGGCGATGTGTACATATCTTAGAGCCCTACTCATAATAGCAACATAACTAACATTACATTCAAATCCACCTTCATTTAAATAATTTCATAATAAAATCCGTATAAACATTCTATTGTAATCCATCTCCTCTTACTGATAAGCTGCACCTTGACCTGAAATCCTCCTCAATAAAGATAATGAAGGTCTCTAACTGTCTCTAATACCTTCAACTACAGCGGTATACAAATTGCCAAACAATAGTAAGTAAAATATATCGTAGATTGTCGAATACGGGACAGGTTCCTCTGAACAGCCTAAAATACCGTCAAATCCTTTGAGTTTCAAGGACAACTACTATCACCCAGGTATTACATTTTACATTAAAAATAATAGGGTATCTAATCCTAGTTTAAAAAATAATTTCATAGCCTCAAACATAGAACTCATTATTTTAAATAATTTCACCTAAAAATAAATAAAACAAAGTCGTTTAATATAAATTTATAACTACAGCTTAACCATCACTACCTCTTTCCTTCAACCCCCTTGTCTCACCGCGGCAGCTGGCACGAATTTTGCCGGGTTTCCTTAAACCTTAACTGCTTTAAACATTAATCAATAAAGAAAAACAAATACTGCGACCAATTGTACTTCATTATTTACCTTTAAGATCAATAATGTTCATTTCTTATCAAGAAGGTTACATATACAACTAGATAAATAAGAGAAGGAAAGCCAGGATAATACTTTATTATTAATTTATAACGCTAAAATTAATAATTATTAATTATGTATTTAATCTAATTAATAAAAATTAGTATTTAGTAAACCCTATTTTCCCCCTTGTCTAGTATTCCATCTCTTTTTCCCCCCCTCAAACAAAATTGTACCCTATACAAGTATATTTACTTTCTCCTCACACATATGCTGTAAAAACTAGCATATACTGGATACGTTAAGCTTATTAATATACCTTTAGCCGGTATCTCAAGTTAATTAAGAGGATTAAATAGATTTTCAAGTTTTAATTATTATTAATAAATAATATTTCTAAATTTAATTATTATAACACAATATCGATCTATTTAAATTCTCATATACCACTATAAATAATTATTAAATAATAAGATGCCTGATTAAAGGATTATCGTGATAGGATAAATCAAGTATTTCAATATACTCTTATTACACCTAAAAGAATTAAGCTTTCACTTTTGACATCAAAAATCAACGTGCGCTGTACACTAAAGTGTAGAATGATAAGCTAAGATGAGCTAGTGGGCTCATACCCCGCATATGAAGATTATTCTTCTTTTTCTAATGCTCAGTAATCATAAGACTCTTTTATTCTCCACAACACTTGTGTTGGGAACTCTTATTTCCCTAACTTCCTCATCATGATTTGGTACTTGAATTGGTCTTGAAATTAACCTCTTATCATTCATCCCCCTGATTTCAAAGACCAACAATCAACGTCACACCGAATCTGCTTGAAAATACTTTTTAGTACAAGCTATTGCAAGATCCTTACTTCTAATAGCAATTATTTTACTCTACATAGGACTGCAAACTACATACTATTTAATCACTATTTCCTTACTTTTTAAAATAGGCGCAGCTCCTCACCACTTCTGAATGCCCGAAGTAATAGAGGTCATACTTTGAATAGACTGCATTATTTTAATAACATGACAAAATTTAACTTCTTACAGCTTAAAGCCTACAAATGTAATCTACCTAACCTTAATTTTATCTTTAGTAGTAGGCTCAATCGGAGGTTTAAATCAAACATCACTACGTAAAATCATAGCATTCTCATCTATTAATCACACTGGGTGAATACTTATAGCCCTACTATTAAGTGATATAACACGATCCCTCTTCTTCCTATTTTATGCCTTACTTTCAGTAATAGCAATCACTCTTTTCGCAATAAACAAAATATTTCATATTAATCAAACTTTTCTAATAAAATTGTTGTAAGACTATTTTCAATAGTCTTTTATCTTTAGGTGGCTTCCCGCCACTCTTAGGACTTTTACCCAAATGAATCATTATTATAAAAACTGGCGAACAAATGTAATTTAATGTTCTTACCCTAATAGTAATAATAGCATTAATTACCCTTTTCTATTATATGCGAATTGCTTACGCTGCCTTCATTATTAATCATCATAACCAACCATTATTTGTTTGATCTGTAGTAATCACTGCTGTATTACTTCTTTTATCTCTTCCCGTATTAGCAGGGGCTATTACAATACTTTTAACTGACCGAAATTTTAATACCTCCTTCTTTGGCCCTTCAGGAAGAGGAGATCCAATTTTATATCAACATCTGTTCTGATTCTTTGGTCATCCCATGTAAGTTTACATTTCAACTAATCAAGAGAATATCTTAAAGCAACCACAATGATTATTTATTTGTCTCATGGTTCAGATCACTGGTATCAGGCCCAAAATATGGCTGCTTCGGAGTTTAGATCATAATGGGTTCCATAGCAAGATTTTATTATGCAATCCGGAAAATATTATTAATGATAGACCGGAAACTAGTGAATCCTACACATCTCTGTGTGTAAGCCCTAGTGAGCAGCAAGGACGCTAATTAAATGCATATTTGTTAGTCTCGAGTGTTAACACACAGGAGACTTTCATTAAATAATATATCCGTAAGAATATACAGTTTGGATTATACAGTTTTCATCAGGTTAACGATCAAGAAAAGGTAAAAGCGTTATGGGTGTAGATTTCTTCAGCAGGAACCACTCACAAATAGTATTGTAGTTGCTTATAAACGGGAAATATAGCAATTGCTTGATTATCATTTATAAATTAATACTTATGTTTTTTTTTAAAATTTGGTATCACAACATTTTTCAATCCCAAGGGTCCACCTAAAACAAACCGCTGCTCTTTCCCAAATCTATATGACTGTGATACCCTCGTGTTATTAAAGGGAGAAGTAAATCCACAGTTTCTTAAATGGTACGCCATATATTATGTGTTAAGTAGCTATAAAAGCATTACTGTTTCGCTTTTTACACCTAGGTACACCACAAGACTTAATTTTGAGATTTCCTATTATGGTTTTTGACATGCAGTTTCATTTTCTTGTAAATGTGTCATATTCATTTCATCCTCCAGACATGGTTGATTAAGATCGCAGATGCTATACTTTGTCATCTCCTCCGACGCTTGTAAATGTCTTCATAACCCCATGTAGAAGTCCCGTAGCAAAGTCTAGAAGTGAGTTCTGATGATCTTGAGTAGGAATGGCCATTCAGCACTTTCAGTAATAATGTCCTAGTGTACAGGATACCCAAAACTTCTTCTATACCATTTCCTCACATAATGTGTCAAATCGTGCCTAGAAATTACTTAACTGGAACCTTCGTAAAGGCGGTAAAACTTTGGACCGTTCACAAATTTCTTCAGCTGCACTTATTTACTTTATGCAGAAGAGTAGAATATATGGTATTAGTACTTGATATAAAAATATTGAAGAAATACAAACGGATTACATTGCTAATAT
The DNA here is from genome assembly GCF_964235325.1 of Thermobia domestica. Taxonomy (NCBI): domain Eukaryota; kingdom Metazoa; phylum Arthropoda; class Insecta; order Zygentoma; family Lepismatidae; genus Thermobia; species Thermobia domestica. The sequence goes on from NC_137468.1 coordinate 123,106,990, forward strand.
CAAAAGAAAAGGTGTGTATGTCAGAATTACTCTGTCGTTGCGCCGAAGCTTTCAGAAGATAATAGCAATCCAAAGGTTGTTTGAGAAGAGAAAATCGAGACGCGAGACGCTGGTGAAGAGTTGATTAAATCTTAAGAGTATGACTGCATTGACACACCAAGAACATGAGTGTATAGCATTAGAAGCAAAGAGGATGTCAGAATGAAGAAATGTGATACGATATTCTTAAGACAATGCTACCGGGTTATCAGATTACTTTTACATTTAAAGACTTGGATATAGAGAATTTTCATCAAAAGACTTCTGAAATAGATGACTTTTTCAACTCTAAGAAATGTGTGGCATTTAGTTACTAATCAAAGAATAGAGTGAGCTTATATGAAAAGACTATTTGATTAGCCCACAGTTTGATTGCTTTGTGATGACCCGTGTTACTAAGTTGGTAGTGAACACAGGACTGACTATACCGTAATTATTTTCCACCTAACCGTGTAAGAGAAGATCTCAAAAGACCTTATAATCGATTCTTTATTTGTCTCATCGATCAGATCACCGGTCTCAGACCCAAAGTAATGCAGCTTCGGAGGTTAGAATATAATGGGTTCCCTATCAAGTTTTTTCATTATGCAATAGGGAAAATATTATTAATGATAGACCGGAACCTAGTGAATCCTACACATCTTCGAACGTAAGCCCCAGTGAACAGCAAGGACTCTAATTAAATGCATATTCGATAGTCTCGAATGTTAACACACATGAGACTTTCTTTAAATAACATATCCGTAAGAAAACAATGCTTTGGATGAAACCATTTCTATCAGGCTAACAATTAAGAACAAGGTGAGAGCCTTATGAGTCCTAAGTAGATTTCTTCAGCAGGAAGCACTCTCAAAAAGTAATGTAGGTAAATAAAAACGGGAAGTATAGCAATTGCTTGATTATCATTGATAAATTAATACTTATATTTTTACATTTGGTATCACATTTTTCAACCCCAAGGGCCCACCTAAAACAAACCGCTGTTCATTCTGTGATACCCTTGTTTTATTAAAGGGAGAAATAAATCCACGGTTTTTTAAATGTTACACCATTGCATAATGTGAGTTAAGGTGCCCTAAAAGCACTACTGCTTCGTTTTTGTGAGCTAGGTACACAAGATCCTACGGTCTCAGATTCGTTGTTAAATTCCTTTACTAGCTGTAAGCCAATAGGAATTAAGGAATAGATGCCAATGTCCACTTCTGACTTCTAATTTTCACAGCATTGTAAGTAGGACATAGGCCGGCATAAGTCGTTTAGCCTTACCGGACACTTCGAAATACAACCTTCGAATTATTGGCACGTCTGTTGCACTCTAAATCACTAATTTTTCAACAAATTTTTTGAGTATTACAGCGTGTAAGATGTAATTGAAAAATGCTAATCTCACTACGCTTGTTAACAAATATTGCTATGTCGGATTGCTTGTAGTGCATGCTAACTGCTTGCATTCGTTTTGGTAAGAGAACAACACGTATCTCGACATTTCCTCTTAGTTAGATATCTGAATGTTTCTTTAATTTGGTATTACAATGTTCTCTGACCCAGTCTGTAGTATAGATCTAAGCACATATCTGTGTGTTTCATCATTCTTCTTGTAAATGTTAAGGGCTCTTAGCAGGACTGTGGAAGGATTGTACTCTAGGCAGTATATGCAGCGAACATCTATGCTGATTCTACAGACGATTTGGTGCTTCTATTTTTGTAAAGGAATTTACTTGGTGATCTACGGCGGCTCAGGTCAACGACCATGGATATGCTCGTATACATACCAGGCCAAATGAAAGTCTGGTACAGTGTTAGAGATGAGTACACTTCGTAAACCTCAACTGCTGGCGATTAATCGGGTACATTTTGTGGAATAGCATTCTGCTCTTGAGAAAATACCTTTGAGAAAATACCTTTGTTGATGTCTGTGTTCTACACCTTTTCCAACAGGCTTGTTTAACTTCTTTGCCTAGACGTTGACTGCCAAGGACGAAATTCGATTCCGATCCCCCAGGGCCATCAATGTTCTATCCTGAAATTCAAACTTTTAACATCACTTATGCTTCAGGTGTACTGTTTTTGAATCAGAAATGTACCTGTTACTCAGGGGAGGCGATTCAGATGTATTTTACTACAGTGCAGGATGGCCACATAAACTCCTTTAACAAAGCCAAGACTAAAGCCCAAGCCTGGAAAAAACGACTTAAAGATGAAGAAATATGAAGCCCGCATGTGGGTTTCCTGGCCTCTATGAAATACTATGTTAAGCCCATATGCGGACTTCACGGCAGTCAACGTGTTAAACCGCTAGCTTTATAAATTCATCGGCCGGACTTGTCCCACAGGCGAGGAGAAGCGGGCCTGGGTCTACAATGTAATAACGTACCTAATTACCTATAAATCTCCTATAGAGTTTCAGGCCAATAATATGAATGTGAATCCGTTAGAAGCTCACGGCCATAAGTGTAATATAACTGTTACGGAAAATTATTAAGCTTCGTGGCCTTCTGTCTGAAAATCAGCTTGAAATAGTCGCAAAGTAACAAGGAGCTGAGCAGTAAATATTGATTGTCCTTATGTCGTATAAAACCTAGGGCAATAACTTGAAACCAACTGGTATCGACGTGTAGTAGAGCTTTCATTCTTACGGCCCCTCTTGGATAAAAAAGTACATGGAGTCTTTGCATGTACCGCATATCGAAACATCGTTCTTTCTTAAGAGAGTTAAACTTTGCTTCTTTATAGGAGATTCAAAAAGTAACGGTAGTTACACAAATTTTAGTGTCCTTGCAGATGTCAGAATCTTTGGAGTCAATCATCTGCTGTAGAACATCTTATATAAACAATCAAGCAAATAACAATTGTTATAAACGTACAATTGAATGGTACTGTAGTACGCGAATGTGTAGTGGTACTGTAGTATCCTTTTTCAAACACAAACCTCATTCAATTTGGTTCATGCTTTGACCATTTCGCTCCTGGACTTGGAGGTCCTTCTGAATTGAACGCTGCACACCTAAAGTTCTAGTACGGAAAAAAGTGGCCATATTGAAACTTTGCAACTACATTTTGGTTACACGTGATAGGCTTATAACAAGAAGGACATGTCTCCTTCTCCATACAGGCGGATAAGTAATGTCTAATCTTGACCATTGTTTCCGGATTGAGATTTAGTTCTTTGAAGATTTTGACTAACTTACACAATTGTTCTTCTTTTTGAACGATCTTGAAGGCAGGCAACTATTCTCTCCTGAGTATAGCTGCGGTCGTGTCACAGCCTGTTGCATCATCAAAAAAGTGAAAGCACTCTTTTAATGAAGCTCAAGATTCCTTAAATTTAATGTTTTCGAAGCATTTCCTTTCGGTTTTGCTTCCATGTGGCCTTAAGAGAATCAGCAACTTCTCATGAAGAATTCTACCAGTAATTAAAAATCGAACATCCTCGTCCATCCTCAATTTTTTTCTTTAATCACCCCATCACTTCTCACCGTATCACCTCACCAATATAGAATCTTGATGAAGAGAGTCAAGGTTCTATAGACGCCTCGAAATTTTTTATAGACGCAAGTTTAACTTTCAATTTAATCGAAAACTAATAGCAGTATCTATTAATTTCTTTGGGCACCGGAACGATCAAGTACTCGAACACTATTACTAAAGGAGAAAATACAGGGTTTCTGCTCCAAGATGTGGAAAGTGAGTAAGGATAAAAGCCGGCATATAAGGTGCTCTAGTTAAAGAATTCCAAAGAATGTAAACAGAACAATAAACCACCATGTGTTATACCTTTTTTTATACCTTCATTTAAAGTTACATCAAGATCAACTTCATGTCCATTTTGTTGGATCTATAAGGCAGTGACGTTAACACAAAATAATAATCATAACTGATTCGATCAAGAATTAAGCCGTTGTCAATGACATGATGATTTTCTACTGTTGTTGATCGTAATCATCTATATCAGATTGTCTTCCATTCTGCCATTTCTAAATGAACTCTCTTGGCAGAATACACAAAACCCTGAATACTTCATATCGACTCTTTTACACTAACATGTGGCTCGCTCACAATCCTATCGCTCTGTCACTTTTTATCTACAGGCAAGTAAGCTTGTCTGGCTGGAGCTGATGGAAGCTGTGTGGGTACTGGAATTCGCTTATCCTCTTTCAGACACCAACCCCGTTCAATTGGGTTCATGCTTAGACCATTTCACTCCTGAAGTTCGAGGTACTTCCGAATTGAATGCTGCACAGCTGTTGTGTTAGAAATTGGAAAAGAGGCTATATTGAGTGTTTGTAACTACTTCCTTGTTATATCTGATATGGCTTATATCAGGAGGACAGGACGGTATCAGAGGATTAAAATAAATTAACAACTCAAGGAACATTCACAATTCGCAAAAAAAAAGAGAACTTCTTAAACGAAGGTCCAACTCATATGATTATCCAAGAGTGCTTAAAGAAGACCACGAAATTTACGTGGGGAGTAACTCAACGTCAGACACAACTTTGGCAAGATTAATCCTTCATTCCCTAGTACTGATACGATAAAAGAAGTTCTACAGGACTTTTGAAGGAAACTTTTATCATCTGAGCGACACGTTGAGTTAATTTTGTGTCAAAATATCTCAATGCGCAAGAATGCGGTGAATATTGCACAGTCTCTGTTGTGTTGTGTTTTGAAACCCACACGTAGAAGAAAGAGTCCTTCTACACGCAATGGTGTGGACTACGAATGGCAACTCAAATCTGCGTTAAGTACGTATATAAATTATTTTAAACTCTATTGTCACCTAATATTTTAGAATATAAATTACAATTAGACATGGAAAGTGCCATAAGAAAAAAAGAGCTTTCGGGAAATATCTGCAACGATCGAAGTTAATTCTGCCATTGAAGCCACAAAGTTCAATCACAGTTCTTGAGAAACTTGCAGATCAATACTAGACGGCTTCAAATGATGCAAACAGTTTTCGAAAGAGCAAAGGTAGCTTAATATGGACAACAGTAATAGAAGGAACTAGAAACGGGAAATCTGTAGCTGTTGATTGGTACAATCTTGGTAAAATACTTCATGAAGACCACATACAAGCAGAACCGAAAGTAAATGCTACGAAATCATTAAATTTAAAGACACTTTAGCGTCAGTAAAAGTTAGCTTTCACTTTTTTCATGATGCAACAGGCTGTGACACGACCTAAGCTTTACACAGGAGAGAATAGTTTGCCACCTTCAAAATCCTTCAAAAAGAAAAGAATTGTGCAATTTAGTCAGTCAAATCTCAATCCTGAAACAATGGTCAGGATCAGACATTTCTTATTCACCTGTATAGAGAGAAAAACATGTTTTTGCTGGTATAAAACTATAAGGTATAACAAAAAGTAATTACAAAGCTTGAATATGGCCACTTTTTCGCCTACTAACACTGCAAGTGTGCACCATTCAATTAGGAAGTAGCTTAATGTCGACGGCTTATGTTCTTCTTACAATGCTGTGAAATTTAGAAGTCAGCAGTGGACATCGGCATCTATTACTTAATTCCTATTGACTTACAGCTAGTAAAGGATTTCAACAATGAATCCGAAGGCGTAGGAACTTGTGTTGTGTACCCAGGTCTTAAAAACGATGCAGCAGTGCTTTTAGAGCTCGTTAACTCACATTATACAATAGCGTACCATTTAAATAACCGTGGATTTTCTTTTCCTTTAATGGTATCACAGACATTCAGTTTTTGGAACGAAGAGCGGTTTGTTTTAGGTGGGCCCTTGGGATTGAAATATGTTAGAATACCAAATGTAAAAAGATAAGTATTAATTTAACAATGATAATAAAGCAATTGCTATACTTCCCGTTTAAATGCAACTACAATACTATTTGAAAATGCTTCCTGCTGAAGAAATCTACTTAGCACCCATATCACTCTCACCTTGTTTTAGATCGTTAGCCTGATAAAAACTGTTGAATCCAAAGAATTGAGTTCTTACGGATATATTATTTAAAGAAAGAGTTCTGTGTGTTACACTGAAGGCTATCAAATGTGCATTGAAATAGCGTCCTTACTGCACACTAGGCCTTACATACAGAGCTGTGTTGGATTCACTAGGTTAGAGTCAATCATTAACAATATTTTCCCGATTGTATCCTGTAAAACTTGCTATGGAGCCCATTATATTCTAACATCCAAAGCAGCCTTACTTTGGGCCTGTGACCGGTGATCTGATCGATGAGCCAAATAAAGAATCGAATTTAAAACCTTTTGAGATCTTCTTTTACATGGTTAAGTGCAAAATATTTACCGTACAGTCAGTCCTGTGTTCGCTACCAACTTAGTAACACTGGTCATCACAAAGCAACCAAACTATGGGCTACCAAATAAGCATTTAATATAAGCTCACTCTATGTTTTGATTAGTAACTCAGTGCCACACATTTCATAAAGCAGAAAAAGTCATTTATTTCAGAAGTCTCTTGATGAAAATTCTCCATATCCAAGTTCTTGAATGATATAACGGTAGCATTGTCTTGATAAGAATATCTTATCGCATTTCGTCATTCTGACAACCTCTTTTCATCTAATGCTATACACTCATATTCTTTGTGTGTCAATGTTGTCTTACTCGGAAGTTTTATTCAAGTCTTCACTCGCGTCTCTATTTCCTTTTCTCGAACAACCTTTGGATTTCTATTTATCTTGTAAAAGCTTCGCCACAACAATTGTGTAATGGTAAAATACACACTTCTCTTTTTGATATAAGCAGCCTAGTCCCTCTGCATTTTTTCAATATTTCAACATCAAGTACTAATACTATATATTCTACACTTCTGCATAATGGAAATAACTGCAAGAAAAGGTGTTCGATCGTACCTCAGCTGAAGAAATTTCTGAAAGGTTCAAATGTACCACCTTTAGAAGGTTATCGTGTTAAGTAATTTTTGGACAGCATTGTATACATTGTGTAATGAAATGGTATAGAAGAACTGTTGGATATCCTGTAGACTATGATAACATTAGTGAAAATGCTGAATGGCCATGCCTACTCAAGATCATTGAGAACTCACTTCTAGACTTTGCTTTGGGACCTCTACATGTGGTTATGAAGACATTTACAACCGTTGGAGGAGATGACAAATTCTAGGATCTGCGATCATTTCCAACGACGTCTGGAAAAGGAAATCAAAATGAACATTTACAATAAATGAAACTGCATGACAAAAACCATAATAGGAAATCTCAAAATTAAGACGGTGACATTTTCTGAAAATTTAACTCTAGCTGCAATAATAGGGAAGGTCATAATCGTATTGCAATTCATCGAAAGGGACTAGATTGAACAGGGGACTAGGACCTTTATTTGAAGGCAATTAAAATAATGCTTCCGTTTTCTCACGCAGCTGGTCATCTTTTCTATAAACAATTTGTACATCACTATACTCAACAGGTGGAAGCTTTAGAGGCAAATACGGTATCAGAGGATTACAAGAAATTAACAACTCAAGGAACATTTACACTTCGCAGAAAAAGATGCCTTCTTGAGCGAAGTTCCAAGTGATATGATTATCGAACAGTGCTTAATGAAGGCCACAAAATTTTCTCGGGGATCAACTCAACGTCAGACACAAAATTAGAAAGATTAATCCTTCATTCCCTTAGGATTAATTCTGCTCTATTTTCGCCTTTTATTTTATGGATATAAATTACAATTAGACATGGAAAATGACGAAAGAGAAAAAAGAGCTTTCGGGAAATATCTGCCACGATCGAATTTATTTCTGCCATTGAAGCCACGACATTTCAATCACAGTTCTTGAGAAACTCTGAGATCAATACTAGACGGCTTCAAATGATGCAAACAGTTTTTAAAGGAGCAAAGGTTATTGTAAATGGACAACAGTAATAGAAGAAACAACAAACGGGAAATCTGTAACTGTTGATGGGTGTGATTAAGTTTTTTTTAAAGAATCTTGGTAGATGACTTCATGAGCTGTTGCTCATTCTTTTATAGCCACATACAAGCAGAACCGAAAGTAAATGCTACGAAATCATTAAATTTAAAGACACTTTGTCATTAAAAGTTAGCTTTCACTTTTTTCATGATGCAACAGGCTCTGACATGACCTAAGCTATACACAGAAGAGAATAGTTTGCAACCTTCAAGATCCTTCAAAAAGAAAAGAATTGTGCAATTTAGTCAGTCAAATCTCAATCCTGAAACAATGGTCAAGATCAGACATTTCTTATTCGCCTGTATAGAGAGAAAAACATATCTTTGCTGGTATAAGGCTATCAGGTATAACAAAAAGTAGTTACAAAGCTTGAATATGGCCACTTTTTCGCCTACTTACACGGCAAGTGTGCACCATTCAATTCGGAAGTAGCTTAATGTCGACGGCTTATGTTCTTCTAACAATGCTGTGAAATTTAGAAGTCAGCAGTGGACATCGGATCTATTACTTAATTCCTATTGACTTACAGCTAGTAAAGGAATTCAACAATGAATCCGAAGGCGTAGGAACTTGTGTTGTGTACCCAGGTCTTAAAAACGATGCAGTAGTGCTTTTAGAGCTCGTTAACTCACATTATACAATAGCGTACCATTTAAATAACCGTGGATTTTCTTTTCCTTTAATGGTATCACAGACGTTCAGTTTTTGGAACGAAGAGCGGTTTGTTTTTGGTGGGCCCTTGGGATTGAAAAATGTTGGGATACCAAATGTAAAAAGATAAGTATTAATTTAACAATGATAATAAAGCAATTGCTATACTTCCCGTTTAAATGCAACTACAATACTATTTGAAAATGCTTCCTGCTGAAGAAATCTACTTAGCACCCATATCACTCTCACCTTTTTTAGATCGTTAGCCTGATAGAAACTGTTGAATGCAAAGAATTGACTTCTTACGTATATATTATTTAAAGAAAGTGTCCTCTGTGTAAACACTCAAGGCTATCGAATGTGCATTTAAGTAGCGTCCTTGCTGCTCACTAGGCCTTACATACAGAGCTGTGTTGGATTCACTATGTTAGGGTCAATTATTAACAATATTTTCCCGATTGTATCCCGTAAAACTTGCTATGGAACCCATTATATTCTAACCTCCAAAGCAGCCTTACTTTGGGCCTGTGACCGGTGATCTGATCGATGAGTCAAATAAAGAATCGAATTTAAAACCTTTTGAGATCTTCTTTTACACGGTTAGGTGCAAAATATTTACCGTATAGTCAGTCCTGTGTTCGCTACCAACTTAGTAACACTGGTCATCACAAAGCAACCAAACTATGGGCTACCAAATAAGCATTTAATATAAGCTCAAACTATGTTTTGATTAGTAACTAAGTGCCACACATTTCATAAAGCAGAAAAGGTCATTTATTTCAGAAGTCTCTTGATGAAAATTCTCCATATCCAAGTTATTGAATGATATAACGGTAGCATTGTCTTGATAAGAATATCTTATCGCATTTCGTCATTCTGACAACCTCTTTTCATCTAATGCTATACACTCATATTCTTTGTGTATCAATGTTGTCTTACTCGGAAGATTTATTCAAGTCTTCACTCGCGTCTCTATTTCCTTTTCTCGAACAACCTTTGGATTGCTATTTATCTTGTAAAAGCTTCGCCACAATAATTGTGTAATGGTAAAATACACACTTCTCTTTTTGATATAAGCAGCCTAGTCCCTCTGCATTTTTTCAATATTTCAACATCAAGTACTAATACTATATATTCTACACTTCTGCATAATAAAAATAACTGCAAGAAAAGGTGTTCGATCGTACCTCAGCTGAAGAAATTTCTGAAAGGTTCAAAGTTGTACCACCTTTAGAAGGTTATCGTGTTAAGTAATTTTTAGACACCATTGTATACATTGTGTAATGAAATGGTATAGAAGAACTTTTGGATATCCTTTAGACTATGATAACATTAGTGAAACTGCTGAATGGCCATGCCTACTCAAGATCATTGAGAACTCACTTCTAGACTTTGCTTTGGGACCTCTACATGTGGTTATGAAGACATTTACAACCGTTGGAGGAGATGACAAATTCAAGGATCTGCGATCATTTCCAACGACGTCTGGAGGAGAAAATCAAAATGCAACATTTACAATAAATGAAACTGCATGACAAAAACCATAATAGGAAATCTCAAAATTAAGACGGTGACATTTTCTGAAAATTTAACTTTAGCTGCAATAATAGAGAAGGTCATAATCGTATTGCAATGCATCGAAAGGGACTAGATTGAACAGGGGACTAGGACCTTTATTTGAAGGCAATTAAAATAATGCTTCAGTTTTCTCACGCAGCTGGTCATCTTTTCTATAAACAATTTGTACATCACTAAACTGAACAGGTGGAACCTTTAGAGGCAAATACGGTATCAGAGGATTACGAGAAATTAACAACTCAAGGAACATTTACAATTCGCAAAAAAGATGCCTTCTTGAGCGAAGTTCCAAGTGATATGATTATCGAACAGTGCTTAATGAAGGCCACGAAATTTTCTCGGGGACTAACTCAAAGTCAGACACAAAATTAGAAAGATTAATCCTTCATTCCCTTAGGATTACTCTTGCTCTATTTTCGCCTTATATTTTATGGATATAAATTACAATTAGACATGGAAAATGTCGAAAGGGAAAAAAGAGCTTTCGGGAAATATCTGCCACGATCGAATTTAATTCTGCCATTCAAGCCACGACAATTCAATCACAGTTCTTGAGAAACTCTGAGATCAATACTAGACGGCTTCAAATGATGCAAACAGTTTTCAAAGGAGCAAAGGTTACTGTAAATGGACTACAGTAATAGAAGAAACAACAAACGGGAAATCTGTAACTGTTGATGGGTGTGATTAAGGTTTTTTAAAGAATCTTGTTAGATGACTTCATGAGCAGTTGCTCATTCTTTTATAGCCACATACAAGGAGAGCAGAAAGTAAATGCTACGAAATTAATAAATTTAAGGTAACTTTGGCTTAAAAGATTGCTTTCACTTTTTTCAGAATGCAACAAACTATGACACGGCCAAAGCTATACTCATGAGTGAATAGTTGGCAGCCTTCAATTTCCTTCAAAAAGAAGAAGAATTGTGAAATTTAGTCAGAGTCTTCAATCAACCAAATGTGAATGCTGACAAAGTTTTCAAGGTTTTGTGCATTCTGCCAGAGAGTTCATCTAGAAATGGCAGATCGAAAGACAAACTGATACAGATGTTAACGAACAACAGCTGTAAAAAACATATATGTATTTGACAACGGCTTAATTGTTGATCCAGTCAGTTATGATTATATATTGTGATATCGTCCTCGCCTTATAGACCTAAAAAGTGGACATAAAGACGATCTTGATGAAACTTTAAATGAAGGTGTAAGGAAAGGTATAAATCACGAAGGTGGTTTATTGTTCTGTTATATATTTTGGAATCCTTTAACACTAACTGCTTTGGTCCCCGAAGAGAAAACGAAACCGTAGCAGGACACACATAAGTTAACGAGCAAAAACCAATTCATTTAGATATCACATTCGCATACTATAGTACCATTCAATTGTAGGTTTATAACAATTGTTTATTGTTTGAATGTTCATATGTTAAAATTTTCAACAGCATATGACTTCGAGGATTCTGCCATTTGCAAGGACACTTAAAATTGTGTAACTGCCATTTAGTTTTTGACCCTTTAACAAGGAAGTAAAGTTTAACACTCTTAATAAAGAACGATCTTTTGATATTCCATACATTCCAAGACTCCATTTTTATCCAAGACAGTGTCGTAAAAATGAAAGCACTACTACACGTCCATTGCATTTGGTTTCGGCTTATTGCCCTAGGTTTTATACGACATAAGTATAATCAATGCTTATTGCTCAGCACCTTGTTCCCTTGCGAATTTTCCAAGCTACTTTTCAGATAGAATCCCACGAAACTTAAGTATCTTCTTTAACAGTTATATTAGACTTATGGTCGTAATCTTGAAAAGGATTCACATTCAAGTTATTGGCCGGAAAATCTATTAGGAGATCCTTTGGTAATTAAGTACGTGTATACCTTGTACAACTAGGCCCGCTTCTATTGGCCTCAAACTGGTTCAATTGCCACATCTAGCTGGACAAAATTCATAACAAAAGAAAACACAGCAGAGCAGGTACACAGAGCGACACGAATCGGTAAGTAGTCACACATCCTCACTGGAAGAACTATTGTTGTGTTCAGTAGTATGATCAGCTGAAATGTATGATTAACACGTAGGAGGAATTTGTAACAATAGACGTATTTCTTCGGGAAGATGTTTACTGTTTTTGAGTGTGAATTTGCTAACGTTTTTTATGCAGGGATCCGGCGTGCTTAACAACATGTGCATTAAATCTTCTATGTTGTCGCGACGAGAACTTTTTTTGACATGGGGCTCGCGGAACCTTCGAATATCTTTACTGCGAGCTTCTTGTGCCTCTTCGGAAAGCTGTCCAATAGGAACCAGCGAAGAATCGACGATGTCCCATTTATCAATAATATATGCCCAGTTGCCGGCATGTAATACCAGTTATACTGGTCCACATATAATCGTGCATTTTTCAGATAATACATACCAAATGCCTCACAGTTAATTGCACAACCACTAGCAATGGTATGTAAGAGAACTGCAAATCGTTTAATCAACTCTTCATTGATGACAGTAATGGACGCGTATAATGATGGATTCAGAAAAACTTGCGGGCAATATTACCTCATTGCTTGTTCCGTAACCTCGATTTGGCACATCCGTCAGGAAACCTATTTCTTCACGAAATCCCTTCTGTAGAAATTTCTTTCTTTGATCAACATTTGGTTGAACACTCTTTCTCACTTCTCAGGTATGATGTCCAGTCTATATACAATGTGCAACAGACACTCAAAGCACCTTATCCAGGAATGCAGACTTGACAACCCGAATTCAAACGTTGTTGTGTCAGGCGGTAGTGCTCTAGTTTTGTGTGGATCGTTCATTTGCTTTGAAGATGCACCGCAGATGTAACATCGTTAATATGATTATTTGTGATATCACTACAGACCTTCACATCTACCATTGTCAGCATTAATCTGTTTTTCACTACTATTTGATGATCATTGTAAGAGATAGTTGTTGGTGAGAGAGCTTGTAGTTGCTGCTGTATCTTAGTAGCTTCTGAACGTGTTAATTGTGCTGTTCCTTTCATGAACAGTAGCTTGATTGGCCGACAATAGCGTATTGGCAATCGCCGTGGATTATGCCAGAGTGTCTCTTAACCTATTGTAATATTAGAGACACTAACGAAATAACAAACAAATACGTATATTCATGTATCTCGTCTTCTGTATCTCAACTATACCATTGTTTGTTTGCGCTCTGACCTGACGCGCCATCACAGACACTATTTGAAGAACATGGTCATTTCAACTTCCTGATTGATCTCTCGCAGTATACTACAGTTTCTGGTGGTCAATCGCTCGATAGTATGAACAAGTAACGCTTGCAGCTGCACTTCCGCATATACGTCTGTGATAATATTTGCTGGGTAGAAAGCTTTCTTTGCCTCTAACAGTTTATAGTTAGACGAATAGATATTTGCATTGTGAACTTTTGCCCGGTTACGAACTAACTGGTGTTGTTTCTTTGCAAATTTCGCGTCAACATATAATGCTAATGCTTCATCGTTTGTAATCTTAATTGGTACTGTCGTCTCTGAACTCTTGTACGCCTTTTTGATTCGCGATCCCTTCTGGGTGACACCTAAATCTCTTTCACAATATAAGAAGCATCACGTTTTTCTTTTGCACGTAAACCCATGTGCGCTGCATAAATAACTCATCAGTTGTCGATGTTGTACTAACGACTGCAACCGTCTTCTCTTTGCTTTCTCACTGGCTTCTTCAAACATTTGTCTGAGACGCCCTACAGGTGTTCTCGGTGTCACACCTATAATAAATGATACTGGTCGTCGTAATGTCAATGCATTCCATACGTTTGCAGAAAACTCCACTGTACTGTCAAGCCACTTACCAGATTTGATTACAAAGTTATTCATTGCACGATGACATTTCTGCCATTTCTCTTTGACATGTATACAAAAATTTTCTGTAACCTTTCTGACGCACTCTGCTAAATCCTCATCAGAGTTTTGTAACCTTAATTTGTCCATTACAGAGGTGTAAAAACTATTGGTTCTCTTGCAGCTATTGGGTTCACCTCTCCAGGCGTCGAAGAAGACTCGTTGTGTCAGCGTACACTCCATTTTTGAAAGTACAGGAAGCAACAATTATGGAAACATTTGCACGTCGTAGTTATTATGCACACACTACAATCATTACTCTACACATCTATAGTCATTAGAACCTGGAAACTGGTGGAGTATTGCTTTTACGCGTCAGTTCATTATAACTATTCCTAAGTACAGTATACGTTCTTATTCGCTAGTGTTTCCCATCACGACATAGCTCAACCAAAAACCCACGGCACATCTCATTCATGTCAGATGCACGTCATACCTTCATCTAAAGTTGTTACTCTATATTCCTGGCATTGACAACAGCTGTCTGTGTTATATGCTGCACACGTAAGATCTAGCACGAAAACTGTCGATCAGCTGATTATACATTGCATACAATTAATCTTGTTCGTCGGATCCGGCATAGTTCCCCATTTGTAATTTGGCACCTTAGTGGTCTTTTCCCAGCACTTGGGAACTTGCCGCAAGAATTCCCATCGTTTTCTCACTATTTCTCACAACTCGGATTTTTACATTTTGTCCAGCTAGTTGTGGCAATTGGACCACTGCGGGCCGATGAGACAAGTCCGGCCGATGAATTACTATAGCTAGCGGTGTAAAGCACAGATTCGCGATAGAAAGATGTTATGCAAGTCTGGTAGAACAGAGACAGCAACATAATAATTGACCGAATTTTTTTTTTTTTTTTTTTTACTTATGCTAGATCACTAGATTTTCAGTTAAGTACACCTGAAAGATATATAACTTCGTAGGTTCACTTCCCAAACTTCCACTTGGACCAGAAGCCCTGAAATTCCCCTCTTGGGAATAGTGTCCGAGAATTTGATCTTCTCGCTGCCCATACAAAGTAATACTGCTATTAACTTTCGCTTAGCCTGAAAGTTAAACTTGTGTCTATAAATAATTTCGAGGCGTCTTTTGCAACCTTGGCTCATTTCATCAAGATGCTATATTGATAACGTTACGTATCTATAGACCTATAATGGCTATAAGACCTCAAAGTCCATCTTGCTCGCACAGTTCATCTTGCACTACAAACTGCCGTATCGCACACTCTTAATAAGCTTATTGGAGGATTTGAATTTCCCGATCTTCTAAACGGTTTCTCACCGGTGAGCAAAGATCTGGTAAACTTCCCGTTTATAGCAAATTAGTGCAACAATTTTATTAGCTTTTTGACACCTTTCATACCTGAGACAGAAGGATCAACAAGAAGTTTTTCTGCTGACGTGAACAGACCTTCCGTGTCCTGTCCATCGACTCAAGGTTTTCTTCTCAAGAGCAGAAAGTTACTCCACAAAATCTACCTTACAACAGTTGAGGATTACGAAGTGTACTTATCTCTAACACTGAACCAGACTGTCATTTGCCCTGGTATGTATGCGAGCTTTCTAGAACTATTGTAGATCACCAAGTAATTCCTTTACTAAAATGGAAGCAGCTGTAGAATGCTGTAGAATTCTGCAAAGATGATCGCATCATATAGCGGAATATCATGACAAAGTGCCTAGAGTACATTCCTTGCATAGTCCAGCCAAGAGCCCATAATATTGGCACGAAGAAAGCCGAAACACACAGATATGTGCTTAGAACTATACTTTAGACTCTTTTTAGAGATCATTGTATTACCGACTTACAGAAACACTCAGATATTTTGCTCAGAAGAGAAGTCGAGATACATGTTTGCTGTTCCCTTATCAAAACGAATGCAACCAGTTAGCATGCAATACAAACAACCATACATAATAATATTTTATAAGGGGTGTAGTCAGATTAGAACGAGTGGAATCAGTTTGCATGCAGTAAAACCGGCGAGAGCGGGCGGTTTGAAATGGGAAAAGTACGGCAGCTCATATTCGAAATTTTCGAGATCAAGCCCTTTGACGTGCGGATCAAGAAGTCTTTAGCTGTGAAAGAATGAATATCATAGTGAGCTCATAAGGTATGGTAAAGAGAAAGCGCCTTAAAATGATGTACAAGTTGCTGGGTCACTTGCGATAGGACAAGCACCCCGAGCTACTGAAGCTTTCTCTAAAATACATCCACTACGTCAGAAATCGCTTAAAAATGAGAACGTTAGAACAGATGTCACTAGACTTCATTGTAATAGTATTCTACAATTTCTGAAAAGAGATAAAATGAGAGATGAAATCGATCTCTAAGTTAAGAGGTGATAAAAGTAATAATATTGGGGTTGGACGGGGATGTTCGATTTATAAATTGTAGTTTAGAGTGCAACACGCGCGCCAATAATTCGAGGCTTCCATTTTGAGGTGTCCGGTAAGGCTTATGCCGTCTTATGCTCTTCTTACAATGCAGTGAAATTTAGAAGTCAGCAGTGGACATCGGCATCTATTACTTGATTCCTGTTGGCTTACAGCTAGAAAAGAAATTCAACAATGAATCCGAAGCCGTAGGATCTTGTGTTGTGTACCAAATTTCAAAAAATTAAATCCCCACGTTAGCGGATTTGCATATCCAGGCTCCTAACTATGAAAAAATTTATGCTCAGTCCAACCTCAATCATTTCACGAATCAACCTGTGTTACGTATGTTATTAGGACATGATATCAAGTGTGATTTATTCTAGAAACACTTTTATACATTGCAGGAGCTGTAACGTCCAAATATTTACTGAGAACTCATAATCGTATCGGAATAAACAAAAGCGAGTATGGAACAGTAAACTGCTTTCACAAATGTCAAAAGAGGGTGTGCAAAGGCATACAAAACGGTCGACTGGTTTTGGTCGATACACTATCAATCATATGTTTCTGTGTTCAAACCCGGTAGCAAGTCGTTTCTTTTTTAAGTGTCTTCCTACTTTCATCCGGAGGCTGAAAATATTTCTTTGAGTAACTCATTGAAAACTTCTTTTGTTTCAAATTCGATTAGAACGGAAACATATGAATTGCCAATATTAAATCCATAGCTAAAAAAATGAAGTATACTCGCTACTCTATTAACCTCTGATTTGTAACGATAAACTATTTATAAACGTTGGTGACTTCAGAAAATAATCCTCGGGGGGAATTTTAATATGCAGGTGGAGGGCAAACATTGGTAGTCCACATTGAGCACGATCGAGCATATGATTCTGAAGGCGTAAAATTTCTTAGTTCGAGAGGGATATCAAATTCTCCCTCAGATCACGTCCTGAAAGCATCATTGCTTAAAGCTTTTCGTAACAAATATAATATTACATTTGTTTCTCGTTCCAAATTTAGAATTGGTAAAATCATAACTTTTAGAGGATTATAATAAAGCATAAAAATTACAATACCAATCATGTATAAATTATGCTGTAAGTTACAAACTTTGGGTCCGATTAAAACTCAAATATTTGTTTTCGGATTGCACTTAGAAGTAAGTCCTCTCTATATAATCCTGATTGGAAGGGAAAGCCATGTTTAACACTAATTAATTAATCAATATTTATACGAATATTTTTTTATTTTACTGATTTTACTATTCAGTATTATATACACTTCATTTCCAAAATCAAAATCTCGAAAATGATTATTGTACGAGTGCAGACTCGCAAATAAATGATTATTTATCATATATATTGGTTCTCTATTCGAAATTCTTTTTAATTGAATCCGACAGGAACACAGATTGAAACATAGAGAACAAATGAAAAAAAGAGAGAAAAAAAGCGTTCTACCCAGCGGGGACTCGAAGTAAGTTTGAATAGTGCTTTACGAGCCGAACGCCTTAGACCACTCGGCAATGGTAACAACTAGTGAGTGTAGCAAAGGCTTCGAGTAGTAGTTGTTATTACAGAATAACATTTTCTATTGCCTAAAATTTAAACCTAATTTACTTTGATATAATATATCTATTAATTTGTTACATGAACACGTTTTCGTTACTTTGATGAATGATGTATGGTGTTGATATAGATTCTATAACACGTTCTTTCGTAAATATTATAGAAAGTATGAGGGTTATTTATGATCTTTCATGGAAATTGACTGACGCATGCGCAGTACACATATAGTTCAATTGGAAGGCGAGGAAGGAAACGCTAACACACTGTTAGAGTGTTTCATCGCTGTGAAGTGTAAAGAACAGCTAAAATGTATTGTATTTATTCATTCGAATTGAGATAATTCAATGAAACTAGAAATTACACAATCAAAAGGGAAAATATGGTTAAAAAGACAATAATACTTTTATCCGAGATGTGAAATAAAGTTATTAATTAACTGAAATGAAAGCAATATTGGGCATGATATAGAGAAAGAAAAAAAATAAATATATTATTAGAAACGTTCAAAGTAAATTCACAAATACTTTTTGAAGATATACTACTCTTCCTTTACGTTTTAACGAACTAATAAGTAAACAAGCAAAGGAAAAGAATAAAGATCGAAAGTATTGCTCTTGAAAATAATTTAATAAATAAATGAACTTAAATAAATGTTTACACAAAAAATAACACACTAGTACTTCGTGTAGTCACCTCCAGAGTCAGTAACTTCTTGAATTCTGGAGGGGATACTAGATACAAGTCTCGAGCAATACGACGGTGTGTCACGAAAATGTTGCCACAGTTCCATAACATGATTTTGAAGAAACGTTTGGTCTCTGTCTTCACGTCTATCTTCCCATTCTTGCACCATGTAGGCCCACAGATGTTCAATTGGGTTCAAATCTGGGGTAGAGGGGGCCACTCAATACAAATTAACTCTGGATGTTCACTTAGCCACTCTCGTGTTTGCCGGGAAGTGTGAACAGCACTGTTGTCATGCATAAATATATATTCTTCCTGTTCTGGGAAGTTAATTTCTAAGGACGGTAACAACGTATTTACAAGGATATTAATGTAAACACTGCTGTTCATTCTCTCAGGCACCGCAACCAAATCTCCAGGACCAGTAGCCGTCATGTATCCCCAAAAGTGTGCTGATATTCGTCCTGAAGAAGAAGTTCTGATAATATTTTGTTCAGCATACCTGGTTCCGCGTGGTCTATACAATATAACTCTGCCTTGTTGGTTAGACTTGAAAACCTTCTCGTCGGTCCAGATGACTAAGTCCCAATATGACTGAGGTTGGGTTATGTTATTCTGTGCCCATTCCATTCGTCTGGCCTTGTGAGTTTCACCCAGGAGAGTCTTCCTAGCGGGTCTTGAACAGTGTAGACCAGACCCCAATAATCTTCTTCTTATTGTTTCGTGAGAACAATTATATTCTCTGACTTTGTCCAAGAGGATTGACGTGTGGCGTAGAGGTCTGTTGATTACTTCTGTAACTAAAGCTTGATCTTGAGCCGCAGATGTCACTTTTGGCCTTCCACTTCTTGACCGAGACCTGAACCATTCACCAAATTCTTCATGTCGCTGAACCCATTTCTTGACCGTTTTCTTTTCACATCCAAGATCTCTACCAATCTGAGGCACAGTTTGTCCCATGTTTGCACCATTCAAGAGTAATTCGAATCCCACCACAGTACAATTTGGTTTTACCTCTTCTTGACGTTTCTGTTTGTGATCTTTCCGGATTCTATTAAATATAATCCCGTAACACGCTAAAATATACGTAATATTTGAAGTTCTTAACCTCCCATTTTTACATTCTTCAAGCTCAATTGAGAAGAAAGAGGGAAATTGAAAGTACAAAGATTTACAATAATTACTTAGCATTTACTGTCATTGTAATTGTGGATATTTTATTTATGAAAATGTATAATGAACTAAAAATATATTTAGTAGGTCACATGTCTCCATTTTTCGATTCTAACTTGAAAGTTACAGTTTAGGCGGTGACATATCGAAGACCCAGGGGCTTGAGGGGGTTGTAGCCCCTCCCATTGAAACTTTTATGATCTATTGAAATAAAAAGTGTTTCAGTTTATAATCTTGGAAAAGCAACAATCACTGTGTGTGGAGGACGGTTTATTTATACTACGATTTATCACTTCCAAATGTGTAGAAGATGTGACTGGATATTGTGTATAATCATTCAAGAAATATAACACAACGAAGGGACTTCGTAAACCCTTCAGGCTACCCCAGGAGGACGAAGTGCGTCCCGCCGTCCCTCGGTTGGGAACTACTGCTTGCGAAGGAAACATTCTAACAGTGTGTTAGCGTTTCCTTCCTCGCCTTCCAATTGAACTGTCTGTGTACTGCGCATGCGCCTGTCAATTTCCATAAAAGATCATAAATAACCCTGATACTTTCTATAATATTTACGAAAGAACGTGTAATAGAATCTATATCAACACCATACATCATTTATCAAAGTAACGAAAACGTATTCATGTAACAAATTAATAGATATATTATATCAAAGTAAATTAGGTTTAAATTTTAGGCAATAGAAAATGTTATTCTGTAATAACAACTACTACTCGAAGCCTTTGCTACACTCGCTAGTTGTTACCATAGCCGAGTGGTATAGTACTCTCAGCTCTGTATGATACATACCAGAACCTATATTCCCCCGCTCCAACCCAATCCTCTGAACCTTGCTTCGAACATCCGATCGATTCTATCACCCCGGAGGCTCGTAACATCCTCAATGAGCCCTTTACAAAACGCGAAGTTCGCCAAGCTATTTTTGTGGGGAAGTTAAACAAATTTCCGGGACCTGATGGTCTTACACTAGAATTTTACCGCCAATTTCACGGCATTCTCACGCCTTTTCTCACAGAAATGTATAACGAACTCCGAGTCACACCCACGTGGAGCTCTTCTTTTACGGCTGGCATTATGGTCCTTGTACCTAAACATGCAGGTGCGCATGATTTTGATAATTTTAGACCGATTACCCTCCTTAACGTTGATCAGAAAATTTTGTCACGTTGTCTTGCCTCTCGTTTAGAACCGTTTTTAAATCAGGTCTTACATAATGATCAGTATGGCTTAAAGCATACCAAACCTATGTACTTAGCATTAAGTAATATAGGAGAAGGTATTCATTGGTGTCAGAAAACTAGTTCTCCACAGCCAGCTATATTAGCTCTTGATTTCCATAAGGCATTTGATAGGTTGTCACATGATTATATGTTTACAGTACTTGCAAAATATGGTTTCGGAGACAGTTTTCTTAATTTGATTAAATTTCTTTATACTCAACGATATGTAAACTTAAAAGTTAATGGTGCACTTACAAATCCCATCAATGTACGTCGAGGCATTGCACAAGGCTGCCCCCTGTCTTCCATTCTGTATAGCTTGGTTCTCGTGCCCTTTCTTTTAAAACTGGAACAACACATTCAAGGTATACAGATTGGTGCAACAACCTTAAAATTACAAGCATTCGTCGATGATATACATTGTTTTCTTAACAGTCCACAAGAACTGTCACGTGTTGAAAATCTCATATCGAACTATGAGAGCATTTCTGGTGATGTTCTGAATAAACGAAAGTCACGCCTGATGTGTATAAATCCGGCTGACCAACACGTGTATTTTTCTACGATTTCTTGTACTGATTGCATCAAAATCTTAGGTGTAACTTGGCAACGTCGCATAGCAGACACTATAGAATACAATTTTCATACCACAACATGTACTTTGGTTGCACTCATTCACCAAAGTAAAGCCCGGCATGTAAGTCTTGCAGGCCGAGTTTACCTGTTAAATGTTTTTATTTTTAGTCGTCTTTGGTTTTTGACACAATTATTTTCCTTGCCGAAGAAATACCTCAGTGTGATACGAAAACACACAGGGCAACTGCTGTGGCATAATCACTGCCTAAGAGTAAGTCACGAGACTGTGTGTTTATCAAAAGGTGCTGGCGGCCTCGGTCTTAAAAATATTCAACTTCAGAGCTACTCGCTGTTACTGAATCGCGTGTGTCAAACATTATGTTTATATTCCGACTCCCTTTCCAGCAAGGCTTTGTGTGTATCATTACGTCATATTGAGCTACAAGCTCCCCTGCATACACAACCATGGGCTAGTATTGTGCGATACCTCAAGGACGTATTTATTGATATTAGCTACTCGCTTATCGCACGGAGTCACCTTGAAGACCTTTCCGTAAAGCAATTATATAATCAATTTCACTCTATCATCGTTTCTGTTCCCCGTATAGCAGAACATTACCCAATGAAAAACTGGACGCAAATCTGGGCGAACATTAGTGCACCGATATTGTCCCCTGCCCTGCAATCTCTGTGGTACAGTGTTGTTCATAATATATACCCTACAAACGGGAGACTCTATGAATTGGGTATCCGCAGCCTCTCTTTCTGCGGCACCTGTCATGCTCTCGATACTTTACAACACCGGCTCGATAGTTGTTCAAAGAACGTTACAATTTGGTCTCACTATCAAAAAATTATTGCCCGTATATCCCGAACAACTCCTTCTACTATCACTTGTCCGTCACTAATGTTATTTCCTGATTATCACTTTTATCCCTGTACTAAACATAATGCAATTCTGTGGATCACGTCCCATACTATAGATATTCTTTTATGTAATGATTTTAATGGTAATGTGACTTTGCACATCCACCAACTTTTGTTACACATGCACACTATTGCATTTCCAATTCGTAAACAAAAGTTTGCTAATTTTCTTGCAGCAATTTATTAATGTGTCCATTGTATGTTTGTTTATGCTTTCTGATGTAATTGGCTGCTAAGAGTACAACTTTTGTTTGTTTATTGATTCTGATGTAATCGATCGATAACAGTACAATAAAGTATTTAATTAAAAAAAAGTGGTATAAGGCGTTCGGCTAGTAAAGCTCCATTCGAACTTACTTCGAGTCCCGCAGGGTACAACGCTTTTTTCTCTCTTTTTTCACCTGTTTTCGATATTTCTGTCTGTGTTCCTGTCGGATTCGATTGAATAGAATTTCGAATAGAGAGCAATATATATTTTCGAGATTTTAATTTTGGAAATGAAGTTTATATACTATTAAATAATAAAAATAGAAAATAAAAAAAATATTCGTATAAATATTGAATAATTACTCAGTGTTAAACATGGCTTTCCTTTCCAATTAAGATTATATAGGGAGGACTTACTTCTAAGTGCAATCCGAAAACAAATATTTGAGTTTTAATCTGACCCAAAGTTGGTAACTTACAGGATAATTTATACATAATTGGTATTGTAATTTTTATGCTTTTATTATAATCCTCCAAAAGTTATGATTTTACCAATTCTAAAAGTAGAACGAGAAACAAATGTAATATTATATTTGTTACGAAAAGCTTTAAGCAATGATGCTTTCAGGACGTGATCTGAGGGAGAATTTGAGATCCCTCTCGAGCTAAGAAATTTCCGCCTTCAGGACCATATATTAGATCGTGCTCAATGTGGACTACCAATGTTTGCCCTCCACCCGCATATTAAAATTCCCCCCGAGGATAACTTACTGAAGTCACCACTGTTTATAAACAATTTATCGTTACAAATCAGAGGATAATAGAGTAGTGAGTATACTTCACTTTTTAGCTATGGATTTAAGATTCGCAATTCATATAAGTTTCCGTTCTAATCGAATTTCAAACAAAAGAAGTTTTTAATGAGTTACTCAAAGAAATATTTTCAGCCTCCGGATGAAAATAGGAAGACACTTAAAAAAAAGAAACAACTTGTTACCGGGTTTGAACACAGAAACATGTGGTTGATAGTGTATCGACCGAAACCACTCGACCATTTTGTAAGCCTTTGCACTTCTTCTTTTGCCTTTTGTGAAAGCAGTTTACTGTCCATACTCGCTTTTGTTTATTCCCATACGACTATGAGTTCTCAGTAAATATTTGGACGTTACAGCTCTTGCAATGTATAAAAGTGTTTTTAGAATAAATCACAATCGATATTATGTCCTAATAACATACGTAAGACAGGTTGAATTCGTGAAATGATTGAGGTTGGACAGAGCGTAAATGTTTTCATAGTTAGGAGATGGATATGCAAACCCGCTTAACTTGGGGATTTAATTTTGTGAAATTTGGTACCTAGGTCTTAAAAACGAAGCAGTAGTTGCTTTTAGAGCTTTTTAATTCATATTAAACAATGGCGTACCATTTAAAAAACCGTGGATTTATATCTCCCTTTAATAAGAGAGGGTATCACAGATGTATAGCTTTGGGAACGAAAAGCGGATTGTTTTAGGTGGGCCCTTGGGATTGAAAAATGTTGGGATACCAAATCTTAAAATAATTACTATTAATTTCTCAATGATTATCAAGCAATTGCTATATTTCTAGTTTATTTGCAACTACAATACTATTTGAGAGTGCTTCCTGCTGAACAAATCAACGTAACAGTCATAACGCTCTCGCCTGGTTCTTGATCGTTAGCCTGATAGAAACTGTTTAATAATCCAAAGATTGTGTTATTACGGATATAATATTTAAAGAAATTCTCCTGTGTTTTAACACTCGAGGCTATCAAATGTGCGTTTAAATAGCGTCCTTGCTGCTCACTAGGACTTACATACATAGTTGTTTAGGATTCACTAGGTTCCGGTCTATAATTAATAATATTTTCCCGATTGTATCCTTTAAAACTTTCTATGGAACCCATTATATTCTAAGCTGCAAGGCAGCCTTCCTTTGGGCATGAGACCTGTCATCTGATCGGTGAGACAAATAAAGAATCGATTTCAATTTTTACGGTATAGTCAGTCCTGTGTACGCTACCAACTTAGTAACACTGGTCATCATTACAAAGCAACCAAACTGTGGGCTAATCAAATAATCTTTTCATATAAGCTGACTGTATGCTAAGTACCACATCTTTTATAGAGCAGAAAAAGTCATTTATTTCAAATATCCCTTGATGAAAGTTCTGCATATCCAAGTTTTTTATTGAAAAAGTAATCTTATATCACGGTACTTTTGTCTGAGGAGAATGTCGTATCACATTTCTTCATTCTGACATCTACCTTTTCTAGTTTACTATACGCTCATGTTCTTGGTGTGTCTATGCTGTCTTACTCGGAAGATTTAATCTAGTCTTCGCTCAGGTCTCGCGTCTCGATTTCCTATTCTCAAACAACCTTTGGATAGCTATTCATCTTGTGAAAGCTTCGCCACAACGATTGTGTAATGGTGAGATACAGACCTCTTCTTTTGATATAAGCTGTGTAATCCCTCTGTATTTCTTCAATATTTTAACATCAACTACTAATACTAAATATTCTACTCTTCTGCATATTGTAAATAACTGCGAGAAAAGTGACCAAACACATGCGTTATGACATTAGATCAGCCATTATACAGGAAAGGTGTTCAAATCGTAAATCAGCTGAAGAAATCTCTGAACGGTCCAAAGTTTGTAGTTAAGTAATTTCTAGGCACGAATGGATGCATTATGTCAGGAAATGGTATGTAAACTTTAGTGAAAATGCTGAAAGGCCATGCTTACTCAAGATCATTGAGAACTCACTTCTAGACATTATACGGGGACCTCTACATATGGTTATGAAGACATTTACAACCGTCGGATGAGATGACAAAATCTATGATACGCGATCTTATTCAACTACGTCTGGATGACGAAATCAATTGCGTCATTTACAAGATAATGAAAGTGCTTGAAAAAAATAGGAAATCTCAAATTTAAGACGGTGACATTTTCCGAACCTTTAACTTTGGCTGCAGTATATAGAAAAGGTCGTAATCGTATTGCAATTCATCCAAAGGGACTAGATTGAACAGGGAACTACAACCTCCATTGGATGGCAATTAAATTAATGTTTTCGTTTTCTTACGCAGCTGGTCATCTTTTAAATGAAAAATTTGCACATCACTATACTCAACAGATGGAAGGCCTGGAGGCAAATACGGTATCAGAGTATACAAGAAATTAACAACTCAAGGAACATTCACAATTCGCAGGAAAAGAGGCCTTCTTGAGGGAAGTTCCGAGATATAATTATCGAAGAGTGCTTAATTAAGGGCACGAAAGGGTCGTGGATTAACTCAACGTCAGACACAACGTTAGCAGGATTAATCCTTCATTACAAAATCCTGTTACGGTAACAGAAGATCTACAGGACTTTTGTGCTCATCTGTTTATCAGTTCATCAGCTTTATAAATTTATCGGCCGGACTTGTCTCACAGGCCGAGAGAAGCGGCCTTGGGTATAAAAGTCAATCACGTTACTAATTACCTAAAAAAAAACTCCCATTAGAGTTTGAAGCCAATAACATCCATGTCAATTCTATACAAGCTTACGACCACATGTGTAATATAACTGTTACGGAATATTGTTAAGTTTCGTGACCTTCTGCCTCAAAAGCAGCTTGGTACAGTCGCAAAGGATCAAGGTGTGAGAAATATCCATTGATTGTCCTAATAGCCTATAAAGCCTAGGGAAACAAGTTGAAAGCAAGTGGTTTATATGTAACTACATTACTTTTTGAGAGTGCTTCCTGCTGAAGAAATCTACGTAGGACTCATAACGATATACCTTGTTCTTAATTGTTAGCCTGATGGAAATGGTTTAATCCATAGCATTGTTTTCTTACGGATATATTATTTAAAGAAAGTCTCCTGTGTGTTAACACTCGAGACTATGAAATATGCATTTAACTAGAGTCCTTGCTGTTCACTAGGCTTACATACAGAGATGTGTAGGATTCACTAGGTTCCGGTCTATCATTAATAATATTTTCCCTATTGCATAATGAAAAAACTTGCTAGGGAACCCATTATATTCTAACCTCCGAAGCTGCTTTACTTTGGGTCTGAGACCGGTCATCTGATCGATGAGACAAATAAAGAATCGATTATAAGGTCTTTTGAGATCTTCTCTTACACGGTTAGGTGGAAAATAATTACGGTATAGTCAGTCCTGTGTTCACTACCAACTTAGTAACACGGGTCATCACAAAGCAACCAAACTGTAGGCTAATCAAATAGTCTTTTCATATAAGCTCACTCTATTTTTTGATTAGTAAGTAAATGCCACGCATTTCTTAGAGCAGAAAAAGTCATTTATTTCAAAAGTCTTTTGATGAAAATTCTCTATATCCAAGTTCTTAAATGTAAAACTAATCTGATAATACGGTAGCATTGTCTTAGGAATATCGTATCACAATTTCTTCATTCTGACATCCTCTTTTCTTCTAATGCTATACACTCATGTTCTTGGTGTGTCAATGCAGTCATACTCTTAAGATTTAATCAACTCTTCACCAGCTTCTCGCGTCTCGATTTCCTCTTCTCAAACAACCTTTGGATTGCTATTAACTTCTGAAAGCTTCGGCGCAACGACAGAGTAATTCTGACATACACACCTTTCCTTTTGATATTAGCAATGTAATCCGTTTGTATTTCTTCAATATTTTTATATCAAGTACTAATACCATATATTCTACTCTTCTGCATAAAGTAAATAAGTGCAGCTGAAGAAATTTGTGAACGGTCCAAAGTTTTACCGCCTTTACGAGGTTTCCAGTTAAGTAATTTCTAGGCACTATTTGACACATTATGTAAGGAAATGGTATAGAAGAACTTTTGGGTATCCTGTACACTACGACAACATTAGTGAAAGTGCTGAATGGCCTTGCCTACTCAAGATCATCAGAACTCACTTCTAGACTTTGTTGCGGGACTTCTACATGGGGTTATGAAGACATTTACAAGCGTCGGAGGAGATGACAAAGTATAGGATCTGGATCTTAATCAACTATGTCTGGATGACGAAATCAATATGACACATTTACAAGAAAATGAAACTGCATGTCAAAAACCATAATAGAAAACCTCAAATTAATTCTTGTGGTGTACCTAGGTGTTAAAAACGAAACAGTAGTGCTTTTATAGCTACTTAACACATAATACATGGCGTACCATTTAAGAAACCGTGGATTTACTTCTCCCTTTAATAAGACGAGGGTATCACAGTCATATAGCTTTGGGAAAGCTATATGTGACAGAAATGATGTTGGCTTCAGAATCAGAATAGATGTTGATATAAAATTGGATCTCCTCCTCCTGAAGGGTCAAAGAAGGAGGTATTAAGATTTCGGTCAGTTAAAAGTATTGTAATAGCCCCTGCTAATATGGGAAGAGATAAAAGAAATAATACAGCAGTGATTAGTACAAATCAAACAAATAATGGTATTCGTTTTAAGGTTATTCCGGGAGTTCGTATGTTAATTACAGTTTTAATATAATTTATTGCCCCAAGAAATGAGGATACCACAGCTAGGTAGAGGGAGAAAATAGAAAGATCGACAGAGGCTCCGGCGTGAGCAATGGCTCTGGAGAGAGGAGGATATACAGTTCATCCGGTTCCTGCACCACTTTCTACAATTCTTCCTGTTAATAGTAGAGTTAGTCAGGGTGGTAGCAATCAGAATCTCATGTTGTTTAGACGGGGGAATGCTATGTCAGGTGCTCCTAATATTAAAGGTATTAATCAATTACCAAAGCCCCCCAATTATAGTTGGCATAACTATGAGGAAAATCATAATGAAAGCATGAGCAGTAACAATTACGTTATAAATTTGGTCGTCACCAATTAAGCTACCTGGTCGACGAAGTTCTGCTCGAATGAGAAGAATTAGTGACGTTCCTACTATTCCTGCCAAAGCCCCAAAGATCAAGTATATTGTACCAATGTCTTTATGGTTTGTAGAAAATAATCATCGTTGCAAATGAAATTAAATAGGGTGGCCGAAGCACTAGGCGATAGATTGTAAATCTATTTATGGTTAATAAACCTCCTATTAGGTTTTATAGTCAATATTTATGATGTCGGACTGCAATTCCGTAGTAGTAGTTAATATACTAAGATCTAAAAGATTGCCTTTTGTTTAGAGCTTTGAAGGCCATTAGTTTTTTTTTAACTTAAAGTATTTGTTTAAAGGATGTTGGCAGTTAAAGGTTAAATAATTATGAATCTTAATGAAATAATAATGAATATTGAACTATTCGACGTTTCTTGATTTTTTTTCATTAAGGATGTTCATGTTTGGTTATGATGATTAATAATGAAGGCAGCGTAAGCAATTCGCATATAATAGAAAAGGGTAATTAATGATGTTATTACTATTAGGGTAAGAATGATAAATGACATTTGTTCGGCAGTTTTTATAATAATGATTCATTTGGGTAAAAGTCCTAAGAGTGCGGGAAGCCACCTAAAGATAAAAGACTATTGAAAATAGTCTTACAACAATTTTATTAGAAAAGTTTGATTAATATGAAATATTTTGTTTATTGCGAAAAGAGGACTGCTATTGCTGAAAGTAAGGCATAAAATAGGAAGTAGAGGGATCATGTTATATCACTTAATAGTAGGGCTATAAGTTTTTAGCCAGTGTGATTAATAGATGAGAATGCTATTATTTTACGTAGTGATGTTTGATTTAAACCTCCGATTGAGCCTACTACTAAAGATAAAATTAAGGTTAGGTAGATTACATTTGTAGGCTTTAAGCTGTAAGAAAGTAAGCCAAGGGGCGTTAATTTTTGTCATGTTATTAAAATAATGCAGTCTATTCAAAGTATGACCTCTATTACTTCGGGCATTCAGAAGTGGAGAGGAGCTGCGCCTATTTTAAAAAGTAAGGAAATAGTGATTAAATAGTATTTAGTTTGCAGTTCTATGTACAGTAAAATAATTGCTATTAGAAGTAAGGATCTTGCAATAGCTTGTACTAAAAGATATTTTAAAGCAGATTCGGTGTGACCTTGATTGTTGGTCTTTGAAATCAGGGGGATGAATGATAAGAGGTTAATTTCAAGACCAATTCAAGTACCAAATCATGATGAGGAAGTTAGGGAAATAAGAGTTCCTAACACAAGTGTTGTGGAGAATAAAAGAGTCTTATGATTACTGAGCATTAGAAAAAGAAGAATAATCTTCATATGCGGGGTATGAGTCCACTAGCTTATCTTAGCTTATCTTTCTACACTTTAGTGTACGATGCAGGTTGATTTTTGATGTCAAAGGGGAAAGCTTAATTCTTTTAGGTGTAATAAGAGTATATTGAAATACTTGATTTATCCTATCACGATAATCCTTTAATCAGGCATCTTATTATTTAATAATTATTTATAGTGGTATATGAGAATTTAAATAGATCAATATTGTGTTGTAATAATTAAATTTAGAAATATTATATATTAATAATAATTAAAACTTGAAAATCTATTAAATCCTCTTAATTAACTTGAGATACCGGCTAAAGGTATATTAATAAGCTTATCGTATCCAGTATATGCTAGTTTTTACAGCATATGTGTGAGGAGAAAGTAAATATACTTGTATGGGATACAATTTTGCTTGAGGGGGGAAAAAACAAAATTGTATCCTAGACAAGGATTAAAATAGGGTTTATTAAATATTAATTTTTATTAATTACATTAAATACAGAATTAATATTTATTTATTTTACCGTTATAAATTAATAATAAAGTGTTATCCTGGCTTTTCTTCTCTTGTTTATCTGCTGGTACATGTCACCTTCCTGATAAGAAATGACTATTATTGATCTTAATGGTAAATAATGAAGTACAATTGGTCGCAGTACTTATTTTTGTTTATTGATTAATGTTTGAAGCAGTTAAGGTTTAAGGAGACCCGGCGAAATTCGTGCCAGCTGCCGCGGTGAGACGAGGGGGCTGAAGGGAAGAGGTAGTAATGGTTAAGCTGTAGTTATAAATTTAAATTAAGGGACTTTGTTTTATTTATTTTTAGGTGAGATTATTTAGAATAATGAGTTCTATGTTTGAGGCTATGAAATTATTTGTTAAACTAGGATTAGATACCCTATTATTTTTAATGTAAAATGTTATACCTGGGTAATAGTAGTTATGTTCTTGAAACTCAAAGGATTTGACGGTATTTTAGGCTGTTCAGAGGAATCCGTCCCGTAATCGACAATCCGCGATATATTTTACTTACTGTTGTTTGGCAGTTTGTATGCCGCCGTAGTTGAAGGTATTAGAGACAGTTAGAAACCTTCATTATCTTCATTGAGGAGGACTTCAGGTCAAGGTGCAGCTTATCAGTAAGAGGAGATGGATTACAATAGAATGTTTATACGTATTTTATTATGAAATTATTTAAATGAAGGTGGATTTGAATGTAATGTTAGTTATGTTGCTATTATGAGTAGGGCTCTAAGATATGTACACATCGCCCGTCGCCCTCATTTGTTTAGGTGAGATAAGTCGTAACATAGTGGGCGTACCGGAAGGTGTGCCTAGATTGGATTAATAGCAAAATAGAGCTTGTTAGTTGAGCTATTCGTTTACATCGAGGAGGTTTCTGTGCAATTGATTGAAGGATATTGTTATGCATATAATTTTTTTATATTGAGGCTAAGCGAATCAACTTTAATTGATGATATAGAATTAATTTGTTGATATTATAGTTAATTAGTACCGTAAGGGAATGTTTAAATAAGTGAAATTTTTTTTGGAAGAAGAAAACATGAAGTGTTGTACCTCTTGTATCAGGGGGCATTAAATAATATTATTATATAATTATTTCCCGAAATGGAAAGAGCTAAAATATTATGATATTATAGGTAGCGTATTATTTATAAATTTATTTTAAGCGGTGAAATGCCTTACGGTTTCCATTATATCTGGCTGTACAGGAATTGAATTTAATTCAGCTCCGGTTAGACTTGTTGTAAATTTGGTTTGTTATAGTTTTGCTGCGAGTAATAGTAAGGGGGATTTGCTCTTTATTTTTATTATTTGTAATGCGGTTTTATATTAAATGAAAGATGTGGGCTTAGAAGTAGCCATCATTTGTAATTTTGTTATAACTTATTTGAGTTATTTATCATATTTTATTGCATATAATTTATTACCAGGGCCCGGATCTTGTTGACAAGTCAACTTTTTTCTGTTACGCATAGGAAAAGGCAAGTTCAAATAAAAACATTATCCATCACCTCTTGGTTCTAAACATATATTTTTTTAGGGTCAACTTTTGGTCACTTTTTGCCGTTTTGAAGTTTCAGGTCAATTTTTAATATTTTAAGGCAACTTTTAGGTCAATTATGGTTTTTTTTTATTCTTTTTCTTCTACATAAGGAAATCTTGAAATTAAAACTGTTTACGGATTTAAAAACAAGAAGTTAAATAATCTTTTTTCCTGCTTCCTGATTACTGGGGTAGAAAAAACTGCATTCCTAACAAGTTAATGAACACTAAGTTGTTGCTGGTTGACGAGGGCTGGGGGTTCATAAGTGGCCAAAACAGATGGTTGCAGGTTGTGTACTACAAAGGATATGACTACGTGAATAACTAAAAATAGATTAGAAGATGTTCAAAGTTTTTAAACAGGGTTTTTATCTATTATTCTGGTGTATACAATCTACACTTGCGAACTTTTATTCTTTAAGTGTGAATTGGTGCTTTCAGTATGTAGAATGCCAAGGTCTAAATCATCTACAGCTTCTCATTTAAGACAGATTGTTTCTGAATTTGGTGAGGATGTTTTTAGTACTGACGGTACAATATTGTTTTGCAAGGCATGTGAAATAAAAGTGGCAGCAGAGAAAAGAGACACTGTACAAAAGCATACAAGAAGTGAAAAACATTTACGCGCAATTGAAAAACATAAAACTAAGTGTTCGCAGTAGTTACTTGTGGAGAGTGCTTCGAATAGTAAAGGCAAATCCTCAGTTTTCAAGAGTTGTGTGAAGTATTTGTGTCTTCAAATATTCCTCTTTGGAAACTCAACAATGTGAAATTACGGGATTTCCTGGAACGTCATACAGGTTGTTCCATTCCAGACGAAACGAATCTTAGGAAAAAATACATGCCAAAGTGTATCTAGGACACAATAAGAAAAATAAGAGAGGAACTTTGGACTCAAATAATTTTTGTTTTTATAGAAAGACTAGTGATGTGAAGGAACGCTATATAGTCAGTATTATTGTTGGGGCACTGAAAGCCGACAGACCTAGCAATTATATTTTTGCTTACTGGTGAAGTGTTGGAATTTGACAACCATTTTACAATATGTAAACTTTTCGATAAAGTGATATCCCTACTTTTAGCCTGAAGGTGTGGGTGTCCAACATGACCATGTTGTTTTTGTAACAGATGCTGCTCCGTTCAATAAAATCGTAACAATGTTTACAGTTATCTACTGCAATGCTGAATAAGGTACGAACTAAATGTTCTGACGATTACAACGTTCCTGAGTTAGTTTGTTGTATCACAGCTTATAAAATGTTTATATGTTGCTTAACTGGATATAGACCTATATATCTGTAATTCAAATATGAAATGCTTAGCTATTTACTAAATTATTTAAAGTTTAGTATTAATATTATTGCTTTTTTAAACCAAAGACACAAATGATCAATGGACTGCAACTAACTGAAACAAAACTTTTGAAAATTAGTGAGAAATGATAATTAAAATCCAATAGATATTAAAAAATGTCAATGTTTTAATGAAATAAACGTTTAAAAAACTGCAAGTTTTAAGGTCAACTTTTTTGAATTTTAGGGTCATTTTACAGGAATTTTAGGGTCATTTTATAGGTCACTTTTTAGAAAATTTTAGGTCAACAAAATCCGGGCCCTGTTTATTACTGTACTTTTGTTTTAAATTAGTTAAGACAATTTCTAATGGAGTTATTAGTATAATGGAGATAACGATTAAAAAAATTCGGCAAAGGGTTCTTCCGCCTGTTTATAAAAAACATGTCCTTTTGTTAAAATAGAAGGTCTGACCTGCCCAGTGAGGCTTTAAACGGCCGCGGTATCTTGACCGTGCGAAGGTAGCATAATCATTAGTCTTTTAATTGTGGGCTTGTATGAAAGGTTGGACGAGTGGAAGACTGTCTTTATTCATAACGTTGAATTTTACTTTTGAGTGAAAAGGCTTAAATGATTTAAGAGGACGATAAGACCATGCAGATCTTTATATTTAAGTGGTAATTTTTGTAGTTGATAATGAATAAATTTGCTATTTAATTGTTGCGTTGGGGCGACGAGAAGATAAAGTAAACTCTTCTTAATATAATTACTTTTAAGTATTTTTATGATCCTTTGTTAAAGATTAATAGACTAAGTTACCTCAGGGATAACAGCGTAATTTTTTTTTAGAGTTCATATCGACAAGAGAGATTGCGACCTCGATGTTGGATTAAGATTTTATCTAGGTGCAGAAGCTTCGTGTATAGGTCGGTTCGACCTTTAAAATCTTACATGATCCGAGTTCAGATAGGCGTGAGCCAGATCGGTTTCTATCCTTTATTTAGAAAATAGTACTTTAGTACGAAAGGACCAAGTACTAGTAAGATTTATCATTAGAGAAAAAAATAATGGGCAATTACTTTGGCAGATAAGTGCATTAGATTTAGGATTTAATAATGGATGAATTGAGTTCAGGTAATAATGTATTATGATTATGTTATAGGTGGGATTTTTAATTTAATTTTGATTATTTGTGTTTTAATTGGGGTTGCATTTTGAACTTTATTAGAACGTAAGGTCTTAAGGTATATTCAAATTCGTCGGGGTCCCAATAAGGTAGGTATTTGTGGTTTACCTCAACCTTTTGCGGATGCAATTAAGTTATTACTCAAGAGCAAGTTTTTCCTACTATGTCTAAATATTATCCATATTATCTAGCTCCTGTTTTTTGTTTATAACCCTTTATACTCCTTTTTAATCCTTTAGTTAATTCTTCGGAATCTCATAAAAAGAAGCAAAGTTTAACTTTCTTTAAAAAAAAACGATGTTTCGATATGCGGTACATGCAAAGACTCCATGTACATTTTTATCCAAGAGGGGGCGTAAGAATGAAATCTCTACTACACGTCGATCCCTGTTGATTTCAACTTATTGCCCTAGGTTTTATACGACATAAGGAGAATCAATACTTACTGCTCAGCACCTTGATCCTTTGCGACTGTACCAGGCTGTTTTTCTGCCTCGCACGGTTCATCTTGCACTACAGACTGCCATATCGCACACTCTTATTAACACATTGAACGCCATACGCGTGCTTAGCACGAGCACGGTATTTTGGCTAAGCAGGCCATGCACTTGCTATGGTCGCGCAAGCAAATGTTATTATATAGGATTCCTTTTTGCATGCCAGAGACGTGCAAGATGATTTTGCAAAATCTGTAGGGATACCTATGTATGCTTTTACACCTACTAGATATTGTAAGGTCTGTTCTGATGTAGGAAAGGCATATGATGGCAAACGGAAGCGAAAGAAAACGACGTGGATGTGTCCTGATTGTGATGAGAGTCTATGCATGCCAGAATGTTTCCGTGTTTATCATACCACGGCTAGGTACACTTAAGAACCTTGATAGGAATATCGTATCATATTTCGTCATTCTTACATCCTCTTCCCCTCTAATACTATACACTAATGCTCTAGGTGTGTCAGTTCTGTTTTACTCGGAAGATTTAGTCAAGACTTCACTCGCGTCTCGATATCCTAGTCTGAAACAACCTTTGGATAGCTATTATTCTTGTGAAAGCTTCGCCACAACGATTGTGTAATGGTGAGATACACACCTTTTCTTTAGATATAAGCAGTGTAGTACCTCTGTATTTCTTCAATATTTCTGGTAAGCTAGTTCTGGTAAGCTTCTGCTCTGTAGCAGACTAATAGACCAACCGTATTAGCTTTTAGACACTTTCATATCTGATACGGAATGATCAATAAGAAAATTTGTGTAATCTTATTTATTAAATTCAACACTACCTCATCTCGCTCACGTGAATAGAGCTTGCGTGTACTCCCACCGACTGAAAGTTGTCTTCCCAAGTGCAGAAAGTTACTCCACAAAATGTACAAGATTAATCGCCAGTATTTGAAACTTACGAAGTGTACTCATCTCTAACACTGAACCAGACGGTAATTTGGCCTGGTATGTATGCGAGCAGCATATCCATGGCCGATGAACAGAGCCATCCTAGATTACCAAATAAATTCCTTTACAAAAACGGAAGCACCATATCGTCTGTAGATTTCTGCTTAGGTGTTCGCTGCATATAGCGGAATACCTTGGGAAGCTGCCTAGAGTACATTCGTTAGTAGAGCCGTTAACATTGGCAAGAAGAAAGTCGAAATACACAGATATGTGCTTAGATCTATACTTCAGACTGTTTAGAGAAAAAATATTAATTCTAAGGTACCGAAATGTTCAGATAACATTTTACTAAGAGGAGATGTCGAGATACGTGTTGTTGTCTTATCAAAACGAATGCAGCAGTTAGCATGCACTACAACCAACCAGACATAGTAATATTTGATAAGAAGCGTAGTGACATTATAATTTTTCAATTGCAACTCACACGCTGTAATAGACTGATATCTGTTGAATTATAACATTCATGAATTATAACATTCATGATTTATCTACAAGACTGCCGAATGTGGCTTCCTCAAAAATAATGGTAATACTAATTATAGATATAAGAATGCATTTAGATAAAAAGATAATATCAGGAGTTGTAGAGATCCGGCATGATACTTGCATTAGAACGAGTTGAATCAAATTACATGCCATACAACCGACGAGAGAGGGTGGGTTCAAATGGGAAAAGTACTTCAGCTCATATTGTCCTTAGGACTTACAAATTCGAATTATTCGAGTTTAAAACCAGTGATGTGGGGAACAATATGTCTTTAGCTGAGAAAGACTGAATTTCAGGGTGTGCTCATAAGGTATAGTAGAGAGAAAGCGCGTTATAATGATGGACAAGTTGATGGGTCACTTGCGGGAGGGCAGGTATCCCCGGGCTTGTGAAGCTTTTTGTAATATGCATCAGCACCACCAGAAATCACCTTGAAATGAGAACATTAGCAGAGATGTCAAGTGACTTCAATGTACTAGTATTGTACAATGTATGAAAAAAGATAATAAAAGATTAAATCTATCTCTAAGTGATGGGGTGTTTAAAGAAATATTATAGAAGATGGACGTGGATTGTCGAGTTTTAATTAGTCGTTTAGGGTGCAAAAAACGTGCCAATAATTCCAGGGCTCCATTTCAAAATGTTCGGTAAGGCTAAAGGGCTTATGACGGCTTATGTCCATCTAAAAATGCTGTGAAATATAGAAATCAGCAGTGGACGTCGCCATGTATTCTTTAATTTCTAATGCGTTAGAGCTAGTAAAGAAATTCAACAATGAATCGGTGGCCGCAGTATCTTGTGTTGTGTACCTACGTCTTAAAAACGAAGCAGTAGTGCTATTATAGCTACTTAACTCTCATTATACATGGCGTACCTTTTAAAAAACCGTGGATTTACTTCTCCCTTTAATAAGCCGAAGATATCACAGTCATATAACTTTGGGAACGTACAGCGGTTTGTTTTACGTGGGCCATTGGGATTGAAAATTTTTGTGGTACCAAATTTAAAAAACATAAGTATTATTATCAATGATGATCAAGCAATTGCTATACTTCCCGTTTATATGCAACTACATTAGTTTTTAAGATTGCTTCCTGCTGAAGAAATCTACTTAGGACTCATAACGCTCTCACCTTTTTCTTAATTGTTAGCCTGATTGAAATGGTTTAATCCAAACAGTCGTGTTCTTGCGAATTTATTATTCTCCTGTGTGTTAACACTCGAGGCTATCATATATCCGATTAATTAGCGTCCTTGCATCTTACTAGGACTTACATTCAGAGTTCGGTAAGATTAACTTAGTTGAGGTCTATCATTAAAATATTTTCCCGATTGTATCCTGTAAAATTTGCTTTACATTCCAAAGCAGCCTTGCTTAGGGCCTGAGACCGGTTATCTGATCGATGAGACAAAGAAAGAATCGATTTTAAGCTCTTTTGAGATCTTCTCTTACACGGTTAGGTGGAAAATATTTACGGTATTGTCAGTCCTGTGTTCGCTACCAACGTAGTAACACTGGTCATCATCAGACGCAACCAAACTGTGGGCTAATCAAATAATCTTTTTACATAATTCACTGTATGCTTTGATTAGTTACAAATTGCCACACATTTCATAGAGCAGAAAACTTCATTTATTTCAGAAGTCTCTTAATAAAAAGTCTTGACCAGAATATCGTATCACATTTCGTCTTTCTTCCATCCTCTTTCCCTCATTTTCTTGGTTTGTCAATACCGTATTACCGGCAAGATTTAATCGTGTTCACTCACGTCTCGCGTCTCGATTTTTTTTTCTGAAACAACCTTTGGATAGCTATTCATCTTCTGAAAGCTTCGCACCAACGATTGTGTAATGGTGACATACACACCTCTCCTTTTGATATAAGCAGTGTAGTCCCTCTGTATTTTTTCAGTATTTCAATATCAAGTACCAATACTAAATATCCTACTCTTCTGCATACAGTAAGTAAGTGCAGGAAAAGTGAACAAAGCGCGTGCATTATGACATTAGATCAGCCATTATACAGGCAGGGTATTCCAATCGTACCTTCAGCTGAAGAAATTTATGAACGGTCCAAAGTTTTACCGCATTTAGTAGATTTCCACTTGAGTAATTTCTAGGCACGATTGGATACATTACGTCAGGAAATGGTATAGAAGAACAATTGTGTATCCTGTACACTAAGACAACATTAGTAATAATGCTAAATGGCATGCTTACTCAAGATCATAGAGAACTC
Source organism: Thermobia domestica (assembly GCF_964235325.1). Classification (NCBI taxonomy): domain Eukaryota; kingdom Metazoa; phylum Arthropoda; class Insecta; order Zygentoma; family Lepismatidae; genus Thermobia; species Thermobia domestica. The sequence continues at coordinate 123,145,798 of NC_137468.1, forward strand.
ACTTCTAGACTTTGCACCTGGACCTCAACTACTGGTTGTGAAAACATTTACAACTCTCAGAGGAAATCACAAAATATAGGATCTGCGATCTTATTCAACAATGTCTGGTTGACGAAATATATATGCAACATTTACAAGAAAATAAAACTCCATGTCAAAAACCATATTAGGAAATCTCAAAACTAAAACTGTGACATTTCCCAAACCGTGAATTTTGGCTGTAGTATATAGAGAAGATCCTAATCGTATTGCAATTCATCCAAAGAGACTACATTGAACAGGAGACTAGAAACTTCATTTGTAGGCAATTAAATGAATGCTTCTGTTTTCTCATGCAGGTGGTCATCTTTTCTATGAAAAATTTGCAAATCACTATACTCTAAATTAGGAAGCTCTGGAGGCAACTACGGTATCAGAGGATTACAAGAAATTAAGAATTCAAGGAACATTCTCAATTCGAAGATTAAGAGGCATTTTGAGCGAAGCTCCAAGTGAAATGATTATCGAACAGTGCTCGAAGAAGGGCACGAAATTTTGTGGGGATTAACTCAACGTCAGACCCAACATTATTCAAACAGCTTACCAGAACTTTACTCACCGGTGAGAAAACGTTTAGAAAATCAAGAAACTCAAGTCCTTCAATAAGCTCAAATCCTCCTTATTAAAAGAGTGTGCGATATGGCAGTCTCTAGTGCAAGATGAACCGTGCGAGCCAGAAAGACTTTAAGGTTCTATAGCCTAAAGATTAGTGTGATAGATACGTAGCGTTATCAATGAAATGAGTCAAGGTTGCAAATGACGCCTCGAAATTATTTATAGACGCAAGTTTAACTTTCAAGGTTATCGAAATTTTTATGCAGTCTCTATTACTTACTTTGGGCACCGAGTCGAGCAAGTACTCGAACACTGTTACCAAGGGAGAAAATTCAGAACTTCTGCTCCAAGATGTGGAAAGCAAGCATAGCAAATTTTATATCTTTCAGGTGTACATGACTGAAAATCACCCAATGTAACCAAAGTACCAAAAAAAAAATCTCTCAGCTGATAATTTTGTTGATGTTCCTGTTCTACACCTGTTCTATCAAGTCTAACTTCTTTCTATCGCGAATCAGTGCTTCACACAGCTAGTTTTAGGAATTCATTGGCCGGAATTGTCTCACAGGCTAAGAGAAACAGGCCTGATTCTACACGGTAATCACGCACATATTTACCTAAAGATCTCCTAATACATTTTCAGGTTTACTACCATAAGTCTAGTATAACTGTTACAGAAAATTGTTAAACTTCGCGGGCTTCTGTCTGAAAAGTAGGTTGGTACAGTCGCAAAGGAACAAGGTGGTGAGCAGTAAGCATTTATTATACTTATGTCGTATTAAACCCAGGCCAATAAGTTGAAACCAACTGTGATCGTCGTGTAATAGAGCTTTCATTTTTAGAACATCATCTTAGATAAAAATGTACATGGAGTCTTTGCATGTACGGAATATCCAAACTTCGTTTTTTATTAAGAGTGTTAAACTTTACTTCCCTTTAGGTTGAGTCGGAAACTAAACGGCAGTTACATAATCTTAAGGGTCCTGGCTGAAGACAGAATCCTTGGAGTCTTTCTACACGCATCGTCATTAAAAGATAGCTTTCACTTTTTTCATGATGCAACAGGTTGTGACACGTCCTCAAATATATTCAGCAGTGAATAGTTGGCTGCCTTCAAGATCCTTCATACAGAAGAAGAATTGTGAAAGTTAGTCAGACTCTTCAACCAACCAAAACTAAATCCTGAGAAAATTGTCAAGATTACACATTTCTTATTTGCCTGTAAGGAGAGGGAACATGTGCTCCCTGGCATAAGCCATATAAGATATAACAAAGGAGTAGTTACAAAGCTTCAATATGACCAGTTTTCCTCTGCTAACACGGCAGTATTCAGCATTTAATTCGGAAGTCCCTCAAACTCCAGGAGCTAAATGTTCTAAGCATGAACCCAATCGAAATAGGTTTCTGTGTGAAATAGGATATGCGAATTCCAGGACCCACACAGTACCATCAGCTCCAGCCGGCTAATGTTACTAACCTTTAAATAACAAGTGACTGCAAGATAGGAATGTGAAAGAGCCACATGTGACTATAAAAGAGCAGATATGAAATATTGAATGTTTTCTCCATTTCGATAAGTTACTTCATGTACAAATGGCAGTTCTGAAGACAATCTTATATATATGACGACGAACTAAGATGCTGAAAACCAATATGTCATTGACAATTGCTTAATTCTTGACCCAAACAGTTATGATTATTATTTTGAAATAACGTCTTCGCCCCATAGACCTAACAAAATGGACAAGAAGACGAAATTGAAGTAACTTTAAAAGAACGTATAAAAACAAGGTTTAAAATATTAAAGTGGATTATTGTTTAGTTTACATATTTTGGAAATTTTTAACACGAGCTCCTTCGGTACCCTAAGAGAAAACCAAACCGTAGCAGGACACACAGGGAGCAAAAACCAATTCATTTAGATATCAGATCCTCGTACCAAAGTATCATTCAATTGTACGTTTATAACAATTGTTTATTGTTTGATTCTTTATATGCTAGGATTTTAAACAACAGGTAATTGACTACAAGGATTCTGCCATCTGCTAGGACACTTAAAATTTGTGTAACTGCCGTTTAGCTATCGTCTCTCCTAAAAAGAAGTCAAGTTTAACAGTCTTAATAAAAAACGATGTTTGGATATTCCGTACATGCAAAAAACCCATGTACATTTTTATCCAGACCGCGTCGTAAGATTGAAACCTCTACTACACGTCTATCGGTGTTGGTTTAAACTTACTGCCCTAGGTTTTATACTACATAAGGATATATAATGCTTACTGCTCAGCACCTTGTTCCCTTGCGACTGTACCAACCTACTTTTCAGACAGAAGCCCAGGAATCTTAACAATTTTCTGTAACAGTTATATTATGGTCGTAAGCTTGTAAAGAATTCAAATGCAGGTTATTGGCCCGAAAATCTAACAGGAGATCCTTAGGTAATTAGGTACGTGATTACCTTGTGGAACCAGACCCGCTTCTTTTGGCCTGTGAAACAAGTCCGTCCAATGAATTACTAAAGCTAGCGGTGTAAATCACTTACTCGCGATACAAAGATGTTATACAGGTCTGGTAGAACAGGTGTATAACAAAGACAGCAAGAAAGTAATCGATTGACAGATTTTTTTTTACTTAGGTAACAGGCAGTTTTTCAGTTAAGTCACCTGAAAGATATAAATCTTCCTAGGCTCACTTCCCACATCTTGCACCAGAAGCCCTGAAATTCCCCTCTTGGGAATAGTGTCCGATAACTTGTTCGTCCCGCTGCCCAAGGAAAGTGAAAGAGACTGCGATAATTTTTGTATTAGCCAGAAAGTTAAACTGGAGTTTATAAAAAATATCGAGGCGTCTTTGCCAATTTGACTTATTTCGGGAGATTCTATATTTATAACTACAGTTTTCGTATATCCAAAAAAGAAGAAATTTAACTCTCTTAATAAAGAACGATGTTTCGATATGCGTTACATGCAAAGACCTCATATACACTTTCATCCAAGAGGGGGCGAAAGAATGAAACCTCTACAACACGTTGATCCCAGTTGGTTTATACTTATTTCCCTAGCTTTTATAAGCTATAAGTCAATCAATGTCAACCAACTTAGTAACAGTGATCGTCATTACAAAGTAACCAAACTGTGGGCTAATCAAATGATCTTTACATATAAGCTCACTGTATGCTAAGTACCACACCTTTTATAGAGCAGAATAAGTCATTTATTTCAAATGTCCCTTGATGAAAGTACTCCATATCCAAGTTTTTTATTGAAAAAGTAATCTTATATCACGGTACTTTTGTCTGAGGAGAATATCGTATCACATTTCTTCATTCTGACATCCATTTACCCTCTAATGCTATACACTCATGTTCCTGGTGTGTCAACGCTGTCTTACTCGGAAGATTTAATCTAGTCTTCACTCAGGTCTCGCGTCTCGATTTCCTATTCTCAAACAACCTTTGGATAGCTATTCATCTTGTGTAAGTTTCGCCACAACGATTGTGTAAGGGTGAAATACAGACCTCTTCTTTTGATATAAGCTGTGTAATCCCTCTGTATTTCTTCAATATTTCAACATCAACAACTAATTCTAAATATTCTACTCATTTGCATATTGTAAATAACTGCGAGAAAAGTGACCAAAGCCAATGCGTTATGACATTAGATCAGCCATTATACAGGAAAGGTGCTCAAATCGTAAATTACCTGAAAAAATCTCTGGACGGTCCAAACTTTGCAGTTAAGTAATTTTTAGGCACGAATGGATACATTATGTCAGAAAAGGGTATAGATGAACTTTGTGTATCCTGTACATTATGTAAACTTTAGTGAAAGTGCTGAATGTCTACAGTATATAGAAACTTAAAGTTTTTCTGACTCGCACGGTTCATCTTGCACTACAGAGTGCCATATCGCACACTCTTATTAAGCTTATTGGAGGATTTCAATTTTTCGATATTCTAAACGGTTTCTAACCAGTGAGCAATGTACTGGTAAACTTCCCCTCTGTAGCACATTAGTGCAATACTTTATTAGATTTTTAACACATTTCAAACCTGAGACAGAATGATCAACAATTTCTGCTGACGTGAACAGACCTTGCGTGTCCATTCCATCGACTGAAGGGTCTCTTCTCAAGAGCAGAAATCTACTCCACAAAATCTACCTGATTAGTCGCCAACAGTGATGGCTTACGAAGTATTTATCACTAACACTGAACCAGACTGTCATTTGGCCTGGTATGTATGCGAGCATATTCATAGCCGTTGACCAGAGCCACTCTAGATCACCAAGTAAATTCCTGTACTATAATAGAAGCACCTGATCGTCTGTAGAATTCTGCATAGATGATCGCATCATATAGCGGAGTATCACGGCATAGTGCCTAGAGTCCATTCCTTGCATAGTCCAGCTAAGAGCCGTTAACATTGGCAAGAAGAAAGCCGAAACACACAGATATGTGCTTAGAACTACACTTTAGACTGTTTTTAGAGCTCATTGTATTACTGACTTAGAGAAACATTCATACATTTACTAAGAAGAGATGTCTATATACATGTTGTTCCCTTATCAAAACGAATGGAAGCAGTTAGCATGCAATACAACCAACCAGATTAGGATTTTTCATATGGAACTTACACGCTGTAATAGACTAAAATCTGTTGAAAAATTACTTTCATATGCCATATGTACAAGGCTGCCGACTGTGGCCCTCTGCCGATATAATGGTATTACTAATTGTAGATATGAGGATGCGTTTAGATAATAAGATAATATCAGTAGATGTCGAGATCCGCCATGATAACAGCATTAGAACCAGTGGAATCAGTTTGCATGCAGTACAACCGACGTGAGCGGGAGGCTTGATACGGGAAAAGTACGGCAGCTCATATTCGAAATTTTCGAGATCAAGCCCTTTGACGTGCGGATCAAGAAGTCTTTAGCTGAGAAAGAATGAATATCATAGTGAGCTCATAAGGTATGGTAAAGAGAAAGCGCGTTAAAATCATGGACAAGTTGATGGGTCACTAGCGATAGGACAAGCACCCCGAGCTTTCGTAGCTTTCTGTATAATGCATCCACTACGTAAGAAATCGCCTTAAAATAAGAACATTAGAAGAGATGTCATTAGACTTCATTGTTATAGAATTCTACAATTACTGAAAAAAGATAATTATAAGAGATGAAATCGATCTCTAAGTGATGTGGTAATACCATGCAGTAGGATCTTTTGTTGTGTACCTAGATCTCAAAAACGAAGCAGTATTGCTTTTAGAGCTCCTTAACTCACATTATACAATGTCGTACCATTTAAACAACCGTGGATTAACTTCTCCACGGATTAATTTCTGTAATAAGACGAGGGTATCACAGACATATAGCTTTGGGAATTAACCGCGGTTTATCTTAGGTGGGCCCTTGGGATTGAAAATTTTGTGATTCCACATGTAAAAAACTTAAGTATTAATTTATCAATGATAATCAAGCAATTGCTATACTTCCCGTTTATATGCAACTACATTACTATTTGAGAGTGCTTCCTGCCGAAGAAATCTGCTTAAGACTCATAACGCAATCACCTTTTTCTTCTTTGTTAGCCTGATAGAAACCTTCTAATCCAAAGAGTTGTGTTCTTACGGATATATATACTGTACGGATATATATGTTACTATGTGTTAACACTCGAGCCTATCAAATATGCGTTTAATTAGCGTCCTTGCTGCTCACTAAAACTATATAGAGTTGTGTTGGATTCACTAGGTTCCGGTCTATCATTAATAATATTTTCCCGATTGTATACTGTAAAACTTGCTATGGAACCAATTATATTCTTACCTCCAAAGCAGCCTAACTTTGGACCTGAGAGCGGTGATCTGATCGATGAGACAAGTAAAGAACCGATTTTAAGTTCCTTTGAGATCTTTTTCTACACGGTTATGTGGAAAATATATACGATATAATCAAGTCATCAAAAAGCAACCAAACTGTAGGTTAATCTAATAAGCTCACTGTATGCTTATTATTCGGAAGTCCCTCCGACTCCAGGAGCTAAATGGTCTAAGCATGAAACCAATAGAAAGAGGATATGCGAATTCCAGGACCCACACAGCTACCATCAGCTCCAGCCAGCTAATGTTACTAACCTTTAAATAACAAGTGACTGCAAGATAGGAATGTGAAAGAGCCACATGTGACTATAAAAGAGCAGATATGAAATACTGAAGGTTTTCTCCATTTTGCTAAGTTACTTCATGTACAAATGGCAGTTCGGAAGACAATCTTATATATATGATTACGAACAAAGCTTTTGAAAACCAGTATGTTATTCACAATTCCTTAATTGTTGATCCAAACAGTTATGATTATTATTTGGAAATAACGTCCCTGCTCCATACACCTAAGAAAATGGACATCAAGACGATCTTAAAGTAACTTTAAAAGAACGTATAAAAACAAGGTTTAAAATATGAAGGTGGATTATTGTTTAGTTTACATATTTTGGAATTGTTTAACATGAGCGGCTTTAGTATCCGAAGAGAAAATAGAACCGTAGAAGGACACACACAAGTTAACGAGCAATAACCAATTCATTAGGTTATCACATTCGCGTACGTTTATAACAATTGTACGTACAATTGTACAATTCAATTGTACATTTATAACATTAGTTTATTGTTTATATGATAAGATGTTCTACAGCAGATGATTGACTCCAAGGATTCTGCCATCTGCAAGGATAGTATCAATTGTGTAACTACCGTTTACTTTTCGAATCTCCTGAAAAGAAGCAAAGTATAACTCTTTTAAAAAAGAACGATGTTTCGATTAGCGGTACATGCAAAGACTCCATGTACATATTAATCCAAGAGGGGGCGTAAGAATGAAAGCTCTACTACACGTCGATCCCTGTTGGTTTCAACTTATTGTCCTAAGTTTTATACAACATAAGTCCACTCAATGCTTACTGTTCAGCACCTTGTTCCTTTGCGACTGTACCAAGCTGCTTTTTAGACAGAAGGTCACGAAGCTTAACAATATTCGGTAACAGTTATATTACACTTATATTCGTAAGCTCGTAAAGGATTCAGGTTATTAGCCTGAAAATCTAATAGGAGTTCTTTAGGTGATTACGAACGTGATTTCCTTGTAGACCCAGGTCCGCTACTTTTGGCCTGTGAGAGAAATCCGTCCATTGAATTTATAAAGCTAGCGGTAAAAGAAACTGATTCGCAATGATAAGTAATTATACACGCCTGGTAGAAAGGTGTAGAAAACAGACATCAACAAATTTATCAATTGACAGTTTTTTTTTTTTTTTTTTTTTTGTACTTAAGTTACATTCGGTGATTTTCAGGTAAGAACACCTGAAAGATATAAAACTTCCTAGGATCACTTTCCACATCTTTCCCTGAATTTCGTCCTTTAGTAATGGTGTTCGAGCACTTGCTCGTCTCGGTGCCCAAAGAAAGTAATAAATACAGTTAATAACTTTTGCTTAGCCTGATAAACTTGCGTCTATAAAAAATTTCGAGGTGTCTTTTGCAAACTTGACTCACTTCATCAAGATGCTATATTGATAACGCCACGTATCTATCCCACTAATCTTCAGGCTATAGATGACTCGCACGGTTCATCTTGCAGTCCAGGCTGCCATATCGCACACTCTTTTAATAAGGAGGATTTGAGCTTATTGGAGGATTTGAGTTTCTCGATTTTCTATACGTTTTGTCACCGGTGAGTAAAGTTCTGGTAAGCTTCCGCTATGTAGCTGATTAGTGAACCAACTGTATTAGGTTTTTGACACCTTTCTTATCTGAGACGGAATTATCAACAGGAAGAATTTCTGTAATCTTATTTATTAAATTCAACACTACCTCATTTTGCTGACGTGAATACAGCTTGCGTGTAAGGTTTCTTCTCAAGAGCAGAAAGCTACTCCACAAAATATACCAGATTAATCGCCAGCAATTTAGGCTTACAAAATGTACTCACCCTAACACTGAATCAGACTGTCATTTTTCCTGGTATGTATGCGAGCATATCCATGGCCGTTTACCAGAGCCCTCCTACATGACCAAGTAATACCTTTACAAAAATAGAAGCAGCACATCTTATGTAGAATGCTGCATAGATGATCGCTGCATATAGGGGAATATCATGGCAAACTGCCTAGAGTACATTTCTTGGAGAGTCCAGCTAAGAGCCGTTAACATTGGCAAGAAGAAAGTCGAAACACACACATATGTGCCTAGATCAATATTTCAGACTGTTTTAAGAGAACATTGTATTACCTAGTTACGAAAAACATTCAGATATTATACTAAGAGTAGATATCCAGATACGTGTTGTTCTCTTATCAAAACGAATGCTGGCAGTTACCATGCAATACAACCAACCAGACATAGTAATATTTGATAAGAAGCGTAGTGAGATTAGGATTCTTCAATTGTAACTTGCACGCTGTAATACTAAAAAATCTGTTGAAAAATTACTTTCATCTGCAAAAGATTTAAGATTTATCTACAACGCTGCCGACTGTGGTGTTCTGCAGAAATAATGGTATTACTAATTGTAGATATCAGGATGTATTTAGATAAAAAGATAATAACAGCAGATTTCGAGATCCGCCATGATACTTGCATAAGAAGGAGTGGAATCAGTTTGCATGCAGTACAACCGACTGGAGCGTGCGGTTTGAAATGGGAAATGTACGGCAGCTCATATTGTCCTTAGGACTTTGAAATTCGAAATATTCGAGTTTAAACCCAGTGACATGCGGAACAAGAAGTCTTTAGCTGATAAAGAATGTACATCGCGGTGAGCTCATACGGTAAAGTATAGAAAAGGCGCGTTAAAATGTTGGACAAGTTGATTGGTCATTTGCAACAGGATAGGCATTACCGAGCTTGTGAACCTTTTTGTAATATGCATCCACAACGACAGAAAACGCATTAAAATGTGAACATCACCAGAAATTTCACTTGACCTTTTTGGAATAATATTCTACAATGTCTGAAAAGACATATTAATAAGAGATTAAATCGATCGCTAAGTGTTGCGGTAATTAAAGAAATGATTTTGAGGATGGACGGAGATGTTCGATTTTTAATTCGTTGTTTAGAGTGCAAAAGCCGTGCCAATAATTCGAGGGTTCTATTTCGAGATGTCCGGTAAGGCTAAATGGTTTATGCCGGCTTATGTCCTTCTTACATGCTGTGAAATTTAGAAGTCAGCAGTGCACATCGGCATCTATTCCTTAATTCCTATTGGCTTAGAGCTAGTAAAGGAATTGAACATTGAATACGATGCCGTAGGATCTTTTGTTGTGTACCTAGGTCTAAAAAACGAAGCAGTAGTGCTTTTAGAGCTCCTTAACTCACATTATAAAATGTCGTACCAATTAAACAACCGTGGATTAACTTCTCCCTTTAATAAGACGAGGGTATCTCAGACGTATAGCTTTGGGAATTAACCGCGGTTTGTTTTAGGTGGGCCCTTGGGATTGAAAATTTTGTGATACCAAATGTAAAAAACTCAAGTATTAATTTATCAATGATAATCAAGCAATTGCTATATTTCCCGTTTATAAGCAACTACAATATTATTTGAGAGTGCTTCCTGCTGAAGAAATCTACTTAAGACTCATAACGCAATCACCTTTTTTCTAATTGTTAGCCTGATAGATCCTTTTAATCCAAAGAGTTGTGTTTTTACGGATATATATAATTTAAAGAAAGAATCCTGTGTGTTAACACTCGAGCCTATAAAATATGCGTTTCATTAGCGTCCTTGCTGCTTACTAAAACTTACATATAGAGTTGTGTAGGATTCACTAGGTTCCGGTCTATCATTAATAATATTTTCGCGATTGTATACTGTAAAACTTGCTATGGAACCAATTATATTCTAACCTCAAAAGCAGCCTAACTTTGGACCTGCGAGCGGTGATCTGATCAATGAGGCAAATAAAGAACCGATTTCAAATTCTTTTGAGATCTTTTCCTACACGGTTATGTGGAAAATATATACGGCATAATCAATCCTCAGTCCTCAGTCTTCATAAGGCAACCAAACTGTGGTATAATCAAGTAAGCTCACTGTATGCTTTGATTAATAACTTAGTGCCACACATTTCATATAACAAAAAAGTCATTTATTTAAGAATTCTCTTGATGAAAATTCTCCATATCCAAATTTTTGAATGATACTACAGTAGCATTGTCTTGATAAGAATATCGTATCCCATTTATTCATTGTGACATCATCTTTCCCTCTGATACTGTACACTCATGTTATTGGTGTGTCAATGCTGTGTTAGTCCGAACATATAATCAAGTCTTTGCTATAGCGTCTCGCGTCTTGATTTCCTTTTCTCAAACAACCTTGGATAGCTACTCATCTTGTGAAAGTTTTGCCACAACGATTGTGTAATGGTGAGTTACACACCTATCCTTTCGTAATAAGCAGTGTAGTCCCTCTGTAATTCTTCAGTATATTAATATCAAATACTAATACCTTACTCTTATGCATACAGTAAATGAGTGCAAGAAAAGTGAACAAAACTGTAGCGTCATGACATTAGATTAGCCCTTATACGGCAACGGTGTTCAAATCGTACCTGGAGCTGAAGAAATTTCTGAACGGCCCAAGTTGTACCGCTTTTAAGAGGTTAGAGGTTTGAGGTACAAGGCACGATTGTATATATTATGTCAGGAAATGGTATAGAAGATATTTGGTGTATCCTGTACAATATGTAAACTTTAGTGAAAATGCTGAATGGCCATGCTTACTCAAGATCATTGAGAACTCACTTCTAGGCTTTGCTCGGGGACCTCTATATGTGCTTATCAAGACATTTACAACCGTCGGAGGAGATGACAAAAACTAGGATCTGCGATCTTATTCAACTACGACTGGATGAGGAAATCAATATGCAACATTTAAAAGAAAATGAAATTGCATGACAGAAACCGTATTACAAAACCTCGAAATAAAGTACGTTAAGTACGTTTATAAATTATGTTAAGCGCTATTTTCACCTTATATTTTATGGTTATAAAATACAATTAGACACGAAAAGTGCCGAAAGAGAAGAAGGTCTTTGGCGAAATATCTGCAACGATCGAATATAAATCTTCCATCGAGGCCACGACAATTCAATCACACTTCTTGAGAAACTTGGAGATCAATACAAGACGGCTCCAAGTGATGCAATCAGTTTTCGAAGGAGTAAAGGTAGCTGTATATTGAGAAGAATTATGCAGGAAACTACAAACTGGAAATCTGTAGCTGTTGATGGGGTTTAGTTGGATCTTTTAAGAATCTTACTAAAAGACTTTATGAGGTGTTGTTGATCTGAAGGGAAATGCTACGAATTTATTAAATTTAGAGCTGTTCAGCATTCAATTCGGAAGTCTCTCCAACTCCAGGAGCGAAATGGTCTAATCATGAACCCAATCGAATGAGTGGCTTGCAAAAGTAGCAAAGGAACAAGATGCTGAGCAATAAGCAATGATTATTCTTATGTCGTATAACACCTAGGGCAATAAGTCGAAACCAACTGCGATGGACGTGAGTAGAGCTTTCATTCTTACTACCCTGTTTGGATAAAAATGTACATGGAGTCTTTGCATGTATGGAATATCGTTCTTTATTAAGAGTGTTAAACTTTATTTCCTTGTTAAAGGTTTGAAAACTAAATGGCAGTTACACAATTTTAAGTGTCGTTGCAAATGGCAGAATCCTCGAAGTCAATCATATCCTGTTGAACATCTTAATATATAAACAATCAAAAAAATAAACAATTTTTATAAACGTGCGATGAATGATACTGTAGCACGGGAATGTAATATCTAAATGAATTGGTTTTTCCTCCTTAACTTAAGCGTGTAGTGCTACGGTTTCGTTTTCTCTAGGGGTACCAAAGCAGTTCGTGTTAAAGGATTACAAAATATATAACAGAACATTAAACCACCTTCATGTTTTATACCTTCATTAACGCTTAGTAAAGATCGTCTTCATGTCCATTTTTTGTAGGTCTACAAGGCGGAAACGATATCACAAAATATTAATCATAACTGATTGGATCAACAATTAAGCCGTTGTCAAAGACATATCGGTTTTTTACAAATCTTGCTCCTTATCATCTATTTCAGATTGTCTTCCGATCTGCCAATTCTACATGAACTCTCTGGCAGAATGCAGAAAACCTTGAATACTTCATATTGACCCTTTTACACTAACATGCGGTTCAAGACAAACCTATCTTGCAATCACTTTCTATCTACAGATAAGTAAGCTTATCCGGCTGGAGCCGATGGTGACTGTGTGGGTCCTGGAATTCGCATATCCTCTTTCACATACCAAACTCTTTCGATTGGGTACATGCTTAGAACACTTCGCTCGTGAAGTTGGAGGTACTTCCGAATTGAATTCGGAACAGCTGCTGTGTTAGTAGGGGGAAAAGTGGCCATATTGAAACTTTGTAATATTCCTCCCTTGTTATACCTGAAATGTTATATACCAGCGATGACATGTATCCTTCTCCATACGGGCGAATAAGAAATGTGTAATCATGAGCATTTTGTCACGATTGAGTTTTGGATAGTTGAAGACTCTAACTAACTTTCACAATACTTCTTTTTGAAGGATCTTGTAGTCTGCCAACTATTCAATGCTGAGAATAGCTGAGGACGTGTCACAGCCTGTTGCATCACGAAAAAAGTCAAAGCAATCTTTTAATAACGCCAAAGTTTCTTTAAATTTAATAATTTCGTAGCATTTCTTTTCAGTAGTGCTTCTAGTAACCTTAAAAGAATCAGCAACTGCTTATGAAGTTTTCTAGTAGGAATCTTAAAAGATCTGAATCAGTCCCATCAACAGCTATAGATTTCCCTTTTGTAGTTTCTTCCATTACTCTTGTCTATATAGAGCTACTTTTCTTTTGCTCACTATTTGCATCATTTGAAGCTGTCTAGTATTGATCTCCAAGTTTCTCAAGAACTGTGATTGAAAGGTCGTGGCTTCAATGGCAGAATAAAGTTGGATCGTGTAGAGAATCCCCGAGAGCTCTTTTTCTCTTTTTGCACTTGTTATCGAGTTAATCCCCCAGAAAATTTGGTGGCCTTCATTAAAAACTGTTCGAAAATAATATCACTTGGAGCTTCGTTCAAGAAGTCGTGTTTTTCTGCGAATTGTTCCTTGAGAATGTTCCTTGAGTTGTTAATTCCTTGTAATCGTCTGACACCGTATTTTCCTTGAGGGCTTCCATCTGTTGAGTATAGTGATGTGCAAATTTTTCATAGAAAAGACGACCAGCTGCGTGAGAAATCGGAAGCATTAATTTAATTACCATCAGATGAAGGTTCTAGTCCCCTGTTCAATTTAGTCCCTTTGGAAGAATTCAATACGGTTATGACCTTCTCTATATATTGCAGCCAAAGTTAACAGTTCGCAAAATGTCACCGTCTTAATTTTGAGATTAATTAATATGGTTTTTGTCATGCAATTTCATTTTCTTCTAAATGTTGAATAGTGATTTCCTCATCCAGACGTTGTTAAAAAGATCGTATAACCTAGATTTTGTCTTCTCCTCCTACGGTTGTAAATGTCTTCATAACCAAATGTAGAGATCCCCGAGCAAAGTCTAGAACTGAGTTCTCAATGATCTTGAGTAGGCAGGCCCATTCATCATTTTCACTAAAGTTGTCATAGTGTACAGGATACACAAAAGTTCTATACCATGTCCTGACATAATGTATCAAATCGTGACTAGAAATTAGTTAAGTGCAAACCTCCTAAAGGCGATACAACTTCCGACCGCTCACAAATTTTTTCAGCTGAGGTACGATTTGAACACCTTTCCAGTATAATGGCTGATCTAATGTCATAACGCATATGCTTCATTCACTTTTCATGCACTTATTTACTGTATGCAGAGAGTAGAATAGATAGTATTAGTACTTGATGTTGAAATATTGAAGAAATACAGAGAGACTACACTGCTTTCAAGAAAAGGAGAGGTGTGTATTTTACCATTACAAAATCGTTGTGGCGAAGGTTTCTCAAGATGAATATCTATCCAAAGGTTGTTTGAGAATAGGAAATCCAGACGCGAGATGCGAGTGAAGGTTTGAAACTACCGAGGAAGACAGCATTGACAAACCAAAAACATTAGAGGGAGAGTGGATATCAGAATGAAGAAATGTGATAAGATATTCTTATCAAGACAATGCTACCGTGATATGAGATTACTTTTTCATTTATTAACTTGGATATGGAGTATTTTAATCAATAGACATCTGAAAAAAAATGACTTTTTCTGCTCTATGAAATGTGTGGCACTTAGTTACTAATTAAAGCATACAGTGAGCTTATATGGAAATATTATATAATTAGCCCTCAGTTTGGTTGCTTTGTGATGACCAGTTTTACTGAGTTTGTAGTGAAGACAGGACTGACTATACCATTAATATTTTCTAACTAAAAAAGGGAAGATAATAAAAGAACCTGAAATGATTCTTTATTTGTCTCATGGATCAGATCACCGGTCTCAGAACCAAAGTAAAACTGCTTCGGAGTTTTGAATATAATGGGTTTAGAATATAATGGGTTTCATATTATTAATGATAGACCGGAACCTAGTGAATCCTACACATCTCTATATGTAAGCACTAGTGAGCAGCAAGGGCGTTAATTAAATGCATATTTGATAGTCTCGAGTGTTAACAAACACGAGACTTTCTTTAAATAATATATCCGTAAGAAAACTACTCTTTGGATTATACGTTCAAGAAAAGGTGAGAGCGTGATGGGTGTTAAGTAGATTTCTTAAACAGGAACCACTCTCAAATAGTATTGTAGTTGCTTATAAACGGGAAGTAAATCAATTGCTTGATTATCATTGAAAAATTATTACTTATGGTTTTTAAATTTGGTATCACAACATTCTTCAATCGCAAGGGCTCACCTAATACAAACCGCTGGTCGTTCCCAAAGTTATATGACTGTGATACCCTCGTCTTATTAAAGAGAAAAGTAAATCCACGTTTTCTTAAATGGTACGCAATGCATAATGTGAGTTAAGTAGCTATAAAAGCACTACTGCTTCGTTCTTAAGACCTAGGTACACAACGCAAGATACTCCGGCCTCCGGTTCATTGTTGAATATCTATACTAGCTCTAACCCAATAGAAATTAAAGAATACATGGCGACGTCCACTGCTGATTTCTAGATTTCACACCATTTTTAAATAGACATAAGACGCCATAAGCCCTTTAGCTCTTGCGGACACCTTGAAATGGAACCCTGAATTATTGGCACGCCTTTAGCACCCTAAACCACTAATTAAAAATCGAAAATCCCCGTCCATCTTCTAAATTTTTCTGTAATCACCGGAAAACTTAAAGATTGATTTAATCTTTTATTTTTATCTTTTTTCATATATTGTAGAATACTATTACAATGAAGTCACGTGACATCTCTGCTAATGATCTCATTTTAAGGTCATTCCTGGTGGTGCAGATGCAAATAACAAAAAGCTTGACAAGCTCGGAGATGCCTGCCCTATCGCAAGTGACCCATCAACTTGTCCATCATTATAACGCGCTTTCTCTTTACTATACCTTATGAGCTCACCGTGATATTCAGTCTTTCTCAGCTAAAGATTACTTGTTCCGCACGTCACTGGTTTTAAACTCCATTATTTCGAATTTGCAAGTCTTAAGGACAATATGTGTTGAAGTACTTTTCCCATTTGAACACACCCTCTCTTGTCGGTTGTACAGTATGCAAACTGATTCCACTCGTTCTAATGCAAGTTTCATGCCGGATCTCGACATCTACTAATATTATCTTATTATCTAAATGCATCCTTATATCTAAAATTAGTATTACCATTAGTAGAAACTGGATGCAATTAGCTAAGGATAGAAGTCAGTGGAGAGCTTTTGTGAACGCGGCACTGAACCTCCGGGTTCCATAGGCCATAGAGTTAGTTAGTTTTAGTATTACCATTATTTATGCAGAAAGCCATGTTCGGAAGCCTTGTAGATAAATCTTATTTTTTTCTGCCATATGAATGTTATAATTCAACAGATATTAGTCTGATACAACGTTTGAGTTGCAATTGAAAAAACCTAATCTCACTACGCTTCTTATGAAATATACTATGTCTGGTTGGTTGTAGTGCATGCTAACTGCTTGCATTCGTTTTGATAAGAGAACACACGAATTTCGACAAGTCCTCTTAGGAAAATGTTATCTAAACGTTTCGGTATCTTAGAATTACTATTTATTCTGAAAACAGTCTGAAGTATAGATCTAAGCACATATCTTTGTATTTCGACTTTCTTCTTGCCAATGTTAATGGTTCTACGAAGTAATGTACTCTAGGCAGATTCCCATGGTATTCGGCTTTATGCAGCGGACACCTAAGCAGAAACCTACAGACGATTTAGTACTTCTATTTTTGTAAAGGAATTTATTTGGTGATCTAGTGTGGCTCTGGTAAACGGCCATGGATATCCTCGCATACATACCAGGACAAATGACAGTCTGGTTCAGTCTTAGAGATGAATACATTTTGTGAGCCTCAAATGCTGGCGATTACTCATGTACATTTGGTGGAGTAACTTTCTCCTCTTGAGAAGACAACTCTCAGTCGGTGGGAGGACACGCAAGCTCTTTTCACGTCAGCGAGATGTGGTAGTGTAGAATTTAATAAGTAAGATTGAAGAAATTCTTCTTGTAGATCATTCCGTCTCAGATATGAAAGATGTCAAAAAGCTAATACAGTTGGTGCAATAATCTGCTACAGAGGCAAACCTAAAAGAACTTTACTCACCGTTGAGAAAACGTTTAGAAGATTGAGAAATTCAAATCCTCCAATAAGGTTAACACTTTAGGCCGGCGTGTTTCCTTTTAAAAAGTACTCAGAAAAACAGCCATTTTTTGTGTTTTTCAGTAAAGAAGTAAAAAATATACTATAGGTTAATATGTGTGTTTAATACACCACATGAAAGATCAGTGTTTCCTCTACATTCACAAACAAACATTACAAGCATACATGCGACATAACTGGAGCTATAATGGTTTATCTTGGATATGATTTTCGATATATGAAAAAATCCACACTTTGTGTTCTTAAGTGTACCTAGCCGTGGTATGATAAACACGGAAACATTCTGGCATGCATAGACCCACATCACAATCAGGACACATCCACGTTGTGTTCTTTCGCTTCCGTTTGCCATCATATACCTTTCCTACATCAGAACAGACCTTACAATATCTAGTACGTTCTTTTTTTTTCCGTAGCGGGAACCTTCTTTGCAAAATGTCTTTTGGTCAATCTGTTGGTTCAAGTTGAAGTTTCAGGAACTTTTTGAGCTTCGATACATGCTTTTTCACTCAAAGCTTGTGCCACTTTCTGCCGAAAGTCAACTAAATGCACATTGTTCTTCTCTTGTCTACTTCTAGTTTTCTTGTATACTATCCATGACATATTGGACAAGTGTCCACTACTTCAGTTGCTTCTGATTGAAGGAGTAATACGCCACTAATTGATCACTTTTGTCCACACCAACTTTGTATATACTGTAGTCTAACACTACGTTCGGTTTTGTTATCCCTACAGGTCCGTTCTTTGATTTCTCTGTTACTTCAGTGGATGTAGCTTGATATTTATTTGAAAGCTTCAAGACATCCCTTGTATCTTTCCATTTCACACACAAAAGATGATCTTTACGCTGAAACATTATATCACCTTTTTTCAGTTCTTTTGAACAACTGTAGCTTTAGACACGTCCTTTCTATTTGCCATAAACGTTCCAACAGCCATTGTGTTCCTTTCCCAGAAACACGAAGGCTCAAAGTCAGGATCACATACTAAGTCAGGATCAAGTTCTGCATCGTCATAGCCATCCTCAAATTCCAACTCCCCTTCTGATCAAGAATCAATATAAATTTCATCTAATAAATCAGCAATATTCTGGTCACTTAGTTTTCTTGCCATTCGTGTTCATTCAGTTTGAAAGGGAAAAAAACTGACGGAAGAACACCTTCAAATATCTCTCTGGAACATGCTACGAGCTCAAATGCGACTACTTATTGTTCTCCCTTCCTTCCTACAACAGACTACATTTTTTGCTCACCATGGTGTAACAGCATCCATAGGTATCCCTACAGATTCTGCAAAATCATCTTGCACGTCTCTGGCATGCAAAAAGGATTCCTATATAATAACATTTGCTTGCACGACCATAGCAAGGGCATGGCCTGCTTAGCCAAAATACCGTGCTCGTGCTATGCACGCGTATGGCGTTCAATGTGTTAATAAGAGTGTGCGATTTGTCAGACTGTAGTGCAAGATGAACCGTGCGAGTCAGAAAAGCAGCTTGGTACAGTCCCTGCTGAGGAGTAAGCATTGATTGTCCTTATGTCGTATAAAACCTAGGGAAATAAGTTGAAACAAACAGGGATCGACGTGTAGTAGAAATTTTATTCTTACGCCTTCTCTTGGATAAAAATGTACATGGAGTCTTTGCATGTAAAATGTGCATATCGAAACATCGTTCTTTTTAAAGAGAGTTAAACTTTACTTCCCTTCAGGAGAGTCGTAAATTAAACGGCAGTTTCATAATCATAAGTGTCCTGGCAGGTGGCAGAATCCTTGGAGTGAATCATCTGCTGTTGAATATCTTAACATATAAACAATCAAACAATAAAAAATTTTTATAAACGCACAATAGTACGCGAATGTGATATCTAAATGAATTGGTTTTTGGTCGTTACCTAAAATGTGTCCTGCTACGGTTTCATTTCTCTTCGGGTTCCAAAGCAGCTCGTGTTAAATGATTCCAAAATATGTAAACGCAACAATAAACCACCTTCATGTTATATACCTTGTCCTTACACCTTCATTTAAAGTTTCATCCAGATCGTCTTCATTACCATTTTATTAGATCTATAAGGCTGGGACGTTATTACAAAATAATAAACATAACTGATTGGATCAACAATTAAGCTGTTGTCAATGACATATTGGTTTTCTACAGCTTTAGTTCGTCATTATCTAAATCAGATTGTCTTCCGATCTCCCATTTGTAAATGAAGTCCCTTGGCAGAATGCAGAAAACCTTGAATACTTTTTATCTACAGATGTGTAAGCTTACACTTACATGTGGCTCGTTCACAATCCTATCTAGCAATCACTTTTTATCTACAGATGAGTAAGCTTATCCGGCTGGAGCCGATGGTAGCTGTGAGGGTCCTGGATTTCGCATATCCCCTTTCACACACCAACCTCATTCGATTGGGTTCATGCTTAGACCAATTCGCTTTTGGAGCTGGAGGTAATTCCGAATTGACTGCTTCACACCTGCCGTGCTAGTAATGGAAAAAGTGGCCATATTGAAGCTTTGTAACTGCTTTTTTGATATTCCTGATAGGCTTATACCAAGAAGGACATGTTTTCTTCTCCATACAGGCGGATAAGAAATGTCTAATTTTGACCACTGTTTCGGGAATGAGATTTGGTTGGTTGAAGACTCTAACTTGCAGAATTCTTTTTCTTTTTGAAGGATCTTGAAGACAGCAATTATTCTCTCCTGAGTATAGCTGAGGTCGTCACAGCCTGTTGCATCATGAAAAAAGTGAAAGCACTCTTTTAATGATGCTCAAGATTCCATAAATTTAATGATTTCGGTTCTGCTTCCTTGTGGCCTTAAAAGAATCAGCTACTGCACATGAAGAATTCTACCATGATTCTTAAAAGAACTGAACCAGACCCACCAACAGCTACAAATTTCCCGTTTGTAGTTTCTTCCATTATTCTTGTCCATATACAGCTACCTTTACTCCTTCGAAAACTGCTTGCATCATTTGAAGCCGTCTAGTATTGATCTCCAAGTTCCAGAAGAACCGTGATTGACTTGTCGCGGTTTCAATGGCAGAACTAATTTCGATCGCTGAGATATTTCACGAAAGTTTTTTTCGTCTCTCGACAATTTCTGTCTAATTGTAATTTATGTCCAAAAAATATATGGTGAAAATAGCGCTTAACATAATTTATATACGTAATTAACGCAGATTTGACTGGCCATTTTTAGTCCACACTATTGCGTGTAGAAGGGCTCTTCCATCAACGTGTGGGTTTTAATACACATGATAACAGAGACTCTGCTTTATTCACTGTAGTCAAATTGATATTCTTGCGGTTTGAATTATTATCACACAAGGAAGATGTCATTAGCTCAACGTTTCGCTCTGATGATAAACTGATGCCCACAAAAGTCCTGGAGAACTTTCGTTATCGTAACAGTATTTGGGAATGAGGGAATAATCTTGCTAACGTTGCGTCTCACGTTGAGTTAATCCCCAGAAAATTTCGTACCCTTAATTAAGCACTGTTCGATAATCATATCTCATGGAACTTCGCTCAAGAAGGCCTCTTTTACTGCGAATTGTGAATGTTCCTTGAGGTGTTAATTTCTGGTATACTGTGATACCGTATTTGCCTCCAGGGTTTCCATCTGTTTAGTATAGTGATGTACAAATTTTTCATAGAAAAGATTACCAGCTGCGTGAGAAAACGGAAGCATTAATTTAATAGCCTTCAAATAGTTTCTAGTCGCCTGTTCAATCTACTCCCTTTTGATGAATTGCAATACGATTATGACTTTCTCTATATACTGCAGCCCAAGTTAACGGTTCGGAAGATGTAACCGTCTTAATTTTGAGATTTCCTAATATGGTTTTTGTCATGCAGTTTCATTTTGTTGTAAATGTTTCATATTGATTTCGTCATCCAGACGTTGTTAATAAGATCCCATATCCTAGATTTTGTCATCTCCTGCGAGGGTTGTAAATGTCTACATAACCACATGTAAAGGTCGCCGAGCAACTCTAGAAGTGTGTTCGCAATGATCTTGTGTAGGCATGGCCATTCAGCATTTTCACTCATGTTGTCATAGTGTACAGGATATGAAAAAGTTCGTCTATACCATTTCCTGACATAATGTATCCAATCGTTCCTTGAAATTACTTAAGTGGAAACCTCCTAAATCCGGTACAACTTTGGACCCTTCATAAATTTCTTCAGCTGAAGGTACGATTTGAACACTGCTTATAATGGCAGTATAAGGGCTGATCTAATGACATAACGCATGGGCTTTGTTCTCTTTTCTTGCACTTATTTACTGTATGCAGAAGAGTTGAATATTTAGTATTGGTACTTGATATTGAGATATTGAATAAATACAGGGGGACTACACTGGTTATATCAAAAGCTGAGGTGTGTATCTCATCATTATATATTGTGGCGAAGCTTTCAGAAGATCAATAGGTATCAAAAGAATGTTTGAGAAAAGGAAATCGAGACGGGAGACGGATAATTAAATCTTGCGAGTAAGACAGCGTTGACACAACAAGAATATGACACTAGAGGGAAAGAGGATGTAAGAATGGCGAAATGTGATACGATATTCTTATCAAGACATTGCTACCGTGTTATCAGATAACTTTTTCATTCATCTCTTATAAAATATTACTATGTCTGGTTGGTTGTATTGCATGATAACTGCTTGCATTCGTGTTGATAAGAGAACAACATGTATCTCTACAACTCTTCTTAGTAAAATATCTGAATGTTTCTGTAAGTCGGTAATACAATGTTCCCTAAAAACAGTCTAAAGTATAGTTCTAAGCACATATCTGTGTGTGTCGACTTTCTTCTGGCCAATGTTAACGGCTATTAGCTGGACTATGCAAGGAATGAACTCTAGGCACTATGCCGTGATACTCCGCTATATGATGCGATCATGTGTGCAGAATTCTACAGAAGATCAGGTGCTTCTATATTAGTAAAGGAATTTACTTGGTAATCTAGAGTGGCTCTGGTCAACGGCCACGAATATGCTCGCATACATACCAGGCCAAATGACAGTCTGGTTCAGTGTTAGGAACTACTAAAGATGAAGTGGTTTCTCATAACAAGGACTTGAAAGTTTCTTCAACGGAGTGGTTTGAACTTATTTTTCTGGAAAGTTATTGAACACATTTGTGAAATGTCAGATATTCTTCACAAAACAATCACGCATTCGACGTAACAACTGATGACATTAGGGTTTATATTGCGAATCGGCTTTTAACAGGTTATCTGACACCAAAAAACTTTCGTATGGTGTGGGAAATCAAGGCTGATACTTACAACAAGATGGTTGAAAGAGAAGAAATATATTTTTTTAAAAAAATTGAAAAATATGTTCATCTTTCAAACTGCATAAATCTCCCAGTAAACGACAAATTTGGGAAAGTTAGGGCAAATTTTACAATTCTAAATAAGAAATTTAATGACAATTTGAAAAAGTAAGTTCCTCTCATATATCTATAGATAAATCCAAGATTCCTTATTTTGGTCGCCACGGCACCAAACAGCATATCCATGGCAAGAATTTGCGCTTTGTTACAAAGTGTAGTCTGCTGCTGCACGCGAGGGATACCTGATCACATTTGAGCCTTATCAATGATCTAAATCTGCACATTTACCCAAGCAAGACGAATTCGGTTTTTGAGCTGCTGTTGTACTCGAGATACAATCACGTCTTCCTCGCGAATTAGGTCCTTGTAATCTGTATTTTGACAACATTTTTACATCCTTGCGCCTTCTAACAGAACTTCCAAACCGTAACACTGGTGGAACAGGGACTATTAGGGAAAACAGAACTAAGAAATCCTCTTTCGAAGACACACATATGCTAAAGAAAATCAATCGAGGATCCATGTCTTACAAGTGCACCAAAGACATTACGATTGTCAAGCGGAATGATAGTGTAGTGACTATTGCGTCTAACTGTCACTCCCAGCTCCCAATTTCGAAAGTTGATAGAATAGGAATGACCGAATTGAAAAGAAGAAAGATTCAAATTGATTGCCCGTCAGTTATACAAAAATATAAGAGTTACATGGGAGGGTTAGAGAGTTTTGACGAAAATGTTCACCTTATGCGGATAGATTACCGGGTAAAAAGTGGTGGTTCCCTCTGTTTGTTTGCGAAATCGACGCTGCGTGACAGAATGCTTGGCTAATATTTAGAACCACAACCACTGGGAATCGATTTTCATATTGTGATTTCAGGAGAGCAGTAGTGCAAGCCTATTGCCAAAAATATGGGAAACGTGCTAAGAAAAGTGTTGTGTATGCATCACCTGTTTCATCAAGAATTTCACTGGAGCAGCGAAATAGTGGAAGTGTTGAAGATCACGACCCTGTGGATTGTCCCCAAAGAAGATGCGGTTTCTGCTACATAAGAACTATAGTGTGTAGAAAGTGCGAGGTTGGGTTACATCAGCATTGCTGGTATAAGTTCCATAATGCCAATCGATGATTTTTTTTTTTGAAATCGGAACGCAAGGTTGGCAGAAAAGGCAAACCAACTCTCAGTTTGATGGCGTTCAAACTGTTTCATGAACTGCTTTGATTTTTGAACCTTAATTTATGCTGGATATTTGTTATAATGTGTGTGCAATCTCTTATATAGGTTGAATTTTTGTTGCAATCAAAATATATACACGAGAACCATATATACTTACAATAAAACTTCCACTCTCATTAAGTTTAGCATGGTGTCAATTTGTACACGTATTGCCAGTGTCACCTCTAGGTGACACCATGGTACCGGGGCAGCGGGGTATGAGTTTGTCAAAATAAAATGAAATATGTATTAAGGAGTGCCTAATAAAAACTTTTTTTTGCGAGAAAGTTTAATATTTATAAACAACGCTATGGGAATTGCCGGGTTAAATCATCCTCCAAGTGATGCGGTGATTAAAAAAAAATAATTTTTAAGTTGGAGGGAGATGTTCGATTTTTATTTAGTGGTTTAGGGTACAACAAGCGTGCCAATAATTCGAGGGTTCTATTTCGAGGTGTCCGGTAAGGCTAAAGGGCTTATGGCAGCTTAGGTCTTTCTAAAAATGCTGTGAAATTTACCAATCAGCAGTGGACGTCACCATGTATTCCTTAATTCCTATTGCCTTAGAGCTAGTAAAGAAATTCAACAATGAATCGGAGGCCGTAGTATCTTGTTTAGTGTATTTAGGTGTTAAAAGCGAAGCAGTAGTGCTTTTATAGCTACTTAACTCACATTATGGAATGGCGTACCATTTAAAAAACCATGGATTTACCTCTCCCTTTAATAAGACGAGGGTATCAAAGAGCGAACAGCGGTTTGTTAGGTGGTCCCCTGGGATTAGAAAATGTGATACCAAATGTAAAAATATAAGTATTAATTTTTAATGATAATCAAGTAATTACTATACTTCCCGTTTATATGTAACTACATTACTTTTTGAGAGTGCTTCCTGCTGAAGAAATCTACTTAGGACTCATAACGCCATGCCTACTCAAGATCATTGAGAACTCACTTTTAGACTTTGCTCGGGGAACTCTACATGTGGTTATGTAGACATTTGCAACCCTCGGAGGAGACGATACTAAGTTGGTAGCGAACACAGGACTGAGTGTACGGTAAACATTTTCCAGCTAACCGTCTAAGGGAAGATCACAACACAACCTAAAATCAATTCTTCATATTTCTCATCTATCAAATCACCGGTCTCAGACCCAAAGCAAGGCTGCTTTGGAGGTTAAAATATAATGGGTTCAATAGCTAGTTTTACAGGATATAAACGGGAAAATATTATTAATGATAGACCGGAACCTTGTGAATCCTATACAACTCTGTATCTAAGTCCTAGTGAACACAAACGACGCTAATTAAACCCATATTTCATCGCCTCGAGTGTTAACACACAGGAGACTTTCTTTAAATAATATATTAGAACACAATTCTTTGGATTAAGCCATTTCTATAAGGTTAACAATTAAGAAAAAGGTTATGAGTCCTAAGTAGATTTCTTCAGCAGGAAACACTCTCAAAAAGTAATGTACTTACATATAAAAGAAAAGTATAGCAATTGCTTGGTTATCATTGGTAAATTAATACTTAAATTTTTACATTTGGTATCACATTTTTCAATCCCAAGGACACACCTAAAACAAACCGCTGTTCCTTTTGTGATACCCTCGTCTTATTAAAGGGAGAAGTAAATCCACGGTTTTTTAAATGGTACGCCATTGCATAATGTGAGTTAAGGAGCTCTAAAAGTACTACTGCTTCGTCTTTGAGAGTTAGGTACACAAGATCCTACGTCCTCAGATTCGTTGTTAAATTCCTTTACTAGCTGTAAACCAATAGGAATTAAGGAATAGATACCGATGTCCACTGCTGACTTCTAATTTTCACACCATTGTAAGTAGGACATAGGCCGGCATAAGCCTTACCGGACACTTCGAAACAGAACCCTCGAATTATTGGCACGCCTGTTGCACTCTAAACCACTAAATAAAAATCGAACATCTCCGTCCATCCTCAAAGTTATTTCTTTAATCACCGCATCACTTGGAGATCGATTTAATCTCTTATTAATATCTGTTTTCAGACTTTGTAGAATACCTTTACAATGATGTCAAGTGACATCTCAACTAATGTTCTCATTTTAAGGCGATTTCTGTCGTTGTGGATGGATATTACAAAACTTCACAAGCTCGGGGATGACTGTCCTATCGCAAGTGACCCATCAACTTGAACATTATTTTAACGCGCTTTCTCTTTACTATACCTTATGAGCTCACCGTGATATTCATTCCTTCTAAGCTAAAGACTTCTTGTTCAGTACGTGACTGGGTGTGAACTCGAATATTTCGAATTTGCATGTCCTAAGGACAATATGAGCTGCCGTACTTTTCCCATTTCAACCCGCCCGCTCTCGTCGGTTGTATTGCATGCAAAGTGATTCCACTCGTTCTAATGAATGTATCATTGGACATCTCGACATCTACAGTTATTATTTTTTTTATAAATGAATCCTGATATCTACAATTAGGAATACCATAATTTCTGCAGAAAACAACAGCCGGCAGTCTTGTAAGTAAATCTTAAATCTTTTGCCATATGAAGGTAATTTTACAAAAAAAAAATTGAGTATTATAGCGTGTAAGCTGTAATTGAAAATGCTAATCTCAGTACGCTTCTTATCAAATATTACCATGTCTGGTTGGTTGTAGTGCATGCTAACTGCTTGCATTCATTTTGATAAGAGAACAACACATGTCTTATTACGTGTGTTATTACGCAGTATTTATTACTTTCTTTAGGCACCGAGACGAGCAAGTACTCAGTGCTTCTTCTCCTAATGTGGAAAGTGAATAAGGACATAAGTCGACATATATGCTGCTCGTGTTAAAGAATTAAAAAAAAATGTAAACAGAAAAATAAACCACCTTGTTTTATACCTTCTTTTTATACCTTCATTTAAAGTTACATCAAGATCATCTTCATGTCCATTTTGTTAGGTCTATCAGGCAGTGACGTTTACACAAAATAATAATCATAACTGATTGGAGCAAGAATTATGTCGTTGTCAATGACATGTTGATTTTCTACATCGGTTGTTCCTAATCATCTATATCAGATTGTCTTCCATTCTGCCATTTCTACATGAACTCTCTTGGCAGAATACACAAAACCCTGAATACTTCATATCGGCTTCTTTACACTAAAAAGTGGCTCGTTCACAAAACTTTCAGTCACTTTTTATCTACATGTAAGTAAGCTTATCCGGCTGGAACTGAGGGTAGCATGGAATTCGCAAATTGTCTTTCACACACCAAGCACGTTCCATTGGGTTCATGCTTAGACCATTTCACACCGGAAGTTTTTCTCCGTTAACTTGTTTGTGTCCTCCTAGAATTCTGTTTTGTCTTCGGGTACCAAAGCCGCTCGTGTTAAAAATTTCCAAAATATGTAAACTAAATAATTAACCAACTTTATGGTTTATACCTTGTTTTCTTACCTCTTTTTAAAGTTAATTGAAGATCGTCTTCATGTCCATTTGGTTAGGTCTATAAGGCGGGGACGTTATATCAAAATAATAATCATAACTGATTGAATCAACAATTAGAAATTGTCAATGAAATATTGGTTTCCAACAACTTTGTTCGTCATCATCTATATAAGATTGTTTTCCGATGTGATATTTGTACATGAAGTGGCAGAATGAAGAAAACCTTCAATATTTGATATCTGCTCTTTTATACTAACATGTGGCTCGTTCACATCTTGCAGTCCTTTGTTATGGTAGCTGTGTGGGTCCTTAAAATTTGCATATCCTCTTTCACACACCTAACTCTTTCGATTGGGTTCATGCTTAGACTACTTCACTCGTGGTGTTGGAGGTACTTCCGAATTGAATGCTGAACAGCTGCCGTGTTAGTACGGGGAAAAGTGGCCATATTGATGTTTTGTAATATTCCTCTCTTGTTATACCTGATATGGCTTATACCAGGGAGGATATGTTTCCTTCACCATACGGGCGAATAAGAAATGTGTAATCTTGACCATTTTGTCCGGATTGAGTTTTGGTTGGTTGAAGAATCTAACTAACTTGCGCAATTCTTCTTCTTTTTGAAGGATCTTGAGGGCTGCCAACTATTCACTGCTGAGAATAGCTGAGGTCGTGTTACAGCCTTTTGCATCATGAAAAAAGTGAAAGCAATCTTTTAATGATGCTAAAGTTTCTTTAAATTTAATAATTTCGTAGCATTTCCTTTCAGTAGTGCTTTTATTGACATTAAAAGAATCAGCAACTGCTTATGAAGTCCTCTAGTAAGGTTCTTAAAAGATCTGAATCAGACCCATCAACAGCTACAGATATCCCGTTTGTAGTTTCATCTATTACTGTTGTCCATATACAGCTACCTTTATCTTTTGATCACAGTTTGCATAATTTGAAACCGTCTACTATTGATCTCCAAGTTTCCCAACAACTCTGATTGAATTGTCGTGGCTTCAATGGCTTCGTTGGAGATATTTCCCGAAAGCTCTTTTTTCTCTTTTGGCACTTTCCATGTCATATTGTAATTTATATCCATAAAATATAAGGTCAAATAGAGTTTAACAATTGATAAACGTTTACAACGAAGATTTGTGTTGCCATTTTTAGTCCCCACCATTGCGTGTAGAAGCTCTTCCTTCTACGTGTGGCTTTTAAAACACAAGACAATAGAGACTCTGCATAGTCACAGCAGTCGAATTGACATTCTTGCGCATTGACATATTATCACACAAGGAGAGTGGCATTAGATCAACGTATCGCTCTGATGATAAACTGATGCCGACAAAAATCCTGTAGACTTCTTTTATCATAACAGTATTTGGGAATGAAAAATTAATCTTGCGAACTTTATGTTTGACGTTGAGTTAATCCCCCAGAAAATTTCGTTGCCTTCATTAAAAACTGTTCGATAATGATATCACTTGGAATTCGTTCGAGAATATCAATGTTCCTTGATTTTTTAATTTGTTGTAATCCTCTGACACCGTATTTGCCTCCATTTGTTCAATATAGTGATGTGCAATTTTTTCAAAGAAAAGATGACCAGCTGCGTTAGAAAACGGAAGCATTAATTTAATTGCCATCAAATGAAGTTTCTAGTCCCCTGTTCAATTTAGTCCCATGGATGAATTGCAATACGGTTATGACCTATTCTATATACTGTAGTCAAAGTTAACGGTTCGGAAAATGTAACCATCTTAATTTTGACATTTCTTAATTTGATTTTTGTCATGCAGCTTCATTTTCTTATAATGTTGCATCGTGATTTCCTCATCCAGACGTTGTTGAAAAGATCGCATATCCTAGATTTTGTAATCTCCTTGGACGGTTGTAAATGTCTTCATAACCACATGTAGAAGTCTCGAAGCAAAGTCTACAAGTGAGTTCTCAATGATCTTGAGTTAGCATGGCCATTCAGCATTTTCACCAAAGTTGTCATAATGTACAGGATACAGCAAAGTTCTTCTATACCATTTCCTGACATAATGTGTCTATTCGTGCCTCTGGTGGTTTGTATTGCATGCTACATGCTTGCATTCGTCTTAAGAAGAGAACAACACGTATCTCGACATCTCCCATTAGTAAAATATCTGAATGTTTTGTAACTTGATAATACAATGTTCCCTGAAAACAGTCTGAAGTATAGATCATAGCACATATCTGTGTGTTTCGACTTTGTTGTGGCCAATGTTAACGGCTCTTAGCTGGACTATGCAAGGAAAGTACTTTAGGCACTTTACCATGATATTCCGCTATATGATGCGATCATCTAAGCTGAATACTACAGACGATCTGGTGCTTCTATTTTGGTAAAGGTATTTACTTGGTGATTTAGAATGGCTCTGGTCAACGGACATGAATATGCTCGCATACATACCAGGCCAAATGACAGACTGGTTCAGTGTTAGAGATCAGTACACTTCGTAAGCCTAACTGCTGGCTATTAATCAGAAGATTTTGTGGAGTAGCTTTCTGCTCTTGAGAGGAAACCTTTGAGTCGATGGAATGGACACGCAAGGTCTGTTCATGTCAGCAGAAATACATCTTGTTGATCATTCTGTCTCAGGTATGAAAGGTGAAAAAAAGATAATAAAGTTGTTGCACTAATTGGCTATAGAGGGAAAGCTTACTAGAACTTTACTCCCCGGTGATTAAACGTTTAGAAGATCGAGAAATTCAAATCCTCCAGTAAGACTAAAAGAGTGTACGATATGGCACTCTGTAGTGCAAGATGAACCGTGCGAGTAAGAAAGACAAGTTTCTATAGCCTGAAGATTATTGGGATAAATACGTAGCGTTATCAATTTAGAATCTTGATGAAGTGAATCAGGGTTGCAAAAGACTCGTTTGAACAATGAATCCGAGGGCGTAGGATTTTGTGTTGTGTACCTAGGTCTAAAAAACAAAGCAGTAGTGCTTTTAGAGCTCTTCAACTCACATTATAGGATGGCGTACCATTTAAAAAACCGTGGATTTATTTCTCCCTTTTATAAGAAGAGGGTATTACAAACGAATAGGTTTGGGAACGGACAGCGGTTTGTTTTAGGTGGGCCCTTGGGACTGAAAAATGTTGTGATACCAAATGTAAAAAAATAAGTATTAATTTATCAATGATAATCAAGTAATTGCTATACTTCCCGTTTATAAGCAACTACAATACTATTTGAGAAGTTTTCTACTGAAGAAATCTACATAACACCCATGATTATTTCTACAAGAATTTTTGTGTTCAGACTACTCCTACGCAGCTTCCCCCTGTTCAGCAAGTTTGTTCACACTCGTTGTCTTCACTCAGTACTTCTCCTGATGAGGTAAGGCATCTTTTTTCTTCTTTACCTCTGAATCGTTCTCCTGGTCCTGACAATATCAGTTCAATCTTCTTACGTAATACTACAGAATCTCTGGCCAACCCTTTATCACGATTTTTAAATAGATGCTTTAGTGAAGGTGTTTTTCCTAGAGCGTGGAAACAGGCTAATATTTTACCTATTTTGAAATCTGGCAGCGCGAACAATGTTTCATCATACAGACCCATTTCTCTCTTGCCCATCCTTTCTGTGGTGTGCGAGAAAATAATCAAAGATAGATTGCATAAATTTGTTTCACCCTACTTAGATCCTGCTCAACATGGCTTTCTTCCTGGCAGTTCTACTATAACAAATCTATCTTTATTACTTTCGGAAGCAGTTAAATCTCTGTCCAATAATACACAACTTGATGTAATCTATCTAGACCTAACTAAAGCTTTTGATCGCATTGACACTAAGCTTCTTCTTCATAAACTAGCACATAGATTTAACATTCACGGCAACTTCTTCTCATTGTTACGAGACTATCTCACCGAACGTGAACAACGTGTTGTTCTCTCTGGATCTGCTTCGAATTTTGTTCCTGTTCTCTCTGGTGTTCCGCAGGGTAGTATTCTAGGCCCACTTCTTTTCCTTCTCTTCATAGATGTTCTCCCGTTTTATCTTGAGTTATCTGATACCAAAATTCTTCTCTTTTCTGACGACTGCAAATTATTTCGGGAAATTAGGACAGCTCAAGATGTGATTGAACTGCAAAAAAACCTCTCAGATCTTCTGGACTGGTGTAGCATGTGGAATCTAAAAGTAAATCCCTTAAAATCTTCTACAATTACATTTTTATTAAAGAAAAACAAAATCCCTTCTACCTACTTCATTGGAGATGATCCTATTGCCAAGGTCTCATCTCAGAAGGATCTCGGGGTTGTGTTCGACGAAAGACTTCTGTTTGCTGATCACATTGCTGCCATGACCAAGAGTGCTATGCGATTATTAGGTCTCCTGTACAGGTTTATAGAGATTAGGGATATTACAGCCTTAAGTATATTCTATAAAATGTTCATTTCAACCAAAATAGAGTACTGTTCCACCATTTGGAGTATGGCTAGCGTATCAACTCTCTCTCGCATTGACTCAGTTCTAAATTTCTTTCTTGCCATTGTCAGGAAAAGAATACCTTCTGTACGCTGTTTAAGTAAACCTGAATTGTTAACTCTTCTTGGCATCCGTACACCTTCATCTAGTCGCATGCTATTTGATATGATGTTTCTTCTTAGAATTCTAAATGGGAAACTTAGAACTGAATAACTAATCTCTAAATTTAATATTCGGGTACCTGCAAGAAGAACTAGAAATAGTGAACTACTTCATTGCAACACGCCTCGATTATCAATTATTCAGCGTTCTTTGTTCTATAGACTGGCTTCTGAATTTAACTCCATTGCTTCTGACGTGGATATTTTTAAACCTGAGAATGTTTACCGACAGGAAATTATTGCTACACTTATGGAACCTTAGTTTTATTTCAATTTGTTATTGCTACACTTATGGACCTTTATATAGCTTTTTGTTTATACTTGTTATTGTTAATTTTATATTCTATGTTATATAGTTTCAGTGTAAAATGGCTGCCTTGCTGTATCTGGAACTTTGGCAAATAAATAAATAAATAAATAAATAAATAAATAAATAACGCTCTCACCTTTTTTTGATCGTTAACCTGATAGACACTGATTAATACAAAGTTGTGTTCTTACGGATATATTTTTTAAAGAAAATCTCCTGTGTGTTAACACTCGAAACTATCAAATATGCATTTATTTAGCGTAATTGCTGCTCACTAGGGCTCAGATGTCTAGGATTCAATATGTTCTGGTCCTTCATTAATAATATTATCCCCATTGTATCGTGTAAAATTTGCTTTGGAACCCATTATATTCTAACCTCCGAAGCAGCCTTACTTTGGGTCTGAGACCGATGATTTGATCGATGAGAAAGATGAAGAATTGATTTTAGGTTCTTTTGAGATCTTCCCTTAGACGGTTAGTTGGAAAATATTAACTATATAGTCAGTCCTGTGTTCGCTACCAACTTGGTAACACTGGTAGAATGTGAACGAGCCACATGTTAGCACCTTAAGTATTAATTTATCAATGATAATCAAGCAATTTCTATACTTCCCCTTTATAAGCAACTACAAAACTATTTGAGAGTGCTTCCTGCTGAGAAATCTACTTAAGACTCATAAGGCAATCACCTTTTTCTTAATTGTTAGCCTGATAGAAACCTTTTAATCCAAAGAGTTGTATTTTTACGGATATATATAATTTAAAGAAAGAATCCTGTGTGTTAACACTCGAGCCTATGAAATATGCGTTTCATTAGCGTCCTTGCTGCTCACTAAAACTTACATATAGAGTTCTATAGGATTCAGTAGGTTCCGATCTATCATTAATAATATTT
Source organism: Thermobia domestica (assembly GCF_964235325.1). Lineage (NCBI taxonomy): Eukaryota > Metazoa > Arthropoda > Insecta > Zygentoma > Lepismatidae > Thermobia > Thermobia domestica. The sequence continues at coordinate 123,179,111 of NC_137468.1, forward strand.
TCGCGATTGTATACTGAAAAACTGCTATGGAACCAATTCCTAAGCAGAATACCTCCTAAGTAGAATAACTTTGGACCTGAGAGCGGTGATCTGATCAATAAGACAAGTAAAGAACCGATTTTAAGTTCTTTTGAGATCTTTTCCTACACGGTTATGTGGAAAATATATACGGTATAATCAATCCTCAGTCTTGAGTCATCACAAAGCAACCAAACTGTGGGATAGTCAAGTAAGCTCACTGTATGCTTTGATTAATAACTTAGTGCCACTCATTTCATATAACAAAAAAGTCATTTATTTCAGAATTCTTTTGATGAAAATTTTCACAAATACTGTTACGATAACAGAAGTTCTACAGGACTTTTGTGCTCATCTGTTTATCAGTTCATCAGCTTTATAAGTTCTTCGGCCGGACTTGTCTCACAGGCCAACAGAAGCTGCCCTGGGTCTACAATTTAATCACGTTCCTAATTACCTAAAAAAAAACTATTAGAATTTCAGGCATGTGAATCCTTTACAAGCTTACGACCACAGGTGTAATATAACTGTTACGGAATGTTGTTGAGCTTCGTGACCTTCTGTCTCAAAAGCAGCTTGGTACAATGGCAAAGGATCAAGGTGGTGAGAAGTATCCATTGAATCACTTATAGCCTATAAAAGCTAGGGAATAAGTATAAACCAACTGGCATCGACGTGTTGTAGAGGTTTTATTCTTGGATGAAAGTGTACATGTGGTCTTTGCATGGAACGCATATCGAAACATCGTTTTTTATTAAGAGACATAAATTTTGCTTCTTTTTTGGAGATTCGAAAACTAAACTAACTAACTAACTCTATGGCTTATGGAACCCGGAGGTTCAGTGCCGCGTTCACAAAAGCTCTCCACTGACTTCTATCCTTAGCTAATTGCATCCAGTTTCTACTTTGTATTCCTATCTCTGCGAGATCCATCTTAATATTGTCCTCCCATCTGCGCCTAGGTCTTCCTAATGGTCGTTTTCCTATGGGTCTACCAGTCAAGACTTTGAAAGCGTTTCTACTTTCTTCCATTCTAGCTACATGACCTGCCCACCTAAGCCTCCTAGACTTGACGACCCTAACAATGTTGGGTAAACCGTATAAACTATGTAGTTCCTCGTTATGAAGCTTCCGCCATTCCCCATTCTCGTTCCTCTTGGGTCCGAATATTCTTCTCAGGATCCTGTTCTCAGATACTTTCAGTTTATGTTCTTCCCTCAGAGTAAGCGACCATGTTTCGCAACCATACAGAACAACAGGCATGATTATCGTTTTATATATTTTAAGCTTCAAATTCCTCGACAGAATTCGCGACGACAAGAGATTTTGAACCGAATAGTAACACGAATTACCTGCTTTTAGTCGACATTTAATTTCTTCGTGAATATGATTTTCGTCTGTTAATATTGATCCTAAATATTTGAAAGTATCCACTTTATCAAAAGCATTATTTAATATTTTAACGCCTCCACAATTTGCCGTATTACGGTCCCGACGCACTTCCATGTATTTAGTTTTCTCTGCATTTACTTCTAGACCAATGTCCCTGCAAGCGTTTAATAAGATCTCTGCATTTATTTCTACTGTTCTATCATCCCCTATTAAATTTACATCATCAGCATATGCCATAACCTGGTGAATGCCGTTCAACTCTAGGCCCTGGTTGCTATCTTTGATTTTCCTTATGGCGTATTCCAGCACAAAGTTAAATAATAATGGCGACAACGCATCTCCTTGTTTCAGGCCATTTTCGACGTGGAAGCTCGTGGACAAAAATTTTCCTACCCGGACTTTACTTTGGGATTCACTTAAACATATCTTAATTAATCTAATTAGCTTTCTCGGTATTCCAAGTTCTGTAAGAACGTTGTATAATGTTTCTCTCCTAACCGAGTCGTAAGCCTTTCTAAAATCAATAAATAGTTGATGTACCGGGGTATTGTATTCCCACTTCTTTTCGAGTATTTGGCGAATGGTAAATATTTGGTCGATAGTTGATCGATTTCGTCTAAATCCGCACTGATAATCTCCAATAATTTCATCTGCGTATGGGGTCAATCTTGCTAACAGAATATTTGAAAGGATTTTATAGGATGTTGACAGAAGAGAAATGCCTCGATAATTATTAGTCAGTTTTGTCGCCTTTCTTGTGAATTGGAACAATGATTGATTCTTTCCACTCTTGTGGCAATTCTTCCTTGTTCCAGATAAGGAGAATGAGTTTGTGTATCTTGTTCCACAATTTTTCGCCTCCAGCTAAAATTAACTCAGCCGGAATTTCATCTACACCCGGAGATTTGTGTTTCTTCAATTTCTTTATAGCGGCTTCCACTTCTATTCGATTGGGTTCTGGAATATACGGTTCTGCGGTGTGTATCTCCTTTTCTCCACGCACATTAGTTTTAGGCTGCGTGTTCAGCAAATCGTCAAAGAAATCTCTCCATCTATTTAAGAGGCTATCCGTATCGGTGAGAACTGTTCCGTCAGATTTCTTTAATATATAAGCACGAGGTTGATATCCTTTCTTAAATTCGCTGATCCCCTTATACATATCCCGAATATTTTTATTTTTATTATTATCTTCAAGTTCCTTAATTTTAGCTTTCAAAAAATCCCGTTTCTTTGTTCTAAAAGTTTTGGAAGTTTCCCGCCTGATATCTGCGAAATTTTGTGTAGTTGTTTCATTCGGATTTTGTAGCCACCGTAATTTTGCCTGTTTTCTCTTCTCTGCTAGTTTAATGCATTCTTGGTCGAACCATGGTTTGTTCCTACGTATTTCCGCGTGTCCCAATTTTTCTACTGCTGAACTTTTAATGCTATCTCTAATTTCAATCCAAATATTCTCAACACTAGTGCACTCCGAGTCTTCTAAAACCGCGAATCTATTCGAAACTTCAATCTGGTATTCCTCTCTTACCTGGCTCTCTTCTAATTTCTTTAAATAAAATCTCTCCGTTTTCGGACATTGAATATTACCTTTATTCAACGATAATTTCTCTCGTATTATCGCTACTACCAGGTAGTGATCAGTGTCACAATCAGCCCCTCTAAACGACCGGACGTCAATTATGCTAGATTGTCTTCTTCTATCTACTAAAACGTGATCAATTTGATTATGTGTTTTTCCGTCTGGTGATGTCCAAGTGTATTTATGAACGTCGCGATGTGGGAATTTTGTACTCTTCACGATTAGGTTTTTGGATGTTGCAAAGTTCACGAGTCTAACACCGTTGTCATTACTTTCCTTATGCAAACTTTCGTTCCCTATAATCGGTTTGAAAATATCCTCTCGTCCTACCTTCGCATTGAAATCCCCTAATAGAATCTTCATATGGTATCGCGGGAGTTGGTCAAATACCCGTTCCACTTCTTCGTAAAAACTATCTTTTATATCGTCACCCTTATCTTCAGTTGGAGCATGTACATTTAAAACAATAATATCACACCACCGTCCCTTAAGAGTGATAAAAGAAAGTCTGTCAGTAACAAATTCAACCCGTTTAATTGCTGGTAATATTCGTTTGTGGACGAAAAACCCTGTTCCTAACTGGTGATTTTTATTTCCTTCCCCGTAAAAGAACGTAAAATTTCCGGAATTTTCAGATCCATTTCCTTCCCACCTAACTTCCTGAACTCCTACCAAGTCCATCCTGTATTTCTCTAACTCACTCGTTACAGATTTTAACGCGCCTGCCCTATAAAGACTTCTAATATTCCATGTTCCAAATCTCATGTCCATTTTCTTTTGCTGATGTCGTGCCAAGTTATCAGTCCTTGTCCGAGGCTTTTGTGAATGTTTCTGAACAAGTACCTTTTTTTACAGGATGAGGGTGTTAGCCTTACCCAAACCCCCAAGCTGGAGGACCACTCCTAGTCGTCTGTCCGCGACTGCTTATTCAGTATATTCCCAGCTAACCTCTATATCTAGAGGCCTTCTCCTCGATCCGCAACCTGAGGACGCGCCATGCCGTGGTGACAGGAACCCACGTTAATTTTCATGGTTCGAAAACTAAACTGTAGTTATAAATATAGAATCTCTTGAAATGAGTCAAGCTTGGAAATACGCCTCGATATTTTTTATAAACTCCAGTTTAAATTTCTGGGTAATAGAAAAATTATCGCAATCTCTTTCACTTTCGACAGCGAGACGAACAAGTTATCGGACACTATTCCCAATAGGGGAATTACAGGGCTTCTGGTGCAAGATGTGGGAAGTGAGCCTAGGAAGTTTTATATCTTTCAAATGACAACTGAAAAACTTCCAATGTTACCTAAGTAAAAAAAAAATCTGTCAATTGATTACTTTCTTTGCTGTCTCTGTTATACACCTGTTCTACAAGACCTGTATAACAGCTTTGTATTGCGAATCAGTGATTTACACCGCTAGCTTTAGTAATTCATCCTTCGGACTCGTTTCTCAGGCCAAAAGAAGCCGGTCTGGTTCTACAAGGTAATCACGTACCTAATTACCGAAAAATCTCCCATTAGATTTTCCGGACAATAACCTGCTTTTGAATCATTTACAAGCTTACGACCATAAGTCTAGAATAACTGTTACAGAAAATTGTTAAGATTCGTGGGCTTCTGTCTGAAAAGTAGGTTGGTACAGTCGCAAAGGAACAAGGTGAAGAGCAGTAAGCATTATATATCCTTATGACGTATAAAACCTAGGGCAGTAAGTCGAAATCAACTCCGATAGACCTGTAGTAGAGGTTTCATTTTTACGACCCGGTCTGGATAAAAATGTACATTGATTCTTTGCATGTACGGAATATCCAAACATCGTTCTTTATTAAATGTGTTAAACTTTATTTCTTTTTAGGAGACTCGAAAACTAAACGGCAGTTACACAAATTCCAAAATATGTAAATTTAACAATAAATCACCTTTATGCTTTATACCTTGTTTTTATACCTTCTTTTAAAGTTACATAAAGATCGTCTTCATGAACATTTTGTTATGTCTATAAGACGGAAAAGTTATTTCAAAATAATAATCATAACTGATTGGATCAACAATTAAGCAATTGTCAACGACATATTGGTTTTCAACAGCTTTGTTCGACATCATCTATATAAGATTGTCTTTCAATGTGCCATTTGTACATTAAGTCCCTTAGCAAAATTGAGAAAACGTTCAATATTTCTTATCTGCTCTTTTTACTAACATTTGACTCGTTCACATCTTGCAGTCACTTGTTATTTAAAGGTAAGTAATATTAGCCGGCTGGAGCTGATGGTAGCTGTGAGGGTCCTGGAATTCGCATATCCTCTTTCACACACCAACCTCATTCGATTGCGTTCATGCTTAGACCATTTCGCTTTTGGAGTGGGAGAGACTTCGGAATTGAATGCAGAACAGTTCTAAATTTAATAAATTCGTAGCATTTCCTTTCAGATCAACAACTACTCATGAAGTCTTTTAGTAAGATTCTTAAAAGGTTAAACAAAAACCCATCAACAGCTACAGATTTCCAGTTTGTAGTTTCTTGCATTATTCTTCTCCATATACAGCTACCTTTACTCCTTCGAAAACTGATTGCATCACTTGAAGCCGTCTTGTATTGATCTCCAAGTTTCTCAAGAAGTGTGATTGAATTGTCGTGACCAAAATGGCAGATTTCAATTCGATCGTTGCAGATATTTCCCGAAAGACCTTCTTGTCTTTCGGCATTTTTCGTGTCTAATTGTATTTTATATCCGTAAAATATAAGGTGAAAGTAGCGCTTAACATAATTTATAAACGTACTTAACGTACTTAATTTCGAGGTTTTGTAATATGGTTTCTGTCATGCAATTTCATTTTGTTTTAAATGTTGCATATTGATTTCCTCATCCAGACGTAGTTGAATAAGATCGCAGATCCTAGTTTTTGTCATCTCCGACTGTTGTAAATGTCTTGATAACCACATGTAGAGGTCCTAGAGCAAACTCTAGAAGTGAGTTCTCAATGATCTTGAGTAAGCATGGTCATTCAGGTTTTTCACTAAAGTTTACATATTGTACAGAATACACCAAAAAGTTTCTATACCGTTTCCTCACATAATATATACAATCGTGCCTAGAAATTAAATAACTGGAGATCTCCTAAAGGCGATACATCTTGGACCGTTCAGAAATTTCTTCAGCTGAGGTACGATTTGAACACAATTGCAGTATAATGGCTGATCTATACCATTTCCCGACATGATGTATCAAATCGTGCCTAGAAATTACTTAACTGGAAAACACTTAAAAGCGATACAACTTGGGCCGTTCAGAAATTTCTTCAGCTCCAGGTACGATTTGAACACCGTTGCAGTATAATGGCTGATCTAATGTCATAACGCTACAGCTACCGCTACAGCTTTGTTAACTTTTCTTGAACTCATTTACTGTATGCATAAGAGTAGAGTATTAGTATTTGATATTAATATACTGAAGAATTACAGAGGGACTACACGTCTTATATCAAAAGGATAGGTGTGTATCTACCCATTACACAATCGTTGTGGCGAAACTTTCACAAGATGAATAGCTATGCAAGGTTGTTTGAGAAAAGGAAACCAAGACGCGAGACGCTAAAGCGAAAACTTGATTATTTGTTCGGATTAACAGAGCATTGACACACCAATAACATGAGTGTATAGTATTAGAGGGACAGAGGATGCCAGAATGAATAAATGGGATACGATATTCTTATCAAGACAATGCTACTGTAGTATCATTCAAAAACTTGGATGTGGAAAATTTTCATCAAAAGAATTTGAAATAAATGACTTTTTTGTTATATGAAATGAGTGGCACTAAGTTATTAATCAAAGCATACAGTGAGCTTACTTGACTATCCCACAGTTTGGTTGCTTTGTGATGACTCAAGACTGAGGATTGATTATACCGTATATATTTTCCACATAACCGTGTAGGAAAATATCTCAAAAAACTTAAAATCGGTTCTTTACTTGTCTTATTGATCAGATCACCGCTCTCAGGTTCAAAGTTATTCTACTTTGGAGGTTAGAGTATAATTGATTCCATAGCAAGCTTTACAGTATACAATCGCGAAAATATTATTAATGATACATCGGAACCTAGTGAATCCTATACAACTCTATATGTAAGTTTTAGTGAGCAGAAAGGACACTAATGAAACGCATATTTCATAGGCTCGATTGTTAACACACAGGATTCTTTCTTTAAATTATATATATCCGTAAGAATACAACTCTTTGGATTAAAAGGTTTCTATCAGGCTAACAATTAAGAAAAAGGTGATTGCGTTATGAGTCTTAAGTAGATTTCTCAGCAGGAAGCACTCTCAAATAGTTATGTAGTTGCTTATAAAGGGGAAGTATAGCAATTGCTTGATTATCATTGATAAATTAATACTTAAGTTTTTTACATTGGATATCACAAAATTTTTAATCCCAAGGGCCCACCTAAAACAAACCGCGGTTAATTCCCAAAGCTATACGTCTGTGATACCCTCGTCTTATTAAAGGGAGAAGTTAATCCACGGTTGTTTAAATGGTTTAAATGGTTGCCAAGATATTCCGCTATATGCAGCGATCATCTATGAGGAATTCTACATAAGATGTGCTGCTTCTATTTTTGTAAAGGTATCACTTGGTGATGTAGGAGGGCTCTGGTCAACGGCCATGGATATGCTCGCAATCATACCAGGAAAAATGACAGTCTGATTAAGTGTTAGGGTGAGCACATTTCGTAAGCCTCAACTGCTGGCGATTAATCGGGTACATTTTGTGGAGTAGCTTTCTGCTCTTGAGAAGAAACCTTACACGCAAGCTCTATTCACGTCAGCAAAATGAGGTAGTGTTGAATTTAATAAATAAGATTACAGAAATTCTTCCTGTTGATAATTCCGTCTCAGATACGAAAGGTGTTAAAAAGCTAATACAGTTGGTGCACTAATCTGCTACAGAGCGGAAGCTTACCAGAACTTTACTCATCGGTGAGAAACTCAAATCCTCCAATAAGCTCAAATCCTCCTTATTAAAAGAGTGTGCGATATGGCAGTCTGGACTCCAAGGTGTACCCTGCGAGTCAGAAAAACTTTAAGTTTCTATAGCCTGAAGATTAGTGTATTAGATACGTAGCGTTATCAATATAGCATCTTGATGAAGTGAGTCAAGGTTGCAAAAGACACCTCGAAATTTCTTATAGACGCAAGTTTAACTGTCAGGCTAAGTGAAAGTTATTAACTGTATTTATTACTTTCTTTGGGTACCGAGACGAGCAAGTACTCGAACACTATTACTAAAGGACGAAATTCAGGGAAAGATGTGGAAAGTGAGCCTAAGAAGTTTTATATGTTTCAGGTGTTCTTAACTGAAAATCACCGAATGTAACCTAAGTACAAAAAAAAATCTGTCAATTGAATAATAATCATAACTGATTGGATCAACAACTAAGCAATTTTCAATGACATATTGGTTTTCAACAGCTTTGTTCGTCATCATCTAGATCGTTCTCCGATCTGGCATTTGTACATAAAGTTCCTTGGCAAAATGAAAAAAAAACTTCAATATTTCATATCTGCTCTTTTACACTAACATGTGGCTCGTTGCCATTCCTATCTTGTAGTCACTTGTTATGAACACGTTAATAACATTAGCCTGTAGGAGCTGCTGGTTGCTGTGTGGGTCCTTAAAATTTGCGTATCCTCTTTCACACACCAAACTCTTTCGATTGGGTTCATGTTTAGACCATTTCGCTCGTGGTGCTGGAGATACTTCCGAATTGAATGCTGAACAGCTGCCGTGTTAGTAGGGGATAAAGTGGCCATATTGAAGCTTTGTAATATTCCTCCCTTGTTATAAGTTATATGGCTTATACCAGAGAGAACATGTTTCCTTCTCCATACGGCCGAATAAGAAAAGTGTAATCTTGACCATTTTTTCCGGATAGAGTTTTGGTTGGTTTATGTTTCTTTAAACTTAACTATTAAGTTTCTTTAAATTTAATAATTTTGTAGCATTTCTTTTCAGTAGTGCTTGTATTAACCTTAAAAGAATCAGCAACTGGTTATGAAGTACTCTAGTAAGTTTCTTAAAAGATTTTGAATCAGACCCATCAACAGCTAAAGACTTCCTGTTGTAATTTCTTCTATTACTGTTGTCGATATACTTCTAAGCTTTACGAAATTTGTGGCACTTAGTTACTAATCAAAGCATACAGTGAGCTTATACTCAAAAGCTTATTTGATTCGCCAACAGTTTGGTGGCTTTGTGATGACCAGTGTTAGTAAGTTGATGGCGAACACCGGCCTTACTATACCGTAAATATTTTCCACCTAACCGTGTAAGAGAAGATCTCAAAAGAACTTAAAATCGATTCTTTTCTTGGCTCATCGATCAGATCACCGGTCTCAGGTACAAAGTAAGGCTGCTTTGCTGGTTAGAATATAATTGGTTCCATAGCAAGTTTCACAGCAATGAATCGGGAAAATATTATTAATGATAGACCGGAACCTAGTGAATCCTGCACAACCTTGTATGTAAGCCCTAGTGAGCAGCAAGGACTCTAATTAAATGCATATTTGATAGCCTGGAGTGTTAACACACAGGAGACTTTCTTTAACCAATATATCCATAAGAACACAACTCTTTGTATTAATCAGTGTTTATCAGGTTAACGATCAAGAAAAGGTGAGAGCGTTATGAGTGTTATGTAGATTTCTTCAGCAGAAACCATTCTCAAATAGAATTGTAGTTGTTTATAAACGGAAAGTATAGCAATTACTTGATTAACATTGATAAATTAATACTTCTTTTTTACATTCGGTCTCACAACATTTTTCAATCCCAAGGGCCCACCTAAAACAAACCGCTGTCCGTTCCCAAACCTATTCGTCTGTAATACCCTCTTCTTATAAAAGGGAGAAGTACGAGGCCTGTCTAAAATGTATCCGACCTTAATTTTTTCCACGCAAAGTAGTGATTCTAAGGCGGCGCCACCGTGCACGGTGGAAGGAGGAACCTTAATGCGCATGCTTGAATTTTTTCACCGCGTTCGCGTGTGCCAGTCGTGAGCTGGTGGTCGCGAAGTGATGTGCTGTTGGTAGTGTTCGTCGGATTTAGTGTTTCTCGCAAGATGACTGAACGAATTGAGCAAAGATACTGCATCAAATTCTGCCAAAGGCTAGGTGATTCTCAAAGCCAAACAATTCGTAAGATTCAGCAGGTGTTTGGAGAAGATGCGATGGGTGTAACACAAATTAAACAATGGTTCAACCGATTCAAAGATGGCCGCACATTAGTCGAGAGTGAGCAGCGTAGCGGCAGGCCCCAAACTGCTCGGAATGCAGCTGTTGTTGAGCGGGTACGAAATTTGGTGATGGCAGATCGCCGTTTGACATTGCGGGAGATTGCAGAAGATGTTGGAGTGAGTAAAGATTCTGCACATGCAATTTTGCGTGACGATTTGAACATGAAACGAGTGGCTGCTAAATTTGTACCCAAGTTGTTGTCTTAGGAACAAAAAGACGCCCATTTTGACGTTGCACAGGACCTTCTGGACACCACCAACACTGATCCTGGGTATCTGAATTCCGTGATAACTGGAGATGAGTCATGGGTGTACGGGTACGACCCAGAAACAAAACAACAATCGTCTCAATGGAAGCATCCCGATTCTCCAAGGCCGAAGAAAGCGCGGCAGGTGCGAAGCAAAATCAAGGTGTTGCTGACTGTTTTCTTCGATGCCCGTGGAATTGTGCATCACGAGTACGCACCGGAAGGACAAACAGTGACATAGGAGTACTATCAAGATGTTCTCAGGCGACTCCGTGACGCAATCCGGCGCAAAAGACCAGACATGTGGACAGCGAAGAACTGGCACGTCCATCATGACAACGCCCCAGCACATTCATCCCAATTGATCCACACGTTCTTAGCCAAACATGGAATTACAAACGTTCGCCAACCTCCCTACTCTCCAGACCTGGCTCCTTGTGACTTCTGGCTGTTTCCAAAATTGAAGACGCCTCTGAAGGGATCCCGTTTTGAGAGTAGAGAAGACATAATGCGGAACATGACGACGGAGCTGAACAACATTCCAAAAGAAGACTTCCAGCGGTGTTTCCAGCAGTGAAAGGATCGGTGGGCTAAGTGTGTGGAAGCACAAGGGGCCTACTTTGAAGAGGATTAGGGTCCCAAATCTGTCAGGTATTCGCAACTATTTTTGTGGCCAAAGGTCGGATACTTTTTAGACAGCCCTCGAATGAACTTTCAGTCGGTGGGAGGACACGCAAGCTCTATTGACGTTAGCGAGATGAGGTAGTGTTGGATTTAATAAATAAGATTACAGAAATTCTTCTTATTGATCATTCTGTCTCAGATATGAAAGATGTCAAAAACTACTACAGTTTGTGCTCTAATCTGCTACAGAGGGAAATTTACCAGAACTTTACTCATCGGTGAGAATTCAAATCCTCCAATAAGCTTTATAAGAGTGTGCGATATGGCAGTCTGGAATGCAAGATGAACCGTGCAAGTCAGAAAGACTTTAAAGTTCTAAAGCTTGAAGATTATTGGGATAGATACGTAGCGTTATCAATATAGTTTCTTGATCAAGTGAATCAAGGTTGCAAAAGTCCCTCGAAATTTTTTATAGACGCAAGTTTAACTTCCAAGCTAATCGAAAGTTAATAGCAATATTTATTACTTTCTTTGGGCACCGAGACAAGTAAGTACTCGAACACTATTACTAAGGGAGAAAATTCAGGGCTTCTGCTCGAAGATGTGGAAAGTGAGTAAGGACATAAGCCGGCATATATGCTGCTCGTGTTAAAGAATTCCAAAAAATGTAAACTGAACAATAAACCACCTTCCTTTATATCTTGTTTTTATAACTTCATTTAAAGTTACATCAAGAACATCCTCATGTCAATTTTGTTGGGTCTATAAGGCGGTTAGAAAGACAAAAGCCATGGTGATTGGAACGAAGGGGTCTGTGTCAAATATAAAAGTAGGAGGGGAGAAAATAGAACAAGTGAATAGTTTTCGATACCTGGGTAGTGTTCTTAGTAATGACATGAAATGCGAACGTGAAATAAAAGCAAGGATAGGAATGGCGAAAGAAGCCTCTAAAAGAAAGAAAAGTCTGTTTTGTGGGACCTTGAACAAAGAGTTGAGAAAAAGACTCATAAAATGCTTCGTGTGGAGTGTTGTGCTGTATGGGGCGGAAACGTGGACATTGCGTAAGGGTGACGAAAATCGACTGGAAGCCTTCGAAATGTGGGTGTGGAGAAGAATGGAAAGAGTTAGTTGGGTCGAGCGGAAAACGAATGAGAGAGTGTTAGAAATGGTGGGTGAGAAAAGAACACTTTTAGATATTATTAGGAAGAGGAAGAGAAACTGGTTAGGACATTGGCTAAGAAGAGATTGTATCATGAGGGACGTCCTAGAGGGTATGGTGGCGGGAAAGAGAGGGAGCGGGCGAAAGAGACTACAATTAATGGATGATATTAAAACAGAAAGATCATACGCGAAAACGAAAAGGTTAGCGGAGGATCGTGGAGCATGGAAGCTTCACAGCTGCGGCAAGTGACCTGCCAATAAAGGCAGAATACCTATGATGATGATAATGATAAGGCGGTGACGTTAACAAAAATTAATAATCATAACTGATTGGAGCAAGAATTATGCCGTTGTCAATGACATGATTTTCTACAGATGTTGTCCCTAATCATCTATATCAGATTGTCTTCCATTCTGCCATTTCTACATGAACTCTCTTGGCAGAATACACAAAACCCTGAATACTTTATATCTGCTCTTTTACACTAAAATGTGGCTCGATCACAAACCTATCTTACAGTCACTATTTATCTACATCTAAGTAAGCTTATCCGGCTGGAGCTGATAGTAGCTGTGTGGGACCTGGATTTCGCATATACTCTTTCGCACACCAACCACGTTCGATTGGGTTCATACTTAGACCATTTAACTCCCGAAAGTTTTGCTCGTTAACTTGTGTGTATCCTGCTACAATTTCGTTTTCTCTTCGGCTACCAAAGCCGCTCGGGTTAAATATTTCGAAAGTATGTAAACTAAAGAATATACCACCTATTGGTTTTCAACAGCTTTGTTAGTCATTATCTATGTAAGATTGTCCTCCGATCTGGCATTTGTACATGAAGTTTCTTGGCTAAATGGAAAAAACCTTCAATATTTCATATCTGCTCTTTTATACTAACATGTGGCTCGTTCACATTCTACCAGTGTTACCAAGTTGGTAGCGAACACAGGACTGACTATACAGTTAATATTTTCCAACTAACCGTCTAAGGGCAGATCTCAAAAGAACCTAAAATCAATTCTTCATCTTTCTCATCGATCAAATCATCGGTCTCAGACCCAAAGTAAGGCTGCTTCAGAGGTTAAAATATAATGGGTTCCAAAGCAAATTTTACACGATACAATGGGGATAATATTATTAATGAAGGACCAGAACATATTGAATCCTAGACATCTGAGCCCTAGTGAGCAGCAATTACGCTAAATAAATGCATATTTGATAGTCTCGAGTGTTAACACACAGGAGACTTTCTTTAAAAAATATATCCGTAAGAACACAACTTTGTATTAATCAGTGTCTATCAGGTTAACAATCAACAAAAGGTGAGAGCGTTATTTATTTATTTATTTATTTATTTATTTGCCAAAGTTCCAGATACAGCAAGGCAGCCATTTTACACTGAAACTATATAACATAGAATATAAAATTAACAATAACAAGTATAAACAAAAAGCTATATAAAGGTCCATAAGTGTAGCAATAACAAATTGAAATAAAACTAAGGTTCCATAAGTGTAGCAATAATTTCCTGTCGGAAAACATTCTCAGGTTTAAAAATATCCACGTCAGAAGCAATGGAGTTAAATTCAGAAGCCAGTCTATAGAACAAAGAACGCTGAATAATTGATAATCGAGGCGTGTTGCAATGAAGTAGTTCACTATTTCTAGTTCTTCTTGCAGGTACCCGAATATTAAATTTAGAGATTAGTTATTCAGTTCTAAGTTTCCCATTTAGAATTCTAAGAAGAAACATCATATCAAACAGCATGCGACGAGATGAAGGTGTACGGATGCCAAGAACAGTCAACAATTCAGGTTTACTTAAACAGCGTACAGAAGGTATTCTTTTCCTGACAATGGCAAGAAAGAATTTAGAACTGAGTCAATGCGAGAGAGAATTGATACGCTAGCCATACTCCAAATGGTGGAACAGTACTCTATTTTGGTTGAAATGAACATTTTATAGAATATACTTAAGACTGTAATATCCCTAATCTTTGTAAACCTGTACAGGAGACCTAATAATCGCATAGCACTCTTGGTCATGGCAGCAATGTGATCAGCAAACAGAAGTCTTTCGTCGAACACAACCCCGAGATCCTTCTGAGATGGGACCTTGGCAATAGGATCATCTCCAATGAAGTAGGTAGAAGGGATTTTGCTTTTCTTTAATGAAAATGTAATGGTACAAGATTTAAAGGGATTTACTTTTAGATTCCACATGCTACACCAGTCCAGAAGATCTGAGAGGTTTTTTTGCAGTTCAATCACATCTTGAGCTGTCCTAATTTCCCGAAATAATTTGCACTCGTCAGAAAAGAGAAGAATTTTGGTATCAGATAACTCAAGATAAGACGGGAGAACATCTATGAAGAGAAGGAAAAGAAGTGGGCCTAGAATACTACCCTGTGGAACACCAGAGAGAACAGGAACAAAATTCGAAGCAGATCCAGAGAGAACAACACGTTGTTCACGTTCGGTGAGATAGTCTCGTAACAATGAGAAGAAGTTGCCGTGAATATTACATCTATGTGCTAGTTTATGAAGAAGAAGCTTAGTGTCAATGCGATCAAAAGCTTTAGTTAGGTCTAGATAGATTACATCAAGTTGTGTATTATTGGACAGAGATTTAACTGCTTCCGAAAGTAATAAAGATAGATTTGTTATAGTAGAACTGCCAGGAAGAAAGCCATGTTGAGCAGGATCTAAGTAGGGTGAAACAAATTTATGCAATCTATCTTTGATTATTTTCTCGCACACCACAGAAAGGATGGGCAAGAGAGAAATGGGTCTGTATGATGAAACATTGTTCGCGCTGCCAGATTTCAAAATAGGTAAAATATTAGCCTGTTTCCACGCTCTAGGAAAAACACCTTCACTAAAGCATCTATTTAAAAATCGTGATAAAGGGTTGGCCAGAGATTCTGTAGTATTACGTAAGAAGATTGAACTGATATTGTCAGGACCAGGAGAACGATTCAGAGGTAAAGAAGAAAAAAGATGCCTTACCTCATCAGGAGAAGTACTGAGTGAAGACAACGAGTGTGAACAAACTTGCTGAACAGGGGGAAGCTGCGTAGGAGTAGTCTGAACACAAAAATTCTTGTAGAAATAATCATGGGTGTTATGTAGATTTCTTCAGTAGAAAACTTCTCAAATAGTATTGTAGTTGCTTATAAACGGGAAGTATAGCAATTACTTGATTATCATTGATAAATTAATACTTATTTTTTTTACATTTGGTATCACAACATTTTTCAGTCCCAAGAGCCCACCTAAAACAAACCGCTGTCCGTTCCCAAATCTATTCGTTTGTAATACCTTCTTCTTATAAAAGGGAGAAGTAAATCCACGGTTTTTTAAATGGTACGCCATCCTATAATGTGAGTTGAAGAGCTCTAAAAGCACTTCTGCTTTGTTTTTTAGATCTAGGTACACAACACAAAATCCTACGCCCTCGGATTCATTGTTCAAACGAGTCTTTTGCAACCCTGATTCACTTCATCAAGATTCCAAATTGATAACGCTACGTATCTATCCCAATAATCTTCATTCTTTAGAAACTTGTCTTTCTTACTCGCACGGTTCATCTTGCACTACAGAGTGCCATATCGTACACTCTTTTAGTCTTATTGGAGGATTTGAATTTCTCGATCTTCTAAACGTTTAATCACCGGGGAGTAAAGTTCTAGTAAGCTTTCCCTCTGTAGCCAATTAGTGCAACAACTTTATTATCTTTTTTTCACCTTTCATACCTGAGACAGAATGATCAACAAGATGTATTTCTGCTGACATGAACAGACCTTGCGTGTCCATTCCATCGACTCAAAGGTTTCCTCTCAAGAGCAGAAAGCTACTCCACAAAATCTACCTGATTAATAGCCAGCAGTTAGGCTTACGAAGTGTACTGATCTCTAACACTGAACCAGTCTGTCATTTGGCCTGGTATGTATGCGAGCATATTCATGTCCGTTGACCTGAGCCATTCTAAATCACCAAGTAAATACCTTTACCAAAATAGAAGCACCAGATCGTCTGTAGAATTCAGCTTAAATGATCGCATCATATAGCGGAATATCATGGTAAAGTGCCTAAAGTACATTCCTTGCATAGCCCAGCTAAGAGCCGTTAACATTGGCCACAACAAAGTCGAAACACACAGATATGTGCTTTGATCTATACTTCAGACTGTTGTCAGGGAACATTGTATTATCAAGTTATAAAACATTCAGATATTTTACTAAGGGGAGATGTCGAGATACGTGTTGTTCTCTTCTTAAAACGAATGCAAGCAGTTAGCATGCAATACGAACCACCATTAAATGCTGAATGGCCATGCCTACTCAAGATCATTGAGAACTCACTTGTAGACTTTGCTTCGAGACTTCTACATGTGGTTATGAAGACATTTACAACCGTCCAAGGAGATTACAAAATCTAGGATATGCGATCTTTTCAACAAGGTCTGAATGAGGAAATCACTATGCAACATTATAAGAAAATGAAGCTGCATGACAAAAACCAAATTAAGAAATCTCAAAATTAAGATGGTTACATTTTCCGAACCGTTAACTTTGACTACAGTATATAGAATAGGTCATAACCGTATTGCAATTCATCCATGGGACTAAATTGAACAGGGGACTAGAAACTTCATTTGATGGCAATTAAATTAATGCTTCCGTTTTCTCACGCAGCTGATCATCTTTTCTTTGAAAAAATTGCACATCACTATATTCAACAAATGGAGGCAAATACGGTGTCAGAGGATTACAACAAATTAAAAAATCAAGGAACATAGATATTCTCGAACGAAGTTCCAAGTGATATCATTATCGAACAGTTTTTAATGAAGGCAACGAAATTTTCTGGGGGATTAACTCAACGTCAGACACAAAGTTCGCAAGATTAATTTTTCATTCCCAAATACTGTTACGATAAAAGAAGTCTACAGGATTTTTGTGGGCATCAGTTTATCATCAGAGCGATACGTTGATGGTATAGTGTGATACCGTATTTGCCTCCAGTGCTTCCATCTGTTGAGTATAGTGATGTGCAAATTTTTCATCGAAATGATGACCAGTTGCGTGAGAAAACGGAAGCATTAATTTAATAGCCTTCAAATTAAGGTTGTAGTAACCTGTTCAATCTAGTCCCTTTGGATGAGTTGCAATACGATTATGTCCTTGTCTATATACTGCAGCCAAAGTTATAAGTCCGGAAAATGTAACCGTCTTAATTTTGAGATTTCCTTATATAGTTTTTGTCATGCAGTTTCATTTTCTTGTTAATGTTGCATATTGATTTCGTCCTCCAGACGTTGTTAATAACATCGCAGATCTTAGATTTTGTCACCTTTCACAAGATAAATAGCTATCCAAAGGTTGTTTGCGAATAGGAAATCGAGACGCGAGTGAAGATTTGATTAAATCTTCCGAGTAAGAAGGAATTGACACATCAAGAACATGAGTGTATAGCATTATAGGGGAGGAGGAAGTCAGATAGATGAAATGTGATACGATATTCTTATCAAGACAATGGTATCGTGATATAATTCTAGAACTTAGATATGGACAATTTTCACCAACAGACTTCTAAAATTAATGACCTTTTTTGCTCTATGAAATGCGTGGCACTGAGTTACTAATCAAATCATACAGTGAGCTTATATGAAAGGCTTATTTGATTAGCCAACAGTTTGGTAGCTTTGTGATGACCAGTGTTACTAAATTGGTAGCGAACACAGGACATACTATACCGTAAATATTTTCCACCTAACCGTGTAAGAGAAGATCCCAAAAAACCTAAAATCGATTCTTTATTTTGCTCATCGATCAGATCACCGGTCTCAGACCCCGAAGTAAGGCTGCTTTGGAGATTAAAATATAATTGGTTCCATAGCAAATATTAAAGCATACAACCGGGAAAATATTATGAATGATAGACCAGAACATAGTGAATCCTGCTCAAATCTGTATGTAAGGCCTAGTGAGCATCAAGGATGATAATTAAATGCATATTTGGGAGCCTGGAGTGTTAACACACAAGAGACTATCTTTAAATAATATATCCGTAAGAACACAATTCTTTCGATTAAACAGTTTCTATCAGGCTAACGATGATGAACCAGGCGAGAGCTAAGAAAATTTCTTCAGCAGGAAGCACTCTCAAATAGTATTGTAGTTGCATATAAACTGGAAATATAGCAACTGCATGATTATCATTGATAAATAAATAGTAATTATTTTAAGATTTGGTATCCCAACATTTTTCAATTCCAAGGGCCCACCTACAACAAGCCGCTGTTCGTTCCCAAAGCTATACGTCTGTGATACCCTAGTCTTATTAAAGGGAGAAGTAAATCCACGGTTTTTTTTCAATAGTACGCCATTGTATAATGTGAGTTATGGAGCTCTAAAAGCACTACTGCATCGTTTTTAAGACTTAGGTACACAAACACAAGATCCTACGGCTTTGGATTCATTTTGAATTCCTTTTCTACCTGTAAGCCAATAGGAATCAAGTAATAGATTCCGACGTCCACTGCTAACTTCTAAATTTCACAGCATTGTAAGAAGAACATAAGACGGCATAAGTCGTTTAGCCATACCGGACATCTCGAAATGGAACTCTCGAATTATTGGCGCGCGTGTTGAGCTCTAAACTACAATTAAAAATCGAACATCCACGTCCAACACCAAAATTATTACCTTTATCACCGTGAAACTTACAGATCGATTTAATCTCTTATTATCTCTTTTAAGAACTTTAGAATACTATTATAATGAAGTCTAGTGACATCTCTTCTAATGTCCTCATTTAAAAGCGATTTGTAACGTAATGGATGCATTTTAAAGAAAACTTCATAAACTCGGGGTGCTTGTCCTATCGCAAGTGACCCAACAACTTGTCCATCATTGTAACGTGCTTTCTCTTTACTATACCTTATAAGCTCACCGTGCTAATCACTCTTTCACAGCTAAAGACTTCTTGTTCTGCACGTCACAGGGTTTAAACTCGAATATTCGAATTTGCGAGTCCCAAAAAACAATATGAGCTGCCGCACTTTTCCCATTTCAAGCCGCCCGCTCTCGTCGATTGTAATACATGCAAACTGATTCTACTCGTTCTAATGCAAGTATCATGGTGGATCTCGACATCTACTGTTATTATCTTTTTATTTAAATGCATCCTCATATCTACAATTAGTAATACAATTATTTCTGCAGAAATCCACAGTCGGCAGCCTTGTAGATAAATCTTGAATCTTTAGCCATATGAATGTAAATTCTCAACAAACCTTAGAGTACCGGTATTACAACGCGTAAGTCGGAATTGAAAAATCCTAATCTCACTACGCTTCTTATCAAATATTACCATCTCTGGTGGGTTGTATTGCATGCTAGCTACTTGCATTCGTTTTAAGAAGAGAACAGCACGTATCTCGACATCCCTTAGTAAAATATCTGAATGTTTTGAAACTTGATAACACAATGTTTCCTGAAAACAGTCTGAAGTATAGATCAAAGCACATATCTGTGTGCTTCATCATTCTTCTTGCCAATGTTAACGGCTCTTAGCTGGACTTTGCAAAGAATATACTCTTGGCAGTTTGCCATGATATTCCACTATGTGCAACGATCATCTATGCAGAATTCTACAAACGATTTGGTGCTTCTATTTTTGCAATGGAATTTACTCAGTGATCTAGGACGGCTCTGGTCAACGGCCATGGACATGCTCTCATACGTTCCATGGCAAATGACAGTCTGGTTCAGTGTTAGAAATGAGAACACTGAACCTCAACTGCTGGCGATTAATCGGGTACATTTACTGGAGTAGCATTCTGCTATTGAGAGGATACTTTTCAGCCGATGGAGATTACACGCAAGCTGTATTCACGTCAGCGAGATACGGTAGTGTTGAATTTAATAAATAAGATTACAGAAATACCTTTTGTTGATCATTCCGTTTCAGGTATGAAAGGTGTTAAAAAGCTAATACAATTCGTGCACTAATCTGCTACAGAGGGGAAGCTTACCAGAACTTTACTCAGCAGTGAGAAAACGTTTAGAAGATCGAGAAATTAAAATTATCTAATTAACTTAATAAGAGTGTGCGATATGGCACTCTGTAGTGCAAGATGAACTGTGCGAGTCAGAAAGTTTTTAAGGTTTTGTAACCTGAAGATTATTGGGATAGATATGTAGCGTTATCAATATAGCATCCAGATGAAGTGAGTCAAGGTTGCAAAAGACGCCTCGAAATTTTTTATAGACGCAAGTTTAACTTTCAGGCTAAGTGAAAGTTAATAGAAGAATCTATTACTTTCTTTGGGCAGCGAGACGATCAAATTCTCGGACACTATTTCCAAGAGGGGAATTTCCGGGCTTCTGGTCCAAGATGTGGGAAGTGAGCCTAGGAAGTTTTATATTTTTCAGGTGTACTTAACTGAAAATCTCCCAATCTAACCTAAGTAAAAAAAAAAAATCTGTCAATTGATTACCGCTGTTTGTTCTGTTATACCATCGCCTTATTAAAGGGAGAAGTAAATCCACGTTTTTTTTTAATTTTACGCCATGAGTTAATGTGAGTTACAATGTGAGTTAATTTTCTATAAAAGCACTACGGCTTCGTTTTTAAGACCTAAGGAATAAGGAATAAAGAAATTAAGGAATACATGGCGACGTCCACTGCTGATTTGTAAATTAGACAGCATATTTAGAAATACATAAGCCGCCATAAGCCCTTTAGTCGTACCGGACACCTCGAAATAGAACCCTCGAATTATTGGCACGATTGTTGCACCCTAAACCATAAATAAATATCGAACATCCCCGTCCAACTTAAAAATTATTTTATAATCACCGCATCACTTAGAGATCGATTTAACCCGGCAATTTTCATAGCGTTATTTATAAAGATTAAACGTTCTCGCAAATAAAAGTTTTTATTTAGGCATTACTTAATACATTTTTCATTTTATTTTGAGAAACTCATACCCCGGTACCCTGGTACTTTGGTGTCACCTACAGGTGACACTGGCAATACGTGTACAAACTGACACCATGCTAAACTTAATGGGAGTGGAAGTTTTACTGTAAGTATATATGGTTCTCGTGTATATATTTTGAATGCAACAAAACTTCAACCTATATAATAGATTGCACACTCATTACAACAAATATCCAGCATAAATTGAGGTTCAAAAACCAAAGCAGTTCATGAAACAGTTTGAAAGCCATCAAACTGAGAGTTGGTTTGCCTTTTCTGCCAACCTTGCGTTCCGATTTGAAAAAAAATCATCGATTCTCATTAGGAACTTGTACCAGCAATGCTGATGTAACCCAACCTCGCACTTTCCACACATTATAGTTCTTTTGTAGCAGAAACCGCACCTTCCGTGGGGACAATCCACAGGGTCGTGATCTTCAATACTTCCACTATTTCGCTGCTCCAGTGAAACTCTTGATGAAACAGGTGATGCACACACAACACTTTTCTTAGCACGTTTCCCATATTTTTGGCAATAGGCTTGCACTACTGCTCTCCTGAAATCACAATATGTAAATCGACTTTCAGTGATTGTGGTTCTAAATATTAGCCAAGTATTCTGCACTCTGTGTCGATTCCAAAAACAAACAGAGGGAACCACCAGTATTTACCCCGGTAACCTCTGCGCATACGGTGAAGATTTTCGTCAAACCTATCTACCCCTCCCATGTATGTGTTATATTTTTGTATAACTGACGGGCATTCAATTTGAATCTTTCTTCTTTTCGATTCGATCATTCCCATTCTTTCAACTTTCGAAATTGGGAGTTGGGAGTTACAGTTAGACGCAATAGCCACTAAACTATTATTCCACTTGACAATCGTAATGTCTTTGGTGCATTTGAATGACATGGATTCTCGATTGATTATATTTAGCAGATGTGTGTCTTCCAAAGTGCATTTCTGAGTTCTGTTTACCCTAATAGTCCCTTTTCCACCAGTGTTACGGTTTGAAAGTTCTGTTAGAAGGGGCAAGGATGTAAAAATGTTGTCAAAATACAGATTACAAGGACCTAATTCGCGAGGAAGACGTGATTGTATCTCGAGTACAACAGCAGCTCAAAAACCGAATTCGTCTTGCTTGGGTAAATGTGCAGATTTAGATCATTGATAAGGCTCAAATGTGATCAGGTATCCCTCGCGTGTAGCAGCAGACTACACTTTGTAACAAAGCGCAAATTCTTGCCATGGATATGCTGTTTGGTGCCGTGGCGACCAAAATAAGGAATCTTGGATTTATCTATAGATATATGAGATTAACTTACTTTTTCAAATTGTCATTAAATTTGTTATTTAGAATTGTAAAATTTGCCCTAACTTTCCCAAATTTGTTGTTTACTGGGAGATTTATGCAGTTTGAAAGATGAACATATTTTTCAATTTTTTTAAAAAAATCGATTTTTTCTCACTAGTTTCAACCATCTTGTTGTAAGTATCAGCCTTGATTTCCCACAGCAAACGTAAGTATTTTCGTGTCGCAATATAAACCCTAATCTCATCTGTTGTTACGTCGAGTGCGTGATTGTTTTGTGAAGCATATCTATTTGATATTTCACAAATGTGTTCAATAACTTTATCAGAAAAAAAGTTCAAAGCACTCCGTTGAAGAAACTATCAAGTCTTTGTTATGAGAAACAACTTCATCTTTGTCTCCCCGTCCATATTGGTTTGTGAAGACCTCGTGTCTTCGGGACCACTCTCTACGTTCAGAGATAAAACTGGATTGTTCAGCCACAGATATGCTCATTTGCTTCCCTTTCTTGTAAGGTACATCACCACTATTATAAACACTTTTTTTCCTGTCAGCATATTTTGTGTGTTCTTCAAGAGGAGACCTCAAAACTCTTGGCGGTAGTCGATTCATATCAGGCACATCTTCATCTCCGCTGTCTTCTTCAGTGTTATAATCATCTTCAGGAGGAATTAGAACTATTTCTTGTAGGTCAAGATCAGATTCGTTTTCTTCCAAACAGTCGAGAATTTCATGGAGTTTCAAGCTGAAAAAAGAAAGATATTTTGAATAAAGTAATACTGGAATCACTCTAACAAACAGTTATTTTGTATAAAATATCAGATGAATTCGAATCTCTAAAATTCGAACATAATATGAAATGCCTGTGGGATAAGTAGCTTTCTCAACTGAAGCAAGATATGTATTTAAAACCAAACTTTGGGTGCTTTGGATTCGTTCATATTCATTGGATATTAGGTTGAATGAAACGTGAGAAGTCTTTTTTAGTTGAGGATAGCAAAGAAATGTAAGCGAAGTGAAATAAAATCTCTAAAGAAGGTGCATATTCCTTGCGAGAAAATTCTGCACCAAATGAAAAATAAATTTATTAGTTTATTGACGGTAAATATGACTAAATAATTTCTCTCTCTTTCTCTCTCCCTCGATCACTCTCTCTCTCTCACACACACACACACGCGCGCCCAATCACACACATACACAGACACACAGAAGCACCATATTACAGGTTATACGATAGTAGTACATATTATATTCTTCAATACAAAAGTAGCTCTATATCCCAGTGTCACCTGTAGGTGACAACGGATTTTCAACTGGTCATACGATATATTAGAGTTTAGATTTCTTTTCTACAAACAAATATTATCACTAACTGATACTTGAAGAAATATACTATAACATTTATATTATACCCACTCACCTTCTGTGACTGGTAGAAGCGTCATTTCGGGCACACCTCCTCATCTTGTTAACATTCGGTGAAGCCATTCTGGAAACATCAATGCAGAAGTTTCCATTAGAGTGCCGTCGAGTTCTAATGCCACTCATTTGTTTGTTTAAGGACAGTTCTACACCATTTTACAATTGAAGTAAGTTTCAAAAAAAGAAATTAAATTACATGCATCCAAAGAAGTGGGTCACTAAGAGATCGATTTAATCTTTTATTTTTATCTTTTTTCATTTATTGTAGAATACTATTACAATGAAGTCAAGTGACATCTCTGCAAATGTTCTCATTTTAAGGCGATTTCTGACGTAGCGGACGCATATTAGAAAAAGCTTTACAAGCTCGAGGATGCTTGTCCTATCGCAAGTGATCCATTAACTTGTCCATCATTTTAACGCGCTTTCTCTTTACTATAACTTATGAGCTCACCATGATATTAATTCTTTCTCACCTAAAGACTTCTTGATCCGCACGTCACTGGTTTTAAACTAGAATATTTTGAATTTCTAAGTCCTAAGGACAATATGTGCTGCCGTACTTTTTCCATTTCAACCCAACTTCTCTCGTCGGTGGTCCTGGATGCAAAGTGATTCCCCTAGTTCTAATGAGAGTATCATGGCGGATCCTGCTATCTGCAATTAGTAATACCATTATTTGTGAAGAAAGCCACAGTCGGCAGCCTTGTATATATGCCATATGAAAGTAATTTTTCAACAGATTTTTGAGTATTACTGCGTGTAATTTGCAATTGAAAAATTCTAATCTGACTACGCTTTTTATCAAATATTACCATGTCTGGTTAGTTGTAGTGCATGCTAACTTTTTGCATTCGTTTTGATACGAGAACAACACGTATATCGACATCTCCTCTTAGTAAAATATCTGAATATTTCTGTAACTTCGTAATACAAAAAGTCTGAAAACAGTCTGAAGTATAGATCTAAGCACATATCTGTGTGTTTCGACTTTCTTCTTGCCAATGTTACCAGCTCTTAGCTAGACTATGCAAGGAATGTACTCTAGGCCGTTTGCTATGTTATTCCGCTATATGCACCGAACATCTATGCAGAATTCTTAGGACGATTTGGTGCCTCTATTTTTGTAAAGGAATTTACTTGGTGATCTAGGATGGCACTGGTCAACGGCCATGGATATGCTCGCATACATACCAGGCCAAATGACAGTCGGTTCAGTGTTAGAGATGAGTACACTTCGTAAGCCTCACCTGCTGCCAATAATTCGGGTACATTTTGTGGAGTAGCTTTCTAATCTTGAATAGATACTTTTGAGTCGATAGACAGGACGAGCAGAGAGATAAGATAGTGTTGAATTTAACATATGACTATAGAAACACTTCTTATTGATCATTCCGTCTCATTCCGTCTCAGATATAAAAGGTGTCAAAAAGCTAATGCAGTTGGTGCACTAATCTGCTACAGAGGCGAAGCTTACCAAAACTTTACTCACTAGTGACAAAACGTTTAGAAGATCGAGATGTTGAAATCCTCCAATAAGCTTAATAAGAGTCTGCGATATGGCAGTCTGGAGTGCAAATTGAACCGTGAGAGTCACAAAGACTTTAAGATTCTATAGACTCAAGAATAGTGTGATAGATACGTAGCGTTATCAATATAGTTTCTTGATGAAGTGAGTCAAGGTTTCAAAAGACGCTCGAAACTTTTTATAGACGCAAGTTTAACATTCAGGCTAAGCGAAAGTTAATACCTGTACTATTACTTTCTTTGGGCACCGAGACGAACAAGTACTCAGACACTACTGGGCAGAATAAGAGGCCTTCTTGAGCGAAGTTCCAAGTGATATTATTATCGAACAGAGTTTAATGAAGGCCGCGAAATTTTCTGGGGATTAACTCAACGTGAGAAAAAAAGTTAGCAAGATTAATCCTTCATTCCCAAATACTGTTATGTTAAAAGAAGTTCTAGAGTAGTTTGGAAGGAAACAGTATATCATCTGAGCGGCACGCCTCCTTCCTTGTTTAAAAATATCTGAATGCGCAAGAATTTTAATTCGACTGCGCTGAGTATTGCAGTCTCTGCTGTACAGAGTTTTAAAACGCACACGTAGAAGGAAGAGTTCTACACGCAATGGTGTGTACTAAAAATGACAACTCAAATCTGCTAAGCGTTATTTTCACCTTATATTTTATGGATTTAAATTAAAATTAGACACGGAAAGTGCCGAAAGACAAAAAAGAGCTTCAATGTCTTTCAAAAAGAAGAAGAATTGTGAAAGTTAGTCAGAGTCTGCAACCAACCAAAACTAATTCTGACAAAATGGTCAATATTACACATTTCTTATTCACCTGTATGGAGAAGGAAACATGTCCTACATGATATAAGCCATTTCAGCTATAACAAGGGAGCAGTTACAAAGCTTTAATATGGCAATATTTTCCCCTACTAACATAGCAGCTGTACAGTATTCAATTCGGCAGTCCCCACAACTCCAGGAGCTAAATGGTTTAAGCATGAACCCAATCGAATGAGTTGTGAGTGTCAAAGAGGATTTGCGAATTACAGGACCCACCAGCTACCATCAGCTCCAGCCGGCTAAGGTTACTAACCTATACATAACAAGTGAATCCAAGATAGGATTGTGGACGAGCCACATGTTTATATAAAAGAGCAGATATGAAATATTGGATGTTTTCTCCATTCTGCCAAGAGACTTCATGTACAAATATCACATCGGAAGACAATCTTATATAGATGATGACAACAACAGCTGTTGAAAACCAATATGTCATTGACAATGGCTTAAATGTTGATCCAATCAGTTTTCATTATTATTTTGTAATAACATCCCCGCTTTATATACTAACAAAATGGACATGAAGACGATCTTGATGTAAATATAAAATAGGTAAAAAACAAGGTATAAAACATGAAGGTGGTTTATTGTATAGTTTACATATTTTGGAATTCTTTAACACGAGTTTCTTTGGAACCCGAAGAGAAAACAAAACCGTAGCAGGACAAATCAAATTTAACGAGTTAAACAAATTCATTTAGATATCTCATTCGCGTACTACAGTACCATTCAATTGTACGTTAATAACAATTGTTTATTGTTTGATTGTTAATATGTTAAGATGTTCAACAGCAGATGATTGACACAAAGGATTTTGCCATCTGCAAGGACACTAAACATTGTGTAACTACCGTTTAGTTTTCGAAACTCTTAAAATCAAGCAAAGTTTAACCCTCTTAATAAAGATAGATGTTTCGATATGCGGTACATGCAAAGACTCCATGTACATTTTTATCCAAGTGGGGCGTAAGAATGAAAGCTCTACTACACGTCAATCCTGTTGGTTTCAACTTATTGCCCTATGTTTTATACGACACAAGGACGATCAATGCTTACTGATCAGCACCTTGATCCTTTGCGACTTTACCAAGCTGCTTTTCAGACAGAAGGCCACAAAGCTTAACAATATTCCGTAACAGTTATATTACACTTATGGTCGTAAGCTTGTAATGGATTCACATGCAGGTTATTGGCCTGAAATTCTAATAGGAGTTTTTTTAGGTAATTGGGAAGGTGGTTACCTTGTAGACCTAGGCCCGCCTCTCTTGGCCTGTGAGAAAAGTCCGGCCGATGAATTTATAAAGTTTAATGCACTGACTCGTTATAAAAAGTAGTTATACAGGTCTGGTAAAACAGGTGTGGAATACAGACATCAACAAAGTTATCAATTGACAGAATTATTTTTGTAGTTAGTTTACATTCGGTGATTTTCAGTTAAGAACACCTGAAAGAACTAAAATTTCTTATGCTTACTTTCCACACCTTGGACTAGAAGCCCTGAATTTTCTCCCTTAGTAATAGTCTTCGAGCACTTGCCCGTCTCGGTGCCCAAAGAAAGTAAAAGATACTGCACTTTACTTTTATATTAGCCTGAAAGTTAAACTTGCGTCTATAAAAAATTTCGAGGCGCCTTTTGCAACCTTGACTCACTTCAGCAAGATGCTATATTGATAACGCTATGTATCTATCACACTAACCTTTAGGGTATAGAACGTTAAAGTCTTTCTGACTCGCATGGTTCATCTTGCACAACAGACTGCCATATCGCACACTCTTATTATCACATTGAACGCCATACGCGTGCTTAGTACGAGCACGGTTTTTTTTTTTTTGTCCAAGCAGGCCAAGCACTTGCTATGGTCGCGGAAGCAAATGTTATTATATAGGATTTCTTTTTTGCATGCCAGATACGTGCAAGATGATTTTGCAGAATCTGTAGGGATACCTATGTATGCTTTTACACGTACTAGATATTGAAAGGTCTGTTCTGATGTAGGAAAGGTATATGATGGCAAACGAAAGCGAAAGAACACAACGTGGATGTGTCCTGATTGTGATGTGAGTCTATGCGTGCCAGAATGTTTCCGTGTTTATCATACCACGGCTAGGTACACTTAAGAACCTTGATAGGAATATCGTATCACATTTCGTCATTCTTACATCCTCTTCCCCTCTAATCCTATACACTAATGTTCTTGGTGTGTGAGTTCTGTTTTACTCGGAAGATTTAGTCAAGACTTTACTCGCGTCTCGATGTCCTATTCTCAAACAACCTTTGGATATTATTCTTGTGAAAGCTTCGCCACAACGATTGTGTAATGGTGAGATACACACCTTTTCTTTAGATATAAGCAGTTTAGTACCTCTGTATTTCTTCAATATTTCTGGTAAGCTAGTTCTGGTAAGCTTCTGCTCTGTAGCAGACTAGTAGACCAACCGTATTAGCTTTTAGACACCTTTCATATCCGATACGAAATGATCAATAAGAAAATTTGTATAATCTTATTTATTAAATTTAACACTACCTCATCTCGCTGACGTGAATAGAGCTTGCGTGTCCTCCCACCGACTGAAAGTTGTCTTCTCAAGTCCAAAAAGTTACTCCACAAAATGTATATGATTAATAGCCAGCATTTGAGGCATGTACCCAATCGAAAAAATGTGGTGTGTCAAAGATGATAAGCGTATTACAAGAACCCACACAGCTACCAACAGCTACCTGATAATCTTACTTACCTGTCGATAAAAAGTGATAGCAAGACATGATTGTCAACGAACCACATGTTAGTGTAAAAGAACTGATATGAAGTTTTCAAGGTTTTGTGCATTCTGCCAGAGAGTTCGTGTAGAAATGGCAGATCGGAAGACAATTTGATATAGATGATAACGAACCACAGCTGGAAAAAACAGATATGTCTTTTACAACGGATTAATTGTTGATCCAATCAGTTATGATTATTATTTTGTGATATGGCCCCGACTTATAGACATTAAAAAATGGACATAAAGACGATCTTGTTGAAACTTTAAATGAAGGTGTAAGATAAAGGTATAAAACATGAAGGTGGTTTATTGTTCTGTTATATATTTTGGAATCCTTTAACACGAACTGTTTTGGTACCCGAAGAGAAAACGAAACCGTAGCAGGACACACATAAGTTAACGAGCAAAAACCAATTCATTTTGATATCACATTCGCGCCCTATAGTATCATTCAATGTAGTAGTTCATAACAATTGTTTATTGTTTGATTGCTTATATGTTAAAATATTCAACAGCTTATGATTGACTTCGCGGATTCTGCCATTTGCAAGGACACTTAAAATTGTGTAACTGCCATTTAGTTTTCGTCCCTTTAACAATGAAGTAAAGTTTAACACTCTTAATAAAGAACGATGTTTGGTTATTCCATACATGCAAAGAGTCCATGTACATTTTTATCCAAGACAATGTCGTAAAAATGAAAGCACTACTATACGTCCATTGCATTTGGTTTCGACTTATTGCCCTAGGTTTTATACGACATAAGTATAATCAGTGCTTATTGCTCAGCACCTTGTTCCTTTGCGACTTATCCAAGCTACTTTTCAGATAGAATCCCACGATACTTAACAATTTTCTGTAACAGTTATATTAGACTTATGGTCGTAATCTTGTAAAGGATTCACATTCGTTATTGGCCGGAAAATCTATTAAGAGATCCTTAGGTAATTAGGTACGTGTATACCTTGTAGAACCAGGCCCGCTTCTCTTGGCCTCAAACTGGTTCAATTGCCACACCTAGCTGGACAAAGTCATAACCAAAAAAAACACGGCAGAGCACGTACACATGCGACATGAATCGGTAAGCAGTCACATATCCTCACTGGAAGAACTATTGTTTTGTTTAGTAGTATGATCAGCTGAAATGCATGATTGACACGTAGGGAACTTGTAACAATAGACGTATTTCTTCGGGAAGATGTTCACTGTGTTTCAGTGTGAATTTGCTAAGGCTTTTTATGCAGGGATCCGTCGTGACTAACAACATGTGCATTAAATCTTCTACTTTGTTGTGCCGAGAACTTTTCCTGGCATGATGTTCGCGGATCCTTCGACAATCTTTACTCCAAGCTTCTTATGCCTCTTCGGAAAGCTGTCCAATAAGAACCAGCGGAGAACCGACGATGTCCCATGTGTCAATACTATATGCCCAGTTGCGGCATGTAATACCAGTTATACTGGTCCACATATAATCGTGCAGTTTTCAGAGAATACATACCAAATGCCTCAAAGTTAATTGCATAACCACTAGCAATGGTACGTAAGAGAACTGCAAATCGTTTAATCAACTCTTCATTGATGACAGTGATGGACGCTGATATTGATGGATTCAGAAAAACTTGCGGGCAATATTACCTCATTGCTTGTTCCGTAGCCTGGATTCGGCACATCCATCAGCAAACCTATTTCTTCTCGAAATCGCTTCTGTAGTAAATTCTTTCTTTGATCAACATTTGGTTGATCCCTCTTTCTCACTTCTCAGGTATGATGTCCAGTCTATATACAATGTGCAACAGACACTCAAAGCACCTTATCCAGTAATGCAGACTTGACATCCCGAATTCAAACGTTGTTGTGTCAGGTGGTTGTGCTGTGGTTTTGTATGGAACGTTCATTAGCTTTGAAGATGCACCGCAGATGTAACATCGTTAATATGATTGTTTGTGATATCACTACAGACCTTCACATCTACCATTGTCAGCATTAATCTGTGTTTCACTACTATTTCATGATCATTGTAAGTGATAGTTGTTGGTGAGAGACCTTGTAGTTGCTGTTGTATCTGTGTTGCTTCTGAACGTCTTAAATCTGCTGTTACTTTCATGAACAGTAGCTTGATTGGCCGACAATAGCGTATTGGCAATCGCCTTGGATTATGCCAGATTGTCTCTTAACCATATTGTAATTTTAGAGACACTAACGAAATAACAAACAAATATGTATATTCATGTATATCGTCTTCTGTCATTTGAACTTCCTGATTGATCTCTCGCAGTATAGTACTGTTTCTGGTGATCAACGGCTCGATAGTATGATCAAGTAACGCTTGCAGCTGCACTTCCGCATATACGTCTGTGATAATATCGGCTGGGTAGAAAGCTTTCTTTGCCTCTAACAGTTTATAGTATGTCGAATAGATATTTGCATTGTGAACTTTTGCCCGGTTACGAACTAACTAGTGTTGTTTCTTTGTCAATTTCGCGTCAACATATAATGCTAATGCCTCACCATTTGTAATCTTAATTGGTACTGTCGTCTCTGGACTCTTGTACGCCTTATTGATTCGCGATCCCTCGTGGGTGACACATCAATCTCTTTCACAATATAAGAAGCATCACGTTTTTCTTTTGCACGTAAACCCATTTGCGCTGCATACACTAACTCTTCAGTTGTCGATGTTGTACTAAAGACTGCAACCGTCTTCTCCTTGTTTTCTCACTTGCTTCTTCAAACAGTTTTCTTAGACGCCCTACAGGTGTTCTCGGTGTCACACCTATACTAAATGATACTGGTCATCGTAATGTCGCTTGATTCCATACGTTTGCAGAAAGCTCCACTGTACTATCAAGCCACTTACCATATTTGATTACAAAGTTATTCATTGCACAATGACATTTTTGCTATTTCTCTTTGACATGTATACAAAAACTATCTGTAACCTTTCTGACGCACTCTGCTAAATCCTCATCACAGTTTTGTAACCTTAATTTGTCCATTACACAGGTGTAAAAACTATTGGTTCTCTTGCAGCTATTGGGTTCACCTCTCCAGGCGTCGAAGAAGACTCGTTGTGTCAGTGTACACTCCATTTTTGAAAGTACAAGAAGCAACAATTATGCAAACATTTGCACATCATAGTTATTATGCACACACTACAATCATTACTCTACTCATCTATAGTCATTAGAACCTGGAAACTGGTGGAGAATTGGTTTTACGCGTCAGTTCATTATAACTATTCCTAAGTACAGTATACGTTCTTTATTCGCCAGTGTTTCCCATCACGACATAGCTCAACCACAAACCCACCACACACCTCATTCATGTCACATGCACGTCATACCTTCATCTAAAGTTGTTACTCTATATTTCTGGCATTGACCAACAGCTGTCTATGTTATATGCTGCAGACGTAAGATCTAGCACAAAAACTGTCGATTAGTTGATTCTACATTATATACAATTAATCTTGTTCGTCGGATCCGACATACTACCCATTTGTAATTTGGCACCTTAGTGGTCTTTTCCCACCACTTGGGAACTTGCCCCACGAATTCCCATCGTTTTCTCACTACTTCTCAGAACTCGGATTTTTACATTTTGTCCAGCTAGATGTGGCAATTGGACCACTGCGGGCCTATGAGACAAGACCGGCCCATGAATTACTATAGCTAGCGGTGTAAACCACTGATTCGCGATAGAAAGATGTTATGCAAGTCTGGTAGAACAGAGACAGCAACAAAATAATTGACCATTTTTTTTTTACTTAGGTTAGATTGGGAGATTTTCAGTTAAGTACACCTGAAAGATATAAAAATTCCTAGGTTCACTTCCCATATCTTGGACCAGAAGCCCTGAAATTCCCCTCTTGGGAATAGTGTTCGAGAATTTGATCTTCTCGCTGCCCAAAGAAAGTAATAGATTCTGCTATTAACTTTCGCTTAGCCTGAAAGTTAAACTTGTGTCCATAAAAAATTTCGAGGCATCCTTTGCAACCTTGGCTCATTTCATCAAGATGCTATATTGATAACGTTACGTATCTATAGACCTATACAGGCCATAAAACCTTAAAGTCTTTCTGGCTCGCACAGTGCATCTTGCACTACAGACTGCCGTATCGCACACTCTTAATAAGCTTATAGGAGGATTTGAATTTCCCGATCTTCTAAACGGTTTCTCACCGGTGAGCAAAGATCTGGTAAACTTCCCGTCTATAGCAAATTAGTGCAACAATTTTATTAGCTTTTTGACACCTTTCATACCTGAGACAGAAGGATCAACCAGATGTTTTTCTGCTGACGTGAACAGACCTTGCGTGTCCTGTCCATCGACTCAAGGTTTTCTTCTCAAGAGCAGAAAGTTACTCCACAAAATCTACCTTACAACAGTTGAGGATTACGAAGTGTACTTATCTCTAACACTGAACCACACTGTCATTTGCCCTGGTATGTATGCGAGCATTCTAGAAATATTCTAGATCACCAAGTAATTTCTTTACTAAAATAGAAGCAGCTGTAGAATGCTGTAGAATTCTGCAAAGATGATCGCATTTTATAGCGGAATATCATGGCAAAGTGCCTAGAGTACATTCCTTGCATAGTCCAGCCAAGAGCCGTTAACATTGGCACGAAGTAAGTCGAAACACACAGATATGTGCTTAGAACTATACTTTAGACTGTTTTTAGAGATCATTGTATTACCGACTTACAGAAACACTCAGATATTTTGCTAAGAAGAGATGTCGAGATACATGTTTGTTGTTCCCTTATCAAAACGAATGGAACCATACAACCAACCATACATAGTAATATTATAAGGGGTGTAGTCAGATTAGAACGAGTGGAATCAGTTTGCATGCAGTACAACCGGCGAGAGCGGTCGGTTTGAAATGGGAAAAGTACGGCAGCTCATACTGATCTTAGGTCTTGAAAATTCGAAATTTTCGAGATCAAGCCCTGTGACGTGCGGAACAAGTAGTCTTTAGCTGAGAAAGAATGAATATCATGGTAAGCTCATAAGGCATAGTAAAGAGAAAGCGCCTTAAAATGATGTACTCCCATGCGCAAAAAAAAAAAAAAAAAAAAAAATTGCGAATACTGTAACTCACGATTTTCCGTATTTATTCCTTTTTCCTTACGTTTATGGGTAAAATTGAGTTATTAGTATGTGGTGATAATAGAGAGCAATCCATCTAAGGAGATATTTCCAAAAAATATAATAAAATAATAGAAATATAAACAGAAAACAAAATTATGCTCCGTTTTGTGTATACTGGCAACGATGATTTCTAGGTATTTTTTCAGTAGCACAGCACGATTGCGGAGGGAATTCAGTAGGGGAGTCGAGGAGATGGATCAAGGAACTGGATAGTGGACTAAAATGTTGCATTTATTGGTTAAAACCTAGTGTAGATTGCCTGCCAAATATAAATTAGTTTCTGTAACTAAGATGTCGTACGAAAATATAGAATTAAACAGAAAAACTCTTATGTTAAGGTTCGAAGCGATACGCACCATGGTTATGAAGATTATTTCTTAAGAAAAAAGAACAAATACAACATACCCTCTGTGGTTAGGTGGATAGAGAGGCGGACTCGTAGTTATTTTATTACTTTGACACCACATCGAATCCCATCCTATCCCATTGTTTTTTTTTTTTTTACAAAACATTATAATTTTTATGTTAATAAGAACCGAAGCAATATACTAAGGACAACTTATTGATATCCAGGATTACAGTATTATTGGTAATAGTTATTGTTTTCAGTTCATGTTGTTGTATAGCTTCTCTCACCCTGTTTTCTTGGGAAAATAAAAATTTTGTCTCCAACAAAATGTAAAGGATATATACGGACAGAAAAAGACATCTTAATATCAAACGTGATTTATTGTGATGAAATGGACTAGTTTGCCATAATAAAAAAAAACTAAAGTAAATTACTGAAGTTGACTTCCCTTTAGCTTTTAGCTAAAAAAAATATTTTTTTTGTTTATAAGACTATACTTTATGAGGCAAGGTGTGTGATTATACCCACAAATTTAGCTAGGGAGTGAAAGATAATCGTTTATACAAACATTTTACAGGTTCAGGTGCGTGAAACACCAACACCATGGTCTCGCTTATCCGACCATCCTTTGTTACACATTCCGTATGATCCGATATATCATTGCAGAAAGCACCAATCGGCAAGAAGAACTGCAAGTTGTGGTCTTAATCTATTTTTCATGCTCTGGAGTATATCGCCTAGCGCGCCCGTCTACACGTTGACTCATACATCTATCATTCAGTGCAGACACGTATCCAGGTTTTCTATTCGGAGGGGGCCCAACACGAATCCTCGTAACCACGTAATTCTAATGTTTTAAAAATATCAATAATAATAATAATAATAATAATAATAATAATAATAATAATAATAATAATAATAATAATAATAATAATAATGCAACAGTTCTGTATTTCTCCTAAACTTTTTCCTACTTTTCATTTATAAACCGGTTTACTTTGGAAACTGCATTATAGCACAAAGAAAATGAAACATATTTTCGAGAGAAATGTAACTAAAGAAAACTGTCTGCTACGTATATCACATAACAAAAATAGCAAGAAGACATTGAGTGTATCGTCCTAATATATTAAAGTTAAAAACAGAACGGAAACAAAATGTTAATCCTATTTAATTCCTGTTCTTTAATTCCAAATGGTATAATGGCATTAATGTATGTTCTTAGAATTATAACAAGACAACAGCACATTGCCCAAAGTTTGGACACTGACTATTAGTAAACTGATATAAAAGAATCTCAAAAGGGTAAAAGCATGTTTATTAAAAAGTGCTTGAGTTTCAGAGGGGGACAGCCCTCAGGCCCTCACGCTGGATACGTCCCTGATTCAGTGCAGTGCAGTTATTTGTAGTGTTGTAAATAGAAAAAAAACGGCTCGTATTTTTTCAGAAATGTACGTTTTTTTTAGAAAAAAAACATTGCCTCTCGTTTTTTTTCTAAATTTCGTTTTTTTTCAAATAGTCATTTGTAATGCATCTTACGTCTATTTAAGTATGAAATATTTTTATGTAGGTGTAATCACCGTAAAATGCAACATAAATTAAACGCTAGATACTGATACGCTACAAATATTTTACAATTTACACGAATACCATACCTATTAACAATTCGGGTTTCAGCAGTTTTCATCAATATCAACTAAGAAATAAAAGTAGAAATGGAATTTTGTTTTTTCGTGAATGCAGGCCTTTAATAAGTACGAAAATAATGTCACGAACAGTATAAAATTCCAATAATTTGACTAAAGATAGAAACTAATACTAATTTGCCTAATAGTATTTTTCTAAATGTCATATATAAATAATTTGTCGACTAGATATATATGATATGCAGAGCCGGCTCTACCACATATGCAGTGGCGTATTTACGATTTTGTTTCGGGAGAGGCTTTGCTAACTTTCGGGGGCATTTGCCTGAAAATGTGAAAATTCTTCAAAATATTTCATATACTTTACTATAGTAAGATTTCGGGGGGGGGGGGCTTAAGCCCGGAAGCCCCCTAAATACGCCACTGTATATATGCAACACGTGCATTTGCGTGGAACGGCAAGCTTGGATGGTACGACAAATTCTGTCATAAGTATATTATTTAAATTAAATATTTCTTGTTGGAAACAGACTTCATGATGATGATAGTTACATTTACTAAGCTGACCTTCTATTTGAATACAACATTCATAAATTATGTTTAGGTTGCATTAGTTTAAGGCCACATGGACAATGCTAAAACAAATGGTCGAATAAATCCGAGCACAAATTGCTTGATTGTTGTCAACTGCAAGAATTCAATTCTCGAATAGTAGCGAATATCCATTTAGTAAGTTATCACAGTTTTGATATGAAAGTAATCTTGTTTTTGTCAGAAGCAAGTTCCTTATCATTGAAGATAGAAACAAGTTTTTTTTAAAAATGTTAGAAGATGTAGAAGAAGAATCAAGAAATAAAGATAAAAGAGCTAGTTGCACTGGAATTGCAAACTGATACATTGAGATTGAAGCTCGATAGTGATTTCTATAAAAAGGATTACCATCTTTCCTCTGCTTTATCTTTCACTATCATAATAGATTAACATTTAAAGAAAAAATCAGACACAACGGAATTGCATTTTTAGTAAGTATTTAAAAACTCCAGCTTTCTGAGTGCGACTGCACTTACCCTCACGTTTGTTGTTCATGCTGGAGTAGCATACTTAAAATCATGACTTCTAAGATTTGTTGTTTCTGGAGAAAGGGGGAGGCGACAAATTGACTAGGACCTGAATATAGGATGACTCAATTTGAAGTAATGCAGGGTGTTTCAAAATTAATATTAGGGTTTTGAAACTTTGTAGTATCTATTACAATTAACTTACAATTATAAATATATCAAATGAAAGAGCAACTCAAACAGTTTTGTACACACGCATGTACATGCGTTGTTTCTTCTATCTGCCGTTAGAAAGAGCAAGTAGCAAAGATGAAGACTAGAGAGCAGAAAGCTTTTTGTTTTAATAAAGACAGAAGCTGTACAGTGCAACCGTCTGTGTGAAGAATATTAAGGAGACGCTTGCAACTACGTCTTTATTGTTTGCAGTTGCTACAGGTCTAAAGCCTACAGACTACGGTTTACGTGCCAATTTTGAAAGTGAAATATTATTGCATAACAATGAAGATTTTCTGGATCGTGTCGTCTTCAGTGATAAATCGACTTTTCACCTAAGAGCTAATGTGAACACTCATAATATTTGCATCTGACCGTCAGCAAATCCTCAGGAGATGGTACAATTGAAACGAAACTCCCCTAAATTGAATGTGTTTTGTGCCATATGGCGGAAAGTTTATGGGCTTTTCTCGCCTATCGACTAGATGTGTGCCGTGTGACGAATGAATCTCACATTGAACACTTGTAGCAAAAACTGTTTGAGGTGCTCTTTTACTTGATGCATTGCTTATAATTGTACGTAAAATGTAATAAGTACTACGAAGACTTAAAACCCCAAAATTTATTTTGAAACACCCTACATTTCTCACCAACAGTGTTGGAACTAAGATGTAAAAAGGAGAGAAAATTTTCCTTATAAAGTTATTGTTTACAACGATATTATTATTAGTCGAGACTATAACTACAACAATAACACGAGTTAGTAGTCAAAAAATGTAATCAAATGTATACTCGGTGGCCCAGGTGGCCAAAGTGGCACACACAGGTGTGTCACTTGTTTAATCCGCTCAAGTGTGGACACTAATTAAGATATCAGGATATTATTCTTGCAAAATGTGGTTGGTTTATAGTTTATCATATTAATTTCTTTTTCTTCTGGTGTCGAATTTCTTTCTCAAATTTCACCCCAGTGAAAAATTCGAGAATTTTCTAATTTCGAATTTCCTTTACTTTTTTTTCCTGTAGCTTCCTTCGTTGTAGAAAGACATCCTTAAGACTGGCCAGGTAGATACCTCGGATGGATACCTAACTGTTGACATCAATTGGACGGGCCTGCGCGCAGTGTTGCCATTTAGGAAAATTAAAATTCTCCTATATTTGAACAAAAAATTAGAAATTTTTGTTTATAAATCCGTACCTGTACGTCCGAGTGCAAGTCAACTTACGCCAATCGAACATTTGTCCTTACTTAACAAACGAAAGTACAGATCGTTACAATGGGGTAATTAGGGGGCGCACGTAAAATTCGTATTTAGGTTCTAGCCCTTGATTTTTCTAGTTTTCCCTTACTTTTTTGTTTACCGTAATATATTTTTGGTAATTAGAAGCTTTATTCCTTAAATATCGCCATAATACTTGTACGATATATCAGTGGTGTACCAATGTTTGATTTAAGATAGTTTGCGTCTGTTTGGTAGGGTGTTGCCAGCTACAGAATATTTTAATTCCAGATTTTAGGGGGAAATTTTGGAAAAATTATATGTTTTGTCTCTATTATTTCCCTCTTGTTGGCTATATCGGAACAAACGTACCAGTGTCTGGAAGTCTCGTCTTTGCTCTACACCATGCACTATAGAATGTTTCAATAGAATAATTAGGGGAAGTACGGTTGAGGTTTACAGTGGACCTTGTCCTCTAATTAGAAAGATAACTGTGATTTTTTTAAAGGTAGAATGAGATATTTTTAATTGACATGCTTACTTTATTAGGTATCGTCACAATACTTGTAGGATATATTAGAGGGATACCAAAGCTTATTTTAAGATAGTTTGTGTGTGTCTGATAATAGTGTTGCTAACTACAACAAATTTTAATTCCAGATTTTAGGGGCAAATTTTGGGAAAAATTCCCTTTTTTATTTCTATTATTTCCTTCTTGCTGGCTACATTCGAACAAATGTACCAGTGTGTAACAGCCTCATTCTTAGCCTACACAGCACACCATAAAAAGTTTTACTAGAATAATTAGGGGAAGTACAGTTGAGGTTTATAATAAACCATGTTCTGGAAATGGTAAGAAAATGGTGAATTTCTGAGGTAGAATGAGATTTTTTTTAAATTTCATGCTTACTTTGTTATATATTCCCATGATACTTGTAGGATATATTGTTGGAGCACTACGGTTTATTTTCAGATAGTTTTCGTCTATCTGATGGCAGTGTTTCCAGCCAAAACAATTAATTTCCGCTATTAGGTGAAAAATTCGGAAAATTTCCCTTTTCCCCTCTATTATTACCCTCTTACTGGCTACATTGAAACAAACGTACCACTACCTGAAAGCTTCCTCTTTGCCCTATAGAACGCACCACAAAAAGTTTCAATAGGGTAATTAGAGAAGCTGTACCCCGGTATATTTGATTTTTGCTTCTGTGGCGTAAAAAGTGTCAAAATTTAATGTGTATGACAGAATTTTTTCTTTTCCTCTTTGAATGGAAGCCAGCGACTTCAGGACTTCACTGTACCTTGTTAACACACCAAATATTTATTTAGGTGACTTGAACCCATATAGCAGCAGTGGTACTAGATACAAAAAATTTTTGAAATTCGGTTAGGGATTTTTTGTAAATTTTCACCCCTATATTTCCCTCAATAATTTCCCACCCGTTGGCAACACTGTAATACAACTTACACCAAAACATAGCCACATCCATTTTCTTAAAAACAAGGCCTTAACCATATCAATGGAATGAATAGTTTTTGAGCAATAAGTGACTAACTGGGAATGTAGGAAAACGCCAAAATTGACCTGGGGCCGAAAGGAATAATCACACAATTTTGCTCGTATAGGTTCAAAGAAACAAACGATTTGTAAGTTACGAGGGCTTCGACTCAAGTTCTGTTGATTATTTCAATAATCTGCAACATAAATCAATAAATAATAGTTGCCAGAAAAAAAACAGACTTTTGAAAAAAAACATGAAAAAGAACGATGTTTTTTATTGAAAAAAAACTTCACAGAAAAAAAACCGTTTTTTTACAACACTAGTTATTTGTTATTAAACATTATTATTAGATGTGTAATATGTAAAATTATATCAAAAGTTTTATTTTTAACAGGTCTTTTCTTAACACATCCATATTATCCAGCGCTCTGCCTGAATGTTTATGTCGGATAAGCGAAATTCTACTGCATTTCCAAAGCTAGCACATACATGAACTACAATTGTATTGTCCTAGAACAGACAATAGTGTGAAATGCTTATATTAAAAGGCTGGAATAAAAAATAAATAAATACTGTTTTGGTAGCGTGAGAACAAATTAAAAACAATTCAATATATTTCCTAGGTATTAGATTATCATCTTATTGTGTCGATATGTATTCTTTTTTTAAACATAGTTTTAAAAGTCATACCATTCTCAATATTCCTAAGGAAATCGAAAGAA
This sequence comes from Thermobia domestica, assembly GCF_964235325.1. Lineage (NCBI taxonomy): Eukaryota > Metazoa > Arthropoda > Insecta > Zygentoma > Lepismatidae > Thermobia > Thermobia domestica. Next base: position 123,220,142 of record NC_137468.1, read on the forward strand.
AAACTCCTATGTGCCTCTTGAGGCAAAGCGGCTTAAGTGCGTGGTCTGAAACGTTAAGGTATATATAGAGTACCCGTACTTCAAAAATGCAAATCCGAGACGCTACTAAATTACGAGAATCTTTGAAATGCTTAAAATTGAAAGAAGTGTTGAATACTAATTTACTTTTCTCCATTAGATAGAGTTGTTCAAGCATTACGTTATCACATTTTTATTCCTTTCACTAGACCTTCTTCCAAGGGCGCCGATTTCTCTGTAAATTTTTTTTCTGGGAGGGCATTCAAATGCAGACGATATATATTAGGATTTTAAGGCAAATTGCATTCAAATTATGCCAAATATTGTATATTCATAAATACAAAGGGGCCCGGCCCCCTAGGATCGGCGTCCTTGCCTTCTTCCTAGTTAAGCAAACGTAAGCAGATGATTTATTCCCTTCCCCTGGTAAGCAAAATTGTTTTTGTTTCTCAAGATTTGTTGTGTTTCGATAAATAAAAGCAGGAATTTCCAGATTACTTAACCATCTAAATGAATGTTCTCACTTACAGCCATCCCGTCGATTCGCTTTGCCTAGGACTAAAATAAATTAAGGGTCAATAATGAAAGAGACATGTGGATCGAAGGTCTTTCTTGGTTCGAACTTTGATTTTTTCAAATCCATGATGGGAAATTATATTATGTGTACAATTTTCGAAATTAATAGTATACAATCGTAAAAATATCTTACAAAACGATGGTTTATTGCAAAATACTTTCACTCAAAGAATAAATTACAAGTAATAAACTTGTTACTTTTCCTGAAGAGTCTAAGTCTTGAATGAGACAGAGGCTCTTCAGCGTAGTGCTTGGAAAGATTGCCTCACTTGTTCTACCTTCCCGTGACTCAGCCTTGATTCGACTTGATCCTAAACGGATTATTCAGAAGTCGAAGTCGGAAGATGTTTCCCATTTTTCCCAAACACTCTTGGTCGATTACAATCTGCCTCACTTGTGAGGGGACAACCCCATGCCGTAAGCGTCGGTGGACTACCGATAGGCAACTAGCGACAGGTCCCCAAAAATTGGTGGTCCCGCAGCCAAAAATTGGTCCCACTTCCGCTTTGAAAACTATACCACCACTGGCAGAGAAGCGACGTAACGCCAACGAACCACAAAATTGTTCCTCTAAAATACGTTAAATCGCCTTTGCATTAAGGTGAGTCTACAAACATTTTTTAAAAAAAGTAAAAATAAAGTGCCCTGAGCTGGGCGTGAACCACCAATCTTAGTGTTATTAGGTACGTGTTCTTCCGAATTCGCCACGGAGGCGATTGTGAAGACACAGCTTGTAGAGTGATAAATCGTTGAAGTATTTTTAATATTTCTAATCAGAGTGCTCCATTAACCGTCTATATTTGACGATAACTGTTTGGAATCAGATCAAATGCACTCGTCATGTAATTTTATAACAAAATGGCAAGTGTCTATTTACTTTTTTCATAGTTCTCACATATTAACTTGCTAGTGATCGGCGACAGTTGCCAACTAAATTCATACAATTATACGCACCCATCTCAAGATTTTTCACTTCATGATGTAAAGGCAGGAGTTACTCTTGACCCCCGGAGCTCAAGTATTGTCCTTATAATAACAATTCGTCAGGGAAAAGTAATATATAATAATAACCGCATGCACATGACTGGGATAGTTCGTGTTGGTTCCTTTGCGATTCTCCGTGACAAATCAAAGGAGCGGGGATCAAAATGAATTCCTCGCTGTTACGTGGTGGTAACTTCAATATCCCCGATTCTAGATATCTGCTTCGACTCGACGAATCCCTGCCACTAGTGGCACACTAGCGGCAATCCTTCGACGCGTCGCTATATTGACGATCGCCATTTACCAGCAAGTGGGCCACTAGGTGTCGGCGACGTTTACGGCATGGAGAAGCTAATAAACAAACAAACCAATAAATAAATCTAAAACCTTATAAAAATGTTTTCCCAAAATTTACATCTAGCAAAATCATTTGTTGGTAATCCAGAACTGCAAATTCACCTGTATTCATAATTTACTTCTATCGTAGTTTTCATATGAGAATAATGTGTCTGAAACTGTAACACAGGTCATTAAGACTTTTTTTTTTTTTGCTTTAGTCAGATTTAGCAGTTTTACTTAGCAGTTAGTCAATTTGGATCTGTGATTTTAGAGTTTTAGAGATTTCCTTAAATTTTTCATTTCTACAACAGTTGGCAACTAACACCATTAACGTATCTCTTTCGATATTTCCATAGGCAATGGCTTGGTCACTCCCAGTATATTTCATACAAACAACTACGGTGTCTTACTCCATTAATCCGAACTACATTTAATATCCAACAACTCTGTACATTTTCTCTTAAATCTGCAAACTTTCTACTAGGTTAAAACTGAGTATTTTCTATTTTCTTCATTTCTTGCTAAAACGAATGTGTTCTTTAGACAACCTGAAATGATGACTCTATATTACATTATGTTGCATAGGGCATTTTATGTAGCATATCATTTGACAGTTGGACACTTTCTTCGTATATTGAAAGCAACAGGGATTAAGTCCTTCTACACTTACATGAGAAGTAAACAAACTATTTTTAATTCGTGGAATTGTGCCAATGCACTAGGTCCAGAGAGTTTTTAATTTAAGATTATTATTATTATTATTATTATTATTATTATTATTATTATTATTATTATTATTATTATTATTATTATTTTATTGACTTAGGTTTTCCTGAATATTAAGCAATATTTCACAAAAAGCTGGTATTTTTAAACAAATGTGTTCGATATCAAGTTTTCATAAAGTAGTCACTCTCTCCTATAAATAATTTCACAGGGGCCGCGGTGGCTCAGTGATAAAGCGTTCACCTTTGGTGCATGGGATCCTTGGTTCGACCCCAGCTCGCACCAAGTGAATTTTGTGGTGGACAAACACCATGTGCATGGGTTTTCTCGGGGTTCTCCCGTTTTCTCCCACTTTCTTCATTCCACCATTTCATTCATTTCTCATCATCTCCGTGTCCTTTAGCCTAGTCGGTATAACCATGGGTCGTAAAACTTAAAGATTTGATCTCAAATAATTCCAACCCAAACAGTTGCAGGAAATATGTCATTTCGAATAAAACAAACTACTCTATAAAATTCTGAGTAATTATTATTTTTTAAATATACAATTCTAGCGGACCTTATTTCTAAATCGAAAGGTAAGAAGACTAAATTCACTCTTATTATTATAGATTAATTTCAATTAAAGCAGTTAAAATAGTTGGGGAAAAATTAGAAAGCCATACCCTATATTACAGTGTGCCACAACCGGATAGCAGGCACACTGGCGTGCCCAGCAAATTACAAGAATATTTGTCGAGTTTATTTTATTTATTATTATCAACGATTCTCCCATGGATCAGCTGTCTGTATACAGTTAAACAAACAAGTATCACATTGAGGGAATGAGTGTAATTATTTACTTTAATAGTAATAGAAAGGTATATTTTCTTGTATTTTCTACCGGGAATAACTGCATCCGGTCTAGAAAGCTGGAGCTAACAACGAAGGAACCCGATGTGCCAAACACACACCACTCTATAGTCATGAGTGCCACAAGTCCTTTTCTACGTCTTGGCACCCTAAAGGTTGTTGCCTTCAAAGAGAGAGAGAGAGAAATAACTTAAGTCTATTGCACTTCCATGCTTAAATAAATACATTATGTAAATAACTGTTTCGTTTTCTGTTTTTATTATTATTATTATTATTATTATTATTATTATTATTATTATTATTATTATTATTATTATTATTATTATTATTATTATTATTATAAATTTCTTAGGAAGTTGACTGCCATATGTATGCACACCGCTCTCCCGTGCAGCGCCTCGTGTATGATTTTCCATACATAAACTATATATTCCAAGTTTGTTGTGTTCTTTCTATAGGTGTGTTTGTAATTAGATGCATATGGCGTAGAAGTCAAAATTTAATGTCCACGCTACGTATATGCAAAACCATACACAAAGAAATTTATGAGCAAAGACATTTATGGCGCCAAAACAAAGGGCAAAAATAAAGAATTACTGACGGATTGTTGCCCGTTGTGCTCAGGTATTAACGGTTAACAGTGTTAAATTTAAACACATAGTTTTAATTAAGCACGAATTTAACTTATAGAGTACAGTGCGGAAAGGCTGAGGAGTTTGCTAGGATTGTTACAATATCGAACCCCGTAAAATGTACTGCAAACCGGTCCGCAAGCCCCCCGTAATGTTCAACAGATGTTGTGCATTAATGCTCATTTAAATGCAAACCTATATAGACCTACACACTTCAATACTAAACGAAGGTGCAGAGACTATTCATGAGTTCCAGTATTAAACTCTCTCACCCAATGTATTCTCCTAACATGTCTCCCAGCGATTACAATATTTTTTGGTATCTCAATCACTTCCTAGTAGGATAGCTTTAACTAGAGACCACTGATAACCTGGTATTGGATGTTTCACTTTCTTACCTTTGGAGTTGACAGTCATGGGTTGGACTTTTACACGCAAATACCTAATATTAACAACGTTTCTTCTAGAATTTCGTAATATTGTATTATTTCTTTGTATTATTCATTAGCTTGGTTACACTTGTTTAAACACTTTTCTCTTTGCACATATTCCTTAACGTTGGATAAAAATACACTAGCTCTCACCGGGAATCAAATCCAGAACCAATGCACTTGAACCATTTGGCCACAGCAAGGCACATTTAAAAAGAAGTTTCGATTTTCTTAGGAAAATTATGAGTGGGTGTAACATTTAAAAATATATTTAAGAATGGGTACGGATGAAACGCACTGAATTTTCTCGCTCGAATTTCTTAAACTGACTCGTGTTAGGCTGCAGCTATTACTGAAACATTTATTTGGGAAATGCGAATAAAATAATGTGTTTTAGAAAACTTTCTTCGAAGCAACTTACGTCCAAAAGTAAAGTACCCATTCGTCATATTTCTGTTAGAAATAACTTATGCCATACATTAGAATTATTAAGCAGATAATTGTGTGAACTATGAGCAAAAGCCAGGCACGTAGCCAGGATTTCATAATAGGGGGGGTCCGTGACCAAATATTGCGGTTATCACACCAGGGACACGATCATTCTAAACTAGTTTACTGGAAACATATATTTGTTCGTTTAGCCAGGATTTCGTAATGGAGGGGGGGTGCTTGACATGTAATTACTCTCGTTACACACCAGGGACTCGATCAATATAAACTATTTTATTGGCAACATACCCATATTGGTTTCTTAGGACAATAAAATAAGAATATGTTAGTAAGTATTTTAAAAACGAACTATGAAGATTCTCGAGTAAAAGAATGTAACAAAAAGTATTGAAAAAGATATAATATTCCGAGTTTCTGAAGTTTTTCTGAGAGTCTATCTGATCGAACCGATTTATCGATCGTCATTTGTAGTCCATAGGATTAGTATGGATACAGGTGGAATTCGGAATGCTCCATTACAATAATATCAATTTTCAACTTGACCCCCCCCCCCTTAATTTCCTCCACACAAACCTCCTCATAAGAGTAACTAAATTCTTGCTGTAACTTTATATTTTTAACATTGATTCTTCTTTTTCTCGTTTCTTTGTTTCATCCTTCCTTAATTTTTACATTTCTGGTTCCGAAGGGGGGGGGTCCGGACCCCCCGGACCCACCCCTTGGCTACGTGTCTTCAAAAGCGTCTGAGTACTTTCTGAGAAAATCGTTAAAAAAGTCATCCCGAAGAATAAAATATCCCTTGTATATATTTTCAGGACAAACGAGTTATGCTATTTATGAAATACGAACAAAATTGCCAGAGTAATTATCGACAAAATCGTAGGGTAAAACTTGCTCCGAAAAGTAATATACCACTTCTAGCTTTTTAGGATGACGGAATTATACCATATCGTTAGGTTATTTATGTAACATTTAATTATGAAATATGAACAAAATTGGGTCAGGCGTTAATGGGAAAATCGTCGAAGAGTAGGCTAAACTACCTCTTCTGAATGTTTACAGGACGAACGAGTTGTGTCATATTGTCAGATTATTAATGATACATTTATTTATAAAATGTGACTGAGAAAATTGTTCAAAAAAATGCATCCCATACAGTAAATTACACCTTACGTATTTTTTCAGAGCAATGATTCATACTATATTTGTAAAAATACAAACAAAATCTTTACAGCCGTTTTTGAGACAATTTAATGATTTTAAATTTTCATCCTTCAGTAATCTACCCTTATTTCTAGGTGTCGGAGGATATAGAATTTGAAACGATAGTGTTATGAACACAAATCTCCGGGTGTAGATGAAATTCCGGCTGAGTTAATTTTAGCTGGGGGCGAAAAATTGTGGAACAAGATACACAAACTCATTCTCCTTATATGGAACAAGGAAGAATTGCCACAAGAGTGGAAAGAATCAATCATTGTTCCAATTTACTAGAAAGGCGACAAAACTGTAATAATTATCGAGGCATTTCCCTTCTATCAACATCCTATAAAATCCTTTCAAATATTCTGTTAGCAAGACTCACCGCATACGCAGATGAAATTATTGGAGATTATCAGTGCGGATTTAGACGAAATCGATCAACTATCAACCAAATATTTACCATTCGCCAAATACTCGAAAAAAAGTGGGAATACAATACCCCGGTACATCGACTATTTATTGATTTTAGAAAGGCGTACGACTCGGTTAGGAGAGAAACATTATACAACGTCCTTACAGAACTTGGAATACCGAGAAAGCTAATTAGATTAATTAAGATATGTTTAAATGAATCCCAAAGTAAAGTCCGGGTAGGAAAATTTTTGTCCACGAGCTTTCACGTCGAAAATGGCCTGAAACAAGGAGATGCGTTGTCACCATTATTATTTAACTTCGTTCTGGAATACGCTATAAGGAAAATCAAAGATAGCAACCAGGGCCTACAGTTGAACGGTATTGACCAGGTTATGGCATATGCTGATGATGTAAATTTAATAGGGGATGATAGGAGAACAATAGAAAGAAATGCAGAGATCTTATTAAACTCTTGCAGGGACATGGGTTTAGAAGTAAATACAGAGAAAACTAAATACATGGAAGTGCGTCGGGACCGGAATAAAGCAAATTATGGATGCGTTAAAATATTAAATAATACTTTTGGTAAAGTGGATAGTTTCAAATATCTAGGATCAATATTAAGAGAGGGAAATCATATTCACGAAGAAATTAAATGTCGACTCAAAGCAGGGAATTCGTGTTACTATTCGGTTCAAAATCTCTTGTTGTCGCGAATTCTGTCGAGGAATTTGAAGCTTAAAATATACAAAACGATTATTATGCCTGTTGTTCTGTATGGCTGCGAAACATGGTCACTTACTCTGAGGGAAGAACATAGACTGAAAGTATTTGAGAACAAGATCCTGAGACGAATATTCGGACCCAAGAGGAACGGGAATGGGGAATGGCGGAAACTTCATAACGAGGAACTACACAATTTATATGATCTACCCAACATTGTTAGGGTCGTCAGGAGGTTTAGGTGGGCGGGTCATGTAGCTAGAATGGAAGAAAGTAGAAATGCTTTCAAAGTCTTGACTGGAAGACCAATCGGAAAACGACCATTAGGAACACCTAGGCGCAGATGGCAGGACAATCTTAAGATGGATCTCGCAGAGATTGGAATACAAAGTAAAAACTGGATGCAGTTAGCTAAGAATAGAAGTCAGTGGAGAGCTTTTGTGAACGCGGCAGTGAACCTCCGGGTTCCATAGGCCATATAGTTAGTAAGTTTTTTTAAAGTGTTATAAAAACTTCATGTCTAGAATTCGGTCCAGATACGTCGAACAGTATGGCCTCTATTTGAATACATGAAAAAGCGTGACGAACCGACAGACGAACAGATGTACAGACATCAAAATTACTTTTTCGATATGTGGGGGCGTGAAACATAAATTCATTGAAATCTCGAATTCGATTTTTATCACTATTACTACAATTTCTTCTTTCGTCGCTCGAACGTGAAAACGAATAGGAATACAACGACACGTAAGATGATAATTTGTAATTCCCAAAATTTAATGAATTAAGTTTAATGTGTTGCCGTGCTAGAAAAAAAGCTTATGCCTGTTTGTTATATCATTTTAATATCAGTTATTCACGCTACTATATAATGTAGAATTATGGTATGATAATCGTTCATATTCATGCTATCTTTTGGAATTATTCGTGTTCCGCATACATAGATCTGTATAATTTAGGTTCAACGAAAACATTCCTTACACAGACTTATGATTGCATTTTGAAATCGTGTTTTTGTCGTCGTTAGAATTTAGTAAATATAAGCATAACACTCAAATTAGTTTTTGACTTTTAAAGAAAACCAAATTTCTGTAAAAAAAAACCAAAAGAAAAAAACTGCGGCTGACTTAATTCCCACCCTCCTTGTGCAGTGCATAATAAAACGCAAGTGTTATATAAATTATCCCCTACTCTCATTCGTTGCCGCTAGCGCAAATTATAAATAAAATTTTTAAAAAAATCATTCCTGTAAATCAAAAAGGCCATCTAATCAAAGTAAATAATTTAAAAAATAAAAATTAAAAATAAAGTAATTGTTTTTAAGCACTCAGGTTGTTAAATATATAATTTGCTTGTAGTTTACTTATTGTATATTATTTGTTTAATCATAATACATAATACTCGTAATTTTAATCTCACGTTAAATTCTTAGCCGTAATCGCTCGTAACTTTACAGTGTATTATAAAGATTTATAAATTATTTGTTTTAATTTGTTTTTTTTATTCATTATCTTTACGGCAAGCACTTTTCTCTTCCCCAATATCTTTTCAGCGGCCGGTGAAAACGGGAACTGCTTATATAGTTTTTAATGACCTTTCGTGGGTGCTAAGAGCCACAAAGCCAAAGTTTAAAGCAAATGGTTAAAAAAATGTCGTCTGTTAGCAATCCAAAATAAATCGTCCCACAAAGGTCGGTCATAATTTCTTGCAATTGTGGATATGAAAAAAAGAGAGGAAGAAAGTCAATACTCTAAAAAGAAAAAAAACACAAGCACACACACACACAGACAAACGATAATTTACATCAGCTTTTTCCTTTCTTCCTTTTTTCACGACAACAAGCATCATTCGATGTAACGTCATGTCGATATAACAAGGGGTAAACTTGGGAAGACTGTCAAGGTCGCGTATGTTACTTTTCCTGTTCTTGACACACAAATCAGAAGTGAGTTGTCTGCTGTTCAAGAACAGGCAGGTAACATACAAGACCATAAACTGAAAACAATAACTGTTTGCAATAGTACACGTATTCTAATACTAATAAATACTTCGATTAAAGGATACTATCAATAAGTTATTTCCTTATTATACTGTTTCGGTTCTTATTAACATCAAAGTTATACTCTTCCAATAATGTTTTGTTAAAAAAAATGGGATGGGATATGATGGGATTCGATGTGGTGTCAAAATAATAAAATATCCACGAGTCCGTCACTCTATCCACATAACCACAGAGGCTACGTTGTGTTAGTTCTTTTTTCTTAAGAAATAATCTTCATAACCATGGTGCGTATCGCTTCGAACCTTAACATAAGAGTTTTTCTGTTTAATTCTATATTTTCGTACGACATCTTAGTTACAGAAGCTAATTTATATTTGGCAGGCAATCTACACACTAGGTTTTAACCAATAAATGCAACATTTTAGTTCAGTATCCAGCTCCTTGATCCATCTCTTCGACTTCCCTACTGAATTCCCTCCGCAATCGTGCTGTAATACTGAAAAAATCCCTAGAAATCATCGTTGCCAGTATACACAAAACCGAGCATTATTTTTTTGTTTATATTTTTATTATTTTATTACATTTTTTCGAAATATCTCCTTAGATGGATTGCTCTCTATTATCTCCACATACCAATAACTCAATTTTACCCATAAACGTAAGGAAAAAGGAATAAACACGGAAAATCGTGAGCTAATAGTATGCGCGCAATTTTTTTGCGCATGGGAGTACAAGTTGCTGGGTCACTTCCGATAGGACAAGCACCCCGAGCTTCTGAAGCTTTCTCTAAAATACATCCACTACGTCAGAAATCGCTTAAAAATGAAAACAAATAGAACAGATGTCACTAGACTTCATTGTAGTAGTATTCTACAATTTCTGAAAAGAGATAAAATGAGAGATTAAATCGATCTCTAAGTTAAGCGGTGATAAAAGTAATAATATTGGGGTTGGACGGGGATGTTCGATTTATAATTTGTAGTTTAGAGTGCAACACGCGCGCCAATAATTCGAGGCTTCCATTTTGAGGTGTCCGGTAAGGCTTATGCCGTCTTATGCTCTTCTTACAATGCAGTGAAATTTAGAAGTCAGCAGTGGACATCGGCATCTATTACTTGATTCCTGTTGGCTTACAGCGAGAAAAGAAATTCAACAATGAATCCGAAGCCCTAGGATCTTGTGTTGTTTACCTTGGTCTTAAAAACGAAGCAGTAGTTGCCTTTAGAGCTTTTTAACTCACATTAAACAATGGCGTACCATTTAAAAAAGCGTCGATTTAATAAGAGAGGGTATCACAGACGTAAAGCTTTGGGAACGTACAGCGGTTTTTTTTACGTGGGCCCTTGGGATTGAAAATTTTTGTGGTACCAATTTTAAAAAACATAAGTATTATTATCAATGATAATCAAGCTATTGCTATACTTCCCCATATAATTTATTACTGTACTTTTGTTTTAAATTAGTTAAGACAACTTATAATGGTGTTATTAGTATATTGGAGAGAATGATTAAAGGAATTCGGCAAAGGGTTCTTCCGCCTTTTTATCAAAAACATGTCCTTTTGTTAAAATAGAAGGTCTGACCTGCCCAGTGAGGCTTTAAACGGCCGCGGTATCTTGACCGTGCGAAGGTAGCATAATCATTAGTCTTTTAATTGTGGGCTTGTATGAAAGGTTGGACGAGTGGAAGACTGTCTTTATTCATAACGTTGATTTTTACTTTTGAGTGAAAAGGCTTAAATGATTTAAGAGGACGATAAGACCATGTAGATCTTTATATTTAAGTGGTAATTTTTGTAGTTGATAATGAATAAATTTGCTATTTAATTGTTGCGTTGGGGCGACGAGAAGATAAAATAAACTCTTCTTAATATAATTACTTTTAAGTATTTTTATGATCCTTTGTTAATGATTAATAGACTAAGTTACCTCAGGGATAACAGCGTAATTTTTTTTGAGAGTTCATATCGACAAGAGAGATTGCGACCTCGATGTTGGATTAAGATTTTATCTAGGTGCAGAAGCTTAGTGTATAGGTCTGTTCGACCTTTAAAATCTTACATGATCCGAGTTCAGATAGGCGTGAGCCAGATCGGTTTCTATCTTTTATTTAGAAAATTGATTATTTGAGTTTTAATTGGGGTTGCATTTTTAACTTTAATAGAACGTAAGGTCTTAGGGTATATTCAAATTCGTCGGGGTAACAATAAGGTAGGTATTTGTGGTTTACCACAACCTTTTGCGGATGCAATTACGTTATTACTAATGAGCAAGTTTTTCCTACTATGTCTAAATATTATCCTTATTATCTAGCTCCTGTTTTTTGTTTATAACCCTTTATACTCCTTTTTAATCCTTTAGTTAATTCTTCGCAATCTCATAAAAAGAAGCAAATTTTAACTCTCTTAAAAAAGAACGATGTTTCGATATGCACATTTTACATGCAAAGACTCCATGCACATTTTTATCCAAGAGGGGCCGTAAGAATGAAATCTCTACTACACGTCGATCCCTGTTGGTTTCAACTTATTGCCCTAGGTTTTATACGACATAATGAGAATCAATACTTACTGCTCAGCACCTTGATCCTTTGCGACTGTACCAGGCTGCTTTTCTGACTCGCACGGTTCAACTTGCACTACAGACTGCCATATCGCACACTCTTATTAACACATTGAACGCCATACGCGTGCTTAGCACGAGCACGGTATTTTGGCTAAGCAGGCCATGCACTTGCTATGGTCGCGCAAGCAAATGTTATTATATAGGATTCCTTTTTGCATGCCAGAGACGTGCAAGATGATTTTGCAGAATCTGTAGGGATACCTATGTATGCTTTTACACCTACTAGATATTATAAGGTCTGTTCTGATGTAGGAAAGGTATATAATGGTAAACGGAAGCGAAAGAACACAACGTGGATGTGTCCTGATTGTGATGTGAGTCTATGCATGCCAGAATGTTTCCGTGTTTATCATACCACGGCTAGGTACGCTTAAGAACCTTGATAGGAATATCGTATCACAATCTTATACACTAATGTTATTGGTGGGCCAGTTCTGTTTTACTCGTAAGATTTAGTCAAGACTTCACTCGCGTCACGATGTCCTATTCTCAAACAACCTTTAAATAGCTATTATTCTTGTGAAAGCTTCGCCACAACGATTGTGTAATGGTGAGATACACACTTCTTTTTAGATATAAGCAGTGTAGTACCTCTGTATTTCTTCAATATTTCTGGTAAGCTAGTTCTGATAAGCTTCTGCTCTGTAGCAGACTAGTAGACCAACCGTATTAGCTTTTAGACACCTTTCACATCTGATACGGAATGATCAATAAGAAAATTTGTGTAATCTTATTTATTAAATTCAACACTACCTCATCTCACTGACGTGAATAGAGCTTGCGTGTCCTCCCACCGACTGAAAGTTGTCTTCTCAAGTGCAGAAAGTTACTCCACAAAATGTACATGATTAATCGCCAGCATTTGAGGCTTACGAAGTGTACTCATCTCTAACACTGAACCAGACTGGGATTTGGCCTGATATGTATGCGAGCATATCCATGGCCGTTGACCAGAGCCATCCTAGATCACCAAATAAATTCCTTTACATAAATGGAAGCACCATATCGTCTGTAGATTTCTGCTTAGGTGTTCGCTTCATATAGCGGAATACCTTGGGAAGCTGCCCAGAGTACATTCCTTAGTAGAGCCGTTAACATTGGTAAGAAGAAAGTCGAAATACACAGATATGTGCTTAGATCATTACTTCAGACTGTTTAGAGAAAAAATAGTAATTCTAAGATACAGAAACGTTCAGATAACATTTTACTAAGAGGAGATGTCGAGATACGTGTTGTTGTCTTATCAAAACGAATGCAAGCAGTTAGCATGCACTACAACCAACCAAACATAGTAATATATGATAAGAAGCGTAGTGACATTATAATTTTTCAATTGCAACTCACACGCTGTTGTATTCTGATATCTGTTGAATTATAACATTGATATGGCAGAAGAAATTAGATTTATCCTCAAGGCTGCCGAATGTGGCTTTCTGCAGAAATAACAGTAATACTAATTATAGATATAAGAATGCATTTAGATAAAAAGATAATATCAGGATATGTCGAGATCCGGCATGATACTTGCATTAGAACGAGTTGAATCAGTTTGCATGCCGTACAACCGACGAGAGAGGGTGGGTTCAAATGGGAAAAGTACTTCAGCTCATATTGTCCTTAGGACTTACAAATTCGAATTATTGAGTTTAAAACCAGTGATGTGGGGAACGATATGTCTTTAGCTGAGAAAGACTGAATATCACGGTGAGCTCATAAGGTATAGTAGAGAGAAAGCGCGTTATAATGATGGACAAGTTGATGGGTCACTTGCGGTAAGGCAGGCATCCCCGAGCTTGTGAAGCTTTTTGTAATATCCATCAGCACCACCAGATATCACCTTGAAATGAGAACATTAGCCGAGATGTCAAGTGACTTCATTGTAATAGTATTCTACAATGTATGAAAAAAGATAATGATAAAAGATTAAATCTATCTCTAAGTGATGCGGTGTTTAAAGAAATATTATAGAAGATGGACGTGGATGTCGAGTTTTAATTAGTGGTTTAGGGTGCAAAAAACGTGCCAATAATTCCAGGGCTCTATTTCAAAATGTTCGGTAAGGCTAAAGGGCTTATGACGGCTTATGTTTATCTAAAAATGCTGTGAAATTTAGAAATCAGCAGATGACGTCGCCATGTATTCTTTAATTTCTAATGCGTTAGAGCTAGTAAAGAAATTCAACATTGAATCGGTGGCCGCAGTATCTTGTGTTGTGTACCTACTTCTTAAAAACGAAGCAATGGTGCTTTTATAACTACTTAACTCTCATTATACATGGCGTACCTTTTAAAAAACTGTGGATTTACTTCTCCCTTTAATAAGACGAAGGTATCACAGTCATATAACTTTGGGAACGTACAGCGGTTTGTTTTACGTGTTCCCTTGGGATTGAAAATTTTTGTGGTACCAAATTTAATAAACATAAGTATTATTATCAATGATAATCAAGCAATTCTTATACTTCCCGTTTATATGCAACTACATTAGTTTTTAAGATTGCTTCCTGCTGAAATAATCTACTTAGGACTCATAACGCTCTCACCTTTTTCTTATTGTTAGCCTGAAAGAAATGGTTTAATCCAAACAGTCGTGTTCTTGCGAATTTATTAGTCTCCTGTGTGTTAACACTCGAGGCTATCAAATATGCGTTTAGTTAGCGTCCTTGCTTCTTACTACGACTTACATTCAGAGTTCGGTAAGATTCACTATGTTGAGGTCTATCATTAGTAATATTTTCCCGATTGTATCCTGTAAAATTTGCTTTGGAACCCATTACATTCCAAAGCAGCCTTGCTTAGGGCCTGATACCGGTTATCTGATCGATGAGACAAAGAAAGAATCGATTTTAAGCTCTTTTGAGATCTTCTCTTACACGGTTAGGTGGAAAATATTTACGGTATAGTCAGTCCTGTGTTCGATACCAACGTAGTAACACTGGTCATCATCAGAAAGCACACAAACTGTGGGCTAATCAAATAATCTTTTTACATAAGCTCACTGTATGCTTAGATTAGTAACAAAATACCACACATTTCATAGAGCAGAAAACGTCATTTATTTCAGAAGTCTCTTGATGAAAATTCTCCATATCCAAGTTCTTGAATGATAAAGTAATCTGATAATACGGTAGCATTGTCTTGACAAGAATTTCGTCTTTCTTCCATCCTCTTTCCCTCATATTCTTGGTGTGTCAATGCTGTCTTACCCGCAATATTTAATCGTCTTCACTCGCGTCTCGCGTCTCGATTTTTTATTCTCAAACAACCTTTGGATAGCTATTCATCTTCTGAAAGCTTCGCCACAACGATTGTGTAATGGTGAGATACACACCTCTCTTTTTGATTTAAGCAGTGTAGTCCCTCTGTATTTTTTCAGTATTTCAATATCAAGTACCAATACTAAATATCCTACTCTTCTGCATACAGTAAGTAAGTGCAGGAAAATTGAGGAAAGCGCGTGCGTTATGACATTAGATCAGCCATTATACAGGCAGGGTATTCCAATCGTACCTTCAGCTGAAGAAATTTATGAACGGTCCAAAGTTTTACCGCATTTAGTAGATTTCCACTTGAGTAATTTCTAGGCACGATTGGATACATTATGTCAGGAAATGGTATAGAAGAACAATTGTGTATCCTGTACACTAAGACAACATTAGTGATAATTCTAAATGCCATGCCTACTCAAGATCATAGAGAACTCACTTCTACACTTTGCACCAGGACCTCAACAAGTGGTTGTGAAAACATTTACAACTCTCAGAGGAAATCACAAAATATAGGATCTGCGATCTTATTCAACAATGTCTGGATGACGAAATAAATATGCAACATTTACAAGAAAATAAAACTGCATGTCAAAAACCATATTAGGAAATCTCAAAATTAAGACGGTGACATTTCCCAAACCGTGAATTTTGGCTGCAGTATATAGAGAAGGTCCTAATCGTATTGCAATTCATCCAAAGGGACTACATTGAACAGGAGACTAGAAACTTTATTTGTAGGCAATTAAATGAGTGCTTCCGTTTTCTCATGCAGGTGGTCATCTTTTCTATGAAAAATTTGCACATCACTATACTCTAAATTTGGAAGCTCTGGAGGCAACTATGGTATCAGAGGATTACAAGAAATTAAGAATTCAAGGAACATTCTCAATTCGCAGATTAAGAAGCTTTCTTGAGCGAAGCTCCAAGTGAAATGATTATCGAACAGTGGTCAAAGAAGGGCACGAAATTTTTTGGGGATTAACTCAACGTCAGAACCAACATTATTCAATCAGCTTACCAGTACTTTACTCACGTTAGAAAACGTTTAGAAAATCAAGAAACTCAAGTCCTCCAATAAGCTCAAATCCTCCTTATTAAAAGAGTGTGCGATACGGCAGTCTCTAGTGCAAGATGAACCGTGCGAGCCAGAAAGACTTTAAGGTTCTATAGCCTAAAGATTAGTGTGATAGATACGTAGCGTTATCAACGAAATGAGTCAAGGTGGCAAATGGCGCCTCGAAATTATTTATAGACGCAAGTTTAACTTTCAAGCTTATCGAAATTTTTATGCAGTCTCTATTACTTACTTTGGGCACCGAGTCGAGCAAGTACTCGAACACTGTTACCAAGGGAGAAAATTCAGAACTTCTGCTCCAAGATGTGGAAAGCAAGCATACCAAATTTTATATCTTTCAGGTGTACATGACTGAAAATCTCCCAATGTAACCAAAGTACCAAAAAAAAAAAAATATCTCAGCTGATAATTTTGTTGATGTTCCTGTTCTATACCTGTTCTACCAAGCCTGTATAACGTCTTTCTATCGCGAATCAGTGCTTTACACAGCTAGTTTTAGGAATTCATTGGCCGGACTTGTCTCACAGGCTAAGAGAAGCAGGCCTGATTCTACATGGTAATCACGCACATATTTACCTAAGGATCTCCTACAAGATTTTCAGGCTTACGACCATAAGTCTAGTATAACTGTTACAGAAAATTTTTAAACTTCGCGGGCTTCTGTCTGAAAAGTAGGTTGGTACAGTCGCATAAAAACAAGGTGGTGAGAAGTAAGCATTGATTATACTAATGTCGTATTAAACCCAGGCCAATAAGTTTATACCAACTGTGATCGTCGTGTAATAGAGCTTTCATTTTTAGAACATAATCTTAGATAAAAATGTACATGGAGTCTTTGCATGTACGGAATATCCAAACTTCGTTTTTTATTAAGAGTGTTAAACTTTAATTCCCTTTAGGTTGAGTCGAAAACTAAACGGCAGTTACATAATCTTAAGGGTCCTGGCAGATGACAGAAACCTTGGAGTCTTTCTACACGCATCGTCATTAAAACATAGCTTTCACTTTTTTCATGATGCAACAGGCTGTGACACGTCCTCAGCTATATTCAGAAGTGAATAGATGGCTGCCTTCAAGATCCTTCATACAGAAGAAGAATTGTGAAAGTTAGTCAGAGTCTTCAACCAACCAAAACTCAATGCTGAGAAAATTGTCAAGATTACATATTTCTTATTCGCCTGTATGGAGAAGGAACATGTGCTCCCTGGTATAAGCCATATAAGATATAACAAAGGAGTAGTTACAAAGCTTCAATATGACCAGTTTTTCCCCTGCTAACACGGCAGTATTCAGCATTTAATTCGGAAGTCCCTCTAACTCCAGGAGCTAAATGGTCTAAGCACGAACACAATCGAAATAGGTTTCTGTGTGTAAGAGGATATGCGAATTCCAGGACCCACACAGCTACCATCAGCTCCAGCCGGCTAAGGTTACTAACCTATACATAACAAGTGAATCCAAGATAGGATTGTGGACGAGCCACATGTTAGTATAAAAGAGCAGATATGAAATATTGAAGGTTTTCTCCATTCTGCCAAGACACTTCATGTACAAATATCACATCGGAAGACAATCTTATATAGATGATGACAACAACAGCTGTTGAAAACCAATATGTCATTGACAATGGCTTAAATGTTGATCCAATCAGTTTTGATTATTATTTTGTAATAACGTCCCCGCTTTATATACTAATAAAATGGACATGAAGACGATCTTGATGTAAATATAAAACAATGTAAAAAACAAGGTATAAAACATAAAGGTGGTTTATTTTATAGTTTACATATTTTGGAATTCTTTAACACGAGTTTCTTTGGAACCCGAATAGAAAACAAAACCGTAGCAGGACAAATCAAATTTAACGAGTTAAACAAATTAATTTAGATATCTCATTCGCGTACTACAGTACAATTCAATTGTACGTTAATAACAATTTTTAATTGTTTGATTGTTTATATGTTAAGATGTTCAACAGCAGATGATTGACACAAAGGATTTTGCCATCTGCAAGGACACTAAACATTGTGTAACTACCGTTTAGTTTTCGAAACTCCTAAAAAGAATCAAAATTTAACCCTCTTAATACAGTAAGATGTTTCGATATGTGGTACATCCAAAGACTCCATGTACATTTTTATAAAAGTGGGGCGTAAGAATGATAGCTTTACTACACGTCGATCCCTGTTGGTTTCAACTTATTGCCCTAGGTTTTATACGACATAAGGACAATCAATGCTTACTGATCAGCACCTTGATCCTTTGCGACTTTACCAAGCTGCTTTTCAGACAGAAAGCCATAAAGCTTAACAATATTCCGTAACAGTTATATTATACTTATGGTCGTAAGCTTGTAAAGGATTCACATGCAGGTTATTGGCCTGAAATTCTAATAGGAGGTTTTTAGGTAATTCGGAAGGTGGTTACCTTGTAGACTTAAGCCCGCTTCTCTTGGCCTGTGAAAAAAGTCCGGCCGATGAATTTATAAAGCTAGCGGTTTAAAGCACTGACTCGTTATAAAAAGTAGTTATACAGGTCTGGTAAAACAGGTGTGGAATACAGACATCAACAAAATTATCAATTGACAGAATTTTGTTTGTACTTAGTTTACATTCGGTGATTTTCAGTTAAGATCACCTGAAAGATCTAAAATTTCTTAGGCTTACTTTCCACATCTTGGAGTAGAAGCCCTGAATTTTCTCCCTTAGTAATAGTGTTCGAGCACTTGCCCGTCTCGGTGCCCAAAGAAAGTAAAAGATACTGCACTTTACTTTTATATTAGCCTGAAAGTTAAACTTGCGTCTATAAAAAATTTCGAGAAGACTTTTGCTACCTTGACTCACTTCAGCAAGATGCTATATTGATAACGCTATGTATCTATCACACTAACCTTTAGGCTATAGAACGTTAAAGTCTTTCTGACTCGCATGGTTCATCTTGCACTACAGACTGCCATATCGCACACTCTTTTTAAGGTTATTGGAGGATTTGAATTTCTGCATCTTCTAAACTTTTTCTCACCGTTCAGTAAAGTTCTGGTAAGTTTCCCTCTGTAGCAGATTAGTGCACCAACTATATAAGCTTTTTGACACCTATCATTTCTGAGACAGAATGATCAATAAGAAGATTTTCTGTAATCTTATTTATTAAATTCAACACTACCTCATCTCGCTGACCTGAATAGAGCTTGCGTGTCCTCCCACCGAATGAAAGTTGTCTTCTCAAGAGCAGAAAGTTACTCCACAAAATGTACATGATTAATTGCCTGCATATGAGGCTCACGAACTGTATTCATCTCTAACACTGAACCAGACTGTCATTTGGCATGGTGTGTATGCGAGCATTCCTTGGCCGTTGACCAGAGTCATCCTAGATCACCAAATAAATTCCTTCAAAAAAATAGAAGCACCAAATCGTCTGTAAATTTCTGCTTAGGTGTTCGCTGCAGTAATACCATGGGAAGCTGCCTAGGGCACATTCCTTAGTAGAGCCGTTAACATAGGCAAGAAAAAAGAGAAAATACACAGATATGTACTTAGATCTATACTTCAGACTGTTTTCAGAAAACATAGTAATTCTAAGATACCGAAACGTTCAGATAACATTTTACTAAGAGGAGATCACGAGATACGTGTTGTTGTCTTATCAAAACGAATGCAAGCAGTTAGCATGTATTACAACCAACCACACATAGTAATATTTCATAAGATGCGCAGTGAGATTTGGATTTTTCAATTGCAACTCATACGTTGTAATAAACTATTATCTCTTGAATTATAACATTCATATGGCAGAAGAAATAAGATTTATCTACAAGGCTTCCGAATGTGGCTTTCTGCAGAAATAATGATAATACTAATTGTAGATATATGAATGCATTTAGTTAAAAAGATAATATCAGCAGATGTCGAGATCCGGCATGATATTTGCATTACAACGAGTGGAATCAATTTTCATGTAGTACAACCAACGAGAGACGGTGAATTCAAATGGGAAAAGTACTTCAGCACATATTGTCCTTAGGACTTGCAAATTCGAAATATTCGGTTAAAACCAGTGACGTGCGGAACAAGAAGTCTTTAGCTGAGAAAGACTGAATATCACGCGTTATAATGATGGACAAGTTGATGGGTCACTTGCGGTAGGGCAGGCATTCCCGAGCTTGACAAGCTTTTTGTAATGTGCTTTCACTTTTTTCATGATGCAACAGGCTGTGACAGGACCTCAGCTATTCTCAGCACTGAATAGTTGGCAGCCTATAGAATCCTTCAAGAAAAAGAAGAATTGTGAAAGTTAGAGTCTTCAACCAACCAAAACTCAATCCTGACAAAATGGTCATGATTACACTTTTCTTATTCGCCCGTATGGAGAAGGATACATGTCCTCCCTGGTATAAGCCATATCAGGTATAACAAGGGATTAATATTACAAAGCTTCAATATTGCCACTTTTCCCCCTACTAACACGGCAGCTGTTCAGCATTCAATTCGGAAGTACCTCCAACCCCACGAGCGAAAAGTCGAAGCATGTACCTAATCGAAAGAATCTGGTGTGTGAAAGATGATAAGCGTATTACAAGAACCCACACAGCTACCAAAAGCTACCTGAAAATCTTACTTACCTGTCGATAAAAAGTGATAGCAAGACATGATTGTCAACGAACCACATGTTAGTGTAAATGAGCTGATATGAAGTTTTCAAGGTTTTGTGCATTCTGCCAGAGAGTTGGTGTAGAAATTGCAGATCGGAAGACAATCTGATATAGATGATAACGAACCACAGCTTTAAAAAAACAGATATGTGTTTGACAACGGCTTAATTGTTGATCCAATCAGTTATGATTATTATTTTGTGATATGGCCCCGACTTATAGACATTAAAAAATGGACATAAAGACGATCTTGTTGAAACTTTAAATGAAGGTGTAAGATAAAGGTATAAAACATGAAGGTGGTTTATTGTTGTGTTATATATTTTGGAATCCTTTAAGACGAACTGTTTTGGTACCCGAAGAGAAAACGAAACCTTAGCCGGACACACATAAGTTAACGAGCAAAAACCAAGTCATTTTGATATCACATTCGCGCGCTATAGTATCACTCAATGTAGTAGTTTATAGCAATTGTTTATTGTTTGATTGTTTATATGTTAAAACGTTCAACAGCATATGATTGACTTCGCGGATTCTGCCATTTGCCAGGACACTTAAAATTGTGTAACTTTCAATTAGTTTTCGACCCTTTAACAAGGAAGTAAAGTTTAACACTCTTAATAAAGAACGATGTTTGGTTATTCCATACATGCAAAGACTCCATGTACAGTTTTATCCAAGACAGTGTCGTAAAAATGAAAGCACTACCACACGTCCATTGCATTTGGTTTCGGCTTATTGCCCTAGGTTTTATACGACATAAGTATAATCAATGCTTATTGCTCAGCACCTTGTTCCTTTGCGACTTTTCCAGGCTACTTTTCAGATAGAATCCCACGATACTTATCAATTTTCTGTAACAGTTATATTAGACTTGTGGTCGTAATCTTGTAAAGGATTCACATTCAGGTTATTGGCCGGAAAATCTATTAAGAAATCCTTAGATAATTAGGTACGTGTACACCTTGTAGAACCAGGCCCGCTTCTCTTGGCCTCAAACTGATTCAATTGCCACACCTAGCTGGACAAAGTTCATAACCAAAGGAAACACGGCAGAGCACGTACACATGCGACACGAATCGGTAAGCAGTCACATATCCTCACTGGAAGAACTATTGATTTGTTCAGTAGTATGATCAGCTGAAATGCATGATTGACACGTAAGGAACTTGTAACAATAGACGTATTTCTTCGGGAAGATGTTCACTGTGTTTCAGTGTGAATTTGCTAAGGCTTTTTATGCAGAAATCCGGCGTGATTAACAACATGTGCATTAAATCTTCTACTTTGTTGTGACGAGAACTTTTCCTGGCATGATGTTTGCGGAACCTTCGACAATCTTTTTTCTCCAAGCTTCTTGTGCCTCTTCAGAAAGCTGTCCAATCGGAACCATCGCAGAATCGACGATGTCCCATGTATCAATACTATATGCCCAGTTGCGGCATGTAATACCAGTTATACTGGTCCACATATAATCGTGCAGTTTTCAGAGAATACATACCAAATGCCTCACAGTTAATTGCAAACCACTAGCAATGGTACGTAAGAGAACTGCAAATCGTTTATTCAACTCTTCATTGATGACAGTGATGGACGCTGATATTGATTGATTCAGAAAAGCTTGCGGGCAATATTACCTCATTGCTTGTTCCGTAGCCTGGATTCGGCACATCCATCAGGAAACCTATTTCTTCCCGAAATCGCTTCTGTAGTAATTTCTTTCTTTGATCAACATTTGGATGATCCCTCTTTCTCACTTGTCAGGTATGATGTCCAGTCTATATACAATCTGCAACAGACACTCAAAGCACCTTATCAAGTAATGCAGACTTGACATCCCGAATTCAAACGTTGTTGTGTCAGGTGGTTGTGCTGTAGTTTTGAATGGATCGTTCATTAGCTTTGAAGATGCACCGCAGATGTAAAATCGATTGTTTGTGATATCACTACAGACCTTCACATCTACCATTGTCAGCATTAATCTGTGTTTCACTACTATTTGCTGATCATTATAAGTGATAGTTGTTGGTGAGAGAGCTTGTAGTTGCTGTTGTATCTGTGTTGCTTCTGAACGTCTTAAATCTGCTGTTTCTTTCATGAACAGTAGCTTGATTAGTCGACAATAGCGTATTGGGAATCGCCGTGGATTATGCCAGAATGTCTCTTAAACATATTGTAATTTTAGAGACACTAACGAAATGACAAACTAATATGAATATTCATTTATATCGTCTTCTGTATGTGAACTATACCATTCTTTGTATGCGCTCTGACCTGACGAGCCATCACGAACACCATTTCAAGAACATGATCATTTCAACTTCCTGATTGATCTCTCGCAGTATAGTACTGTTTCTGGTGATCAACGGTTCGATAGTATGATCAAGTAACGCTTGCAGCTGCACTTCCGCATATACGTCTGTGATAATATCGGCTGGGTAGCACGCTTTCTTTGCCTCTAACAGTTTATAGTTAGACGAATATATATTTGCATTGTGAACTTTTGCCCGGTTACGAACTAACTAATGTTGTTTCTTTGTCAATTTCGCGTCAACATATAATGCTAATGGTACACCGTTTGTAATCTTAATTGGTACTGTCGTCTCTGGACTTTTGTACGCCTTTTTGATTCGCGATCCCTCCTGGGTGACACATCATTCTCTTTCACATTACAAGAAGCATCACGTTTTTCTTTAGCACGTAAACCCATGTGGGCTGCATACACTAACTTTTCAGTTGTCGATGTTGTACTAACGACTGCAACCGTCTTCTCTTTGCTTTCTCACTTGCTTCTTCAAACAGTTCTCTTAGACGCCCTACAGGTGTTCTCGGTGTCACACCTATACTAAATGATACTGGTCGTCGTAATGTCGCTGCATTCCATACGTTTGCAAAAAACTCCACTGTACTGTCAAGGCACTTACCATCTTTGATTACAAAGTTATTCATTGCACGATGACATTTTTGCCATTTTTCTTTGACATGCATAGAAAAACTATCTGTAACCTTTCTGACGTACTCTGCTAAATCCTCATCACAGTTTTGTAACCTTAATTTCTCCATTACACAGGTGTAAAAACTATTGGTTCTCTTGCAGCTATTGGGTTCACCTCTCCAGGCGTCGAAGGGTGTGTCAGCGTACACTCCATTTTTGAAAGTACAAGAAGCAACAATTATGCAAACATTTGCACGTCATAGTTATTATGCACACACTACAATCATTACTTTACATATCTATAGTCATTAGAACCTGGAGACTAATGGAGAATTGTTTTTACGCGTCATTTCATTATACCTATTCCTAAGTACAGTATACGTTCTTTTTCGATGGTGTTTCCCATCACGACATAGCTCAACCAAAAACCCACGGCACACCTCATTCATGTCTCATGCACGTCATACCTTCGTCTAAAGTTGCTACTCTATATTCCTGACATTGACCAACAGCTGTCTGTGTTATATGTTGCAGACGTGAGATCTAGCACGGAAACTGTCGATCAGATGGTTCTACATTGCATAAAATTAATCTTGTTCGTCGGATCCGACATACTTCCCCATTTGTAATTAGGAACCTTAGTGGTCTTTTCCCAGCACTTGGGAACTTGCCCCAAGAATTCCCATCGTTTTCTCACTATTTCTCAGCACTCAGTTTTTACATTTTGTCCAGCTAGATGTGGCAATTGAACCACTGCGGGCCTGTGAGACAAGTCGGGCCGATGAATTACTAAAGCTAGCGGTGTAAAGCACTGATTCGCGATACAAAGATGTTATGCAAGTCTGCTAGAACAGAGCCAGCAACAAAGCAATCAATCCACAGAAAATTTCTTTTAACAGGTTAGGTTGGGAGATTTTCCTTTAAGTACACCTGAAAGATCTAAAACTTACTAAGCTCACATCCCACATGGACCAAAAGCCCTGAAATTGAATTCTTGGGAATAGTGTTGAGCACTTGCTCGTCTCGGTGCCTAAAGAAAATAATAAATACAGTTAATAACTTTCGCTCAGCCTGACAGTTAAACTTGCGTCTATAAAAAATTTCGAGGCGACATCAAGATCTTAAAGTCTTTCTGGGTCGCACAGTTACCTTATACTACAGACCGCCATATCGGACACTGTTATTAACCTTATTGGAGGATTAGTATTTCCCGATCTTATAAACGGTTTCTCACCGGTGAGCAAAGATCTGGTAAACTTTTCGTCTGTAGCAAATTAGGGCAACAATTTTATTAGCTTTTTGACACCTTTCATACTTGACACAGAAGGATCAACAAGATGTATTTCTGTTGACGTGCACAGATATTGCGTGTCCTGTCCAGCGACTCATGGTTTTTTTCTCAAGAGCAGAAAGTTACTCCACAAAATCTACCTTACAACAGTTGAGAATTACGAAGTGTATTTGTCTCTAACACTGAACCAGACTGTCATTTGGCCTGGTATGTATGCGAGCATATTCATGGCCTTTGACCAGAGCCATTCTAGATCACCAAGTAATTCCTTTACTAAAATAGAAGCACCAGATCGTATGTAGAATTCTGCATAGATGATCGCATCATATATGGTAATATCATGGCATTGTGCCTAGAGTACATTCCTTGCATAGTCCAGCCTAGAGCCGTTAACATTGGCAAGTAGAAAGTCGAAACACACAGATATGTGCTTAGAACTATACTTTAGACGGTTTTTAGAGCTCATTGTATTACCGACTTACAGAAACATTCATATATTTACTAAGAAGAGATGTCTATATACATGTTGTTCCCTTATCAAAACCAATGCAAGCAGTTAGCGTGCAATACAACAAACCAGACATAGTAATATTATATAAGAAGTGTAGTCAGATTAGGATTTTTCATATGGAACTTACACGCTGTAATAGACTAAAATCTGATGAAGAATTACTTTCATATGTCATATCTACAAGGCTGCCGACTGTGGCAGTTTGTAGATATAATGGTATTACTAATTGTAGATATGAGGATGGATTTAGATAATAAGATAATATCAGTAGATGTCGAGATCCGCCATGATAACTGCATTAGAACGAGTAGAATCAGTTTGCATGCAGTACAACCGACGAGAGCGGGCGGCTTGATATGGGAAAAGTACGGCAGCTCATATTGCTTTTGGGGCTTGCAGATTTTAAATATTCGAGTTTAAACCCTGTGACGTGCGGAACAAGAAGTGTTTCCTTGACAAAGGATGAATATCATGGTGAGCTCATAAGTTATAGTAAAGAGAAAGCGCGTTAAAATCATGGACAAGTTGATGGGTCACTTTCGGTAGGACAAGCACCCCGAGCTTGTGAAGCTTTCTGTATAATGCATCCACTACGTAAGAAAACGCCTTAAAATAAGAACATTAGAAAAGATGTCACTAGACTTCATTGTAATAATATTCTACAATTACTGAAAAAAGATAATTATAAGAGATGAAATCAATCTCTAAGTGATGTGGTAATACGATGCCGTAGGATCTTTTGTTGTGTACCTAGGTCTCAAAAAAGAAGCAGTAGTGCTTTTAGGGCTCCTTAACTCACATTATACAATGTCGTACCATTTCAACAACCGTGGATTAACTTCTCCCATTAATAAGACGAAGGATTCACAGACGTAAAGCTTTGGGAATTAACCGAGGTTTGTTTTAGGTGGGCCCTTGGGATTGAAAATTTTGTGATACCAAATGTAAAGATCTAAGTATTAATTTATCAATGATAATCAAACAATTGCTATACTTTCCCTTTATAAGCAACTACAATACTATTTGAGAGTGCTTCCTGCTGAAGAAATCTGCTTAAGACTCATAACGCAATCACCTTTTTCTTAATTGCTATCCTGATAGAAACCTTTTATGCCAAAGAGTTGTGTTCTTACGGATATATATAATTTAAAGAAAGAATCCTGTGTGTAAATCTCGCTCGCTCGCACTCGAGCCTATCAAATATGCGTTTAATTAATGTCCTTGCTGCTCAGTATACTTACATATAGAGTTGTGTAGGATTCACTAGGTTCCGGTCTATCATTAATAATATTTTCGCGATTGTATAGTGTAAAACTTCCTATGGAACCAATTGTATTCTAACCTGCAAAGCAGCATAACTTTGGACCTGAGAGCGGTGATCTGATCGATGAGACAAGTAAAGAATCGATTTTAAGTTCTTTTGAGATCTCTTCCTACACGGTTATGCAGAAAATATATACGGCATAATCAATCCTCAGTCCTCAGTCATCACAAAGCAACCAAACTGTAGGTTAATCTAATAAGCTCACTGTATGCTTTGATTAATAACTTAGTGCCACACATTTCAAACAGCAAAAAAGTCATTTATTTCAGAATTCTCTTGATGAAATTTCTCCATATCCAAGTTTTTGAATGATATTAGAGTAGCATTGTCTTGATAAGAATATTACATCACATTTATTCATTCTAAGATCCTCTTTTCCTCTAATACTATACACTCATGTTATTGGAGTGCCAATGCTGTGTTACTCCGAAGATCAAGTCTTCGCTCTAGCGTCTCGCGTCTTGATTTCCTTTACTCAAACAACCTTGGATAGCTATTCATCTTATGAAAGTTTCGCCACAATGATTGTGTAATGCTGAGTTACACACCTATCCTTTTGAGATAAGCAGTGTAGTCCCTCTGGATTTCTTCAGTATTTTAATATCAAATACTAATACTCTACTCTTATGCATACAGTAAATGAGTGCAAGAAAAGTGAACAAAGCACATGCGTTATGACATTAGATCAGCCATTATACTGCAACGGTGTTCAAATCGTACCTGGGGCTGAAGAAATTTTTGAACGGCCCAAGTTGTACCGCCGTTAGGAGGTTTACAGTTAAGTAATTTCTAGCCACGATTGTATATATTAAGTCACGAAATAGTATAGAAAAACTTTAGTGTATGGTGTACACTATGTAAACTTTTGTGAAAATGCTCAATGACCATGCCTACTCAAGATCATTGAGTACTCACTTCTAGACAATTTGCTCGGGGATCTCTACATGTGGTTATCAAGACATTTACAACCGTCGGAGGAGATGACGAAAACTAGGATCTGCGATCTCATTCAACTACGTTGGACGAGGAAATCAA
The DNA here is from genome assembly GCF_964235325.1 of Thermobia domestica. Lineage (NCBI taxonomy): Eukaryota > Metazoa > Arthropoda > Insecta > Zygentoma > Lepismatidae > Thermobia > Thermobia domestica. Next base: position 123,248,206 of record NC_137468.1, read on the forward strand.
TATGCAATATTTAAAAGAAAATGAAATTGCATGACAGAGACCATATTACAAAACCACGAAATTAAGCACGTTAAGTACGTTTATGAATTATGTTAAGCGCTATTTTCACCTTATATTTTATGGATATAAAATACAATTAGACACGAAAAGTGCCGAAAGACAAGAAGGTCTTTCGGGAAATATCTGCAACGATCGAATTTAAATCTGCCATTGAGGCCACGACAATTCAATCACACTTCTTGAGAAACTTGGAGATCAATACAAGACGGCTTCAAGTGATGCAATCAGTTTTCGAGGGAGTAAAGGTAGCTGTATATGGAGAAGAATAATGCAAGAAACTACAAACTGGAAATCTGTAGCTGTTGATGGGTTTTATTCGGATCTTTTAAGAATCTTACTAGATGACTTCATGAGCAGTTGTTGATCTGAAAGGAAATGCTACGAATTTATTAAATTTAGAGAAACTGTAGCGTCATTAAAAGATTGCTTTCACTTTTTTCAGGATGCAACAGGCTGTGTCACGTCCTCAGCTATAATCAGCAGTGAATAGATGACAACCTTCAAGATCATTCAAAAAAAAGAAGAATTGTGAAACTTAGTTAGAGTCTTCTACCAACCGATACTCAATCCTGACAATCTGGTCAAAATTACACATTTCTTTTTGCCCTGTATGGAGAAAGAATCATATCCTCTCTGGTATAAGCCATATCAGCTATAACAAGGGAGTAGTTACAAAGCTCCAATATGACCACTTTTCCCTCTGCTAAAACGACAGCTGTTCAGCATTCAATTCCGAAGTCTCTCCAACTCCAGGAGAGAAATGGTCTAAGCATGAACCCAATTGAATGAGGTTGGTGTGTGAAAGAGGATATGCGAATTCCAGGACCCTCACAGCTACCATCAGCTCCAGCCGGCCAATGTTACTTACCTTTAAATTACAAGTGACTGCAAGAGGTGAACTAGTCACATATTAGTATAAAAGGGCACATAAGAAATATTGAAGGTTTTCTCCATTTTGCCAAAGGACTTCGTGTACAAATGCCAGATCGGAGGAAAATCTTATATAGATGATGGTGAACAATGTTGTTGAAAACCAATATGTCATTGATAAATGCTTAGTTGTTGACCCAATCAGTTATGATTATTATTTTGAAATAACATCCCAGCTTTATACAACTAACAAAATGGACATTTAGACGATCTTGATGTAACTTTAAAAGAAGGTAAAAAAAAACAAGGTATAAAACAAAAGATGGTTTATGGTTTTGTTTACATATTTTGGAAATCTCTACACGAGCAGCTTTGGTACCCGAAGAGAAAACGAAACTGTAGCAGGACGCATAACAGTTAACGAGCAAAAACTTCTGAAGTGAAGTGATGTAAGCATGAACCCAATCGATCTAGTTTGGCGTGTGAAAGAGAATATGCGAATTCAAGGACCCACACAGCTACCATCAGCTCCAACCGGATAAGCTTACTTACCTGTAGATAAAAAGTGACTGAAAGATAGGTTTGTGAACGAGCTACATATTAGTATAAAAGAGCCGATATGAAGTATTTAGGGTTTTGTGCAGTCTGCCAAAAGAGTTCATGTAGAAATGGCAGAAAGGATGACAATCTGATATAGATGATTAGGAACAACAGCTGTAAAATATCAACATGTCATTGACAACGGAATAATTCTTGCTCCAATCAGTTATGATTATTATTTTGTGTCACCGTCACTGCCTTAAAGAGCTAACAAATTGGACATGAAGATGATCTTGATGTAACTTTGAATGAAGGTATTAAAACAAGTTATAAAACAAGGTGGTTTATTGTTCTGTTTACATTTTTTGGAATACTTCTGTACTTAGTCACTTTCCACATCTTGGAGCAGAAGCTCTGAATCTTCTCCCTTAGTAATAGTGTTCGAGTACTTGCTCGTCTCGGTGCCCAAAGAAAGTAATAAATACTGCTATTAACTTTCGCTTAGCTTGATGGCTAAACTTGCGCCAATAAAAAATTTCGAGGGTCTTTTGCAATCTTGTCTCACTTCATCAAGATTCTATATTCATAACGCTACGTATCTATTACACTAATCTTCAGGCTATAGAAACTTAAAGTCTTTTTGACTCGCACGGTTCATCTTGCACTACAGACTGCCATATCGCACACTCTTTTAATCTTATTGGAGGATTTGAATTTCTCGATCTTCTAAACGTTTAATCATCGTGGATTAAAGTTCTGGTAAGCTTTCTTTCTGTAGCAGATTAGTGCACCGACTGTATAAGCTTTTTGACACATTTCATATCTAAGACGGAAAGATCAACAAGAAGAATGCCAAAATTTAGACGGCTACATTTTCTGAACCGTTAACTTTGGCTGCAGTATATAGAGAAGGTCATAATCGGATTGCAATTCTATCGAAAGAGACAAGATACAACATGGGACTACAATCTTCATTTGAAGGCAATTAAATTAATGCTTGCGTTTTCTCACGCAGCTGGTCATCTTTTCTATGGAAAATTTGCACATTACTATAGTCAACAGATGGAAGCCCTCGTAGCAAATACGCTATCAGAGTATAAAAGAAATTAACAACTCAAGAAACATTCACAATTCGCAGGAAAAGAGGCCTTCTTGAGCGAAGTTCCAAGACATATGATTATCGAACAGTGCTTAATTTAGGGCTCGAAATTTTCTCGGGGATTAACTCAACTTCAGACACAACGTTAGCAAGATTGATCATTCATTCCCAAATACTGTTACGATAACAGAAGTTCTACAGGACTTTTGAGCTCATCTGTTTATAAGTTCATCAGCTTTATAAGTTTATCGACCGGACTTGTCTCACAGGCCAACAGAAGCGGCCCTGGGTCTACAATTTAATCACGTTCCTAATTACCTAAAAAAAAAACCCTATTAGAGTTTCAGGCCAATAACCTGCATGTGAATCCTTTACAATCTTACGACCACAGGTGTAATATAACTGTTACGGAATACTGTTGAGCTTCGTGACCTTCTGTCTCAAAAGCAGCTTGGTACAATGGCAAAGGATCAAGGTGCTGAGAAGTATCCATTGAATCACTTATAGCCTATAAAAGCTAGGGAATAAGTATAAACCAACTGGCATCGACTTGTTGTAGAGGTTTCATTCTTGGATGAAAGTGTACATGAGGTCTTTGCATGGAACGCATATCGAAACATCGTTTTTTATTAAGAGACTTAAATTTTGCTTCTTTTTAGGAGATTTGAAAACTAAACTGTAGTTATAAATATAGAATCTCCTGAAATGAGTCAAGCTTGGAAAAGAGGCCTCGATATTTTTTATAAACTCCAGTTTAACTTTCTGGCTAATAGAAAAATTATCGCAGTCTCTTTCACTTTCCTTGAGCAGAGGGACGAACAAGTTATCGGACACTATTCCCAAGATGGGAATTACAGGGTTTCAGTTGCAAGATGTGGGAAGTGAGCCTAGGAAGTTTTATATCTTTCAAATGACAACTGAAAAACTTCCAATGTTACCTAAGTAAAAAAAAAAAAAAAAGAATCTGTCAATTGATTACTTTCTTGCTTTCTCTGTTATACACCTGTTCTACCAGACCTGTATATCTTTGTATCGTGAATCAGTGATTTACACCGCTAGCTTTAGTAATTCAACCTTCGGACTTGTTTCACAGGCCAAAAGAAGCGGGTCCGGTTCTACAAGGTAATCACGTACTTAATTACCGAAAAATCTCCCATTAGATTTTCCAGCCAATAAACTGCTTTTGAGTCCTTTACAAGCTTACGACCATAAGTCTAGAATAACTGTTAAAGAAAATTGTTAAGATTCGTGAGCTTCTGTCTAAAAAGTAGGTTGGTACAGTCGCAAAAAAACAAGGTGCTGAACAGTAACCGTTATATATCCTTATGACGTATAAAACCTAGGGCAGTAAGTCGAAATCAACTCCGATGGACGTGTAGTAGAGGTTTGAATCTTACGACCCGGTCTGGATAAAAATGTACATTGATTCTCTGCATGTACGGAATATCCAAACATCGTTCTTTATTAAGTGTGTTAAACTTGATTTCTTTTTAGGAGAGTCGAAAACTAAACGGCAGTTACACAAATTCCAAAATATGTAAACTTAAAAATAAATCACCTTTATGCTTTACACCTTGTTTTTATACCTTCTTTTAAAGTTACATCAAGATCGTTTCCATGTCCATTTTGTTAGTTCTATAAGACGGAAACGTTATTTCAAAATAATAATCATAACTGATTGGATCAACAATTAAGCAATTGTCAACGACATATTGGTTTTCAACAGCTTTGTTCGACATCATCTATATAAGATTGTCTTTCAATCTGCCATTTGTACATTAAGTCCCTTGGCTAAATTGAGAAAAAGTTCAATATTTCTTATGTGCTCTTTTATACTAACATGTGACTCGTTCACATCTTGCAGTCACTTGTTATTTAAAGGTAAGTAACATTAGCCGGCTGGAGTTGATGGTAGCTGTGAGGGTCCTGGAATTCGCATATCCTCTTTCACACACCAACCTCATTCGATTGCGTTCATGCTTAGACCATTTCGCTCCTGGAGTTGGAGAGACTTCCGAACTGAATGCAGAACAGCTCCAAATTTAACAAATTCGTAGCATTTCCTTTCAGATCAACAACTGCTCATGAAGTCATCTAGTAAGATTCTTAAAAGATCCGAATAAAACCCATCAACAGCTACAGATTTCCAGTTTGTAGTTTCTTGCATTATTCTTCTCCATATACAGCTACCTTTACTCCCTCGAAAACTGATTGCATCACTTGAAGCCGTCTTGTATTGATCTCCAAGTTTCTCAAGAAGTGTGATTGAATTGTCGTGGCCTCAATGGCAGATTTAAATTCGATCGTTGCAGACATTTCCCCAAAGACCTTCTTGTCCTTCGGCACTTTTCGTATCTAATTGCATTTTATATCCGTAAAATATAAGGTGAAAATAGCGCTTAACATAATTCATAAACGTACTTAACGTGCTTAATTTCGTGGTTTTGTAATATGGTCTCCGTCATGCAATTTCATTTTCTTTTAAATATTGCATATTGATTTCCTCGTCCAACGTAGTGTTAGAATATATGTATGAATTTAGGTGTTATGAGATATAAATTTAGGAGTATAGAGATATGAATTTAGGTGTTAAAAACGAAGCAGTAGTGCTTTTATAGCTACTTAACTCACATTATGCAATGGCGTACCATTTAAGAAACCGTGGATTTACTTCTCCCTTTAATAAGACGAGGATATCACAAAACGAACAGCGGTTTGTTTTGGGTGGGTCCTTGGGATTGAAAAATGTAATACCAAATGTAAAAATTTAAGTATTAATTTATCAATGATAATCAAGCAATTGCTATACTTTTCTATAATATGTAAGTACATTACTTTTTGAGAGTGCTTATTGCTGAAGAAATCTACTTAGGACTCATAACATTTTCCTTAATTGTTAGCCTGAAAGAAATGGTTTTATCCAAAGAATTGTGTTCTTATGGATATATTATTTAAAGAAAGTCTCCTGTGTGTTAACACTCGAGGCTATAAAATATGGGTTTAATTAGCGTCGTTTCTGTTCACTAGGACTTAGATACAGAGCTGTGTAGGATTCACTAGGTTCCGGTCTATCATTAATAATATTTTCCCGATTGTATCCTGTAAAACTAGCTATTGAACCCATTATATTTTAACCACCAAAGCAGCCTTGCTTTGGGTCTGAGACCGGTGATTTGATCGATGAGAAATATGAAGAGTTGATTTTAGGTTGTGTTGTGATCTTCCCTTAGACGGTTAGCTGCAAAATGTTTACCGTACACTCAGTCCTGTGTTCGCTACCAACTTAGTATCGTCTCCTCCGAGGGTTGTAAATGTCTACATAACCACATGTAGAGTTTCCCGAGCAAAGTCTAAAAGTGAGTTCTCAATGATCTTGAGTTGGCATGGCGTTATGAGTCCTAAGTAAATTTCTTCAGCAGGAAACACTCTCAAAAAGTAATGTAGTTACATATAAACGGGAAGTATAGTAATTGCTTGATTATCATTGAAAAATTAATACTTATATATTAACATTTGGTATCACATTTTCCAATCCCAGGGGACCAACTAACAAACCGCTGTTCGCTCTTTGATACCCTCGTCTTATTAAAGAGAGAAGTAAATCCACGGTTTTTTAAATGGTACGCCATTGCATAATCTGAGTTAAGTAGCTATAAAAGCACTACTGCTTAGTTTTTAACACCTAAATACACTACACAAGATACTACGGCATCCGATTCATTGTTGAATTTCTTTACTAGCCTTAAGCCAATAGGACTTAAGGAATACATGGTGACGTCCACTGCTGATTTCTAAATTTGACAGCATTTTTAGAAAGACATAAGCCGCCATAAGCCCTTTCGCCTTACCGGACACCTCGAAATAGAACCCTCGAATTATTGGCACGCTTGTTGCACCAAAAGCACTAAATAAAAATCGAAAATCTCCCTCCTACTTAAAATTATTTTTTTTAATCACCGCATCACTTAGAGATTGATTTAACCCGGCAATTCCCATAGCGTTGTTTATAAATATAAAACTTTCTCGCAAAAAAAGTTTTTATTAGGCACTCCTTAATACATATTTCATTTTATTTTGAGAAACTCATACCCCGGTACCTCGGTAGCATGGTGTCACCTAAAGGTGACACTGGCAATACGTGTACAAACTGACACCATGCTAAACTTAATGAGAGTGGAAGTTTTACTGTAAGTATATATGGTTCTCGTGTATATATTTGGAATGCAACAAAAATGCAACCTATATAAGAGATGCACACACATTATAACAAATATCCAGCCAAAATTAAGGTTCAAAAATCAAAGCAGTTCATGAAACAGTTTGAACGCCATCAAACTGAGAGTTTGTTTGCCTTTTCTGCCAAACTTGCGTTCCGATTTGAAAAAAAAAATCAATGATTGCCATTATGGAACTTATACCAGCAATGCTGATGTAACCCAACCTCGCACTTTCCACACACTATAGTTCTTTTGTAGCAGAAACCGCATCTTCTTGGGGACAATCCACAGGGTCGTGATCTTCAACACTTCCACTATTTCGCTGCTCCAGTGAAACTCTTGATGAAACAGGTGATGCATACACAATACTTTTCTTAGCACGTTTCCCATATTTTTGGCAATAGGCTTGCACTACTGCTCTCCTGAAATCACAATATGTAAATCGACACCCAGTGGTTGTGGTTCTAAATATTAGCCAAGCACACTACGTCGATACCGAAAACAAACAGAGGGAACCACCACTTCTTACCCCGGTAACCTATCCGCGTAAGATGAACATTTTCGTAAAAACTCTCTACCCCTCCCATGTAACTGTTATATTTTTGTATAACTGAAGAGCATTCAATTTGAATCATTCTTCATTTCAATTCGATCATTCCTATTCTATCAACTTTCGAAATTGGGAGCTGGGAGTGACAGTTAGACGCAATAGTAACTACTTTATCATTCCGCTTGACAATCGTAATGTCTTTGGTGCACTTTAAAGACATGGATTCTCGATTGATTTTCTTTAGCATATGTGTGTCTTCGAAAGGCATTTCTGAGTTCTGTTTTCCTGACTGGTTAGTTGTAGTGCATGCTAAGTACTTCCATTCGTTTTGATAAGAGAACAACACTATCTCAACATCTCCCCTTAGTAAAATATCTAAATGTTTCTGTAACTTGGTAATACAATATCTTTGAAAGCAGTCTGAAGTATAGATCTAAGAACATTTTCGTAAAAACTCACTACCCATCCCATGTAACTGTTATATTTTTGTATAACTGAAGAGCATTCAATTTGAATCATTCTTCATTTCAATTCGATCATTCCTATTCTATCAACTTTCGAAATTGGGAGCTGGGAGTGACAGTTAGACGCAATAGTAACTACTTTATCATTCCGCTTGACAATCGTAATGTCTTTGGTGCACTTTAAAGACATGGATTCTCGATTGATTTTCTTTAGCATATGTGTGTCTTCGAAAGGCATTTCTGAGTTCTGTTTTCCTGACTGGTTAGTTGTAGTGCATGCTAAGTACTTCCATTCGTTTTGATAAGAGAACAACACTATCTCAACATCTCCTCTTAGTAAAATATCTAAATGTTTCTGTAACTTGGTAATACAATATCTTTGAAAGCAGTCTGAAGTATAGATCTAAGCACATATCTGTTTGTTTCGACTTCCTTCTTGCCAATGTTAACGGCTCTAAGCTGGACTATGCAAGGAATGTACTCTATGCAGTTTGCTATGTTATTCGGCTATATGCACCGATCATCTATCCAGAATTCTACAGACGATTTGGTGCCTCTATTTTTGTAAGGAAATTTACTTGGTGATCTAGGATGGCTCTGGTCAACGGCCATGGATATGCTCGCATACATACCAGGCCAAAAGAAGCGGTTCAGTGTTAGAGATGAGTACACTTAGTAAGCCTCAACTGCTGGCGATTAATCGGGTACATTTTGTGAAGTAACTTTCTGCTCTTGACAAGATACTTTTGAGTCGATGCACAGGACACGCAATCTCTATTCACGTCACAGAGATAAGGTAGTGATGAATTTAATAAATAAGACTCAATATGAAAGGTGAAAAGTGTCAAAAATCTAATACAGTTGGTGCACTAACCTGCTACAGTGGGGAAGCTTACCAAAACTTTACTCACCAGTGAGGAAACGTTTAGAACATCGAGAAGTTGAAGTCCTCCAATAAGCTTAATAGGAGTGTGCGATTGGCAGTCTGGAGTGCAAGTTGAACCGTGAGACTCAGAAAAACTTTAAGGTTCTATAACTTGAAGATTATTGTGATAGATACGTAGCGTCATAAATAGAGCATCGTGATGAAGTGAGTCAAGGTTTCAAGAGACGCCTCGAAATTTTTTATAGACGCAAGTTTAACTTTCAGGCTAAGCCAAAGTTGATACCTGTATCTATTACTTTCTTTGGGCACCTAGACGAGCAAGTACTCGAACACTATTACTAAGGGAGAAAATTCAGTGCTTCTGCTCCAAGATGTCGAAAGTGTGCCTAAGAAGTTTTATATCTTTCAGGTATTCATAACTCAAAATCTCCCAACCTAACGTAAGTACAAGAAAAAAATTGTCAATTGGTAAATTTTTTGATGTCTGTGTTATACCTGTTCTACCAGGCCTGTATAATTAATTTTTATCGCGTATCTGTGCTTTAAACCGCTAGCTTTATAAATTCAATAGCCGGACTTGTCTCACAGGCCAAGAGACGCGGGACGGGTCTACAAGAGAATAACGTACCTAATTACCTAAAAATCAGCTATTAGAGTTTCAGGCCAATAACCTGCATGTGGATCCTTTACAGGATTACGACCATAAGTGTAATAAAATATTTTTACAGAAAATAGATAAGTTTCGTGTCATTCTGACTGAAAAGCAGCTTAGTACAGTCGCAAAGGAACAAGGTGCTGAGCAGTAACCATTGATTGGACTTATATTGTATGAAACCTGGGGCAATAAGTTGAAACCAACAGGGATCAGTAGAGCTTTGATTCTTACGCCCCCACTTGGATAAAAATGTACATGAAGTTTTAGCATGTACCGTATATCGAAACATCGTTATTTTTTAAGAGTGTTAAACATTGCTTCTTTTTAGGAGATTCGAAAACTAAACGGTAGTTACACAATTGTTACTATCCTTGCAGTTGGTAGAATCCTTGAAGTCAATCATCTGCTGTAGAACATCATAGCATATATACAGTCAAACAATTAACAAATGTTATAAACGTATAATTGAATCGTACTGTTGTACGCGAATGTTATATTTTAATGAATTGGTTTTTGCTCGTTGACTTGTGTGTGTCCTGCTACGGTTTCCTTTTCTCTTTGGATACCAAAGCCGCTCGTGTAAAAATTCCAAAACAGGTAAACTAAACAATAAACCACCTTTATGTTTTATATCATGTTTTTATACCTTCTTTTAAAGTTTCAACTAGATTCTTAGTAAGCATTTTGTTAGGTATATGAGGCGGGGACGTTATTTCAAAATAATAATCATAACTGATTGCATCAACAATTTAGCCATTGGCAATGTCATATTGGTTTTCAACTTTGTTCGTTATCATCTATATAACATCGTCTTCCAATCTGCAATTTGTACATGAAGTAACTTTGCAAAACGGAGAAAACCTTCAATATTTCATATCTGCTTTTTTATTCTAACATTTGGCTCGTTCACATTCCTATCTTGCAGTCACTTGTTATGTACAGGTTAGTAACATTAGCCTTCTGGAACAGATGGTAGCTGTGTGGATCCTGTAATTCGCCTATCCTCTTTCACACTCAAACCTCATTCGATTGGGTTCATGCTTAGATCATTTAGCTCTTGGAGTAGTAGGTACTGCCGAATTGAATGCTGAACAGCTGCCATGTTAGCAGGGGGAAAAGTGGCCATTTTGAAGCTTTGTAACTACTCCCTTGTTATACCTGATATGGCTTATACCAGTGAGGACATGTTTCCTTCTCCATACAACCAAATAACAAATGTGTAATCTTGACCATTATACCAGGATTGAGTTTTGGTTGGTTGAAGACTCTCGCTAACTTTCTCAATTCTTCTTTTTGAAGGAACTTGAAGGGTGCCAACTATTCACTGCTTAGTATAACTGAGGACGTGTCACACGAGGCCTATTGCATCATGAAAAAGATGAAAGCAACTTTTTAATGAAGCTAAAGTTTTTTAAATTTAATAATTTCATAGCATTTCCTTTCAGTTGTCTTTGTATTTGGCTTTAAAGAATCAGTAAATGCTCATGAAGTCATCTACTAAGAACCGAATAAGACCCATCAACAGCTACAGATTTCATGTTTGTAGTTTCTTCCATTATTCTTGTCCATATACTTTTACTTTTTCGAAAACTGCTTGCATCACATGAAGCTGTCTAGTATTGATCTTTAAGTTTCTCAAGAACTGTGATTGAATGGTCGCGGCTTCAATGGTAGATTTAAATTCGATCCTTACAGATATTTCCCGAAAGCTCTTTTTCGTCTTTCGGCACTTTCCATGTTTAATTGTAATTTAAATCCATAAAATATAAGTTCGAAATAGCGCTTAACATAATTTAAAAACGTACTCAACGAAGATTTGACTTGCCTTTTTTAGTTCACGCCATTGCGTGCAGAAGGACTCTTCCTTGTACGTTTGGGTTTTAGGATTAATCTTGGTAACGTTATTTCTCACGTTGAGTTAATCCCCAAGAAAATTTCGTGGCCATCCTTAAACACTGTTGGATAATTATATCATTTGGAACATCGTTTAAGAATGCCTCTTTTTCTGCGAATTGTGAATGTTTCTTCAGTTGTTAATTTCTTGTAATCGTCTGATACAGCCCTGTCCTCCTGGTATAAGCCATACAAGATATAACAAGGAAGTACTTACAAGGATACAATATAGCCACTTTTGCCCTTTCTAACACAGCAGCTCTGCCGCATCGAATTCGGAAATAACTTGAACTTCAGGAGTGAAATGCTCTAAGCATGAACCCAATCGAACGAGGTTGGTGTCTGAAAGAGGATATGCGAATTCCATTACCCACACACCAACCATGGGCTCCAGTCGGATAAGCTTACTTACCTGTAGATAAAAAGTGAATGTAAAATAGGTTTGTGAATGAGCCACATTTTAGTGTAAAAGAGCCGATATGAAGTATTCAGGGTTTTGTGTATTCTAAAAAGAGAGTTCATGTAGTAATGGCACAATGGAAGACAATCTGATATAGATGATTAGGAACAAGAGCTGTAGAAAATCAACATGACATTGACAAGCTCTTAATTCTTGATCCAATCAGTTAAGATTATTATTTTGTGTTAAAGTCACCGCTTTATAGACCTAACGAAATGTACATGAAGATGATCTTCATGTAACTTTAAATGAAGGTATAAAAACAAGATATAAAACATGGTGGTTTATTGTTCTGTTTACATATTTTCGAATTCTTTAATACGAGCAGCATATATGCCGGCTTATATCCTTACTCACTTACCACATTTGGAGCAGAAGCACTGAATTTTCTCCTTTAGTAATAGTGTTCGAGTACTTGCTCGTCTCGGAGCCCAAAGAAAGTAATAGATACTGCTATTAACTTTCGATTAGCTTGAAAGTTAAACTTGCGTCAAAAAAAATTTCGAGGCGTCTTTTGCAACCTTCACTCACTTCATCAAGATTCTATATTGATAACGCTACGTATCTAACCCAATAATCTTTCTTACTCGCACGGTTCATCTTGCACTACAGAGTGCCATATCGCACACTCTTATTAAGCTTATTGGAGGATTTCAATTTTTCGATGTTCTGAACGGTTTCTCACCTGTGAGCAATGTAGTGGTAAACTTCGTCTCTTTAGCACATTAGTGCAATACTTCATTAGCTTTTTGTCACATTTCATACCTGAGACAGAATGATCAACAAGATGTATTTCTGCTGACGTGTACAGACCTTGCGTGTCCATAACATCGATTCAAGGGTCTCTTCTCAAGAGCAGAAATCTACTCCACAAAATCTACCTGATTAAACGCCAACAATTGTGGCTTACGAAGTACTTATCTCTAACACTGAACCAGACTGTCCTTTGGCCTGGTATGTATGCGAGCATATTCATGGTATGTTGACCAGAGCCACTCTAGATCACCAAGTAAATTCCTTTACTAAAATAGAAGCACCTGATCGTCTGTAGAGTTCTGCATGGATGATCGCATCATATAGCGGAGTATCACGGCATAGTGCCTAGAGTTCATTCCTTGCATAGTCCAGCTAAGAGCCGTTGACATTGGCAAGAACAGAGTCGAAACACACAGATATTGTCTTTGAATTATATTTTACACTGTTTTTAGAAAACATTGTATTACCAACTTACAGAAACATTCAGATATTTTACTAAGAAGAGTTGTAGAGATATATGTTGTTCTCTTATCAACACGAATGCAAGCAGTTAGCATGCAATATAACCAACTAGACATAGTAACATCTTATAAGAGATGATTGAAAAAGGTATCTAACACGGTAGCATGGTCTTGATAAGAATATCGTTTCACATTTTGCCATTCTTACATCCTCTTTCTCTCTAGTGTCATATTCTTGTTGTGTCAATGCTGTCTCACTCGCAAGATTTAATCAAGTCTTCTCTCGCGTCTCGCGTCTCGATTTCCTTTTCTCAAACATTCTTTTGATACCTATTCATCTTCTGAAAGCTTCGCCACAACATTTAATAATGAGATACACACCTCAGCTTTTGATATAAGCAGTGTAGTCCCTCTGTATTTATTCAATATTTCAATATCAAGTACTGATACTAAATATTCAACTCCTCTACATACAGTAAATAAGTGCAAGAAAAGTGAACAAAGCCGATGCGTTATGTCATTAGATCAGCGATTATACTGCCATTATAAGCAGTGTTCAAATCGTACCTTCAGCTGAATTTATTTAAAAACGGTCCAAAGTTGTACCGCATTTAGGAGGTTTCCACTTAAGTAAATTCTAGGCACGATTGGATACATTATGTCCGGTAATGGTATAGAAAAACTTTTGCATATCCTGTACACTATGACAACATTAGTGAAAATGCTGAATGGCCATGCCTACACAAGATCATTGAGAACACACTACTAGAGTTTGCTCGGCGACCTTTACATGTGGTTATGTAGATATTTACAACCCTCGGAGGCGATGACAAAATCTAGGATATGGGATCTTATTAACAACGTCTGGATGTCGAAATCAATATTCAACATTTACAACAAAATGAAACTGCATGACGAAAACCATATTAGGAAATCTCAAAATTAAGACGGTTACATTTTCCGAACCGTTAACTTGGGCTGCAGTATATAGAGAAAGTCATAATCGTATTGCAATTCATCAAAAGGGAGTAGATTGAACAGGGTACTAGAAACTATTTCAAAGGTATTAAATTAATGCTACCGTTTTCTCACGCAGCTGGTCATCTTTTCTATGAAAAATTTGTACATCACTATACTAAACAGATGGAAACCCTGGAGGCAAATACGGTATCACAGTATACCTGAAATTAACAACTCAAGGAACATTCACAATTCGAAGGAAAAGAGGCCTTCTTGAGCGAAGTTCCAAGAGATATGATTATCGAACAGTGCTTATTTAAGGGCACGAAATTTTCTGGGGATTAACTCAACGTGCGACGCAACGTTAACATCATTCCCAAATACTGTTACGATAACGAAAGTTCTCCAGGACTTTTGTGGGCATCAGTTTATCATCAGCGCGAAACGTTGAGCTAATGACATCTTCCTTGTGTGATAATAATTCAATGCGCAAGAATATCAATTTGACTACGGTGAATAATGCAGAGTCTCTGTTATCATGTGTATTAAAACCCACACGTAGATGGAAGAGCCCTTCTACACGCAATGGTGTGGACTAAAAATGGCCAGTCAAATCTGCGTTAATTACGTATATAAATTATGTTAAGCGCTACTTTCACCATATATTTTTTGGACATAAATTACAATTAGACAGAAATTGTCGAAAGGCGAAAAAAACTTTCGTGAATTATCTCAACGGTCGAATTTAGTTCTGCCATTGAAGCCGCGACAAGTCAATCACGGTTTTTCAAAAACTTCGAGATCAATACTAGACGGCTTCAAATGATGCAAACAGTTTTCAAAAGAGCAAAGGTTACTGTAAATGGACAAGAGTAAGAGAAGAAACAACAAACGTGAAATCAGCTACAGAGGGGAAGCTTACCAGAACTTTACTTACCGGTGAGAAAATGTTTAGAAGATTGAGAAATTCAAATCCTCCAATAAGCTTAATAAGAGTGTGCGATATGGCACTCTCTAGTACAAGATGAACCGTGCGAGTCAGGGAGACTTTCAGGTTTTATAGCCTAAAGATTATTGGGATAGATACGTAGCGTTATCAATATAGAATCTTGATGAAGTGAGTCAAGCTTCAAAAGCGCCTCGAAATTTTTTTATAGACGCAAGTTTAACTTTGAAGCTAATCGAAAGCTAATAACAGTATCTATAACTTTCTTTGGACACCGAGACGAGCAAGTACTCGAACACTATTACTAAGGGAGAAAATTCAGGGCTTCTGCTCCAAGATGTGGAAAGTGAGTAAGGACATAAGCCGGCATATAAGCTGCTCGTGTTAAAGAATTTCAAAACATGTAAATAGAACAATAAACCACCATTTTTTATACCTTGTCTTTATACCTTCATTTAAAGTGACATCAAGATCAACTTCATGTCCATTTTGTTAAATCTATAAGGCGGTGACGTTAACAAAAAATAATAATCAAAACTGATTGGATCAAGAATTAAGCCGTTGTCAATGACGTTGATTTTCAACTGCTGTTGTTCCTAATCATCTATATCAGATTGTCTTCCATTCTGCATTTTCTACATGAACTCTCTTGACAAAATACACAAAACACTGAACACTTCATGTCGGCTCTTTTACATTAACATGTGGCTCGTTCACAATCCTATCTTTCAGCCACTTTCTATCTACAGGTAAGTAAGCTTATCTGGCTGGAGCTGATCGTAGCTGTGTGGGTTCTGGAATTCGCATATCCTATACCACACACCAACCTCGTTCGATTGGGTTCATGCTTAGACCATTTCACTCCTGAAGTTCGAGGTACTTCCGAATTGAATGCTGCACAGCTGCTGTGTTGCAAATGGGAAAAGTCACCATATCGAATCTTTGTAACTACTTCCTTGTTATATCTGATATGGCTTATACCAGGAGGACAGGACGGTATCGGATGATTACAAGAAACTAACAACTCAAGGAACATTCACAATTCACAGAAATGGAAAACTTCTTAAACGAAAATCCAACTCATAATATTATCCAACAGTGCTTAAAGAAGGCCACGAAATTTTCGTGGGGTGTAACTCAACGGCAGAAACCACGTTAGCAAGATTCATCGTTCACTTCCTTATACTGTTTTGATAAAAGAAGTTCTACAGGACTTATGAAGGAAACAGTTTATCATCTGATCGACACGTTGAGTTAATGCCATCTTTCTTGTTTGAAAATATCTCAATGCGCAAGAATATAAGTTCGAATGCGGTGAATATTGCAGAGTTTCTTTTGTGTTGTGTCTTAAAACCCACACGTAGAAGGAAGAGTCTTATACACGCAATGGCCTGGACTAAAAATGGCAAATCAAATCTGCGTTAAGTACGTTTATAAATTATGTTAAGCGCTATTTTCACTTGTATTTTATGGATTTAAATTACAATTAAACACGGAAGTGCCGAAAGACAAAATGAGCTTTCAGGAAATATCTGTAACGATCGAATTTAAATTAGCCATTGAAGCCACGACAATTCAATCACCGATCTTGAGAAACTTGGAGATCAACACTAGACGTCTTCAAGTGATGCAAGCAGTTTTCGAAGGAGTAAAGGTAGCTGTATATGGAGAAGAATAATGGAAAAAACGAAAAACGGGAAACCTGTAGCTGTTGATGGGTCTTATTCGGATCTTCTAAGAATCTTATTAGAATACTTCATGAGCAATTGCTGATTCTTTTAAAGCCACATACAAGCAGAACTGGTAGGAAATTCTGCGAAATTGTTAAATTAAAAGAAACTAAGTTCGGAAGACAATCTTATATATATGATGACGAACAAAGCTGTTGAAAACCAATATGTCATTCACAATTGCTTAATTGTTGATCCAAACAGTTATGATTATTATTTTGAAATAACGTCCCTGCCCCATAGACCTAACAAAATGGACATGAAGACCATTTTGAAGTAACTTTAAATAACGTA
Organism: Thermobia domestica; assembly: GCF_964235325.1. Taxonomy (NCBI): domain Eukaryota; kingdom Metazoa; phylum Arthropoda; class Insecta; order Zygentoma; family Lepismatidae; genus Thermobia; species Thermobia domestica. The sequence goes on from NC_137468.1 coordinate 123,265,047, forward strand.
TAAGAACAAGGTTTAAAATATGAAGGTGGATTATTGTTTAGTTTACATATTTTGGAATACTTTAACATGAGAGGTGCGTGAAGTTGGCCCGCCACTTGTCGCCAAAATTCACCAAATTTTAACCAGAATTAGTGCTACGTTAGTGCTGTTTTCTGTCGTAAAAAGTTTCGTTAGTGTTGTTAAACTTCACGAATTAGAGCAACTTCAAAATGGGCCCGGCCAACTTCACGCAGCCCGCCACTAGTCGCCAAACTTCACCAAATTTTCACCGTCGTTAGTGCTACGTTAGTGCTATTTTCTGCCACAAAAAATTTTTGTTAGTGCTGTTAAATTTCAAGAATTAGAGCATCTTCAAAATTGCTTCAGCGTGAAGTTGGCCCGCCACTTGTCGCCAAAATTCACCAGATTTTGACCAGAGTTAGTGCTACGTTAGTGCTGTTTTCTGCCGTAAAAAGTTTCGTTAGTTCTTTTAAACTTCGATGATGCACTTCAAGAAAAGGGAGCTGAAGGAGTGAACAATGCCAGTAAGGCTCGTAGTAGTAACATTCTCGCCGCTGCAGGTATGGTTGTTCATGTCTCTTGTCGCAAACGTTAAATTGATAAAAAATATATTGTGATTGCCCTAAAAAGAAAAACGTCATCGTCGATTCAAAAACGAGTTACTCGCTCGTCGGATGGGTCGTTCAACAGCAACAGTGACTGCCTGTTTTGCGGAACGTCTGTCTTATTTGATGACCATCACGTGTTGAAATCAGGAAATGTGCGCGTGAAAACACGAGCATTGGCACACAGCATTTTAAAGTGTTGCAATGAAGGAAACGATACCTGTTCACAAACTGTCCGAGGTCGAATTGAGTACTTCTCATCTGATCTTCATGCAGCAGATTGTGTCTATCACAGATCATGTAGAATCAACTTAAGAACAGGTAAAGCAATTCCTCAACAATACTGCACCGATAATCAGTCAGCGTCAATAAAAAATCCGGGCTGGCCGACCAACAAATGATGAGAGAATCCGAGCATTTCAGCGCATCTGCAGTTATTTGGAAGAGCACGATGATGAGCAACTAACTGTGGGAGAACATGTTAAAAAAAATGGGCATATTTCTTGAAGGGACTGATCACATTCATATGACAGACGGCACATGAAGTGTAAACTAATGGAGTACTTCGGTGAAAAAAAATATAATTTCTAGTGACAGTGGAAAGAACGACTTCATTACACTCCGAGAAACTGCCAATCACATTCTACGGGCAATCGTGATTTACCACGAGAGTATAATGAAGAAAAGGAAAAAATAGAATAGTAGAAACCGTAGCTCGACTGATCAAAAGCGACATAAAATTCAAACTACAAACTGGAAGTGATACATATCCTTCACCCAGCGACTTGACCATTCAGGAATTCCTTCAGTACATTCCACATACCCTTAAACTATTCTGTGTCACACTTTTTGCCGGAAAGGACAATGAAACCAATATAGCATCGATTGGCCAGTGTTTGATGCAAGCAGCCAGATCAAGAGCTATATTAGCTCCTCTGCAGTTAGGTGTTGCTGTGCAGCTGCACCACCACTATCGATCGAAACACTTGATTGACACGCTGCATCATTTGGATTTTGCTCTTCATACGCGGAAGTGCAGCGTTTGAACGCTGTGCTGTAAGTACATTTGGTAATCGTGTGATCGAAATGTCAGCAGACCAGACTCTCCTCTTTACAGCGGATAATGTAGACCATAATCTCCAAACGCTGAGTGGTTTAGGCACATTCCATGGTATGGGAATGTTGGCGGCCATTACTCCATCCACTACTACCAGTCTAACCATTCTTCGGAAGCCCGTCTCTGATGGTGATGTGAAGTCCCTTGCCAGTGTCCCCATTCATGCATACACTGAAGCCAGGGCTATTCTTGAAAAGGTCAACTGTGAACTGGTAACAGCACCATCACCGAACGAAAGCTCCCTGGATATTTTGTGGAAATTTTCCTGGCATCTTTCGTCAAGCGCACCAAACTGGTCAGGAATGATGCAGGCCATTCACACAGATCCATCTCTTCATCATCCAGGGAAATCCACTGTTCTCTGCTTACCGATTATTGACCTCCATCTATCAAATATGCATCTATTCCACTTTAGTGTACCTGAATAATCTTGCGAGAAAATATAAAGTCACACCATTTATCACCTTAGACCAAATACTGTTTTGGAAAGCTTCACGTATCTTGCATGACAGAGCACATACCACCAGTATTAAGAACACGATTGTCCTGTTGGGCTCATTTCATACTCTGATGAACCTTCTAGGAGCAATTGGTTCCCTGATGGATGATTCAGGCTTACGTCAAATCTTGCATGAGGTTTATGGAGAAAATTCGGATGTACATATGTTAAGTGGCAAGTCCGTAGCAAGAGCCTTCCGTGCGCACATGATGGTTGACCTCGCATTAAGTGCATTGCTTCTGGAGAATGGTTTTCCGGAGATCGATAACGGAACACACAGAACTATCAAAATGCTTACTTTCTCTACCAGAGTCTGATGTCGGGTGAGATTACTGTAACTGTAGCTAGTTCTACACCTCTTCTTCAAGAAGCTCGAGAAAAAATAGAAGAACGAAAGTCAGAATTTATTAACACATCAAAAAGAATTCAGTTGTGGCTTGCATACCAGCGCATGTTGACTGCAGCAAGGAAACGTAAAGCAGCAGACCGAACAGGAAGCTGGGAGGATCACTTTGATGCTTTAGCAGAGTGCATTCCCATATTCGCTGCAGCAGGACACTTCAATTATTTGAAGTCGACGTGCTTTTACCTGTAAACAATGTTAACGCTGCCATGGGTTAATCCAACAGTTAACAAAAGCTTTCAAAATGGGTTCGGAGTTACTAGAAGTAGCAACCGTTATTGGGCTTGGTTGTCCTCTGATCTAGTCATAGAGTAGGTTCTGATGAGATCGCTAAAATCCACTGGAGGTCTAACTCGTGGTAGTGGAATGTCGGAGATGCAACGATCTTTGTGAGTGCTGTCAATGCCAGCATGCTCCGAGTACAATCTGGCGATGCAAACTCTTAGTCACACAGCATATGTGAATGCTAGCACAGCACTAGCGAATAACATAAAGAAGCCGAAACGTCAAGAATGTCAATTGATATCAGTGACACACGTCGCATCCTTGCACGACTGCAGCCCATCTCACCATTTGACGGAGACAAATCGTTGAGAAACATTGCCAGTGGCGTCACGGCGGATTCCTCGGTCAACGTCCATAATTTATTTTCAGTTGGGGAAGAGCGTGCGAAGAAACTAGCTGGCAAAGACTGTAAAGTGGAAACGTACAGATGAGGTCAAAACTCTAGCATCCCCGAGTAGGGTTGAAATCAGCAGCGATATCTCCGTCGATTCGAATCTTTTGTTTCAAAGACTGTTAGTTGTCGCTAATGCAGGTAGCACATCTTTAGAGGAGACCTTAGCGCATGGATTCTGTGCCTACCCACCAGTTTTATTTCAGTCACCCAGCATGATGCGTAAAGCAGACAAAGCCCATGCGATACTAGAGTTCAGCAAGCAGCAGAGCGCACAGTTTGAGGAAACGGAGCCAGACAATATTCTGTATGTTTTAGACGGAGGATCTCTGTTACATAGACTATCATGGTGTAAAGGCAGTTCCTACGACAATATCGCCGCATCATTTGCTGAGTATGCGGTTCGTAAATATGGCACATCAACCATCGTGTTTGATGGGTATGGAATTTGCTCACCATTGTTCATTGCAACTGTGCTATCGGGTGTGCAAGAACGTATTGTACTTGAAGAAAGCATGGTCTTCCATGTGATATTCCATGTGGTGTGTGTCAAGAAACTGAATGTTTTAACTGTTTAAATGAATATGGTGAGGACAGTGTTAGCGTAGGCGATGACGATGTAGATGTGTAATTTGCCTTCCAAAGTCTTTCGTCTTCCCATTCTTTTGCTTTAGAATATTTTTGCTTTATATATAGGTGTTATGTTTCTATAAAACGAATTTTCATGTACACTGTATTATGATATGACCTTCTATTTGCTATTGCTTGTGCTGTGTGCCAAGAAACTCAATATGGTGAGGACAGTGTTAGCGTAGGCAATGACGATGTAAATGTGTAATTTGCCTCCCAAAGACTTTCGTTATTAACATTTTGTTGCTTAAGAATATTGATGTTTTATGTATAGTACTTATATTAAAGCGACCTTTGATTTAAAGAAAGAAACAAGATTTTTTCATGCGTAGAACGATTGTCAGGGCTGCCAGAGCCCAAGAAAGGTAAAAGTGTAGATTTTCCCAATTTTTTCAAGGTTTCTTCTTTTTTTTCTACAGGTTGGGAACAGGGGGCACAAACGATACGTCGTTGGCAAGGGGGTTCCATAAGCTTTCCAACGCGATATGCTTCATGTCTCTGTGACAATTAGGGAGGATGCTAGATCTAAGAAACAGAAGTTAGACCACAGTAAAAAATATACAGTGACCCTCCTTGGTCCGCGGTTCCGAATTGTTATCTCCCTTACTAATGAACCTACGTCCTTCATTTTCTTATATTATTGTTACCAATTATTGGTCTACGCGTGGGAATTCTTCTGCCAGAGTATGAGTACGTAGAGCGTTGCCAGGGTCCAAGAAATATCAATTAAAAAACAAAAATCGAATTTCTTCTTTTTTCTCTTCTTCTTCTACGAGTTGGGCATGATGAGTACAGAAGTCACTTCGTTGGAATTTGTGGTCTATGTGCGTTCCAACGAGGTATCATTCATGTCTGTGTCACTTAAGAGGGCTACTAGAGCCGCCAACGTAAAGGTCTACGATTTTTTGAAAAATCATGGTCCGCCATTTTGAAAACCGATTTGGGGGTGTTCCTGTGGTCCGATTTTGTCGGATTTTGGATATTTTCATCAGGTGAGGTACCTAAACAAAATACAGGTGTAAAACTAAAGGTTGCAATTTTGCCCAGGTCAAACCGTATTTTGACTCGAGATTAGGATTTTTTAATTGCAACTCATACGTTGTAATAGATTAATATCTGTTGAATTACACGTATAACATTCATATGGCAGAAGAAAAAAGATTTATCTACACTGCTGCCGAATGTGGCTTTCTGCAAAAATAATGATAATACTAATTGTAGATATTAGAATGCATTTAGATAAAAAGATAATATCAGTAGATGTCGAGATCCGGCATGATATTTGCATTAGAACGAGTGGAATCAATTTGCATGTAGTACAGCCAACGAGAGACGGTGGGTTCAAATGGAAAAAGTACTTCAGCACATATTGTCCCTAGGACTTGCAAATTAGAAATATTCGGTTAAAACCAGTGACGTGCGGAACAAGAAGTCTTTAACTGAGAAAGACTGAATATCACGCGTTATAATGATGGACAAGTAGATGGGTCACTCATTTGCGATAGGGAAGGCATCCCAGAGCTTGTCAAGCTTTTTGTAATATGCTTTCACTTTTTTCATGATGCAACAGGCTTTGACACGACCTCAGCTATTCTCAGCAGTGAATAGTTGGCAGACTACAAGATGGTTCAAAAAGAAGAAGAATTGTGAAAAGAAGAAGAGTCTTCAGCCAACCAAAACTCAATCCTGAAAAAATTGTCATGATTACACATTTCTTATTCGCCCGTATGGAGAAGGATACATGTCCTCTCTGGTATAAGCCATATCACGTATAACAAGGGGGAGTATTACATAGCTTCAATATGGCCACTTTTCCCCCTACTAACACGGCAGCTGTTCAAAATTCAATTCGGAAGTACCTCCAACCCCACGAGCGAAAGGTCGAATTTGGTGTGTGAAAGAGGATATGCGTATTACAAGAACCCACACAGCTACCAACAGCTACCTGATAATCTTACATACCTGTTTTTAAGAAGTGATTCCAAGATAGGATTGTCAACGAACCACATGATAGTGTAAATAAGCTGATATGAAGTTTTCAAGGTTTTGTGCATTCTGCCAGAGAGTTCATGTAGAAATGGAGATCGGAAGACAAACAGATATAGATAATAACGAACAACAGCTGTAAAAAACAGATATGTCATTGACAACGGCTTAATTGTTGATCCAATCAGTTATAATTATTATTTTGTGATATCGTCCCCGCCTTATAGACCTAAAAAAATGGACATAAAGACGATCTTCATGAAACTTTAAGTGAAAGTGTAAGGAAAAGGTATAAAACATGAAGGTGGTTTATTGTTCTCTTATATATTTTTTCATCCTTTAACACCAACTGCTTTGGTACCCGAAGAGAAAACGAAACCGTAGCAGGACACATTAAAGGTAACGACCAAAAACCAGTTCATTTAGATATCACATTCGCGTGCTATAGTATCATTCAATCGTACGTTTATAAAATTTTCAACAGCATATGACTTCCAGGATTCTGCCATTTGCAAGGACACTTAAAATTGTGTAACTGCCATTTAGTTTTCGACCCTTTAACAAGGAAGTAAAGTTTGACACTCTTAATAAAGAACGATCTTTTGATATTCCATACATGCCAAGACTCCATGTACATTTTTATCCAAGAACGTGTTGTAAAAATGAAAGCTCTACTACACATCCATTGCAGTTGGTTTCGACTTATTGCCCTAGGTTTTATACGACATAAGGATAATCAATGCTTATTGCTCAGCACGTTTTCCAAGCTACTTTTCAGATAGAATCCCACGAAACTTAACAATTTTCTGTAACAGTTAGATTAGACTTATGGTCGTGATCTTGTAAAGGATTCACATTCAGGTTATTGGCCGGAAAATCTAATAGGAAATCCTTATATCTATTAGGAAATTATTGGCCTCAAACTGGTTCAATTGCCACATCTAGCTGGACAAAATTCATAACAAAAGAAAACACAGCAGAGCACGTACACAGAGCTACACGAATCGGTAATCAGTCACGTATCCTCACTGGAAGAACTATTTTTGTGTTCAGTAGTATGATTAGATCAAATGTATGATTGACACGTAGGAGGAATTTGTAACAATAGACGTATTTCCTCGGCAAGATGTTCACTGTGTTTGAGTGTGAATTTGCTAAGGCTTTTTATGCAGGGCTCCGGCGTGCTTAACAACTTGTGCATTAAATCTTCCATGTTGTCGCGACGAGAACTTTTCCTGGCATGATATTACCTCATTGCTTCTTCCGTAGCCTGGATTCGGCACATCCATCAGGAAACCTATTTCTTCACGAAATCGCTTCTGTAGTAATTTCTTACTTTGATCAACATTTGGTTGATCCATCTTTCACACTTGTCAGGTATGATGTCCAGTCTATATACAAAGTGCAACAGACACTCAAAGCACCTTATCCAGTAATGCAGATTTGACAACACGTATTCAAACGTCGTTGTGTCAGGTGGTAGTGCTGTAGTTTTGTGTGAATCGTTCATTTGCTTTGAAGATGCACCGCAGATGAAAAGTCGTTAATATGATTGTTTGTGATATCACTACAGACCTTCACATCTACCATTGTCAGCATTAATCTGTGTTTCACTACTATTTGATGATCATTGTAAGTGATATTTGTTGGTGAGAGAGCTTGTAGTTGCTGCTGTATCATAGTAGCTTCTGAACGTGTTAATTCTGCTGTTTCTTTCATGAACAGTAGCTTGATTGGCCGACAATAGCGTATTGGCTTTCGCCGTGGATTATGCCAGAGTGTCTCTTAACCTATTGTAATTTTAGAGACACTAACGAAATAACAATCAAATATGTATATTCATGTATATCGTCTTCTGTATGTGAACTATACCATTCTTTGTATGCGCTCTGACCTGACGCGCCATCACGAACACCATTTGAAGAACATGGTCATTTCAACTTCCTGATTGATCTCTCGCAGTATAGTACTGTTTCTGGTGATCAACGGCTCGATAGTATGATCAAGTAACGCTTGCAGCTGCACTTCCGCATATACGTCGGCTGGGTAGCACGCTTTCTTTGCCTCTAACAGTTTATAGTATGTCGAATAGATATTTTCATTGTAAACTTTTGCCCGGTTACGAACTAACTGGTGTTGTTTCTTTCTCAATTTCGCGTCAACATATAATGCTAATGTTTCATCGTTTGTAATCTTAATTGGTACTGTCGTCTCTGCACTCTTGTACGCCTTTTTGATTCGCGATCCCTCCTGGGTGACACATCAATCTCTTTCACAATATAAGAAGCATCACGTTTTTCTTTTGCACGTAAACCCATGTGGGCTGCATACACTAACTTTACAATTGTCGATGTTGTACTAACGACTGCAACCGTACTCTCTTTGCTTTCTCACTTGCTTCTTCAAACAGTTCTCAGACGCCCTACAGGTGTTCTCGGTGTCACACCTATACTAAATGATACTGGTCGTCGTAATGTCGCTGCATTCCATACGTTTGCAGAAAACTCCGCTATACTTTCAAGCCACTTACTATCTTTGATTACAAAGTTATTCATTGCACGATGACACTTTTGCCATTTCTCTTTGACATGTATACAAAAACTATTTGTAACCTTTCTGACGCACTCTGCTAAATACTCATCACAGTTTTGTTACCTTAATTTGTCCATTACACAGGTGTAAACGCTATTGGTTCTCTTGCAGCTATTTGGTTCACCTCTCCAGGCGTCGAAGAAGACTCGTTGTGTCAGCGTACACTCCATTTTTGAAAGTACAAGAAGCAACAATTATGCAAACATTTGCACGTCATAGTTAAACTTGCGTCTATAAAAACTTTCGAACGTCTTTTGCAACCTTGGATCATTTCATCAAGATGCTATATTGATAACGCTACGTATCTATATACCTATATAGGCTATGAAAACTCAAAGTCATTCTGGCTCGCACATTTTATCTTGCACTTCAGACTGGCGTATCGCACACTCTTAATAAGCTTATTGGAGGATTTGAATTTCCCGATATTCTAAACGGTTTCTCACCGGTGAGCAAAGATCTGGTAAACTTCCCCTCTGTAGCAAATTAGAACAACAATTTTATTAGCTTTCTGACAACTTTCACACCTGAGACAGAATGATCAACAAGATGATTTCTGCTGACGTGAAAAGACCTTGCGTGTCCTGTCCATCGACTCAAGGTTTTCTTCTCAACAGCAAAAAGTTACCCAGATACTGAGTTTCAAAGAAGAAAGTGAAATGAATTGGCAAGAAGAAAGTCAAAACACACAGATATCTGCTTAGATCTAACTTCAGACTGTTTTGAGAGAATTATTACCTAGTTACAGAAACATTCAGATATTATACTAAGAGTAGATATCCAGATACGTGTTGTTCTCTTATCAAAACAAATGCAAGTAGTTAAAATGCAATACTACCAACCAGACATAGTAATATTTGATAAGAAGCGTAGTGAGATTAGGATTTTTCAATTGCAACTTATACGCTGTAATACTAAAAAATCTGTTGAAAAATTACTTCCATTTGCAAAAGATTTAAGATTTACTTACAAGACTGCCGACTGTTGTTTTGTGCAGAAATTTTGGTATTCCTAATTGTAGATATCAGGATGCATTTAGATACAAAAGATAATAACAGTAGATGTCGAGATGCCCAATGATACATTCATTAGAACGAGTGGAATCAGTTTGCATGCAGTACAACCGATGAGAGCTGGCGGGTTGAAATGGGAAAAGTACGGCATCTTTTATTGTCCTTAGGACATGCAAATTCGAAATATTCGAGTTCAAACCCAGTGACGTACTGAACAAGAGGTCTTTAGCTTAGAATGTATGAATATCATGGTGAGCTCATAAGGTATAGTAAAGAGAAAGCGCGTTAGAATGATGTTCAAGTTGATGGGTCACTTGCGATATGACAGTCATCCCCGAGCTTGCTAAGTTTTGTAATATCCATCCACAACGACAGAAATCGCCTTAAAATGAGAACAATAGTTGAGATGTCACTTGACATCATTGTAAAGGTATTTTACAAAGTCTGAAAACAGATATTAATAAGAGATTAAATCGATCTCCAAGTGATGTGGTGATTAAAGAAATAACTTTGAGGATGGACGGGGATGTTCGATATTTATTTAGTGGTTTAGAGTGCAACAGGCGTGCCAATAATTCGAGGGTTCTGTTTCGAAGTGTCCGGTAAGGCTAAACGGCTTATGCCGGCCTAGGTCCTACTTACAATGCTTTGAAAATTAGAAGTCAGCAGTGGATATCGGCATCTATTCCTTAATTCCTATTGGTTTACAGCTAGTAAAGGAATTTAACAACGTATCTGAGGACGTAGGATCTTGTGTACCTAACTCTCAAAGACGAAGCAGTAGTTCTTTTAGAGCCCCTTAACACATTATGCAATGGCGTAACATTTAAAAAACCGTGGATTTACTTCTCCCTTTAATCAGACGAGGGTATCACAAAACGAACAGCGGTTTGTTTTAGGCGGGTCCTTGGGATTGAAAAATGTGATACCGAATGTAAAAATTTAAGTATTAATTTATCAATGATAATCAAGCAATTGCTAAACTTTTCTTTTATATGTAAGTACAAAACTATTTGAGAGTGCTTCCAGCTGAGGAAATCTACTTAGGACTCATAACCTTTTTTTAATTGTTAGCCTGATAGAAATGGTTTAATCCAAAGAATTGTGTTCTTATGGATATATTATTTAAAGAAAGTTTCCTGTGTGTTAACACTCGAGGCTTTCAAATATGGATTTAATTAGCGTCGTTTGTGTTCACTAGGACTTAGATACAGAGTTGTGTAGGATTCACTAGGTTCCGGTCTATCATTAATAATATTTTCCTGATTGTATCCTGTAAAACTAGCTATTGAACCTATTATATTTTAACCTCCAAAGCAGCCTTGCTTTGGGTCTGAGACCGGTGATTTGATCGATGAGAAATATGAAGAATTGATTTTAGGTTGTGTTGTGATCTTCCCTTAGACGGTTAGCTGGAAAATGTTTACCGTACACTCAGTCCTGTGTTCGCTATCGTCTCCTCCGAGGGTTGTAAATGTCTACATAACCACATGTAGATTTCCCCGAGCAAAGTCTAAAAGTGAGTTCTCAATGATCTTGAGTAGGCATGGCGTTATGAGTCCTAAGTAAATTTCTTCAGCAGGAAGCACTCTCAAAAAGTAATGTAGTTACATATAAACGGGAAGTATAGTAGTTACTTGATTATCATTGAAAAATTAATACTTATATTTTTACATTTGGTATCACATTTTTCAATCCAAGGGGCCCACCTAACAAACCGCTGTTCGCTCTTTGATACCCTTGTCTTATTAAAGTGAGAAGTAAATCCACGGTTTTTTAAATGGTACGCCATTCCATAATGTCAGTTAAGTAGCTATAAAAGCACTACTGCTTCGTTTTTAACACCTAAATACACTACACAAGATACTACGGCCTCCGATTCATTGTTGAATTTCTTTACTAGCTCTAAGCCAATAGGACTTAAGGAATACATGGTGATGTCCACTGCTGATTTCTAAATTTCACAGCATTTTTAGAAAGACATAAGCCGCCATAAGCCCTTTAGCCTTACCGGACACTTCGAAATAGAACCCTCGAATTATTGGCACGCTTGTTGCACCCTAAACCACTAAATAAAAATCGAACATCTCCCTCCAACTTAAAAAATATTTTTTTTAATCACCGCATCACTTAGAGATTGATTTAACCCGTCAATTCCCATAGCGTTGTTTATTAATATTAAACTTTCTCGCAAATAAAAGTTTTTATTAGGCACTCGTTAATAGATATTTCATTTTATTTTGAGAAACTCATACCCCGGTACCCCGGTACCATGGTGTCACCTACAGGTGACACTGGCAATACGTGTACAAACTGACACCATGCTAAACTTAATGAAAGTGGAAGTTTTATTGTAAGTATATATGGTTCTCGTGTATATATTTTGAATGCAAAAAAATTCAACATATATAAGAGATTGCACACATATTATAACAAATATCCAGCATAAATTAAGATTCAAAAATCAAAGCAGTTCATGAAACAGTTTGAACGCCATCAAACTGAGAGTTTGTTTGCCTTTTCTGCCAACCTTGCGTTCCGATTTGAAAATAAAATCATCGATTGGCATTATGGAACTTATACCACCAATGCTGATGTAACCCAACCTCGCAATTTCCACACATTATAGTTCTTTTGTAGCAGAAACCGCATATTCCGTGGGGACAATCCACTGGGTCGTGATCTTCAACACTTCCACTATTTCGCTGCTCCAGTGAAACTCTTGATGAAACAGGTGATGTACACACAACACTTTTCTTAGCACGTTTCCCATGGCAATAGGCTGATTTCTCCATGGCAATAGCATTTTTGGCAATAGGCTTACACTGCTGCTCTCCTGAAATCACAATATGAAAATCGACTCCCAGTGGTTGTGGTTCTAAATATTAGCCAAGCATTCTACGTCGGTACCGAAAACAAACAGAGGGAACCACCACTTTATACCCCGGTAACCTATCCGCATAAGGTGAACATTTTAGTCAAGACTCTCTAACCCTCCCATGTAACTGTTATATTTTTGTATAACTGACGGGCATTCAATTTGAATCATTCTTCTTTTCAATTCGATCATTCCTATTCTATCAACTTTCGAAATTCGGAGCTGGGAGTGACAGTTAGACGCAATAGTCACTACATTATGATTCCGCTTGACAATCGTAATGTCTTTGGTGCACTTGAAAGACATGGATCCTCGATTGATTTTCTTTAGCAAATGTGTGTCTTCGAAAGGGCATTTCTGAGTTCTGTTTTCCCTAATAGTCCCTGTTCCACCAGTTTTACGGTTTGGAAGTTCTGTTAGAAGGGGCAAGAATGTAAAAAAGTTGTCAAAATACAGATTACAAGGACCTAATTCACGAGGAAGACGTGATTCTATCTCGAGTACAACAGCAGCTCAAAAACCGAATTCGTCTTGCTTGGGTAAATGTGCAGATTTAGATCCTTGATAAGGCTCAAATGTGATCAGGTATTCCTCGCGTGTAGCAGCAGACCACACTTTGTAACAAAGCGCAAATTCTTGCCATGGATATGCTGTTTGATGCCGTGGCGACCAAAATAAAGAATCTTGGTTTCATCTATAGATATATGAAAGGATCTTACTTTTTTAAAATTGTCATTAAATTTCTTATTTAGAATTGTAAAATATGCCCTAACTTTCCCAAATTTGTCATTATCTGGAAGATTTAGGCAATTTGACAGATGAACATACTTTTGAATTTAAAAAAATCGATTTCTTCTCATACAAGTTTCAACCATCTTGTTGTAAGTATCGGCCTTGATTTCCCACACCATACGAAAGTATTTTGGTGTCAGATAACCTGTTGAAACCGAATCGCAATATAAACACTAATATCGTCTGTTGTTACGTCGAGTGCGTGATTGTTTTGTGAAGCATATCTATTTGACATTTCACAAATGTGTTCAAAAACTTGATCACAAAAAAAAGTTCAAAGCACTCCGTTGAAGAAACCACTTTGTCATGAGAAACCACTTCATCTTTGTCTCCCCATCCACAATGGTATGTCAATACGTATTCTCTTCCAGACCACTCTCTACGTTCAGAGATAAAACTGGATTGTTAAGTCACTGATTTACTCGTTTGCTTCCCTTTCTTGTAAGATACATAACCACTATTATAAACACTTTTCTTCCTGTCAGCATATTTTGTGTGTTAATCTTCAACTTGTTGTGAAGTAATGTTTACTTCAAGAGAAGACCTCAAAACTCTTGGCGGTAGTCGATCCACATCAGCCACATCTTCATCTCCGCTGTCTTCTTCAGTGTTATAGTCATCTTCAGGAGGAATTAAACTATTTCTTGTAGGCCAAGATCAGATTCGTTTTCTTCCAAACAGTCGAGAATTTCATGGAGCTTCAAGCTGAAAAAAGAGATATTTTGAATAAAGTAATATTGAAATCACTGTAACAAACAGTTATTTTGTATAAAATATCAGATGAATTCGAATCTCAAAAATTCCAACATAATATGAAATGCCTGTGGGATAAGTAGTTTTCTCGACTGAAGCAAGATATATATTTAAAACCAAACTGGCTGCTTTGGATTCTCACATATTCATTGGATATTAGGTTGAATGAAACGTGAGATGTCTCTTTTAGTTGAGGATAGAAAGGAGTGTAAATGAAGTGAAATAAAAACTCTAAGAAAGGTGCATATTCCTTGCGAGAAAGTTCTGCAACAAATTAAAACTAAATTTATTAATTTACTGACGCTAAGTATGACTAAATTATTTCTACCAACGTAGAAGGTAACTAATTGTGTATTTTTTTCTGTACAAGAGACAAAATATCACCAAACAGCAATCTTGACTTCTTATCTTTTATCACACAAGTAGACTAACTTTACCTAACATAAATAGTAATATAGAAAGTGGGCTCATTTCTACCCTTCCTATAGCCACAATTGAAGAAGTTACGTTCATCTCTCTCTTTTTCTCTCTCCCCCATCACTCTCTCTCTCACACACACACAAACACGCGCGCAAGCTATCACACGCATATGCAGACACACAGAAGCACCATATTACAGGTTATACGATAGTAGTACATATTATATTCTTCAATACAAAAGTAGCTCTATATCCCAGTGTCACCTGTAGGTGACAACGGAAATTCAACTGGTCATAAAATATATTGGAGTGTAGATTTATTTTCTACAAACAAATAATATCACTAACTGATACTTGAAGAAAAATACTATAACATTTATATTATACCCACTCACCTTCTGTGACTGGCAGAAGCGTCATTTCGGGCACACCTGCTCATCTTGTTAATATTCGGTGAAGGCATTCTGGAAATATCAATGCAGAAGTTTGGATTAGAATGGCGTCGAGTACTAATGCCACTTATTTTTTGTTCAAGGATAATTCATCTCCCTTTGACAATTGAAACTAAGTTTCAAAATAAAAATTAAATTACATGCATCCAAAGTAGTGGGTCACTTAGAGATCGTTCTAATCTCTTATTATTATCTTTTTCCAATCATTGTAGAAAACTATTACGATGAAGTCAAGTGACATCTCTGTTTATGATCTCATTTTAAGGCGATTTCTGACGTAGTGGATGCATATTACAAAAAGCTTCACAAGCTCGGGAATGCTTGTCCTATCGCAAGTGATCCATTAACTTGTCCATCATTTTAACGTGCTTTCTCTTTACTATACCTTATAAGCTCACCATGATATTAATTCATTCTCAGCTAAAGACTTCTTGATCGGCAGGTGGTTTTTAAACTCGAATATTTCGAATTTCTAAGTCCTAAGGACAATATGTGCTGCCGTACTTATCCCATTTCAAACCACCCTCTCTCGTCGGTTTTCCTGGATGCAAAGTGATTCCCCTCGTTCTAGTGCAAGTATCATGGCAGATCTCGACATCTTTTTATCAAAATTCATCCTGGTATCTAAAATTAGTAATACCATTATTTCTGCAGAAAGCCACAGTCGGCAGCCTTGTAGATATGCCATATGAAAGTAATTTTTCAACAGATTTTTGAGTATTACCCCGTTTAAGTTGCAATTCGAAAATTCTAATCTGTCTACGCTTCTTATCAAATATTACTATGACTGGTTAGTTGTAGTGCATGCTAAGTACTAGCATTTGTTTTGATAAGAGAACAACACGTATCTCAACATCTCCTCTTAGTAAAATATCTAAATGTTTCTGTAACTTGGTAATACAATATCTATGAAAGCAGTCTGAAGTATAGATCTAAGCACATATCTCTGTGTTTCGACTTTCTTCTTGCCACTGTTAACGGCTCTAAGCTGGACTATGGAAAGAATGTACTCTAGGCAGTTTGCTATGTTACTCGGCTATATGAACCAATCATCTATCCAGAATTCTACAGACGATTTGGTGCCTCTATTTTTGTAAGAGAATTTACTTGGTGATGTAGGATGGCTCTGGGCAACTGCCATGGATACGCTCACATACATACCAGGCCAAAAGAAGCGGTTAAGTGTTAGAGATGAATACACTTCGAAAGCCTCAACTGCTGGCGATTAATCGGGTACATTTTGTGGAGTAACTTTCTGCTCTTGAGAAGATACTTTTGAGTCGATGGACAGGACACGCGATCTCTATTCACGTCACAGAGATAAGGTAGTGTTGAATTTAATAAATAAGACTCAAATATGAAAGGTGTCAAAAATCTAATACAGTTGGTGCACTAATCTGCTAAAGTGAGGAAGCTTACCTAAACTTTACTCACCAGTGAGGAAACGTTTAGAAGATCGAGATGTTGAAATCCTCCAATAAGCTTAATAAGAGTGTGTGATTGGCAGTCTGGAGTGCAAGTTGAACCGTGAGAGTCAGAAAGACTTTAAGGTTCTATAACTTGAAGATTAGTGTGATAGATGCGTAGCGTCATAAATATAGCATCCTGATGAAGTGAGTCAAGGTTTCAAAAGACGCCTCGAAATTTTTTATAGACGCAAGTTTAACTTTCAGGCTAAGCGAAAGTCAATACCTGTATGTATTACTTTCTTTGGGCACCTTGACGAGCAAGTACTAGAACACTATTACTAAGGGAGAAAATTCAGTGCTTCTGCTCCAAGATGTCGAAAGTGAGCCTAAGAAGTTTTATATCTTTCAGGTATTCATAACTCAAAATCTCCCAACCTAACCTAGATACAAAAAAATCTGCCAATTGGTAAATTTGTTGATGTCTGTGTTTACACCTGTTCTACCAGGCCTGTATAATTACTTTGTATCGCGTGTCTGTGGTTTATTGTACCGCTAGCTTTATAAAATCAATAGCCGGACTTGTCTCACAGGCCAAGAGACGCGGGACGGGTCTACAAGGTAATAACGTACCTAACTACCTAAAAATCAGCTATTAGAGTTTTAGGCCAATAACCCGCATGTGGATCCTTTACAGGATTACGACCATAAGTGTAATATAATTTTTACAGAAAATTGTTAAGCTTCGTGGCATTCTGACTGAAAAGCAGCTTAGTACAGTCGCAAAGGAACAAGCTGCTGAGCAGTAAGCATTGATTGGACTTATGTTGTATGAAACCTGGGGCAATAAGTTGAAAAAAAAGGGATCGACGTGTAGTAGAGCTTTGATTCTTGGATAAAAATGTCCATGGAGTCTTGGCATGTACCGTATATCGAAACATCGTTATTTTTTAAGAGAGTTAAATTTGCTTCTTTTTAGGAGATTCGAAAAGTAAACGGTAGTTACACAATTGTTACTATCCTTGTAGTTGGCAGAATCCTTGAAGTCAATCATCTGCTGTGGAACATCATAGCATATAAATGTCAAACAATAAACAATTGTTATAAACGTACAATTGAATCTTACTGTTGTACGTGAATGTTATATTTTAATGAATTGGTTTTTGCTCGTTAACTTGTTTGTCTCCTGCTACGGTTTCTTTTTCTCTACGGGTACCAAAGCCGCTCGTGTTAAAGAATTTCAAAATAGGTAAACTAAACAATAAACCACCATTATGTTTATATATCATGTTTTTATACCTACTTTTAGTTACATCTAGATATTTAATGACCAATTTGTTAGGTCTATGAGGCGGGGACGTTATTTCAAAATAATAATCATAACTGATTGGATCAACAATTTAGCCGTTGGCAATGTCATATTGGATTTCAACTTATTTGTTCGTTATCGTCTATATAAGATTGTCTTCCAATCTGCCATTTGTACATGAACTAACTTGGCATAGTGGAGAAAACTTTCAATATTTCATACCTGCTCTTTTATTCTAACATTTGGCTCGTTCACATTCCTATCTTGCAGTCACTTGTTATGAACAGGTTAGTAACAGTAGCCGGCTGGAGCTGATGGTAGCTCTGTGGATCCTGTAATTCGCCTATCCTTTTTCACACTCAAACCTCATTCGATTGGGTTCATGCTTAGATCATTTAGCTCCTGGAGTTGGAGGTACTGCCGAATTGATTGCTGAACAGCTGCCGTGTTAGCAGGGGGAAAAGTGGCCTTTTTGAAGGTTTGTAACTACTCCCTTGTTATACCTGATATGGCTTATACCAGGGGGGGCATGTTTCCTTCTCCATACAAGCAAATAACAAATGTGTAATCTTGACCATTACGTCAGGGTTGAGTTTTTGTTGGTTGGAGACTCTCACTAACTTTCATAATTCTTCTTTTTGAAGGATCTTGAAGGCTGCCAACTATTCACTGCTTAGTATAGCTGAGGACATGTCACACGAGGCCTGTTGCATCATGAAAAATGTGAAAGCAATTTTTTAATGAAGCTAGTTTTCTAAATTTAATAATTTCATAGCTTTTTTTTTTCAGTTCTCCTTGTATGTGGCTTTTAAAGAATCAGCAACTGCTCATGAAGTCATCTACTAAGAAACGAATAAGACCCATCAACAGCTACAGATTTCACGTTTGTAGTTTCTTCCATTATTCTTGTCCATATACAGCTACCTTTACTTTTTCGAAAACTGCTTGCATCACTTGAAGCCGTCTAGTATTGATCTCTAAGTTTCTCAAGAACTGTGATTGAATGGTCGCGGCTTCAATGGCAGATTTAAATTCGATCGTTCCAGATATTTCCCGAAAGCTCTCTTTTGTCTTTCGGCACTTTCCGTGTCTAATTGTAATTTAAATCCATAAAATATAAGGTGAAAAATATATTTGAGTTGCCATTTTTAGTACACACCATTGCGTGTAGAACTCTTCCTTCTACGTGTGCGTTTTAAGACTCTGTACTACAGAGACTGCAATACTCAGCGCAGTCGAATTAAAATTCTTGCGCATTGAGATAATTTAAACAAGGAAGGAGGCGTTCCGCTCAGATGATATACTGTTTCCTTCCAAACTACTCTAGAACTTCTTTTAACGTAACAGTATTTGGGAATGAAGGATTAATCTTGCTAACTTTGTTTCTCACGTTGAGTTAATCCTCAGAAAATTTCGCGGCCATCATTAAACACTATTCGATAATAATATCACTTGGAACTTCGCTCAAGAAGGCCTCTTATTCTGCCCAGTAGTGTTTCAGAACTTGATCGTCTCGGTGCCTAAAGAAAGTAATAGTACAGGTATTAACTTTCGCTTAGCCTGAAAGTTAAACTTGCGTCTATAAAAAGTTTCGAGCGTCTTCTGAAACCTTGACTCACTTCATCAAGATACTATATTAAAACGCTACGTATCTATCACACTAATCTTCAGTCTATAGAACCTTAATGACTTTGTGACTCTCATGGTTCAATTTGCACTTCAGACTGCCATATCGGACACTCTTATTATGCTTATTGGAGGATTTGAATTACTCGATCTTCTAAACGTTGTCTCACTGGTGAGTAAAGTTTTGGTAAGCTTCGCCTCTGTAGCAGATTAGTGCACCAACTGCATTAGTTTTTTGACACCTTTCCTATCTGAGACGGAATGATCAATAAGAAGTATTTCTATAGTCTTATATATTAAATTCAACACTACCTTATCTCTCTGACGTGAATAGAGCTTGCGTGTCCTGTCTATCGACTCAAAAGTATCTATTCAAGAGTAGAAAGCAACTCCACAAAATGTACCCGATTAATTGCCACCAGTTGAGGCTTACGAAGTGTACTCATCTCTAACACTGAACCGACTGTCATTTGGCTTGGTATGTATGCGAGCATATCCATGGCCGTTGACCAGTGTCATCCAGGATCACCAAGTAAATTCCTTTACAAAAATAGAAGCACCAAATCGTCCTAAAAATTTTGCATAGATGTTCGGTGCATATAGCGGAATAACGTAGCAAACTGCCTAGAGTACATTCCTTGCATAGTCTAGCTAAGAGCCGTTAACATTGGCAAGAAGAAAGTCGAAACACACACATATGTGCTTAGATCTATACTTCAGACTCTTTGTATTACCAAGTTACAGAAATATTCAGATATTTTACTAAGAGGAGATGTCGATATACGTGTTGTTCTCTTATCAAAACGAATGCAAATAGTCAGCATGCACCACAACTAACCAGACATAGTAATATTTGATAAAAAGCGTAGTCAGATTAGAACTTTTCAATTGCAAATTACACGCAGTAATACTCAAAAATCTGTTGAAAAATTACTTTCATATGGCATATATACAAGGCTGCCGACTGAAACTTTCTTCACAAATAATGGTATTACTAATTCCAGATATCAGGATCCGCCATGATACTTGCATTAGAACTAGGGGAATCACTTTGCATCCTGGACAACCGACGAGAGAGGTTGGGTTGAAATGCAAAAAGTACGGCAGCACATATTGTCCTTAGGACTTAGAAATTCGAAATATTCGAGCTTAAAACCAGTGACGTCCGGATCAAGAAGTCTTTAGGTGAAAAAGAATTAATATCATGGTGAGCTCATAAGTTATAGTAAAGACAAAGCGCGTTAAAATGATGGACAAGTTAATGGATCACTTGCGATAAGACAAGCATCCTCGAGCTTGTGAAGCTTTTTCTAATATGCATCCGCTACGTCAGAAATCGCCTTAAAATGAGAACATTAGCAGAGATGTCACTTGATTTCATCGTAATAGTATTCTACAATAAATGAAAATAGATAAAAATAAAAGATTAAATCGATCTCTAGGTGACGCACTACTTTGGATGCATGTAATTTAATTTCTTTTTTTTTGAACTTAGTTCAATTGTCAAAGGGTGTAGAACTGTCCCTAAACAAACAAATGAGTGGCATTAGAACTCGACGGCCCTCTAATGGAAACTTCTGCATTGATATTTCCAGAATGGCTTCACCGAATGTTAACAAGATGAGCAGGTGTGCCCGAAATGACGCTTCTACCAGTCACAGAAGGTGAGTGGGTATAATATAAATGTTATAGTATTTTTCTTCAAGTATCAGTTAGTGATAATATTTGTTTGTAGAAAAGAAATCTAAACTCTAATATATGGTATGAACAGTTGAAAATCCGTTGTTGCCTACAGGTGACACTGGGATATAGAGCTACTTTTTGTATTGAATAATATAATATGTACTACTATCGTATAACCTGTAATATGGTGCTTCTGTGTGTCTGTGTATGTGTGTGATTGCGCGCGCGCGTGTGTGTGTGTGTGAGAGAGAGAGTGATCGAGGGAGAGAGAAAGAGAGAGAGATGTACGTAACTTCTTCACTTGTGGCAATAGAAAGAGTAAAAAAGGGCCCACTTTCTATATTACTTTTTATGTTAGGTAGAGTTAGTCTACTTGTGTGATAAAAGTTAAGAAGTCAAGTTTTGCTGTTTGGTGATATAATTCTTCCCTTGTACAGAAAAAAATTCACAATTAGTTACCTTCTACATTGGTAGAAATTATTTAGTCATATTTACTGTCAATAAACTAATAAATTTATTTTTCATTTGGTGCAGAATTTTCTCGCAAGGAATATGCACCTTTTTTTGAGATTTTATTTCCCTTCGCTTACATTCCTTTGCTATCCTCAACTAAAAAAGACTTCTCACGTTTCATTCAACCTAATATCCAATGAATATGTGCGAATCCAAAGCAGCCAAAGTTTGGTTTTAAATACATATCTTGCTTCAGTTGAGAAAGCTACTTATCCCACAGGCATTTCATATTATGTTCGAATTTTAGAGATTCGAATTCATCTGATATTTTATACAAAATAACAGTTTGTTAGAGTGATTCCAGTATTACTTTATTCAAAATATCTCTCCTTTTTCAGCTTGAAGCTCCATGAAATTCTCGACTCTTTGGAAGAAAACGAATCTGATCTTGACCTACAAGAAATTCCTCCTGAAGATGACTATAACACTGAAGAAGATGTGGTTGATATGAATCGACTACCGCCAAGAGTTTTGAGGTCTCCTCTTGAAGAACACACAAAATATGCTGACAGGAAGAAAAGTGTTTATAATAGTGGTGATGTACCTTACAAGAAAGGGAAGCAAACGAGCATATCAGTGGCTGAACAATCCAGTTTTATCTCTGAACGTAGAGAGTGGTCCCGAAGACACGAGGTCTTCACAAACCAATATGGACGGGAAGACAAAGATGAAGTTGTTTCTCATAACAAAGACTTGATAGTTTCTTCAACGGAGTGCTTTGAACTTTTTTTTCTGATGAAGTTATTGAGCACATTTGTGAAATGTCAAATAAATATGCTTCACAAAACAATCACGCACTTGACGTAACAACAGATGAGATTAGGGTTTATATTGCGATACGAAAATACTTACGTATCTTGTAGGAAATCAAGGCTGATACTTACAACAAGATGGTTGAAACTAGTGAGAAGAAATCGATTTTTTTAAAAAAAAAAATTGAAAAGTATGTTCATCTGTCAAACAGGGATACCTGATCACATTTGAGCCTTATCAAGGATCTAAATCTTCACATTTACCCAAGCAAGACGAATTCGGTTTTTGAGCTGCTGTTGTACTCGAGACAGAATCACGTCTTCCTCGTGAATTACGTCCTTCTAATCTGTATTTTGACAACTTTTTTAAATCCTTGCCCCTTCTAACAGAACTTTCAAACCGTAACACTGGTGGAACAGGGACCATTAGGGAAAACAGAACTCAGAAATGCCCTCTGGAAGACTCACATCTGCTAAAGATAATCAATCGATAATCCATGTCATTTAAATGCACCAACGACATCACGATTGTCATGTGGAATAATACTTTAGTGACTATTGCGTGTAACTGTCACTCCCAACTCCCAATTTCGAAAGTTGAAAGAATAGGAATGATCGAATCGAAAAGAAGAAAGATTCAAATTGAATGCCCGTCAGTTATACAAAAATATAACAGATACATGGGAGGGGTAGATAGGTTTGACGAAAATCTTCACCGTATGCACATAGGTTACCGGGGTATAAAGTGGTGGTTCCCTCTGTTTCTTTTCAGAATCAACACAGCGTGCCAGAATGCTTGGCTAATATTTAGAACCACAACCACTGGGAGTCGATTTACATATTGTGATTTCAGGAGAGCAGTAGTGCAAACCTATTGCCAAAAATATGGGAAACGTGCTAAGAAAAATGTCGTGTATCCATCACCTGTTTCATCAAGTGTTTCACTGGAGCAGCGAAATAGTGGAAGTGTTGAAGATCATGACCCTGTGGATTGTCCCCACGGAAGATACGGTTTCTGCTACAAAACAACCATAATGTGTGGAAAGTGCGAGGTTGGGTTACATCAGCATTGCTGGTACAAGTTGAATAATGCCAATCGATGATATATTTTTTTTTTGAAATCGGAACGCAAGGTTGGCAGAAAAGGCAATCTAACTCTTAGTTTGATGGCGTTCAAACTGTTTCATGAACTGCTTTGGTTTTTGAACCTCAATTTATGCTGGACATTTGTTGTAATGAGTGTGCAATCTCTTATATAGGATGAATTTTTGTTGCATTCAAAATATATACACGAGAACCATATATACTTACAGTAAAACTTCCACTCCCATTAAGTTTAGCATGGTGTCAGTTTGTACACGTATTGCCAGTGTCACCTGTAGGTGACACCAAAGTACCAGGGTACCGGGGTATGAGTTTCTCAAAATAAAATGAAAAATGTATTAAGGAATGCGTAAATAAAAACTTTTATTTGCGAGAACGTTTAATCTTTATGAATAACGCTATGAAAATTGCCGGGTTAAATCGATCTCTAAGTGATGCGGTGATAAAAGAAATAATTTTATGTTGGACGGGGATGTTCAATTTTTATTTATGGTTTAGGGTGCCACAATCGCGCCAATAATTCAAGGGTTCTATTTCGAAATGTCCGGTAAAGCTAAAGGACTTATGGCGGCTTATGTTCTCCTTACAATGCTGTGAAATGTAGTAGTTAGCAGTGGACATCGGCATCTATTACTTGATTCCTATTGGCTTACAGGTAGAAAAAAATTCAAAAATTAATCCAAAGCCGTAGGATCTTTTGTTGTGTTCCTAGGTCTTAAAAACGAAGCAGTAGTGCTTTTAGAGCTCGTTAACTCACAAGGCGTACTATTGAAAAAACCGTGGGTTTACTTCTCCCTTTAATAAGACGATGGAATAACAGAACGAACAGCGGTAATTAATTGACAGATTTTTTTTTACTTAAGTTAGATGGGGAGATTTTCAGTTAAGTACACCTGAAAGATATAAAACTTCCTAGGCTCACTTCCCACATCTTGGACCAAAAGCCCTGAAATTCCCCTTCCTGGAAATAGTGTCCGAGAATTTATTCGTCTCGCTGCCCAAAGAAAGTAATAGATTCTTCTATTAACTTTCACTTAGCCTGAAAGTTAAACTTGCGTCTATAAAAAATTTCGATGCGTCTTTTGCAACCTTGACTCACTTCATCAGGATGCTATATTGATAACGCTACGTATCTATCCCAATAATCTTCAGGTTATAAAACCTTAAAGACTTTCTGACTCGCACGGTTCATCTTGCACTACAGAGTGCCATATCACACATTCTTCTTAAGTTAATTGGATAATTTTAATTTTTCGATCTTCTAAACGTTTTCTCACCGCTGAGTAAAGTTCTGGTGAGCTTCCCCTCTGTAGCAGATTAGTGCACGAACTGTATTAGATTTTTAACACCTTTCATATCTGAAACAGAATGATCAACAAAAGGTATTTCCATTTTTCCCACCTACACATTCCTATCTTGCAGTCACATGTTATTTAAAGGTTAGTAACATTAGCCGGCTGGAGCTGAGCGGGTCCTGGAATTCGCATATCCTCTTTCGATTGGGTTCATGCTTAGACCATTTAGCTCCTGGAGTTGGAGGAACTTCCCAATTAAATGCTGAATACTGCCGTGTTAGCAAGGGAAGAAGTGGTCATAATGAAGTTTTGTAAATACTCCTTTGTTATATCTGATATGGCTTATACCATGGAGGACATGTTTCCTTCTCCATACAGGCGAATAAGAAATATGTAATCTTGACCATTTTGGAAGATATAATTTGGTTGGTTGAAGACTCTGACTAACTTTCACTTTTCTTCTTCTTTATGAACGATCTTGAAGGCAGCCAACTATTCACAGCTAAATATAACTGAGGACGTGTCAAAGCCATCATGAAAAGAAGTGAAAGCTATTTTTTAAAGACGATAAAGTTTCTTTTAATTTAACAATTTCGCAGAATTTTCTACCAGTTCTACTTGTATGTGGCTTTAAAATAATCAGCAATTGCTCATGAAGTATTCTAATAAGATTCTTAGAAGATCCGAATAAGACCCATCAACACCTACAGGTTTCCCGTTTTTAGTTTCTTCCATTATTCTTCTCCATATACCTTTACTCCTTCGAAAACTGCTTGCATCACTTGAAGACGTCTAGTATTGATCTCGAAGTTTCTCAAGATCTGTGATTGAATTGTCGTGGTTTCAATGACAGATTTAAATTTGATGGTTACAGATATTTCCTGAAAGCTCTTTTTGTCTTTCGGCACTTCCGTGTCTAATTGTAATTTAAATCCATAAAATACAAGTGAAAATTGCGCTTAACATCATTAATAAACGAACTTAACGCAGAATTGATTTGCCATTTTTAGTCCAGGCCATTGCGTGTATAAGACTCTTCATCTACGTGTGGGTTTTAAAACACAACACAACAGAGACTCTGCAATATTCACCGCATTCTAACTTATATTCTTGCGCATTGAGATATTTTCACACAAGAAAGATGGCATTAACTCAACGTGTCCCTCTGATGATAAACTGTTACCTTCATAAGTCCTGTAGAACTTCTTTTATCGTAACAGTATAAGGAAGTGAACGATGAATCTTGCTAACATTGTGTCTGCCGTTGAGTTACACCCCACGAAAATTTCGTGGCCTTCTTTAAGCATTGTTGGATAATATTATGAGTTGGATCTTCGTTTAAGAAGTTTTCCATTTCTGCGAATTGTGAATGTTCCTTGAGTTGTTAGTTTCTTGTAATCCTCCGATACCGTCCTGTCCTTCTGGTATAAGCCATATCAGATATAACAAGGAAGTAGTTACAAAGATTCAATATGGCCACTTTTCCCATTTCTAACACAGCAGCTGTGCAGCATTCAATTCGGAAGTACCTCGAACTTCAGGTGTGAAATGGTCTAAGCATGAACCCAATTGAACGAGGTTTGTGTGTGATATAGGATATGCGAATTCCAGAACCCACACAGCTACCATCAGCTCCAGCCAGATAAGCTTACTTACCTGTAGATAAAAAGTGACTGAAAGATAGGATTGTGAACGAGCCATATGTTAATGTGAAAGAGCCCATTTAAAGTATTCAGTGTATGTGTATTTTGTCAAGAGAATTCATGTAGAAAATGCAGAATGGAAGACAATCCGATATAGATGATTAGGAACAACAGCAGTTGAAAATCAACGTCATTGACAACGGCTTAATTCTTGATCCAATCAGTTTTCATTATTATTATTTTTTTTAACGTCACCGCCTTATAGATTTAACAAAATGGACATGAAGTTGATCTTGATGTAACTTTAAATGAAGGTATAAAGACAACGTATAAAAAAATGGTGGTTTATTGTTCTGTTTACATTTTTTGGAATTCTTTAACACGAGCAGCTTATATGCCGGCTTATGTCCTTACTCACTTTCCACATCTTGGAGCAGAAGCCCTGAATTTTCTCCCTTAGTAATAGTGTTCGAGTACTTGCTCGTCTCGGTGCCCAAAGAAAGTTATAGATACTGCTATTAGCTTTCGATTAGCTTGAAAGTTAAACTTGCGTCTATAAAAAATTTCGAGGCGCTATTGAACCTTGACTCACTTCATCAAGATTCTATATTGATAACGCTACGTATCTATCCCAACAATCTTTAGGCTATAGAACCTGAAATTCTTTCTGACTCGCACGGTTCATCTTGCACTAGAGAGTGCGATATCGCACACTTTTATTAAGCTTATTGGAGGTTTTGAATTACTCGACCTTCTAAACATTTTCTCACCGGTGAGTAAAGTTCTGGTAAGCTTCCCCTCTGTAGCAGATTAGTGCACCAATTGTATTAGCTTTTTGACACCTTTCATACCTGAAACGGAATGATCAACAAGAAGTATTATTGTAATCTTATTTATTATATTCAACACTATCTCATCTCGCTGACGTGAATAGAGCTTGCGTGTCCTGTGCATCGATTTAAAGGTATTTTCTCAATGAGGAGAAAGCTACTCCACAAAATGTACCAGATAAAACGCAAGTAGTTGAGGCTTACGAAGTGTACTCATCTAGGCTTGGTATGTATGCGAGCATAACCATGGCCGTTTTCCAGAACCATCCATCTACTTATCTATATACTGTAAATAACTGCAAGAAAAGTGATCAAAGCGCATGCGTTATGAAATTAGATCAGCCATTATACAGGATATATGTTCAAATTCTAACTCAGCTGAATAAATCTCTGAACAGTCCAAAGTTTTAACGCCTTTGGGAAGTTTGCAATTAAGTAATTTCTAGGCACGAATGGTATAGAAGAACTTTGGTGCATCCTCTACACTATGACAATTTTAGTGAAAATGCTGAATGACCATGCCTACTCAAGATCATTTAGAAATCACTTCTAGACTGCTCGGGGACCCCTACATGTGGTTTGAAGACATTTATAACCGTCGGAGGAGATGACAAAATCTAGGATCTGCGATCTTATTCAACAACGTCTGGATGAGGAAATCAGTATGCAACATTTACAAGAAAATGAAACTGCAGGACAAAAACCATATGAGGAAATCTCAAAATTAGGACGGTGACATTTCCCGAAACGTTAACTTTGGCTGCACTATATAGAGAAGATAACAATCATATTGCAATTCATGCAAAGGGACTACATTGAACAGGGGATTAGAAACTTTATTTGAAGGCTATCAAATTAATGCTTACTTACGTTTTCTCACGCACCTTGTGATCTTTTCTATGAAAAATTTCCACATCAATATACTCAATAGATGGCAGCCCTGGAGGGAAATACGGTATCAGTGAATTACAAGAAATTAACAACTCAAGGAACATTGACAATTCGCAGAAAAAGAGGCCTTCTTGAGCGAAGTTCCAAGTGATATGATTATCGAAGAGTGCTTAATGAAGGCCGCGAAATATTATTATATTTAAATTATGAAATTATTATATTTAAAAAAAATTTAGTTTCATTAAAAGAGCGGTTTTACTTTTTTCATGATGCAACAGGCAGTGACACGACCTCAGCTATACTCACGAGAGAATAGTTGCCTACCTTTAAGATCCTTGAAAAAGAAACAGAATTTTGCAAGTTAGTCAGAGATTTCACCGAGCCAAATCTCAATCCTAAAACAATAGTCAAGATTAATTTCTTATCCGAATGTATGGAGAAGGAAACATGTGCTTCTTGGTATAAGCCTATCAAGTATAACAAAAAAGTAGTTACAAAGCTTCAATATGGCCACTTTTACCCCTACTATCACGGCAGGTGTACAGCATTCAATTCGGAAGTACCTCCAAGTCCAGGAGCGAAATGGTCTAAGCATAAACCGAATCGATTGAGGTTGGTGTGTGAAAGAGGATATGCCATCAGCTACCATCGGCTCCAGCCGGATAAGCTTACTTATCTGTAGATAAAAAGTGATTGCTAGATAGGATATTGAACGAGCTACATGTAAGTGTAAAAGAGCCAATATGAAGTATTCAATGTTTTCTGCATTCTGTCAAGGGATCATTTACAAATGGAAGATCGGAACACAATCTGATTTAGATGATGACGAACAACAGCTGTTGAAAACCAATATGCCATTGACAACACCTTAATTACTGATCCAATCATTTATGATTATTATTTTGTAATAACGTCCCCGCCTTATAGACCTAACAAAATGGACATGAGATCTTGATGAAACTTTACATGAAGGTGTGAGGACAAGGTATAAAACATGAAGGTGGTTTATTGTTCAGTTTACATATTTTGGAATCTTTTAACACGAGCTGCTTTGGTACCCGAAGAGAAAACTAAACCGTTGCAGGACACATTTAAGGTAACGACCAAAAACCAATTCACTTAGATATCACATTCGCGTGCTACAGTATCATTCACTTGTACGTTTATAACAATTGTATATTGTCTGATTGTTTATATGTTAAGACGTTCAACAGCAGATGATTGAGTGCAAGGAGTCTGTCATCTGCCAGGACGCTTAAGATTATGTAACTGCCTTTAGTTTTCGACTCAACCTAAAGGGAAGTAAAGTTTAAAACTCTTAATAAAAAACGAAGTTTGGATATTCCGTACATGCAAAGACTTCATGTACATTCTTATCTATGATGATGTTCTAAGAATGCAAGCTCTACTACACGGCGATCACAGTTGGTTTCAACCTATTGGCCTAGGTTTAATACGACATAAGTATAATCAATGCTTAGTGCTCACCACCTTGTTTCTTTGCGACTGTACCAACCTACTTTTCAGACAGAAGCCCGTGTAGTTTAACAATTTTCTGTAACAGTTATACTAGACTTATGGTCGTAAGCCTGAAAATCTAGTAGGAGATCCTTAGGTAAATAGGTGCGTGATTACCGTGTAGAATCAGGCCCACTTCTCTTAGCCTGTGAGACAAGTCCGGCCAATGAATTCCTAAAGCCAGCGGTGTAAAGCAGTGATTCGCGATACAAAGAAGTTATACAGGCTTGGTAGAACAGGTGTAGAACAGAAACATCAACAAAATTATCAGGTGACAGATCTTTTTTTCTTTGTACTTAGGTTACATTGGGAGATTTTCAGTCATGTACACCTGAAAGATATAAATCTTGCTACGCTTGCTTTCCACATCTTGCAGCAGAAGTCCTTAATTTTCTCCCTTGGTAACAGTGTTCGAGTACTTGCTCGACTCGGTGCCCAAAGTAAGTAATAAAGAGTGCGAAAAACTTTCGATAGCTTGACAGTTAAACTTGCGTCTATTAAAAATTTCGAGGCGTCTTTTGCAACCTTGAGTCACTTCATTGATAATGCTACCTTGAGTCACTTCACAATAATCTTTAGGCTATAGAGCATTAAAGTCTTTTTGGCACGCACGGTTTATGTTGCACTACAGACTGATATATCGCACACTCTTAATAAACTTATTGGAGGATTTAAGATTCCTAATCTTCTCAATATTTTCTCACCGGTAAGTAAATTCTGGTAAGCTTCCGCTCTGTAGCAGACTAGTAGACCAACCGTATTAGCTTTTAGACACCCTTCATATCAGATACGGAATGATCAATAAGAAGAATTTCTGTAATCTTATTTATTAAATTCAACACTACCTCATCTCGCTGACGTGAATAGACATTGCGTGTCCTCCCACAGAAAGAATGCTTTCTTCTCAAAAGCAGAAAGTTACTCCACAAAATGTACATGATTAATCGCGAGCATTTGAGGCTTACGAAGTGTACCCATCTCTAACACTGAATCAGACTATCATTTGGCCTGGTATGTATGCGAGCATATTCATGGCCGTTGACCAGAGCCATCCCAGATCACCAAATAAATTCCTTTACAAAAATGGAAGCACCATATCGTCTGTAGATTTCTGCTTACGTGTTCACTGCATATACCGGAATACCTTGGGAAGCTGCCTAGAGTACATTCATTAGTAGAGGCGTTAACATTGGCAAGAAGAAAGTCGAAATACACAGATATGTGCTTAGATCTATACTTCAGACTGTTTAGAGAAAAAATAGTAATTCTAAGATACAGAAACGTTCAGATAACATTTTACTAAGAGGAGATGTCGAGATACGTGTTGTTGTCTTATCAAAACGAATGCAAGCTGTTAGCATGACTACAACCAACCAGACATTGTAATATTTGATAAGAAGCGTAGTGACATTATAATTTTTCAATTGCAACTCACACGCTGTAATAGACTAATATCTTTGAATTATAACATTCATATGGCAGAAGAAATAAGATTTATCTAGAAGGCTGCCGAATGTGGCGTTCTGCAGAAATAATTGTAGATAAAAGAATGCATTTAGATAAAAAGATAATATCAGTAGATGTCGAGATAAAGTATGATACTTTCATTAGAACGAGTGGAATCAGTTTGCATGCAGTACACCCGACGAGAGAGGCTGGGATCAAATGGGAAAGTACTTCAGCTCATATTGTCCTTAGGACTTGCAAATTCGAAATATTCGAGTTTAAAACCAGTGATGTGGGCAACATTATGTCTTTAGCTGAGAAAGACTGAATATCACGGTGACCTCATAAGGTATAGTAGAGAGAAAGCGCGTTATAATGATGGACAAGTTCATGGGTCACTTGCGATAGGGCAGGCATCCCCGAGCTTGTGAAGCTTTTTGTAATATGCATCAGCACCACCAGAAGTCACCTTGACATGAGAACATTAGCAGAGATGTCAAGTGACTTCACTGTCTTAGTATTCTACAATGTATGAAAAAACATGATAATAAAAGATTAAATCGATCTCTATGTGATGCGGTGATTAAAGAAATAATTTTGAAGATGGACGTGGATTTTCGATTTTTAATTAGTGGTTTAGAGTTAAAAGGCGTGCCAATAATTCCAGGGTTCTTTTTCAAAATATTCGGTAAGGCTAAAGGGCTTATCACGGCTTATGTCTATCTAAAAATGCTGTGAATTTAGAAATCAGCAGTGGACGTCGCCATGTATTCTTTAATTTCTAATGCGTTAGAGCTAGTAAAGAAATTCAACAATGAATCGGTCGCCGCAGTAACTTGTGTTGTGTACCTAAGTCTTAAAAACGAAGCAGTAGTGCTTTAATAGCAACTTCACTCTCATTATACATGTCGTACCTTTTAAAAAAACCGTGGATTTACTTCTCCCTTTAATAAGACGAAGATATCACAGTCATATAACTTTGGGAACGTACAGCGGTTTGTTTTACGTGCGCCCTTGGGATTGAAAATTTTTGTGATACCAAATATAAAAAACATAAGTATTAATTTATCAATGATAATTATGTAATTGCTATACTTCCCGTTTATATGCAACTACATTAGTTTTTAAGATTGCTGCCTGCTGAAGAAATCTACTTAGCACTCATAACCCTCTCACCTTTTTCTTAATTGTTAGCCTGATAGAAACGATTTAATCCAAACAGTCGTGTTCTTGCGAATTTAATAGTCTCCTGTGTGTTAACACTCGAGGCTATCAAATATGCGTTTAATTAGCGTCCTTGCTGCTTACTAGGACTTACATTCAGAATTCGGTAGGATTCACTATGTTGTGGTCATTCATTAGTAATATTTTCCCGATTGTATCCTGTAAAATTTGCTTTGGAACCCATTACATTCCAAAGCAGCCTTGCTTAGGGCCTGAGGCAGGTTATCTGATCGATGAGACAAACAAAGAATCGACTTTAATATCTTCTCTTGCACTGTTAGGTGGAAAATATTTACGGTATAGTATGTCCTGTGTTCGCTACCAACGTAGTAACACTGGTCATCATCAGAAATCAAACAAACTGTGGGCTAATTAATAATCCTTTTACGCTTTGTACTCTTTGTGTACGCTTTGATTAGTAACAAAGTGCCACACATTTCATAGAGCAGAAAACGTCATTTATTTCAGAAGTCTCTTGATGAAAATTGTCCATATCCAAGTTCTTGAATGAAAATCTAATCTGATAATACGTTAGCATTGTCTCAATAAGAATGTCGTATCACATTTCGTCATTCTTCCATCCTCTTTCCCTCTAATGTTATACGCTCATTTCTTGGTGTGTCAATGCTGTCTTACTCGCAAGATTTAATCAAGTGTTCTCTCGCGTCTTGCGTATCGATTTTTTATTCTCAAACAATCTTTGGATAGCTATTCATCTTCTGAAAGCTTCGCCACAACGATTGTGTAATGGTGAGATACACACCTCTCCTTTTGATATAAACAGTGTAGTCCCTCTGTATTTTTTCAGTATTTCAATATCAAGTACCAATACTAAATATTCTACTGTTCTGCATACAGTAAATAATTGCAGGGAAAGTGAACAAAGCGCGTGCGTTATGACATTAGATCAGCCTTTATACTGGCAGGCTGTTCAAATCGTACCTTCAGCTGAAGAAATTTATGAACGGTCCAAAGTTGTACCGCATTTAGAAGATTTCCACTTGAGTAATTTCTAGGCACGATTGGATACATTATGTCAGGAAATGGTATAGAAGAATAATTGTGTATCCTGTACACTAAGACAACATTAGTGATAATGCTAAATGGCCATGCCTACTCAAGATCATTGAGAACTCACTTCTAGACTTTGTTCCTGGACCTCAACAAGTGGTTGTGAAAACATTTACAACTCTCGGAGGAAATCACAAAATATAGGATCTGCGATCTTAATCAACAATGTCTGGATGACGAAATAAATATGCAACATTTACAAGAAAATGAAACTGCTTGTCAAAAACCATATTAGAAAATCTCAAAATTAGGACGGTGACATTTCCCGAACCGTAAATTTTGGGCTGCAGTATATAGAGAAAGTCTTAATCTTATTGGAATTTATCCAAAGGGATTACATTGAACAGGGGACTAGAAACTTTATTTGTAATCAATTAAATGAATGCTTCCGTTTTCTCATGCAGGTGGTCATCTTTTCTATGAAAAATTTCCACATCACTATACTTACCATTTAAAAGCCCTGGAGGCAACTACGGTATCAGAGGATTACAAGAAATTAAGAATTCCGGAACATTCTCAATTCGCAGATTAAGAGGCTTTCTTGAGTTAAGCTCGAAGTGAAATGATTATCGAACAATGCTGAGAGAAGGGCATGATATTTTCTGGGGATTAACTCAACGTGACAAACAACGTTAGCAAGATAAATCCTTCGTTCCCAAATACTGTTACGATAAAAGAAGTTCTACAGTACTTTTGAAGGAAACAGTTTATTATCTGAGTGGCAAGCTGAGTTAATGCCACCTTCCTTGTATGAAAATTTATCAATGCTGTCTCATTTGTACTGAGTTTTAAAACCCACACGTAGAAGGAAGAGTTCTTCTACAAGCAATAGTGTGGACTAAAAATGGCAACTCAAATCTGCCTTAAGTACGTATATAAATTATGTTAAGCGCAATTTTAACCTTATATTTTATGGATTAAATTACAATTAGACACGTAAAATGCCGAAAGAGAAAAAAGAGCTTTCCGCAAATATAGGCAACGATTCAAATTAAATCTGCCATTGAAGCCACGACAATTCAATCAAAGTTATTCAGAAAATTTGGAAATCATACTAGACGGCTTCAAATAATTCAAACAGTTTTCGAAGGAGTAAAGAGTAATGGTTGAAACTACAAACGGGAAATCTGTAGCTGTTGATGGTACTGATTCAGATCTTCTAAGAATCTTACCAGAAGACTTCGTGAGCAGCTGCTCAATCTTTTGAGGCCAATACAAGCACAACTGAAAGGAAATGCTACGTAATTATTAAATTAAAAGATACGTGATTACCTTGTAAAACCAGACCCGCTTCTCTTGGCCTGTGAGACAGTCCGGCCGATTAATTACTAAAGCTAGCGGTGTAAATCACTGATTCGCAATACAAAGATGTTATACAGGTATGGTAGAACAGGTGTATAACAGAGACAGCAAGAAAATAATCAATGACAGATTTGTTTTTACTTATGTTACACTGAGAGATTTTCAGTTAAGTCACCTGAAAGATATAAAACTTGCTAGGCTCACACATCATCCACCAGAAGCCCTGTAATTCCCTTCTTGGGAATAGTGTACGATAACTTGTTCGTCCCGCTGCCCAAGGAAAGTAAAACAGACTGCGATAACATTTCTATTAGACAGAAAGTTAAACTGGAGTTTATAAAAAATATCGACGCGTCTTTTCCAAGGTTGACTGATTTCATCAAGATTCTATATTTATAACAACCGTTTAGTTTTGGAATCTCCTAAAAAGAAGCAAAGTTTAACTCTCTTAATAAAGAACGATGTTTCGATATGCGATACAAGCAAAGACCTCATGTACACTTTCATCCAAGAGGGGGCGAAAAATTAAACCTGCACAACACGTCGATCCCAGTTGATTTATACTTTTTTCCCTGGGTTTTACAGGCTACAAGGACAATCAATGAATGGGTACTTCTCAGCAGCTAGCTCCTTGCGACTGTACCAAGCTGCTTTTGAGACGGAACCTCACGAAGCTTAATAATATTCCGTAACAGTTATATTACACGTTTGGTCGTAAGCTTGTAAAGGATTCACATGCAGCTTATTGGCCTGAAACTCTAATAGGAGTTTTATAGGTAATTAGTAACGTGATTAAATTGTAGACCCAGGGCCGCTTCTCTTTGCCTGTAAGACAAGTCCGGCCGATGAACTTATAAAGAGGATGAACTGATAAACAGATGAGCACAAAAGTCCTGTAGAACTTCCATTACCGTCAGAGTATTTGGGAATGAAGGATTAATCCTGCTAACGTTGTGTCTGACGTTGAGTTAATCCCCGAGAAAATTTCGTGCCCTTAATTATGCACTGTTCGATAATCTCGTTCTTCGATAAGGCCCCTTTTCCTGCGAATTGTGAATGTTCCTTGAGCTGTTAATTTCTGATATACTGTGATACCGTATTTGCCTCCAGTGCTT
Source organism: Thermobia domestica (assembly GCF_964235325.1). Taxonomy (NCBI): domain Eukaryota; kingdom Metazoa; phylum Arthropoda; class Insecta; order Zygentoma; family Lepismatidae; genus Thermobia; species Thermobia domestica. The sequence continues at coordinate 123,300,590 of NC_137468.1, forward strand.
CCATCTGTTGAGTATAGTGATGTGCAAATTTTTCACAGAAAAGATGACCAGCTGCGTGAGAAAACGGAAGCATCTTGAGTAGGCATGGTCATTCAGCATTTTCACTAAAGTTATCATAGTGTACACGATACACCAAAGAGCTTCTATGCCATTTACTGACATAATACATCCAGTCGTGTCTAGAATCTACTTAACTGCAAACCTCCTAAAGGAGTACAACTTTGGAGCGTTCAGAAACTTCAACTGTGTTACGATTTGAACACCTTTCCAGTATAATGGCTGATGCAATGTCATAACGCAAGTGCTTTGTTCACTTTTCTTGCAGTCATTGCTGTATGCAGAAGTATAAAATATATATAGTATTGGTATTTGATGTTGAAATATCGAAGAAATACAGAGGTACTACACAGCTTATATCTAAAGAAGAGGTGTGTATCTCACCATTACACAATCGTTGTGGCGAAGCTTTCACAAGATGAATAGCTATCCAAAGGTTGTTTGTGAATAGGAAATCGACAGGCGAGTGAAGATTTGATTAAATCTTCCGAGTAAGAAGGAATTCACACATCAAGAACATGAGTGTATAGCATTATAGGGGGGGAGGATGTCAGATAGATGAAATGTGATACGATATTATTATCAAGACAATGGTATCGTGATATCATTCTAGAACTTAGATATGGACATTTTTCACCAACAGACTTCTGAAATTAATGACTTTTTTTGCTCTATGAAATGTGTGGCACAGAGTTACTAATCAAATCATGCAGTGAGCTTATATGAAAAGCTTATTTGATTAGCCAACAGTTTGGTAGCTTTGTGATGACCAGTGTTACTAAATTGGTAGCGAACACAGGACATACTATACCGTAAATATTTTCCATCTAACTGTGTAGGAGAAGATCCCAAAAACTTAAAATCGATTCTTTATTTTGCTCATCGATCAGATCACCGATCTCAGACCCCAAAGTAAGGCTGCTTTGGAGGTTAGAATAAAATTGGTTCCATAGCAAGTATTAAATCATATAATCGGGAAAATATTATGAATGATACCAGAACATAGTGAATCCTGCTCAAATCTGTATGTAAGGCCTAGTGAGCAGCAAGGATCCTAATTAAATGCATATTTGATAGCCTGGAGTGTTAACACACAGGAGACTATCTTTAAATAATATATCCGTAAGAACACAATTCTTTCGATTAAACAGTTTCTATCAGGCTAACGATGAAGAACCAGGCGAGAGCTAGGAAAATTTCTTCAGCAGGAAGGACTCTCAAATAGTATTGTAGTTGCATATAAACTGGAAATATAGCAATTGCTTGATTATCATTGATAAATAAATAGTAATTTTTTTAAGATTTGGTATCCCAACATTTTTCAATTCCAAGGGCCCACCTAAAACAAGCCGCTGCTCGTTCCCAAAGCTATACGTCTGTGATACCCTAGTCTTATTAAAGGGAGAAGTAAATCCACGGTTTTTTTAATGGTACGCCATTGCATGATGTGAGTTATGGAGCTCTAAAAGCACTATTGCATCGTTTTTAAGACCTAGGTACACAACACAAGATCCTACGGCTTTGGATTCATTTTGAATTCCTTTTCTACCTGTAAGCCAATAGGAATTAAGTAATTACAACGCAGTCTAGTGACATCTCTTCTAATGTCCTCATTTGAAAGCGATTTGTAACGTAATGGATGCATTTTAGAGAAAACTTCATAAACTCAGGGTGCTTGTCCTATCGCAAGTGACCCAGCAACTTGTCCATCATTGTACCGTCCTTTCTCTTTACTATACCTTATAAGCTCACCGTGCTAATCACTCTTTCACAGCTAAAGACTTCTTGTTCCGCACGTCACAGGGTTTAGACTCGAATATTCGAATTTGCGAGTCCCAAAAAACAATATGAGCTGCCGCACTTTTCCCATTTCAAGCCGCCCGCTCTCGTAGGTTGTAATGCACGCAAACTGACTCTACTCGTTCTAATGCAAGTATCAATGCGGATCTCGACATCTACTGTTATTATCTTTTTATTTAAATGCATCCTCATATCTACAATTTGTAATACAATTATTTCTGCAGACAACCACAGTCGGCAGCCTTGTTGATAAATCTTGAATCTTTAGCCATATGAATGTAAATTTTCAACAAAACTTGGAGTATTACAACGCGTAAGTCGGAATTGAAAAATCCTAATCTCACTACGCTTCTTATCAAATATTACCATCTCTGGTGGGTTGTATTGCATGCTAGCTGCTTGCATTCCTTTTGATAAGATAACAACACGTATCTCGACATCTCCATTTAGTAAAATGTTATCTGAACGTTTCGGTATCTTAGAATTACTATTTTTTCTCTAAACAGACTGAAGTATAGATCTCCAATGTTAACGGCTCCACGACGGAATGTACTCTAGGCAGCTTCCCAAGGAATTCCGCTATATGCAGCGAACACCTAAACAGAAATCTACAGACGATATGGTTCTTCTATTTTTGTAAAGGAAGTTTTTTGGTGATTTAGGATGGCTCTGGTCAACGGCCATGTATGTGCTCGCATACATACCAAGCCAAATGATGTCTGGTTCAGTGTTAGAGATGGGTACACTTCGTTAGCATCAAATGCTTACGATTAATCATGTACATTTTGTGGAGTAACTTTCTGCTCTTGAGAAGACAACTTTCCCTCTGTGGGAGGACACGCAAGCTCTATTCACGTCAGCGAGATAAGGAAGTGTTGAATTTAATAAATAAGATACAGAAATTCTTCTTATTGATCATTCCGTATCAGATATGAAAGGTGTCAAAAAGCTAATACGGTTGGTCTACCAGTCTGCTACAGAGCGGAAGCTTACCAGAATTTACTTACCGGTGAGAAAATGTTGAGAAGATTAAGAATTTTAAATCCTCCAATTAGTGTATTAACAGTGTGCGATATGGCAGTCTGTAGTGCAACATAAACCGTGCGTGCCAGAAAGACTTTAATGTTCTATAACCTAAAGATTAGTGTGATACTTACGTAGCGTTATCAATGAAGTGACTCAAGGTTGCAAAAGAGGCCTCGAAATTTTTTATAGACGCACGTTTAACTTTCAAGCTTATGGATAGTTTTTCGCAGTCTCTATTACTTATATTGGGCACCGAGTCGAGTAAGTACTTGAACACTTACCAAGGGAGAAAGTTAAGGACTTCTGCTCCAAGATGTGGAAAGCAAGCATAGCAAGTTTTACATCTTCAGGTGTACAAGACTGAAAATCTACCAATGTAACCTATGTACAAAGAAAAAAAATCTGTCACCTGATAATTTTGTTGATGTTTCTGTTCTACACCTGTTCTACCAAGCCTGTATAACTTCTTTGTATCTCGAATCAGTGCTTTACACCGCTAGCTTTAGGAATTCATTGGCCGGACTTGTCTCACAGACTAAGAGATGCGGGTCTGATTCTACACGGTAATCACGCACCTATTTACCTAAGCATCTCCTACAAGATTTTCAGGCTTACGACCATAACTCTAGTATAACTGTTACAGAAAATTGTTAAACTTCGCGGACTTCTGTCTGAAAAGTAAGTCGGTACAGTCGCAATGGAACAAGGTGGTGAGCAGTAAGCATTGATTATACTTATGTCGTATTAAACTAAGGCAAATACGTTGAAACCAACTGTGATCGTCGTGTAGTAGAGCTTTCATTCTTACGACATCATCTTGGATAAAAATGTACATGGAGTCTTTGCATGTACGGAAAATCCATACTTCGTTCTTTATTAAAGGTGTTAAACTTTACTTCCTTCAGGAGAGTCGTAAATTAAACGGCAGTTACATAATCATAAGTGTCCTGGCAGGTGGCAGAATCCTTGGAGTGAATCATCTGCTGTTGAACATCTTAACATATAAACAATAAAACAATAAACAATTGTTATAAACGTACAATTGAATGATACTGTAGTACGGAAATGTGATATCTAAATGAATTGGTTTTTGGTCGTTATAATGTGTAATGTGTCCTGCTACGGTTTCGTTTTCTCTTCGGGTACCAAAGCAGCTCGTGTTAAAAGATTCCAAAATATGTAAACAGAACTATAAACCATCTACATGTTTTATACCTTGTCCTCACACCTTCATTTAAAGTTTCATCAAGATCTTTATGTCCATATTGTTAGGTCTATAAAACGGGGACGTTATTACAAAATAACGTTATTACAAAATAATAATCATAACTTATTGGATCAACAATTAAGGCCTTGTCAATGACATATTGGTTTTCTACAGCTGTTGTTCGTCATTATCTAAATCAGAATGTGTTCCGATCTTCCATTTGTAAATCAACCCTTGACAGAATGCAGAAATCCATAAATACTTCATTTTGGCTCTTTTACACTTACATGTGGCTCGTTCAATATGCTATCTAGCAAATACTTTTTGTCTACAGATAAGTAAGCTTAACCGGCTTAAAAGTGGCCATATTGAAGCTTTGAAACTACTTTTTTGTTATACCTGATAGGCTTATACCAAGAAGGACATGTTTCTTTCTTTATACATTCGGATAAGAAATTAATCTTGACTATTGTTTTAGGGTTGAGATTTGGCTCCTTGAGGACTGTGAATTAATTGCACAATTCTGTTTCTTTTTTAAGGATCTAGAAGGTAGGCAAAATTCTCTCCTGAGTATAGCTGAGGTCGTGTCACTGCCTGTTGCATCATGAAGAAAGTGAATCCTCTCTTTTAATGAAGCCTGATAGAAACTTTTTAATCCAAAGAGTTGTGTTCTTACGGATATATATAATTTAAAGAAAGAATCCTGTGTGTTAACACTCGAGCCTATCAAATGTGCGTTTGATTAGCGTCCATGCTGCTCACTAAAACTTACATATAGAGTGGGGTTGGGTTCACTAGGTTCCGGTCTATCATTAATAATATTTCTTCGATTGTATACTGTAAAACTTGCTATGGAACCAATTACATTCTAACCTCCAAAGCAGCCTAACTTTGGACCTGAGAGCGGTGATCTGATCGATGAGACGAGTAAAGAACCGATTTTAAGTTCTTTTGAAATCTTTTCCTACACGGTTATGTGGAAAATATGTGCGGTATAATCAAGTCATTATAAAGCAACTAAACTGTAGGTTAATCTAATAAGCTCACTGTATGCTTTTATTAATAGCTTAGTGCCACACATTTCAAACAGCAAAAAAGTCATTTATTTCAGAATTCTCTTGAGAAAATTCTCCATATTCAAGTTTTTGAATGATATTACATTAGCATTGTCTTGATAAGAATATCGTATCCCATTTATTCATTCTTGCATCCACTTTCCCTCTAATACTATACACTCATGTTATTGGTGTGTCAATGCTGTCTTACTCCGAAGATATAATCGAGTCTTCGCTCTAGCGTCTAGCATCTTGATTTCCTTTTCTCAAACAACCTTGGATAGCTATTCACCTTGTGAAAGTTTCGCCACAACGATTGTGTAATGGTGAGTTACACTCCTATCCCTTTGATATAAGCAGTGTAGTCCCTCTGGATTTCTTCAGTATTTTAATATCAAATACTAATACTCTACTCTTATGCATACAGTAAATGAGTGCAAGAAAAGTGAACAAAGCACATGCGTTATGACATTAGATGAGCCATTATATTGCAACGGTGTTCAAATCGTACGTGGAGCTTAAGAAATTTCTGAACGGCCCAAGTTGTACCGCCTTTAGGAGGTTTCCAGTTAAGTAATTTCTAGGCACGATTTGATACATCATGTCGGGAAATGGTATAGATCAGCCATTATACTGGAATGCTGTTCAAATCGTACCTCAGCTGAAGAAATTTTCGAACGGTCCAAATATGTATCGCCCTTAGGAGGTTTCCAATTAATTAATTTCTAGGCACGATTGGATATATTATGTCAGGAAATGGTATAGATGATCTTTGGTGTATCCTGTACACTATGTAAATTTTAGTGAGAATGCTGAGTGGCCATGTTTACTCAAGATCATTGAGAAATCACTTCTAGACTTTGCTCGGAGACCTCTACATGTGGTTATCAAGACATTTACAACCGTCGGAGGAGATGACAAAAACTAGGATCTGCGATCTTATTCAACTACATCTGGATGAGGAAATAAATATGCAAGATTTAAAAGAAAACGAAATTGAATGACAAACCATATTACAAAACCTCGAAATTAAGTACGTTAAATACGTTTATAAATTATGTTAAGCGCAATTTTCACCTTATATTTTATGGATATAAAAACAATTAGACACGAAAAGTGCCGAAAGAGAAGAAGGTCTTTCGGGAACTATCTCCAACGATCGAATATAAATCTGCCATTGAGGCCACAATAATTCAATCACACTTCTTGAGAAACTTGGAGATCAATACAAGACGGCTTCAAGTGATGCAATCAGTTTTCCAAGGAATAAAGGTAGCTGTATATGGAGAAGAATAATGCAAGAAACTACAAACTGGAAAACTGTAGCTGTTGATGGGTTTTAGTCGGATCTTTTAAGAATCTTACTAGAAGACTTAATGTGCAGTTGTTGATCTGAAAAGAAATGGTACGAATTTATTAAATTTAGAAACACTATAGCGTTATTAAAAGATTGCTTTAAACTTTTTCAGGATGCAATAGGCTGTGTCACGTCCTCAGCTATAATCAGCAGCGAAGAGATGACAGCCTTCAAGATCCTTCAAAAAAATGAAGAATTGTGAATGTTAGTCAAAGTCTTCTACCAACCGATACTGAATCCTGACAATCTGGTCGAGATTACACATTTCTTATTAGCCTGTATGGAGAAGGAAACATGTCCTCTCTCTCATAAGAAATATCAGGTATAACAAGGGAGTAGTTACAAAGCTTCCCACTTTTCCCCCTTTTCCCCCTGCTAAAACGGCAGCTGTTCAGCATTCAATTCGGAAGTCTCTCCAACTCCAGGAGAGAAATGGTATAAGCAGGTACCCAATTGTATGAGGTTGGTGTGTGAAAGAGGATATGCGAATACGAGGACCCACACAGCTACCATCAGTTCCAGCCGCCTAATGTTACCTTTAAATAACAAGTGACTGCAAGGTGTGAAGGAGTCACATATTAGTATAAAAGAGCAGATATGAAATATTGAACGTTTTCTCAATTTTGCCAATTGTCTTAAGGTACCAAATTTCACAAAATTAAATACCCACGTTAAGCGGGTTTGCATATCCTAACTATGAAAATATTTACGCTCTGTCCAACCTCAATCATTTCACGAATTCAACCTGTCTTACGAATGTTATTAGGACATAATATCGATTGTGATTTATTCTAAAAACACTTTTATACATTGCAAGAGCTGTAACGTCCAAATATTTACTGAGAACTCATAGTCGTATTAGAATAAACAAAAGCGAGTATGGACAGTAAACTGCTTTCACAAAAGGCAAAAGAAGAAGTGCAAAGGCATACAAAATGGTCGAGTTCGTTTCGGTCGATACACTATCAATCACATGTTTCTGTGTTCAAACCCGGTAACAAGTTGTTTCTTTTTTTTAAGTGTCTTCCTATTTTCATCCGGAGGCTGAAAATATTTCTTTGAGTAACTCATTAAAAACTTCTTTTGTTTCAAATTCGATTAGAACGGAAACTTATATGAATTGCGAATCTTAAATCCATAGCTAAAAAAATGAAGGATACTCACTACTCTATTATCCTCTGATTTATAACGATAAACTGTTTATAAACAGTGGTGACTTCAGTAAATTATCCTCGGGGGGAATTTTAATATGCGGGTGGAGGGCAAACATTGGTAGTCCACATTGAGCACGATCGAATATATGGTCCTGAAGGCGGAAATTTCTTAGCTCGAGAGGGATCTCAAATTCTCTCTCAGATCACGTCCTGAAAGCATCATTGCTTAAAGCTTTTCGTAACAGATATAATATTACATTTGTTTCTCGTTCTACATTTAGAATTGGTAAAATCATAACTTTTGGAGGATTATAATAAAAGCATAAAAATTACAATACCAATCATGTATAAATTGTCCTGTAAGTTACCAACTTTGGGTCAGATTAGAACTCAAATATTTGTTTTCGGATTGCACTTAGAAGTAAGTCCTCTCTATATAATCCTAATTGGAAGAAAAAGCCATGTTTAACACTAAGTAATTATTCAATATTTATACGAATATTCTTTTTATTTTCTATTTTTATTATTTAATAGTATATAAACTTCATTTCCAAAATTAAAATCTCGAAAATATATATTGCTCTCTATTCGAAATTCTATTTAATCGAATCCGACAGGAACACAGACAGAAATATCGAAAACAGGTGAAAAAAGAGAAAAAAAAGCGTTGTACCCGGCGGGGACTCGAAGTAAGTTCGAATTGTGCTTTACAAGCCGAACGCCTTAGACCACAAGGCTATGGTAACAACTAGTGAGTGTAGCAGAGGCTTGGAGTAGTAGTTGTTATTACAGAATAACATTTTCTATTGCCTAAAATTTAAACCTAATTTACTTTGATATAATATAACTATTAGTTTTTACATGAACACGTTTTCGTTACTTTGATGAATGATATATGGTGTTGATATAGATTCTATTACACGTTCTTTCGTAAATATTAGAGAAAGTATCAGGGTTATTTATGATCTTTTATGGAAATTGACTGGCGCATGCGCAGTACACAGACAGTTCAATTGGAAGGCGAGGAAGGAAACGCTAACACACTGTTAGAATGTTTCCTTCGCAAGCAGTAGTTCCCAACCGAGGGACGGCGGGACGCACTTCGTCCTCCTGGGGTGGCAGATGGGTTTACGAAGTCCCTTCGTTGTGTTATATTTCTTGAATGATTATACACAATATCCAGTCACATCTTCTACACATTTGGAAGTGATAAATCGTAGTATAAATAAACCGTCCCCCACACACAGTGATTGTTGCTTTTCCAAGATTATAAACAGAAACACTTTTTATTTCAATAGAACATAAAAGTTTCAATGGGAGGGGCTACAACCCCCTGAAGCCCCTGGGTCTTCCATATGTCACCGCCTAAACTGTAACTTTCAAGTTAGAATCGAAAAATGGAGACATGTGACCTACTAAATATATTTTTAGTTCATTATACATTTTCATAAATAAAATATCCCCAATTACAATGACAGTAAATGCTAAGTAATTATTGTAAATCTTTGTACTTCCATTTTCAGTCTTTCTTCTCAATTGAGCTTGAAAAATATAAAAATGGGAGGTTAAGAACTTCAAATATTACGTATATTTTAGCGTATTACGGGATTATATTTAATAGAATCCGGAAGGATCAGAAACAGAAACGTTAAGAAGAGGTAAAACCAAATTGTACTGTGGTGAGATTCGAATTACTCTTGAATGGTGCCTCAGAATCTCTAGCCGAATGCCTTTGTCCACTCGGCTAATGTGACAAGTTGAAGAACTAGTAAGCGTGTTTCATGTTCAATCTTTTGTTACAGTTTGAAATTTATTTTGTATTCTCTGAAGTTTAAGCCTATTTTGGGCTGATGTAATAGTCTGTGGAAATTGTTTTATGTTTACGGTATTCTTTACTTTGACGAATGATGTTGTTAATATAGGTTCTATTACGTATTCGTTCATAAATATTACAGCAATTGTCTTGATTATTTATGATCTTTCATGAAAATTGACTGGTGCATTCGCGGGAGAAACAGAAAGATGCACTTTACCAACATTTGCGATATACGCCAGAACGCAAATTTCTAAGGTTCTCAAAATGCCTCGTTCTAAAGGTTGTGGAGAACTGTCTGTTGTTTTGAGAGGAGAAATCATAGGCCGAGAAAAAATGGGACAAACTGTGCCTTAGATTGGTAGAGATCTGGGATGTGACAAGAAAACGGTCAAGAAATGGGTTCAGCGACATGAAAAATTTGGTGAAAGGTTCAGGTCTCGGTCAAGAAGTGGAAGGCCAAAAGTGACAAATGCGGCTCAAGATCAAGCTTTAGTTACAGAAGTAATCAACAGACCTCTACGCCACACGTCAATCCTCTTGGACAAAGCAAGAGAATATAATTGTTCTCACGAAACAATAAGAAGAAGATTATTGGGATCTGGTCTACACAGTTCAAGACCCGCTAGGAAGACTCTCCTGAGTGAAACTCACAAGGCCAGACGAATGGAATGGGCACAGAATAACATAACCCAACCTCAGTCATATTGGGACTTAGTCATCTGGACCGACGAGAAGGTTTTCAAGTCTAACCAACAAGGCAGAGTTATATTGTATAGACCGCGCGGAACCAGGTATGCTGAACAAAATATTATCAGAACTTCTTCTTCAGGACGAATATCAGCACACTTTTGGGGATACATGACGGCTGCTGGTCCTGGAGATTTGGTTGCGGTGCCTGAGAGAATGAACAGCAGTGTTTACATTAATATCCTCGTAAATACGTTGTTACCGTCCTTAGAAATTAACTTCCCAGAACAGGAAGAATATATATTTATGCATGACAACAGTGCTGTTCACACTTCCCGGCAAACACGAGAGTGGCTAAGTGAACATCCAGAGTTAATTTGTATTGAGTGGCCCCCTCTATCCCCAGATTTGTACCAAATTGAACATCTGTGGGCCTACATGGTGCAAGAATGGGAAGAGAGACGTGAAGACAGAGACCAAACGTTTCTTCAAAATCATGTTATGGAACTGTGGCAACATTTTCGTGACACACCGTCGTATTGCTCGAGACTTGTATCTAGTATTCCCTCCAGACTTCAAGAAGTTACTGACTCTGGAGGTGACTACACGAAGTACTAGTGTGTTATTTTTTGTGTAAACATTTATTTAAGTACATTTATTTATTAAATTTTTTTCAAGAGCAATACTTTCGCTCTTTATTCTTTTCCTTTGCTTGTTTACTTATTAGTTCGTTAAAACGTAAAGGAAGAGTAGTATATCTTCAAAAAGTATTTGTGAATTTATTTTGAACGTTTCTAAGAATATATTTTTTTTTCTTTCTCTATATCATGCCCAATATTGCTTTCATTTCAGTTAATTAATAAATTCTCGGATAAAAGTATTATTGTCTTTTTAACCATATTTTTCCTTTTGATTGTGTAATTTCTAGTTTCATTGAATTATCTCAATTCGAATGAATAAAACACATTTTGTTTATTGTCCCTTCCTTAGCTAAGTTCGAATTCGAGAACAATGTGCTGTAATATACGTTCTTTAATCTTCATATTGTGCAGTAATGACAATATTGGTGATTCTTTCGCAATGAAGAGCGTAAAATACATTTTAGCTGTTCTTTACACTTCACAGCGATGAAACACCCTAACAGTGTGTTAGCGTTTCCTTCCTCGCCTTCCAATTGAACTGTCTGTGTACTGTGCATGCGTCAGTCAATTTCCATGAAAGATCACAAATAACCCCCATACTTTCTATAATATTTACGAAAGAACGTGTAATATAGAATCTATATCAACACCATACATCATTCATCAAAGTAACGAAAACGTGTTCATGTAACAAATTAATAGATATATTATATCAAAGTAATTAGGTTTAAATTTTAGGCAATAGAAAATGTTATTCTGTAATAACAACTACTACTCGAAGCCTTTGCTACACTCATTAGTTGTTACCATTGCCGAGTGGTCTAAGGCGTTCGGCTCGTAAAGCACCATTCGAACTTCCTTCGAGTCCCCTCTGGGTAGAACGCTTTTTTTCTCTCTTTTTTTTCATCTGTTCTCTATGTTTCTATCTGTGTTCCTGTGGGATTCGATTAAATAGAATTTCGAATAGAGAACCAATATATATGATAAATAATCATTTATTTGCGAGTCTGCACTCGTACAATATACATTTTCGAGATTTTGATTTTGGAAATGAAGTGTATATAATATTGAATAGTAAAAATTGTAAAATAAAAAAATATTCGTATAAATATTGACTAATTAATTAGTGTTAAACATGGCTTTCCCTTCCAATCAGGATTATATAGAGAGGACTTACTTCTAAGTGCAATCCTAAAACAAATATTTCAGTTTTAATCTGACGCAAAGTTGGTAACTTACAGGATAATTTATACATGATTGGTATTGTAATTTTTTGCTTTTATTATAATCCTCTATAAGTTATGATTTTACCAATTCTAAATATAGAACGAGAAACAAATGAAATAATATATTTGTTACGAAAAGCTTTAAGCAATGATGCTTTCAGGACGTGATTTGAGGGAGAATTTGAGATCCCTCTCGAACTAAGAAATTTTACGCCTTCAGAATCATATGTTCGATCTTGCTCAATGTGGACTACCAATGTTTGCCCTCCACCTGCATATTAAAATTCCCCCCGAGGATAATTTTATGAAGTCACCAATGTTTATAAATAATTTATCGTTACAAATCAGAGGATAATAGAGTAGTGAGTATACTTCATTTTTTTAACTATGGATTTAAGATTCGCAATACATATAAGTTTCCGTTCTAATCGAGTTTGGAAGAAAAGAAGTTTTCAATGAGTTACTCAAAGAAATATTTTCAGCCTCCAGATGAAAGTAGGAAGACACTTACAAAAGAAACTACTTGCTACCGGGTTTGAACACAGAAACATGTGATTGATAGTGTATCGACCGAAACCAGTCGACCGTTTTGTATGCCTTTCCACACCCTCTTTTGCCATTTGTGAAAGCAGTTTACTGTTCCATACTCGCTTTTATTTATTCCGATAGGATTATGAGTTCTCAGTAAATATTTGGACGTTACAGCTCTTGCAATGTATAAAAGTGTTTCTAGAATAAATCACAATTGATATTATGTCCTAATAACATACGTAACACAGGTTGATTCGTGAAATGATTGAGGTTGGATTGAGCATAAATTTTTTCATAGCTAAGAGCCTGGATATGCAAACCCGCTTAACGTGGGGATTTAATTTTGTGAAATTTAGTAGCAATGGCAGATTGGAAGACAATCTTATATAGATGATGTCGAACAAAGCTGTTGAAAACCAATATGTCGTTGACAATTCCTTAATTGTTGATCCAATCAGTTACGATTATTATTTTGAATAACGTTACCGCCTTATAGACCTAACCAAATAGACATGAAGACGATCTTGATGTAACTTTAAAAGACGGTATAAAAAAAAGGTATAAAGCATGAAGGTGGTTTATTGTTTAGTTTACATATTTTGGAATTTGTGTAACTGCCGTTTAGTTTTCGACTCTCCTAAAAAGAAGTCAAGTTTAACACTCTTAATAAAGAACGATGTTTGGATATTCCGTACATGCAAAGAATCAATGTACATTTTTATCCAGACCGGGTCGTAAGAATGAAACCTCTACTACACGTCCATCGGAGTTGATTTCGACTTACTGCCCTAAGTTTTATATGACATAAGGGTATATAACGCTTACTGCTCAGCACCTTGTTCCTTCGCGACTGTACCAACCAACTTTTAAGACAGAAGCCCACGATCCTTAACACTTTTCTGTAACAGTTATACTAGACTTATGGTCGTAAGCTTGTAAAGGATTCAAATGCAGGTTATTGGCCGGAAAATCTAATGGGAGATCCTTACGTAATTAGGTACGCGATTACCTTGTAGAATCAAACCCGCTTCTCTTGGCCTGTGAAACAAGTCCGACCGATGAATTACTAAAGCTAGCGGTGTAAATCACTGATTTGCGATACAAAGATGTTACACAGATCTGGTACAACAGATGTATAACAGAGACATTAAGAAAGTAATCAATTGACAGATTTTTTTTTTTACTTAGGTAACATTGGAAGTTTTTCAGTGGTCACCTGAAAGATAAAACTTCCTAGGCTCACTTCCCACATCTTGCACCAGAAGCTCTGAAATTCTCTTCTTGGGAACAGTGTCCGATAACTTGTTCGTCCTTTGTGATGGCCAGTGTTACTAAGTTGGTAGCGAACACAGGACTGACTATACGGTAAATATTTTGCACCTAACCGTGTAAAAGAAGATCTCAAAAGGTTTTAAATTCGATTCTTTATTTGGCTCATCGATCAGATCACCGGTCACAGGCCCAAAGTAAGGCTGCATTGGAGGTTAGAATATAATTGGTTCCATAGCAAGTTTTACAGGATACAATCGGGAAAATATTGTTAATGATTGACCCTAACCTAGTGAATCCAACACAGCTCTGTATGTAAGGCTTAGTGAGCAGCAAGGACGCTACTTAAATGCACATTTGATAGCCTTGAGTGTAACACACAGGACACCTTCTTTAAATAATATATCCGTAAGAACTCAATTCTTTGGATTCAACAGTTTCTATCAGGCTAACGATCTAAAACAAGATGAGAGCGTTATGGGTGCTAAGTAGATTTCTTCAGCAGGAAGCATTTTCAAATAGTATTGTAGTTGCATATAAACGGGAAGTATAGCAATTGCTTGATTATCATTGTTAAATTAATTCTTATCTTTTTACATTTGGTATCCCAACATTTTTCAATCCCAAGGGCCCACCTAAAACATACCGCTGTTCGTTCCAAAAGCTGAACGTCTGTGATGCCATTTAAGGAAAAGAAATTCAACGGTTATTTAAATGGTACGCTATTGTATAATGTGAGTTAACGAGCTCTAAAAGCACTACTGCATCGTTTTTAAGACCTGGGTATACAACACAAGTTCCTACTCATTCCGATTCATTGTTGAATTCCTTTACTAGCTGTAAGTCAATAGGAATTAAGTAATAGATGCCGTTGTCCACTGCTGACTTCTAAAAATCACAGCATTGTAAGAAGGTCTTAAGCCGTAGACATTAAGCTACTTCCGAATTGAATGGTACACACTTGCCGTGTTAGGCGAAAAAGTGGCCATATTCAAGCTTTGTAACTACTTTTTGTTATACCTGATAGCCTTATACCATTAAAGACATGTTTTTCTCTCTATACAGGCGAATAAGAAATGTCTGATCTTGACCATTGTTTCAGGATTGAGATTTGACTTACTAAATTGCACAATTCTTTTCTTTTTGAAGGATCTAGAAGGTTGCAAACTATTCGCTCCTGTGTATAGCTTAGGTCGTGTCACATACTGTTGCATCATGTAAAAAGAGAAAGCTAACTTTTAATGACACCAAAGTGTCTTTAAATTTACTGATTTCGTAGCATTTACTTTTGGTTCTGCTTGTATGTGGTTTTCATGAGTGCTTTACCAAGATTTTACCCATCAACAGCTACAGATTTCCCGTTTCTAGTTCCATCTAATACTGTTGTCCATATAAAGCTACCTTTGCTCTTTCGAAAAGTGTTTGCATCATTTGAAGCCGTCTAGTATTGATCTGCAAGTTTCTCAAGAACTGTGATTGAACTGTTGTGGCTTCAAAGGCAGAATTAAGTTCGATCGTTGCAGATATTTCCCGAAAGCTCTTTTATTTCTTATGGCACTTTCCATGTCTAATTGTAATTTATATTCTAAAATATTAGGTGACAATAGAGTTTAATATAATTTATATACGTACTAAACGCAGATTTGAGTTCCCATTTGTAGTCTACACCATTGCGTGTAGAAGGACTCTTTCTTCTCCGTGTGGGTTTTAAAACACCTTACAATAGAGACTCTGCAATTTTCACTGTAGTCGAATTGACATTCTTGCACATTGAGATATTATCACACAAGGAAGGTGGTCTTAGCTCAACGTGTCGCATTGATGATTAACTGATGCCCGCAAAATTCCTTTATAATTTCTTTTATCGTAACAGTATTGCTAATGTTGTGTCTGACGTTGAGTATATCCCCCGGAACATTTCGTGGCCTTCATTAAGCATTGTTCGACTTCATAACATCATAACACTTGGAACTTCGCTCAAAAAGGCCTCTTTTTCTGGGAATTGTGATTGTTCCTAGAGTTGTTAATTTCTTGTAATCTTCTGATACCGTATTTGCCTCTAGGGCTTCCATCTGTTGAGTATAGTAATCTGCCAATATTTATAGAGAAGATGGCCAGCTGCGTGAGAAAATGAAAGCATTAATTTAATACCTTCAAATGAAGTTTCTAGTCCCCTGTTCAATTTCTTCCATTTGGATGAATTCAATTCGATTATAACCTTCTCTATATCCTGCAGCCAAAGTTAACGGTTCGGAAAATATCACCATCTTAATTTCGGGGTTTTCTAATTTTCTTTCTGTCATGCATTTCATTTTCTTTTAAATGTTCCATATTGATATCCTCGTCCAGACGCAGTTGTATAAGAACGCAGATCCTATATTTTGTCATCTCCTCGGACGGTTGTAAATGTCTTCATAACCACATGTGGAAGTCCCCGAGCAATGTCTAGAAGTGAGTTATCAATGATCTTAAGTAAGCATGGCCATTCAAAATTTACACTAAAATTTACAGTGTACAAGATACACCAAAGTTCTATACCATTTCCTGACATAATGTATCGTTACATATATTTCCCGAAAGCTCATTTTTGTCTTTCGGCATTTTCCTTGTTTAGATGTAATTTAAATCCATAAAATGCAAGTAGAAAATAGCGCTTAACATAATTTATAAACGTACTTAACGCAGATTTGACTTGCCATTTTTAGTCCACGCCATTGCGTGCAGAAGGACTCTTCCTTCTATGTGTGGGTTTTAAAACACAACAAAACAGAGACTGTGCAATATTCACCGCATTCTTGCGCATTGAGATATTTTCACACAAGAATTAACTCAACGTGTCGCTCAGATGATAAAAGTTTCCTTCAAAAGTCCTGTAGAACTTCTTTTATCGTATCAGTACTAGGGAATGAAGGATTAATCTTGCTAAAGTTGTGTCTGACGTTGAGTTACTCCCCACGAAAATTTCGTGGTCTTCTTTAAGCACTCTTGGATAACCATATGAGTTGGACCTTCGTTTAAGAAGTTCTCTCTTTTTTTTTGCGAATTGTGAATGTTCCTTGAGTTGTTAATTTATTTTAATCCTCTGATACCGTCCGGTCCTCCTGGTATAAGCCATATCAGATATAACAAGGAAGTAGTTACAAACACTCAATATAGCCTCTTTTCCAATTTCTAACACAACAGCCGTGCAGCATTCAATTCGGAAGTACCTCGAACTTCAGGAGTGAAATGGTCTAAGCATGAACCCAATTGAACGAGGTTTGTGTTTGAAAGAGAATATGCAAATTCCAGTACCCACACAGCTTCCATCAGCTCCAGCCAGATAACCTTACTTACCTGTAGATAAAAAGTGACAGAACGATAGGATTGTGATCGAGCCACATGTTAGTGTAAAAGAGCCGATATGAAGTATTCAGGGTTTTTTGTATTCTGAAAGGAGAGTTCATGTAGAAATGGCAGAATGGAAGACAATCTGATATAGATGATTAGGATCAACAACGGTAGAAAATCATCATGTCATTGACAACGGCTTAATTCTTACTCGAATCAGTTATGATTATTATTTTGTGTTAACGTCACCGCCTTATAGATCCAACAAAATGGACATGAAGTTTATCTTGATGTAACTTTAAATGAAGTTATAAAAACAAGGTATAACTAATGGTGGTTTATTGTTCTGTTTACATTCTTTGGAATTCTTTAACTAGAGCACCTTATATGCCGGCTTTTATCCTTACTCACTTTCCACGTCTTGGAGCAGAAACCCTGAATTTTCTCCTTTAGTAATAGTGTTCGAGTACTTGCTCGTCTCGGTGCCCAAAGAAATTAATAGATACTGCTATTAGTTTTCGATTAAATTGAAAGTTAAACTTGCGTCTATAAAAAATTTCGAGGCGTCTATAGAACCTTGACTCTCTTCATCAAGATTCTCTATTGATGAGGTGATACGGTGAGAAGTGATGCGGTGATTAATGAACAAAATTTAGGATGGACGAGGATGTTCGATTTTTAATTACTGGTAGAATTCTTCATGAGAAGTTGCTACTTCTTCTAAGGCCGCATGGAAGCAAAACAGAAAGGAAATGCTTCGAAATCATTAAATTTAAGGAATCTTGAGCTTCATTAAAAGAGTGCTTTCACTTTTTTAATGATGCAACACGACCGCAGCTATACTCAGGAGAGAATAGTTGCTGTCTTCAAGATCCTTCAAAAAGAAGAAGAATTGTGTAAGTTAGTTACAATCTTCAAACAACTAAATCTCAATCCTGAAACAATGGTCAAGATTAGACATTACTTATCCGCCTGTATGGAGAAGGAGACATGTCCTATTTGTTATAAGCCTATCAGGTGTAACAAAAAAGTAGTTACAAAAATTCAGTAAGGCCACTTTTTCCCTACTAGAATGGTAGGTGTGCAGCATTCAATTCGGAAGGACCTCCAAGTCCAGGAGCGAAATAGTCTAAGCATGAACTCAATTGAATGAGGTTTGTGTTTGAAAAAGGATACTACAATAGCACTACACATTCGTGTACTACAGTACCATTCAATTGTACGCTTATAACAATTGTTTATTGTTTGATTCTTTATATGTTAAGATGTTCTACAGCAGATGATTGACTCCAAGGATTCTGACATCTGCTAGGACACTAAAATTTGTGTAACAACCGTTAGTTTTTGAATCTCCTAAACAGAAGCAAAGTTAACTCTGTTAATAAAGAACGATGTTTCGATATGCGGTACATGCAAAGACTCCATGTAAGAGGGGCCGTAAGAATGAAACCTCTACTACACGTCGATCCCAGTTGGTTTCAACTTATTGCCCTAGGTTTTATACGACATAAGGACAATCAATGTTTACTGCTCAGCTCCTTGTTACTTTGCGACTATCCCAAGCTGTTTTCCAGACAGAAGGCCACGAAGCTTATTAATTTTCAGTAACAGTTATATTACACTTATGGTCGTGAGCTTGTAACGGATTCACATGCATATTATTGGCCTGAAACGCTATAGGAGATTTTTAGGTAATTAGGTACGTGATAACTTGTAGACCCAGGCCCGCTCTCTTGGCCTGTGAGACAAGTCTGGCCGATGAATTTATAAAGCTAGCGGTTTAACACGTTGACTGCCGTGAAGTCCGCATATGGGCTTAACATAGCATTTCATAGGGGCTTCATATTTCTTCTTCTTCAAGCCGGCTTGGGCTTCAGTCTTGGCTTTGTTAAAGGAGTTTATGTGGCCCTCCTGCCCTGTAGTAAAATACCTCTGAATGGCCTGCGGCGCAGATGAGGTGTACTTTTTCTAAACTTACTGAGAGGCCATGAGGTCTGTATGTGGGCCTCGTCTCCCCTGAGTAAGAGGTACATTTCTGATTAGAAAACAGTAAACCTGAAGCATAAGTGAAGTTAAAAGATTGAATTTCAGGATAGAACATTTGATGGCCCTGGAAAATCGGAATCGAAATTCGGCCTTGGCAGTCAACGTCTAGGCAAAGAAGTTAAACAGGCCTGGTAGAACACAGACATCAACAAAGGTATTTTCTCAAAGGTATTCTCTCAAGAGCAGAATGCTATTCCACAAAATGTACCCGACTAATCGCCAGCAGTTGAGGTTTACGAAGTGTACTCATCTCTAACACTGTACCAGACTTTCATTTGGCCTGGTATGTATACGAGCATATCCATGGCCGTTGACCTGAGCCGTCGTAGATCACCAAGTAAATTCCTTTACAAAAATAGAAGCACCAAATCGTCCGTAGAATTCAGCATAGATGTTCGCTGCATATACTGCCTAGAGTACAATCCTTCCACAGTCCTGCTAAGAGCCCTTAACATTTACAAGAAGCATGATGAAACACACAGATATGTGCTTAGATCTATACTACAGACTGTGTCAGAGAACATTGTAATACCAAATTAAAGAAACATTCAGATATCTAACTAAGAGGAGATGTCGAGATACGTGTTGTTCTCTTACCAAAACGAATGCAAGCAGTTAGCATGCACTACAAGCAATCCGACATAGCAATATTTGATAACAAGCCTAGTGAGATTAGAATTTTACAATTACAACTTACACGCTGTATTACTCAAAAATTTGTTGAAAAATTAGTGATTTAGAGTGCAACAGACGTTCCAATAATTCGAGGGTTCTATTTCGAAGTGTCCGGTAAGGCTAAACGGCTTATGCCGGCCTATGTCCTACTTACAATGCTGTAAAAATTAGAAGTCAGAAGTGGACATTGGCATCTATACCTTAATTCCTATTGGCTTACAGCTAGTAAAGGAATTTAACAACGAATCTGAGACCGTGGGATCTTCTGTACCTAGCTCTGAAAAACGAAGCAGTAGTGCTTTTAGAGCTCCTTAACTCACATTATGCAATGGTGTACCATTTAAAAAACCGTGGATTTATTTCTCCCTTTAATAAAACAAGGGTATCACAGAACGAACAGCGGTTTTGTTTTAGGCGGGCCCTTGGGATCGAAAAATGTGATACCAAATGTAAAAATATAAGTATTAATTTATCAATGATAATCAAGCAATTGCTATACTTGCCTTTTATATGTAACTACATTACTTTTTGAGAGTGGTTCCTGCTCAAGAAATCTACACCCATAACGCTCTCACCTTTTCTTGATCGTTAACCTGATGAAAACTAATAATCCAAAGAGTTGTATTCTTAGGGATATATTAATTAAAGAAAGTCTCCTGAGTTTCAACACTCGAGACTAACAAATATGCATTTAATTAGCGTCCTTGCTGCTCACTAGGGCTTACATACAGAGATGTGTAGGATTCACTAGTTTCCGGTCTATCATTAATAATATTTTCCGGATTGCATAATGAAAATCTTGCTATGGAACCCATTATGATCTAAACTCTGAAGCAGCCTTACTTTGGGCCTGATACCAGTGATCTGATCCATGAGACAAATAAATAATCATTGTGGTTCCTTTAAGATCTTCCCTTGATTAGTTAAAATGTAAACTTACATGGGATGACCAAAGAATCAGAATAGATGTTGATATAAAATTGGAGCTCCTCCTCCTGAAGGGTCAAAGAAGGAGGTATTAAAATTTCGGTCAGTTAAAAGTATTGTAATAGTCCCTGCTAATACGGGAAGAGATAAAAGAAGTAATACAGCTGTGATTACTACAGATCAAACAAATAATGGTTGGTTATGATGATTAATAATGAAGGCAGCGTAAGCAATTCGCATATAATACAAAAGGGTAATTAGTGCTATTATTACTATTAGGGTATGAATATTAAATGACTTTTGTTCGGCAGTTTTTATAATAATGATTCATTTGGGTAAAAATCCTAAGAATGGCGGGAGGCCACCTAAAGATAAAAGACTAGTGAAAATAGCTAATTTTCTTGTTACAACAATTTTATTAGAAAAAGTATGATTAATATGAAATATTTTGTTTATTGCGAAAAGAGTGAGTGCTATTGCTGAAAGTAAGGCATAAAAATGGATGTAGAGGGATCATGTTATATCAATTAATAGTAGGGCTATAGGTATTCAGCCAGTGTGATTAATAGATGAGAATGCTATGATTTTACGTAGTTATGTTTGATTTAAACCTCCGATTGAGCCTACTACTAAAGATAAAATTAACGTTAGGTAGATTACATTTGTAGGCTTTAACCTGTAAGAAAGTAAGCCAAGGGGCGCTAAATTTTGTCATGTTATTAAAATTGTGCAGTCTATTCAATGTATGACCTTAACTACTTCGGGCATTCAGAAGTGGAGAGGAGCTGCGCCTATTTTAAAAAGTAAGGAAATAGTGATTAAATAATATGCAGTTTGCAGTCCTATGTAGAGTTAAATAATTGCTATTAGAAGTAAGGATCTTGCAATAGCTTGTACTAAAAGGTATTTTAAAGCAGATTCGGTGTGACGTTGATTGTTGGTCTTTAAAAACAAGGGGATGAATGATAAGAGGTTAATTTCAAGACCAATTCAAGTACCAATTCATGATGAGGAAGTTAGGGAAATAAGAGTTCCTAACACAAGTGTTGTGGAGAACAAAAGAGTCTTAGGATTAGTGAGCATTAGAAAAAGAAGAATAATCTTCATATGCGGGGTATGAGCCCACTAGCTTACCTTAGCTTATCTTTCTACACTTTAGTGTACGACGCACGTTGATTTTTGATGTGAAAGGTGAAAGTTTAATTCTTTTAGGTGTAATAAGAGTATATTGAAATACTTGATTTATCCTATCACGATAATCCTTTAATCAGGCATCTTATTATTTAATAATTATTTATAGTGGTATATGAGAATTTAAATAGATCAATATTGTGTTATAATAATTAAATTTAAAAATATTATATATCAATAATAATTAAAAGTTGAGAATCTATTAAACCCTCTTAATTAACTTGAGATACCGGCTAAAGGTATATTAATAAGCTTAACGTATCCAGTATATGCTAGTTTTTACAGCATATGTGTGAGGAGAAAGTAAATATACTTGTATAGGATACAATTTTGTTTGAGGGAAAAAAAAACAAGATTTTATACTAGACAAGGGGCAAAATAGGGTTTACTAAATACTAATTTTTATTAAATAGATTAAATACATAATTAAAATTATTTATTCTAGCGTTATAAATTAATAATAAAGTATTATCCTGGCTTTTCTTCTCTTATTTATCTAGTTGTACATGCAACCTTCCTGATAAGAAATGAATATTATTGATCTTAAAGGTAAATAATGAAGTACAATTGGTCGCAGTACTTGTTTTTGTTTATTCATTAATGTTTGAAGCAGTTAAGGTTTAAGGAGATCCGGCGAAATTCATGCCAGCTGTCGCGGTGAGACGAGGGGAAAATAGGGTTAGGTAGTGGTAGGGAAGAGGTAATGAAGAGGCAGAGGTAGTGATGGTTAAAATGTAGTTATAAATTTAAATTAAAGGATTTTGTTTTATTTATTTTTAGGTGAAATTATTTAAAATAATGAGTACTATGTTTGAAGCGATGAAATTTTTTGTTAAACTAGGATTAGATACCCTATTATTTTTAATGTAAGATGTAATACCTGGGTAATAGTAGTTGTTCTTGAAACTCAAAGGATTTGACGGTATTTTAGGCTGCTCAGTGGAATCTGTCCCGTAATCGACAATCTACGATATTTTTTACTCACTGTTGTTTGGCAGTTTGTATAGCGCCGTAGTTGAAGGTATTAGAGACAATTAGACAGTTCATTATCTTTATTGAGGAGGACTTCAGGTCAAGGTACAGCTTATCAGTAAGAGGAAATGGATTATAATAGAATGTTTATACGGATTTTATTATGAAATTATTTAAATGAAGGTGGATTTGAATGTAATGTTAGTTATGTTGCTATTATGAGTAGGGCTCTAAGATATGTACACATCGCCAGTCGCTCTCATTTGTTTAGGTGAGATAAGTCGTAACATAGCGGGCGTACCGGAAGGTGTGCCTAGATTGGATTAATAGCAAAATAGAGTTTGTTAGTTGAGCTATTCGTTTACATCGAGGAGGTTTCTGTGCAATTGATTGAAGGATGTTCTTATGCATATAAGTTTTTTTATATTGAGGCTAAGCGAATCAACTTTAATTGATGATATGGAATTAATTTGTTGATATTATAGTTAATTAGTACCGTAAGGGAATGTTAATAGCATTATCTATTACTTTCTTTGGGCACCGAGAGGAACAAGTACTCTAACACTATTACTAAGGGAGAAAATTCAGGGCTTCTCCTCCAAGATATCGAAAGTGAGCCTAATAAGTTTTATTTATTTCAAGTGTTCATAACTGAAAATCTCCCAACGTAATCTAAGTAAAAAAAAATCTGTCAATTGGTAAATTTGTTGAAGTCTGTGTTCTACACCTGTTCTACCAGACCTGTATAAGTACTTTGTATCGCGTATCTGTGCTTTAAACCGCTAGCTTTTTAAATTTAATAGCCGGACTTGTCTCACAGGCCAGAAGACGCGGGCCTGGGTCTACAAGGTAATCACGTACCTAATTACCTAAAATCAGCTATTAGAGTTTCAGGCCAATAACCTGCATGTAAATCCTTTACAAGATTACGACGATAAGTGTAATATAATTTTTATAGAAAATTGTTAAGCTTCGTCGCATTCTGACTGAAAAGCAGCTTGGTACAGTCGCAAATGAACAAGGTGCTGAGCAGTAAGCATTGAGTGGACTTATGTTGTATAAAACTTAGGACAATAAGTTGAAACCAAGGACTCTTAGTTCGAGTGTTCAAGGAATGTACTCTAGGCAGTTTGCCATGGTATTCCGCTATATGCAGCGATCATCTATGCAGAATTCTACATAAGATGTGCTGCTTCTACTTTTGTAAAGGTATCACTTGGTGTTGTAGGAGGGCCCTGGTCAACGGCCATGGATATGCTCGCATACATACCAGGAAAAATGACAGTCTGATTCAGTGTTAGGTTGAGTACATTTTGTAAGCCTCAACTGCTGGCGATTAATCTGGTACATTTTGTGGAGTAGCTTTCTGCTCTTGAGAAGATACCTTACAAGCAAGCGTCAGCGAAATGAGGTAGTGTTGAATTTAATAAATAAGATTACAGAAATTCTTCCTGTTGATAATTCCGTCTCAGATACGAAGGGTGTCAAAAAGCTAATACAGTTGGTGCACTAATCTGCTACAGAGCGGAAGCTTACCAGAACTTTACTCACAGGTGAGAAAACGTATAGAAAATCGAGAAACTCAAATCCTCCAATAAGCTCAAATCCTCCTTATTAAAAGAGTGTGCGATATGGCAGTCTGGACTGCAAGATGAACCGTGCGAGTCAGAAAGACATTAAGTTTCTATAGCCTGAAGATTAGTGTAATAGATACGTCGCGTTATCAATATAGCATCTTGATGAAGTGAGTCAAGGTTGCAAGAGACACCTCGAAATTTTTTATAGACGCAAGTTTAACTGTCAGGCTAAGCGAAATTATTAACTGTATTTATTACTTTCTTTGGGCACCGAGACGAGCAAGTACTCGAACACTAAAGGACGAAATTCAGGGAAAGATGTGGAAAGTGAGCCTAAGAAGTTTTATATCTTTCAGGTGTTCTTGACTGAAAATCACCGAATGTAACCTAAGTACAAAAAAAAATCTGTCAATTGATAAATTTGTTGATGTCTGTGTTCTACACCTTTCTACCACGCCTGTATAATTACTTTTTATTGCGAATCAGTGTTTTTTACCGCTAGCTTTAAAAATTCAGTGGACGGATTTCTCTCACAGGCAAAGAGTAGCGGGCCTGGGTCTACAAGGAAATTACGTTCGTAATCACCTAAAGAACTCCTATTAGATTTTCAGGCCAATAGCGTGAATAGTTTACAAGCTTACGACCATAAGTGTAATATAACTGTAACGGAATATTGTTAAGCTTCGTGACCTTCTGTCAAAAAAGCATCTTGGTACTGTCGCAAAGGAAAAAGGTGCTGAGCAGTAAGCATTGAGTGGACTTATGTTGTATAACACTTAGGAAAATAAGTTGAAACCAACAGGGATCGACGTGTAGTAGAGCTTTCATTCTTACGCCCCCTCTTGGATAAAAATGTACATGGAGTCTTCGCATGTACCGCAAATCGACACATCGTTCTCTTTAAAAGAGTTAAACTTTGCTTCTTTTTAGGAGATTCGAAAACTAAACGGTCGTTACACAATTGTTACTCTCCTTGCAGATGGCAGAATCCTTGGAGTCAATCATCTGCTGTAGAACCTATTATCATATAAACAATCAAACAATAAACTATTGTTATAAACGTACAATTGAATTGTACAATTGCACTTACAATTGTTATAAACGTACGCGAATGTGACATCCTAATGAATTGGTTATTGCTCGTTAACTTGTGTGTGTTCTTCTACGGTTCTATTTCCTCTTCGGGTACTAAAGCCGCTCATCTTAAAGAATTAAACTAAACAATGTTATGTAAACTAAACAATAATCCATCTTCATATTTTAAACCTGGTTTTTATACCTTCTTTTAATGTTACTTTAAGATCGTTTTCATGTCCATTTTCTTAGGTGTATGGAGCAGGGACGTTATTTCCAAATAATATTCATAACTGTTTGGATCAACAATTAAGCAATTGTGATGACATATTGGTTTTCAACAGCTTTGTTCATCATCATATATATAATATTGCCTTCCGAACTGCCATTTGTACATGAAGTAACTTAGCAAAATGTAGAAAACCTTCAGTATTTCATATCTGCTCTTTTATAGTAACATGTGGCTCTTTCACATTCCTATCTTGCAGTCACTTGTTATTTAAAGGTTAGTAACATTAGCCGGCTGGAGTTGATGGTAGCTGTGTGGGTCCTGGAATTGGCATATCCTCTTTCGATTGGGTTCATGCTTAAACCATTTAGCTCCTGGAGTTGGAGGGGCTTCCGAATTAATTGCTGAATACTGCCGTGTTAGCAGGGGGAAAGTGGCATATTGAAAAAACTACTCCCTTGTAACTACTCCGTTGTTATACCTGATATGGCTTTTACCAGGGAGGACATGTTTCATTCTCCACGCAAGCAAATAACAAATGTGTAATCTTGACCATTATGTAAGGATTGAGTTTTGGTTGGTTGAAGACTCTGACTAACTTTCACAATTCATCTTCTTTATGAAGGATCTTGAAGGCAACCAACTATTCACTGCTGAATATAGCTGAGGACGT
Organism: Thermobia domestica; assembly: GCF_964235325.1. Classification (NCBI taxonomy): domain Eukaryota; kingdom Metazoa; phylum Arthropoda; class Insecta; order Zygentoma; family Lepismatidae; genus Thermobia; species Thermobia domestica. The sequence continues at coordinate 123,327,110 of NC_137468.1, forward strand.
GTCACACGAGGCCTGTTGTATCAAGAAAAAGGTGAAAGCTATCTTTTAATGACGATAAAGTTTTTTTTTATTTAACAATTTCGTAGAATTTCCTATCAGTTCTGCTTGTATGTGGCTTTAAAAGAATCAGCAACTGCTCATGAAGTATTCTAATAAAATACTTAGAAGATCCGAATAAGACCCATCAACAGCTACTGATTTTACGTTTGTAGTTTCTTCCATTATTCTCCCCCATATACAGCTAGCTTTACTCCTTCGAAAACTGCTTGCAGCAATTGAAGACGTCTAGTATTGATCTCCAAGTTTCTCAAGATCTGTGATTGAATTGTCGTGGCTTCAATGGCAGATTAAAATTCGATCGCTAAGATATTTCACGAAAGTTTTTTTTGTCTTTCGTCAATTTCCGTGTCTAATTGTGATTTATATCCATAAAATATAAGGTGAAAATAGCGCTTAACATGATTCATATACGTACTTAACGCAGATTTGACTGGCCATTTATAGCGCACAGCATTGCGTGTAGAAGGGCTCTTCCATTTACGTGTCGGTTTTAATACACAAGATAACAGAGAATCTGCAATATTCACCGTAATCAAATTGATATTCATGCGCATTGATTTATTATCACATAAGGAAAATATCATCATATCAACGTTTCGCTCTGATGATAAACTGATGCCCCCAAAAGTCCTGTAGAACTTCTGTTATCGTAACAGTATTTGGGAATGAGGGAATAATCTTTCTAACGTTGTGTCTGACGTTGAGTTAATCTCCAAGAATATTTCGCGGCCTTCATTAAGCACTCTTCGATAATCATATCACTTGGAAATTCGCTCAAGAAGGCCTTTTTTCTGCGAATTGTCAATGTTCCTTGAGTTGTTGATTTCTTGTAATTCACTGATACCGTATTTCCCTCCAGGGCTGCCATCTATTGAGTATATTGATGTGGAAATTTTTCATAGAAAAGATGACAAGCTGCGTGGGAAAACGTAAGTAAGCATTAATTTGATAGCCTTCAAATTAAGTTTCTAATCCCATGTTCAGTGTAGTCCCTTTGGATGAATTGCAATATGATTGTTATCTTCTCTATATACTGCAGCCAAAGTTAACGTTTCGGAAAATGTCACCGACCTAATTTTGAGATTTCCTTATATGGTTTTTGTCATGCAGTTTCATTTTCTTGTAAATGTTGCATACTGATTTCCTCATCCAGACGTTGTTGAATAAGATCGCAGATCCTAGATTTTGTCATCTCCTCCGACGGTCGTAAATGTCTTCAAACCACATGTACGGGTCCACGACCGAAGTCTAGAAATGATTTCTCAATGATCTTGAGTAGGCATGGTCATTCAGCATTTTCACTAAAGTTGTCATAGTGTACAGGATTCACCAAAGTTCTTATACACCATTCGTGCCTAGAGAGATCGTTACACACAATCGTTGTGGCGAAACTTTCACAAGATGAATAGCTTTCCAAGGTTGTTTGAGAAAGGGAAATCAAGACGCGAGACGCTAGAGCGAAGACTTGATATATCTTCGAAGTAAGACTGCATTGACACACCAATAACATGAGTGTATAGTATTAGAGGGAAAGAGGATGTCACAATGCATAAATGTGATACGATATTCTTATCAATACAATGCTACTGTAAAATCATTCAAAAATTTGGATATGGAGAATTTTCTCAAGAGAATTCTGAAATAAATTACTTTTTTGCTGTTCGAAATGTGTGGCACTAAGTTTTTAATCAAAGCATACAGTGAGCTTATTAGATTAACCTACAGTTTAGTTGCTTTATAATGATTTGATTATACCGTATATATTTTCCAAATAACCGTGTAGGAAAAGATCTCAAAAGAACATTTTATAATGTTAGTTAAGGAGCTCTAAAAGTACTACTGCTTCTTTTTTGAAACCTAGGTACACAACAAAAGATCCTACGCCATCGTATTACCACATCACTTAGAGATCGATTTCATCTCTTTTTTCAGTAATTGTAGAATATTATTACAATGAAGTCTAGTGACATCTCTTCTAATGTTCTTATTTTAAGGCGATTTCTTACGTAGTGCATGCATTACACAGAAAGCTTCACAAGCTCGGGGTGTTGTCCTATCGCAAGTGACCCATCAACTTGTCCATGATTTTAACGCGCTTTCTCTTTACTATACCTTATGAGCTCACCATGATATTCATTCTTTCTCAATTAAACACTTCTTGTTCCGCACGTCACAGGGTTTAAACTCTAATATTACGAATTTGCAAGTCCCAAAAACAATATGAGCTGCCGTACTTTTTCCATATCAAGCCGCCCGCTCTCGTCGGTTGTACTGCACGCAAACTGATTCCACTCGTTCTAATGCAGTTATAATGGCGGATCTCGACATCTACTGATATTATCTTACTATCTAAATGCATCCTCATATATACATTTTGTAATACCATTATATCTGCAGAGGGCACACTCGGCAGCCTTGTAGATATGGCATATGAAAGTAATTTTTCATCAGAATTTAGTTATTACTGCGTGTAAGTTCCATATGAAAAATCCTAATCTGACTACACCTGTTATATAATATTACTATGTCTGGTTGGTTGTATTGCATGCTAACTGCTTCCATTCGTTTTGATAAGGGAACAACATGTATATAGACATCTCTTCTTGGTAAATATATGAATGTTTCTGTAAGTCTGTAATACAATGAGCTCTAAAAACAGTCTAAAGTATAGTCCTAAGCACATATCTGTGTGTTTCGACTTTCTTCTTGCCAATGTTAACGGCTCTTGGCTGGACTATGCAAGGAATGTACTTTAGGCACAATGCCATGATATTACCATATATGATGCGATCATCTATGCAGAATTCTACAGACGATCTGGTGCTTCTCTTTTAGTAAAGGCATTACTTGTTGATCTAGAATGGCTCTGGTCATAGGTCATGAATATGCTCGCATACATACCAGGCCAAATGACAGTTTGGTTCAGTGTTAGTATTAAATACACTTCGTAATCCTCAACTGTTGTGAGGTAGATTTTGTGGAGTAACTTTCTGCTCTTGAGAAGATAACCTTGAGTCGCTGGACAGGACACGCAGGATCTGTGCACGTCAACAGTAATACGTCTTGTTGATCCTTCTGTCTCAGGTATGAATGGCGTTAAAATGCTAATAAAATTGTTGCACTAATTTGCTACAGACGGGAAGTTTACCAGATCTTTGCTCACCGGTGAAAAACCGTTTATAAGTTCGGGAAATTGAAATCCTCCAATAAGGTTAATAACAGTGTCCGATATGGCGGTCTTTAGTATAAGATGAACTGTGCGAGCCAGTAATACTTTAAGGTTCCATAGCCTGTACAGGTCTATAGATACGTAGCGTTATCAATATAGCATCTTGATGACGCCTCGAAATTTTTTATAGACACAAGTTTAACTGTCAGGCTGAGCGAAAGTTATTAATTGTATTTATTATTTCCTTAAGGCACCGAGACGAGCAAGTACTCGAACACTATTCCCAAGATGGCAATTTCAGGGCTTCTGGTCCATGTGGGAAGTGAGCCTAGTAAATTTTAGATTTTTCAGGTGTACTTAACTGAAAATCTCCCAATCTAACCTGTTAAAAGAAATTTTCTGTGGATTGACTGCTTTGTTGCTGGCTCTGTTCTAGCAGACTTGTATATCATCTTTGTATCGCGAATCAGTGCTTTACACCGCTAGCTTTAGTAATTCATCGGCCGGACTTGTCTCACAGGCCCGCACTGGTTCAACTGCCTCGGACAAAATATAAAAAACCGAGTTCTGAGAAATAGTAAGAAAACGATGGGAATTCTTGGGGCAAGGTCCCAAGCGGTGGGAAAAGATCACTAAGGTGCAAAATTACACATGGGGAAGTATGTCGGATCCGACGAACAAGATTAATTGTATTCAATGTAGAATCATCTGATTGACAGTTTCCGTGCTAGACCTTACGTCTGCAGCATATAACACAGACAGCTCTTGGTCAATGCCAGGAATATAGTGAGACAACTATAGATGAAGGTATGACGATCATGTGAAATGAATGAGGTGTGCCGTGGTTTTTTGGGTGGGCTATGGCGTGATGGGAAACACTAGCGAATAAGAACGTATACTGTACTTAGGAATAGGTATAATGAATTGACGCGTAAAAACAATTCTCCACCAGTCTCCAGGTTCTAATGACTATAGATGTGTAGAGTTATGATTGTAGTTTGTGCATAATAATTATGACGTGCAAATGTTTGCATAGTTGTTGTTCCTTGTACTTTCAAAAATGGGGCGTACGATGACACAACGAGTCTTCTTCGACGCCTGGAGAGGTGAACCCAATAGCTGCAAGAGAACCAACAGTGTTTGCACCTGTGTGATAGACAAATTATTTTACAAAACTATGATGAGGATGTAGCAGAGTGCGTCAGAAAGGTTACAGATAGTTTTTGTATACATGTCAAAGAGAAATGGCAAAAATGTCATCGTGCAATGAATAACTTTGTAATCAAATATGGTAAGTGGCTCGACAGTACAGTGGAGTTTTCTTCAAACGTGTGGAATGTAGCGACATTACGATGACCAGGATAATTTAGTATAGGTGTGACACCGAGAACACCTGTAGGGCGTCCAAGAGAAGTGTTTAAAGAAGCAAGTGAGAAAGCAAAGACAAGACGGTTGCAGTCGTTAGTACAACATCGACAACTGAAGAGTTAGTGTATGCAGCGCACTTGCGTTTACGTGCAAAAGAAAAACGTGATGCTTCTTATATGGTGAAAGAGATTGATGTGTCACACAGGAGGGATCACGAATCAAAAAGGCGTACAAGAGCTCAGAGACGACAGTACCAATTAAGATTACAAACGATGAGGCATTAGCATTATATGTTGACGCGAAATTGACAAAGAAAATATACCAGTTAGTTTGTAACCAGGCAAAAGTTCACAATGCAAATATCTATTCGACTGACTATAAACTGTTAGAAGCAAAGAAAGCTTGCTACCCAGCCTATATTATCATAGACGTATATGCGGAAGTGCAGCTGCAAGAGTTACTTGATCATACTATCGAGCCGTTGATCACCAGAAACAGTACTATACTGCGAGAGATCAATCAGGAAGTTGAAATGACCATGTTCTTCAAATGGGGTTTGTGATGGCGCCTCAGGTCAGAGCGCATACAAACAATGGTATAATTCAGATACAGAAGATGATATACATGACAATACATATTTGTTTATAATTTCGTTAGTGTCTCTAAAATTACAATATGGTTAAGGGACACTCTTGCATAATCCACGGCGATTGCCTATACGCTATTGTCGGCCAATCAAGCTACTGTTCATCAAAGAAACAGCAGAATTAACAAGTTCAGAAGTTACTAAGATACAGCAGCAATTACAAGCTCTCTCACTAACAACTATCACCTACAATGATCATCAAATAGTAGTGAACCACAGGTTAATGCGTAGAATGGTAGATGTGAAGGTCTGTAGTGATAAAACAAACGATCATATTAACGATGTTACATCTGCGGTGCATCTATACGAAAATGAACGATCCAGACAAAACTACAGCGCAACCACCTGACACAACAACGTTTGAATTCGGTTTGTCAAGTCGGCATCCCTGGATAAAGTGCTTTGAGTGTCTGTTGTACATTGCATATAGACTGGACATCATACCTGACAAGTGAGAAAGAGGGATCAACCAAATGTTGATCAACGAAAGAAATTACTACAGAAGCGATTTCGTGAAGAAATAGGTCTCCTGGTGAATGTGCCGAAATCTGCCTACGGAACAAGCAATGAGGTAATATTGCCCGCAAGTTTTTCTCGAATCCATCATTATCAGCGTCCATCACTGTCACCAATGAGGAGTTGATTAAACGATTTGCATTTCTCTTACGTACCATTGCTAGTGGTTATGCAATTAACTGTGAGGCATTTGGTATGTATTCTCTGCAAACTGCCCGATTTTATGTGGACCTATATAACTGGTATTACATACCGGCATCTGGGCATATAGTATTGATACATGGGACATCGTCGAATCAGCGCTAAATCCCATTCGACAGCTTTCCGAAGAGGCACAAGAAGCTCGGAATAAAGGTTGTCGAAGGTTCCGCGAACATCATGCCAGGAAAAGTTCTCGTCACAACATAGAAGATTTAATGCACATGTTAATCACGTCGGATCCCTGCATAACAAACCTTAGCAAATACACACTCAACAACAGCGACATCTTCCCGAAGAAATACGTCTATTGTTACAAGTTCCTCCAACTTGTCAAGCATACATTTCAGCTAATCATACTACTGAAAACAAAAATAGTTCTTCCAGTAAGGATATGTGACTGCTTACCGCTTCGTGTTGCTCTGTGTCCGTGCAATGCCGTGTTTTCTTTGGTTATGAATTTTGTTATAGCTAGATGTGGTAATTGAACCAGTGTGTGTCCAAGAGAAGCGGGCCTTGTTCTACAAGGTATACACGTACCTAATTACCTAAGGATCTAATAGATTTTCCGGTCAAAAACCTGAATGTGAATCCTTTACAAGATTGCGACGATAAGTCTAATATAACTATTATAGAAAATTCTTAAGTTTCGTGGGCTTCTATTTGAAAAGTAGCTTGGAAAAGTCGCAAAGGAACAAGGTGCTGACCAATAAGCAATGACTATCCTTATGACGTATAAAACCTAGGGCAATAAGTCGAAACCAACTGCGATGGACGTGTAGTAGAGCTTTCATTCTTACGACCCAGTCTTGGATAAAAATGTACATGGAGTCTTTGCATGTATGGAATATTAAAAGACTCCATCAGAATCTTTATTATAAGTGTTAAACTTTATTTCCTTGTTAAAGGTTCGAAAACTAAATAACAGTTACACAATTATAAGTGTCCTTGCAAATGGAAGAGCCCTCGAAGTCAATCATATCCTGTTGAACATCCTAATATATAAACAATCAAAAAATAAACAATTTTTATAAACGTACGATTGAATGATACTGTAGCACGCGAATGTAATATCTAAATGAATTGGTTTTTGCTCGTTAACTTAAGTGTGTACTGCTACCGTTTCGTTTTCTCTACGGGTACCAAAGCAGTTCGTGTTAGAGGATTCCAAAATATATAACAGAACATTAAACCACCTTCATGTTTTATACCTTCAAAAACATTTAGTAAAGATCGTCTTCATGTCCATTTTTTTAGGTCTATAAGGCGGAACCGATATCACAAAATATTAATCATAACTGATTGGATCAACAATTAAGCCGTTGTCAAAGACATATCTGTTTTTTACAGCTCTTGTTCGTTATCAACTATATCAGATTGTCTTCCGATCTGCCAATTCTACATGAACTCTCTGGCACAATGCAGAAAACCTTGAATACTTCATATCAACCCTTTTACACTAACATGCGGTACATGACAAACCTATCATGCAATCACTTTCTATCTACAGATATGTAAGCTTATCCGGCTGGAGCCGATGGTGACTGTGTGGGTCATGGAATTCGCATATCCTCTTTCACACACCAAACTCTTTCGATTGGGTACATGCTTAGACGAGTTCGCTCGTGGAGTTGGAGATACTTCCGAATTGAATTCTGAACAGCTGCCGTGTTAGTAGGGGAAAAATGGCCATATTGAAGCTTTGTAATATTCCTCCCTTGTTATACCTGAAATGGTTTATACCAGGGAGGACATGTATCCTTCTCCATACGGGCGAATAAGAAATGTATAATCATGAGAATTATTTCAGGATTGAGTTTTGGTTAGTTGAAGACTAACAAACTTTCACAATTCTTCTTTTTGAAGGATCTTGTAGGCTGCCAAGTATTCACTGCTGAGAATAGCCGAGGTCGTGTCACAGAATGTTGCATCATGAAAAAAGTGAAAGCAATCTTTTAATAACGCCAAAGTTTCTTTAAATTTAATAATTTCGTAGCATTTTTTTCAGTAGTGCTTCTAGTAACCTTAAAAGAATCAGCAACTGCTTATGAAGTTTTCTAGCAGAAATCTTAAAAGATCTGAATCAGTCCCACCAATTGCTACAGATTTCCCTTTTGTAGTTTCTTCCATTACTCTTGTCTATAAAGAGCTACGTATGTCTTGTCTATATAGAGCTACTTATATAGAGCTACTTATAGTTACTAATTAAAGCATACAGTGAGCTTATATGGAAATATTATATAATTAGCCCTCAGTTTGGTTGCTTTGTGATGACCAGTGTTACTGAGTTTGTAGGGAACACAGGACTGACTATACCATAAATATTTTCTAACTAACCAAGGGAAGATCATAAAAGAACCTAAAATGATTCTTTATTTGTGTCATGGATCTGATCACCGGTCTCAGAACCAAAGCAAAACTGCTTCGGAGTTTTGAATATAATGGGTTTAGAATATAATGGGTTCCATATTATTAATTATAGACCGGAACCTAGCGAATCCTACACATCTCTGTATGTATGCACTGGTGAGCAGCAAGGACGTTAATTAAATGCCTATTTGATAGTCTCGAGTGTTAACAAACAGGATACTTTCTTTAAATAATATATCCGTAAGAACACAACTCTTTGGAATAAACGATCAAGAAAATGTGAGAGCGTGATGGGTGTTAAGTAGATTTCTTCAGCAGGAACCACTCTCAAATAGTATTGTAGTTGCTTATAAACGGGAAGTAAATCAATTGCTTGATTATCATTGATAAATTAATACTTATGTTTTTTAAATTTGGTATCACAACATTTTTCAATCCCAAGGGCTGACCTAGTACAAACCGCTGGTCGTTTAAATCCACGGTTTCTTAAATGGTACGCAATGTATAATGTGAGTAAAGTAGCTGTAAAAGCACTACTGCTTCGTTCTTAAGACCTAGGTACACATCGCAAGATACTGCGGCGTCCGGTTCATTGTTGAATATCTATACTAGCTCTAACCCAATGGATATTAAAGAATACATGTCGACGTCCACTGCTGATTTCTAATTTTCACACCATTTTTAGATAGACATAAGCCGCCATAAGCCCTTTAGCTCTTGCGGACACCTTGAAGTGGAACCCTGAATTATTGGCACGCCTTTAGCACCCTAAACCACTAATTAAAAATCGAAAATCTCCGTCCATCTAAATTTTTCTGTAATTACCGGATCACTTAAAGATCGATTTAATCTTTTATTATTATCTTTTTTCATATATTATAGAATACTATAAACAATGAAGTCACGTGACATCTCTGCTAATGTTCTCATTTTAAGGTGATTTCTGGTGGTGCTCATGCACATAACAAAAAGCTTGACAAGCTCGGGGATGCCTGCCTTATCGCAAGTGACCCATCAACTTCTCCATCATTATAACGCGCTTTCTCTTTACTATACCTTATGAACTCACCATGATATTCAGTCTTTCTCAGCTAAAGACTACTTGTTCCGCACGTCACTGGTTTTAAATACGAATATTTCGAATTTGCAAGTCCTAAGGACAATATGTGCTGAAGTACTTTTCCCATTTGAACCCACCCTCTTTCGTCGGTTGTACTGTATGCAAACTGATTCCACTCGTTCTAATGCAAGTATCATGCCGGATCTCGACATCTACTGATATTATCTTTTTATCTAAATGCATCCTTACATCTACAATTAGTATTACCATTATTTCTGCAGAAAGCCATGTTCAGCAGCCTTGTAGATAAATCTTATTTCTTCTGCCATATGAATGTTACAATTCCATAGATATTAGTCTGATACAGCGTTTGAGTTCAATTGAAAAAACCTAATCTCACTACGCTTCTTATGAAATATTACTATGTCTCGTTGGTTGTAGTGCATGCTAACTGCTTGCATTCGTTTTGATAAGAGAACACACGTATCTCGAAAAGTCATCTTAGGAAAATTCTATCTAAACGTTTCGGTATCTTAGAATTACTATTTTTTCTGAAAACAGTTGAAGTATTGATCTAAGCTCATATCTGTGTATTTCGACTTTCTTCTTGCCAATGTTAACGGCTCTACGAAGGAATGTACTCTAGGCAGCTTCCCATCGTATTCCGCTTTATGCAGCGAACTCCTAAGCAGAAATCTAGAAACGATTTTGTGCTTCTATTTTTGTAAAGGAATTTATTTGGTGATCTAGGGTGCCTCTGGTCAACGGCCATGGATATGCTACCATAAATACCAGGCCAAATCACAGTCTGGTTCAGCGTTAGAGATGAGTACATTTCGTAAGCCTCAAATGCTGGTTATTAATCATGTACAGTTGGTGGAGTAACTTTCTGTATTTTAAAAGACAGCTTTCAATCGGTGGCAGGACACGGAATCTCTAATCACATCAGCGAGTTGAGCTAGTGTTGAATTTAATAAATTAGATTACAGATATTATTCTTATTGATCATTCCGTATCAGATATGTAAGGTGTCTAAAAGCTAATATGGTTGGTCCACTATTCTGCTACAGAGCGGAAGCTTACCAGAATTTACCTACCGGGAGGAAAATGTTGAGAAGATTAAGAATTTTAAATCCTTCAATAAGCTTAATAAGAGTGTGCGATATGGCAGTGTGTAGTGCAAGATCAACCGCGCGAGCGAGAAAGACTCTAAGGTTCTATAGCTTAAAGATTAGTGTGATAGATACGTAGGGTTATCAATATAGCATCTTGATGAAGTGAGCGAAGGTTGCAAAAGACGCCTCGAAATTTTTTATAAACGAAAGTTTAACTTTCAACCTAATCGAAAGTTTTTCGCAATCTGTAATACTTACTTTGGGCACCGAGACGAGAAAGTACTCGAACACTATTACTAAGGGAGAAAATTCAAGGTTTCTGATCCAACATGTCGAAAGCAAGCATAGGAAGTTTTATATCTTTCAGGTGTACTTGACTGAAAATCTCCCAATGTAACCTAAGTAAAAAAAAAAATCTGTCACCTGATAAATTTGTTGACGTTTCTGTTCTACAAATGTTCTACCAAGCTTGTATAACTTCTTAATATCCCGAATCAGTGCTTTACAACGCTAGCTTTTGTAATTCATTCTCCGGAATTATCTCACAAGCTGAGAAGCGGGCCTGATTTTACACGGTTATCACGCACCTATTTACCTAAGCATCTCCTACTAGATTTTCAAACCAATTACCTGCATTTCAATCCTTTACAAGCTTACGACTATAAGTCTAGTATAACTGTTACAGAAAATTGTTAAGCTTCGCGGGCTCCTGTCTGAAAAGTAGGTCGTTAAAGTCGCAATGGAACAAGGTGGTGCGCAGTAAGCATTGATTATACTTATGTCGTATTAAACCTAGGCAAATATGTTGAAACCAACTGTGATCGTCGTGTACTAGAGCTTTCATTTTTATGATATCATCTTGGATAAAATGTACATAGAGTCTTTGCATGTACGGAAATTCCATACTTCGTTCTTTATTAAAAGTGTTAAACTTTACTTCCCTTCAGGAGAGTCGTAAATTAAACGGCAGTTACATAATCATGTGTCCTGGCAGGTGGCAAAATCCTTGGAGTGAATCATCTGCTGTTGAACATCTTAACATATAAACAATCAAACAATAAACAATTGTTATAAACGTACAATTGAATGATACTGTAGTACGCGAATGTGATATCTAAATGAACTGGTTTTTGGTCGTTACCTAAAATGTGTCCTGCTACGGTTTCGTTTTCTCTTCGGGTTCCAAAGCAGCTCGTGTTAAAAGATTCATAAATATGTAAACAGAACAATAAACAACCCTCATGTTTTATACCTTGTCCTTACACCTTCATTTAAAGTTTCATCTGATCGTCTTCATGTCCATTTTATTAGGTCTATAAGGCTCGGACGTTATTACAAAATAATAAAGATAACTGATTGGATCAACAATTAAGCTCTTGTCAATGACATATTGGTTTTCTACAGCTGTAGTTCGTCATCATCTAAATCAGATTGTCTTCCGATCTTCCATTTGTAAATGAATTCCCTTGGCAGAATGCAGAAAACCTTGAATACTTTTTATCTACAGATGAGTAAGCTTACACTTACATGTGGCTCGTTCACAATCCTATCTAGCAATCACTTTTCATCTACAGATGAGTAAGCTGTGAGGGTCCTGGAATTCGCATATCCCGTTTCTTACACCAACCTCTTTCTATTGGGTTCATGCTTAGACCATTTCGCTTTTGGAGCTGGAGGTAATTCCGAATTGAATGCTTTACACCTGCCGTGCTAGTAATAGAAAAAGTGGCCATATTGAAGCTTTGTAACAACCTTTTTATATATCTGATAGGCTTATACCAAGAAGGACATGTTTCCTTCTCCATACAGGCGGATAAGAAATGTCTAATTTTGACAATTGTTTTGGGATTGAGATTTGGTTGGTTGAAGACTCTAACTTGAACAATTCTTTTTCTTTTTGAAGGATCTTGAAGACAGCAACTATTCTCTCCTGAGTATAGCTGAGGTCACAGCCTATTGCATCATGAAAAAAGTGAAAGCACTCTTTTAATGATGCTCAAGATTCCATAAATTAAAAGATTTCGGTTCTGCTTCCTTGTGGCCTTAAAAGAATCAGCTACTGCTCATGAAGAATTTTACCAAGATTCTTAAAACAACTGAATCAGACCCACCAACAGCTACAAATTTCCCGTTTGTAGTTTCTTCCATTATTCTTGTCCATATATAGCTACCTTTACTCCTTCGAAAACTGCTTGCATCATTTGAAGCCGTCTAGTATTGATCTCCAAGTTTCTGAAGAACCGTGATTGACTTGTCGCGGCTTCAATAGCAGAACTAAATTCGATCGTTGAGATAATTCACGAAAGTTTTTTCTTGTCATTCGACAATTTCTGTCTAATTGTAATTTATGTCCAAAAAATTTATGGTGAAAATAGCGCTTAACATAATTTATATACGTAATCAACGCAGATTTGACTGGCCATTTTTAGTCCACACCATTGCCTGTAGAAGAGCTCTTCCATCTACATGTGGGTTTTAATATACATGATAACAGAGACTCTGCATTATTCACTGTAGTCAAATTGATATTCTTTCGCTTTGAATTATTATCACACAAGGAAGGTGTCATTAGCTCAACGTTTCGCTCTGATGATAATCTGATGCCCACAAAAGGCCTGGAGACCTTTTGTTGTCGTAACAGTATTTGATAATGAGGGAATAATCTTGCTAACGTTGGGTCTCACGTTGAGTTAATCCCCAGAAAATTTCGTGCCCTTAATTAAGCACTGTTCGATAATCATATCTCATGGAACTTCGCTCAAGAAGGCCTCTTTTCCTGCGAATTGTGAATGTTCCGTGAGTTGTTAATTTCTTTTAATTATCTGATACCGTATTTGCCTCCAGGGTTTCCATCTGTTTAGTATAGTGACGTACAAATTTTTCATAGAAAAGATTACCAGCTGCGTGAGAAAACGGAAGCATTAATTTAATAGCCTTGAAATAGTATCTAGTCCCCTGTTCAATCTACTCCCTTTTGATGAATTGCAATACGATTATGATTTTCCCTATATACTGGAGGCAAAGTTAACGGTTCGGAAAATGTAACCGTTTTAATTTTTACATTTCCTGATATATATTTTTTTTTTGTCATGCAGTTTCATTTTGTTGTAAATGTTGCATATTGATTTCGTCATCCAGACGTTGTTAATAAGATCCCATATCCTAGATTTTTTCATCTCCTCCGAGGGTTGTAAATGTCTACATAACCACATGTAAAAGTCGCCGAGCAAACTCTAGAAGTGTGTTCTCAATGATCTTGTGTAGGCATGGCCATTCAGCTTTTTCACTAATGTTATCATAGTGTACAGGATATCCAAAGTTCTTCTATACCATTTCCTGACATAATGTATCCAATCGTGCCTAGAAATTAAATAAGTGGAAACCTCCTAAATGCGGTACCACTTTGGACCGTTCAAAAATTTCTTCAGCTGAAATTTCGATTTGAACACCCTGGCAGTACAATGGCTGATCTAATGGCATAACGCATGGGCTTTGTTCACTTTCCTTGCACTTATTTACTGTATGCAGAAGAGTTGAATATTTATTATTAGTACTTGATATTGAAATATTGAATAAATACAGAGGACTACACTGCTTATATTAAAAGCAGAGGTGTGTATCTCATCATTAAATGTTCTGGCGAAGCTTTCAGAAAATGAATAGGTATCAAAAGTATGTTTGAGAAAAGGAAATTGAGACGCGACACGCGAGAGAAGAATTGATTAAATCTTGCGGGTAAGACAGCATTGACACAACAAGAATATGACACTAGAGGGAAAGAGGATGTAAGAATGGCGAAATGTGATACGATATTCTTATCAAGACAACTCCACCGTGTTATCAGATAACTTTTTCATTCATCTCTTATAAAATATTACTATGTCTGGTTGGATGTATTGCATGCTAACTGCTTCCATTCGTGTTGATAAGAGAACAACATGTATCTCTACTACTCTTCTTAGTAAAATATCTGAATGTTTCTGTAAGTCGGTAATACAATGTTCTCTAAAACCTGTCTAAAGTATAGTTCTAAGCACATATCTATGTGTTTCATCTTTCTTCTTGCCAATGTTAACAGCTTTTAACTGGACTATGCAAGGAATGGACTCTAGGCACTATGCCGTGATACTCCGCTATATGATGCGATCATCCATGCAGAATTCTACAGACAATCAGGTGCTTCTATTTTAGTAAAGGAATTTACTTGGTTATCTAGAGTGGCTCTGGTCATCGGCCATGAATACGCTCGCATACACACCAGGCCAAATGACAGTCTGGTTCAGTGTTAATTCTAAGTACTTCTTAAGCCACAACAGTTGGCGATTAATCAGGTAGATTTTGTGGAGTAGATTTCTGCTCTTGAGAAGAGACCCTTGAGTCGATGGAATGGACACGCAAGGTCTGTTCCCGTCAGAAGAAGTACATCTTGTTGTTCATTCTGTCTCAGGTATGAAATGTGTTAATAAGCTAATAAAGTACTGCACTAATGTGCTACAGAGGGGAAGTTTACTAGTACACTGCTCACTTGTGAGAAACCTTTTAGAACATCGAAAAAATGAAATCCTCCAATAAGTTTAATAAGAGTGTGCGATATGGCACACTGTAGTGCAAGATGAACCGTGCGAGTCAGAAAGACTTTAATCTTCAGGGTTCTATAGCCTGAAGATTATTGGGATAGATACGTAGCGTTATCAATATAGAATCTTGATGAAGTGAGTGAGGTAGCAAAAGACACCTCGAATTTTTTTTGAGGCAAGTTGAACTTTCAAGCTAATCGAAAGTTAATAGTAGTATCTATTACTTTCTTTGGTCACCGAGACGACCAAGTATTCGAACACTATTACTAAAGGAGAAAATTCAGTGTTTCTGCTCCAAAAGTGGGATGTGAGTAAGGATATAAGCCGGCATATATGCTGCTCGTGTTAAAGAATTCGAAAATATGTAAACAGAACAATAAACCACCATGTTTTATACCTTGTTTTTATACCTCCATTTAAAGTTACAATAAGATCATCTTCATGTACATTTCGTTAGGTCTATAAAGCGGTGACTTTAACACGAAATAATAATCATACTGATTGGATCAAGAATTAAGCCCTTATCAATGTCATGTTGATTTTCTACAGCTGTTGTTCCTAATCATCTATATCAGATTGTCTTCCATTGTGCCATTTCTACATGAACTCTCATTTTAGAATGCACAAAACCCTGAATAATTCCTATCGGCTCTTTTACACTAAAATGTGGCTCGTTCACAATCCTATTTTACAGTCATTTTTATCTACAGGTAAGTAAGGTAATCCGGCTGGAGCCCATGGTTGCTGTGTGGGTTCTGGAAGTCGCATATACTCTTTCAGACACCAACCTCGTTCGATTGGGTTCATGCTTAGACCATTTCACTCCTGAAGTTCAAGTTACTTCCGAATTCGATGCGGCAGAGCTACAGTGTTAGAAATGGCAAAAGTGGCTATATTGAATCTTTGTAAGTACTTCCATCTTATATCTTGTATGGCTTATACTAGGAGCACAGGACTGTATCAGAAGATTACAAGAAATTAACAACTGAAGGAACATTCACAATTCGCAGAAAAAGAGGCCTTCTTAAACGAAGTTCCAAATGATATAATTATCCAAAAGTGTTTAAAGAAGGCCAAGTAATTTCCTTGGGGATTAACTCAACGTGAGAAACAACGTTACCAAGATTAATCCTTCATTGGCAAATACTGTTACATTAAAAGAAGTTCTACAGGACTTTTGAAGGAAACAGTTAATCTAAGCGACACGTTGAGTTAATACCACCTTCCTTTTGTGAAAATATCTCAATGCGCAAGAATATAAATTCGAATACACAGAATATTGCAGAGTCTCGGTTGTGTTGTGTTTTAAAATCCACACGTACAAGGAAGAGTCCTTCTGCACGCAATGGTGTGGACTACGAATGGCAACTCAAATCTGCGTTAATTACGTATATAAATTATTTTAAACTCTATTGTCACCTAATATTTTAGAATATAAATTACAATTAGACATGGATAGTGCCATAAGAAAAAAAAGAGCTTTCGGGAAATATCTGCAACGATCGAACTTAATTCTGCCATTGAAGCCACAACAGTTCTATCACAGTTCTTGAGAAACTTGCAGATTAATTTTGCCAAGTTATTTCATGTACAAATGGCAGATTGGAAGACAATCTTATATAGATGAAAACGAACAAAGAAGTTGAAAACCAATATGACATTGCCAACGGCTAAATTGTTGATCCAATCAGTTATGATTATTATTTTGAAATAACGTCCCCGCCTTATAGACCTAACAAAATGGTCATTAACAAAATAGTTGTAACTTTAAAAGAAGGTATAAAACATGATATAAAACATAAAGGTGGTTTATTGCTTAGTTTACCTATTTTGGAATTCTTTAACACGAGCGGCTTTGGTACCCGAAGAGAAAAAGAAAACGTAGCAGGACAGAAACAAGTTAACGAGCAAAAAGACCAATTCATTAAAATATAACATTCGCGTACAACAGTACAATTCAAATGTACATTTATAACAATTGTTTATTGTTTGACTGTTTATATGTTATGATGTTCTACAGCAGATGATTGACTTCAAGGATCCTGCCAATTGCAACGATCATCACAATTGTGTAACTACCGTTTACTTTTCGAATCTCCTAAAAAGAAGCAAAGTTTACCTCTCTTAAAAAATAACGATGTTTCGATATACGGTACATGCCAAGACTCCATGTACGTTTTTATCCAAGAGGGGGCGTAAGAATCAAAGCTCTACTACACGTCGATCCCTCTTGGTTTCAACTTATTGCCCCAGGTTTTATAACACATAAGTCCAATCAATGCTTACTGCTCAGCACCTAGTTCCTTTGCGACTGTACCTAGCTGCTTTTCACTTAGAATGCTACGAAAATTAACAATTTTCTGTAAAAATTATATTACACTTATGGTCGTAATATTGTAAAGGATCCACATGCAGGTTATTGGCCTGAAACTCTAATAGCTGTTTTTTAGATAATTAGGTACGTGATTACCTTGTAGACCCAGGCTCGCGTCTCTTGGCCTGTGAGACAAGTGCAGTTATTTAATTTATAAAACTAGCGGCTTAAAGCACACATACGCGATACAAAGTACTTATACAGGCCTGGTAGAACAGGTGTAGAACACAAACATCAACAAATTTACCAATTGACAGTTTTTTTCTTGTACTTAGGTTACGTTGGGAGATTTTCAGTTATGAACACCTGAAAGATACAAAACTTCTTAGGCTCACTTTCGACATCTTGGAGCAGAAGCCCTGAATTTTCTCCCTTAGTAATAGAGTACGAGTACTTGCTCCTCTCGGTGCCCAAAGAAAGTAATAGATACTGCAATTAAAATTCCCTTACGGTACTAAATAACTATAATATCAATAGATTAATCCTATATCATCAATTAAAGTTGATTCGCTTAACCTCAATATAAAAAAAATTATATGCATAAGAACATCCTTCAATCAATTGCACAGAAACCTCCTCGATGTAAACGAATAGCTCAACTAACAAGCTCTATTTTGCTATTAATCCAATCTAGGCACACCTTCCGGTACGCCCGCTATGTTACGACTTATCTCACCTAAGCAAATGAAAGCGACGAGCGATGTGTACATATCTTAGAGCCCTGCTCATAATAGCAACATAACTAACATTACATTCAAATCCACCTTCATTTAAATAATTTCATATTAAAATCCTTATAAACATTCTATTGTATCCCATCTCCTCTTACTGATAAGCTGCACCTTTACCTGAAGTTCTCCTCAATAAAGATAACGAAGGTCTCTAACTGTCTCTAATTCCTTCAACTACGGCGGCATACAAACTGCCAAACAACAGTAAGTAAAATATATCGTAGATTGTCGATTACGGGACAGATTCCTCTGAACAGCCTAAAATACCGTCAAATCCTTTGAGTTTCAAGAACAACTACTATTACCCAGGTATTACATTTTACATTAAAAATAATAGGGTATCTAATCCTAGTTTAACAAATGATTTCATCGCCTCAAACATAGATCTCATTATTTTAAATAATTTCACCTAAAAATAAATAAAACAAAATCCCTTAATTTAAATTTATAACTACAGCTTAACCATCACTACCTCTACCTCTTCTCACCCTCGTCTCGCCGCGGAAGCTGGCACGAATTTCGCCGGGTCTCCTTAAACCTTAACTGCTTCAAGCATTAATCAATAAACAAAAACAAATACTGCGACCAATTGTACTTCATTATTTACCTTTAAGATCAATAATATTCATTTCTTATCAGGAAGGTTACATGTACAACTAGATAAATAAGAGAAGAAAGGCCAGGATAATACTTTATTATTAATTTATAACGCTAAAATAAATAATTATTAATTATGTATTTAATCTAATTAATAAAAATTAGTATTTAATAAACCCTATTTTCCCCCTTGTCTAGTATACAATCTTGTTTTTTTCCCCCTCAAACAAAATTGTACCCTATGTAAGTATATTTACTTTCTCCTCACACATATGCTGTAAAACTAGCATATACTGGATACGTTAAGCTTATTAATATACCTTTAGCCGGTATATCAAGTTAATTAAGAGGATTTAATAGATTTTCAAGTTTTAATTATTATTAACTAGCAGCGTTCACCCCGCTTCGCTGGGGTCACCCCGGAACGCAATAAACTTTGTTACTTAGATAATTTTTACTTTTTCGCTTTCAAGTGATATGATAAAAACCATAGAAGAATAGAGTAAATGTTAACATTATATCGCCTGTCATCTATGTTAACCCGCCGAGTGACACGGTCATGTGGGTTGCATATAAATACGGTTAGATTTAGCTATGATGAGCTAACAAAGGATTTGTACGTTATGGACACTTGAATGGTCAATTATCTCAAGACACTGGTAATTGAAAATTAAAGTGATATGATAAAAACCATCTAGGGTCCAAATATTAATAACCCCCCAAAAATGAAAGAAATTGGTTCAGCCGTATTAGCGTGATGAGCTAACAAAAGATTTGTACGTTCTCTTTTATATATATAGATAAATAATATTTCTAAATTTAATTAATATAACAGAATATTGATCTATTTAAATTCTCATATACCACTATAAACAATTATTAAATAATAAGATGCCTGATTAAAGGATTATCGTGATAGGATAAATCAAGTATTTCAATATACTCTTGTTACACCTAAAAGAATTAAGCTTTCACTTTGACATCAAAAATCAACGTGCGCTGTACACTAGAGTGTAGAAAGATAAGCTAAGATGAGCAAGTGGGCTCATACCCCGCATATGAAGATTATTCTTCTTTTTCCAATGCTCACTAATCCTAAGACTCTTTTATTCTCCACAACACTTGTGTTAGGAACTCTTATTTCCCTAACTTCCTCATCATGATTTGGTACTTGAATTGGTCTTGAAATTAACCTCTTATCATTCATCCCCTTGTTTTTAAAGACCAACAATCAACGTCACACCGAATCTGCTTTAAAATACCTTTTAGTACATGCAATTGCAAGACCCTTACTTCTAATAGCAATTATTGACTCTACATAGGACTGCAAACTACATACTATTTAATCACTATTTCCTTACTTTTTAAAATAGACGCAGCTCCTCTCCACTTCTGAATGCCCGAAGTAATAGAGGTCATACTTTGAATAGACTGCATTATTTTAATAACATGACAAAATTTTATTTCTTACAGCTTAAAGCCTTCAAATGTAATCTACCTAACCTTAATTTTATCTTTAGTAGTAGGCTCAATCGGAGGTTTAAATCAAACATCACTACGTAAAATCATAGCATTCTCATTTATTAATCACACTGGCTGAATACTTATAGCCCTACTATTAAGTGATATAACATGATCCCTCTACTTCCAATTTTATGCCTTACTTTCAGCAATAGCAGTCACTCTTTTCGCAATAAACCAAATATTTCATATTAATCAAACTTTTCTAACAAAATTGTTGTAACAACAAAATTAGCTATTTTCAATAGTCTTTTATCTTTAGGTGGCCTCCCGCCATTCTTAGGACTTTTACCCAAATAAATCATTATTATAAAAACTGCCGAACAAATGTAACTTAATATTCTTACCCTAATAGTAATAACAGCATTAATTACCCTTTTCAATTATATGGGAATTGCTTACGCTGCCTTCATTATTAATCATCATAACCAACAATTATTTGTTTGATCTGTAGTAATCACTGCTGTATTACTTCTTTTAACTCTTCCCGTAGTAGCAGGGGTTATTGCAATACTTTTAACTACCGAAAATTTAATACCTCCTTCTTTGACCGTTCAGGAGGAGGAGATCCAATTTTATATCAACATCTGTTCTGATTCTTTGGACATCCCATGTAAGTTTACATTTCCACTAATAAAGGGAATATCTTAAAGGAACCACAATGATTATTACTCTCTTGGCAGAATACACAAAACCCTGAATACTTCATATCGGCTTTTTTACACTAACATGTGGCTCGTTCAGAATCCTATCGTTCTGTCACTTTTTATCTACAGGTAAGTAAGCTTATCTGGCTGGAGATGATGGAAGCTGTGTGGGTACTGGAATTCGCATATCCTCTTTCATACACCAACCTCGTTCAATTGGGTTCATTCTTAGACCATTTCACTCCTGAAGTTCGAGGTACTTCCGAATTGAATGCTGCACAGCTGTTGTGTTAGAAATTTGAAGAGGCTATATTGAGTGTTTGTAACTACTTCCTTGTTATATCTGATATGGCTTATAGCAGGAGGACCGAACGGCATGAGAGGATTAAAATAAATTAACCACTCAAGGAACATTCAAAATTTGCAAAAAAAAAAAAAAAAAAAAACTTCTTAACGAAGGTCCAATTCATACGATTATCCAAGAGTGCTTAAAGAAGACCACGAAATTTTCGTGGGGAGTAACTCAACGTCAGACACAACTTTAGCAAGATTAATCCTTCATTCCCTAGTACTGATACGATAAAAGAAGTTCTACAGGACTTTTGAAGGAAACTTTTATCATCTGAGCGACACGTTGAGTTAATTCTTGTGTGAAAATATCTCAATGCGCAAGAATGCGGTGAATATTGCACAGTCTTTGTTGTGTTGTATTTTAAAACCCACACGTAGAAGGAAGAGTCCTTCTACACGCAATGGTGTGGACTACGAATGGCAACTCAAATCTGCGTTAATTACGGATATAAATTATTTTAAACTCTATTGTCACCTAATATTTTAGAATATAAATTACAATTAGACATGGTAAGTGCCATAAGAAAAAAAAGAGCTTTCGGGAAATATCTGCAACGATCGAACTTAATTCTGCCATTGAAGCCACAACAGTTCAATCACAGTTCTTGAGAAACTTGCAGATCAATACTAGACGGCTTCAAATGATGCAAACAGTTTTCGAAAAAGCAAAAGTAGCTTTATATGGACAACAGTATTAGATGGAACTAGAAACGGGAAATCTGTAGCTGTTGATGGGTAAAATCTTGGTAAAACACTTCATGAAGACCACATACAAGCAGAACCGAAAGTAAATGCTACGAAATCATTAAATTTAAAGACACTTTAGCGTCATTAAAAGTTAGCTTTCTCTTTTTTCATGATGAAACAGGCTGTGACACGACCTAAGCTATACACACGAGAGAATAGTTTGCAACCTTCAAGATCCTTCAAAAAGAAAAGAATTGTGCAATTTAGTCAGTCAAATCTCAATCCTGAAACAATGGTCAGGATCAGACATTTCTTATTCGCCTGTATAGAGAGAAAAACGTCTCTGCTGTTATAAGATTATCAGGTATAACAAAAAGTAGTTACAAAACTTGAAAATGGCCATTTTTCCCCTACTAACACGGCAAGTGTGCACCATTCAATTAGGAAGTATCTTAATGTCGACGGCTTATGTTCTTCTAACAATGCTGTGAAACTTAGAAGTCAGCAGTAGATATCGGCGTCTATTACTTAATTCCTATTGACTTACAGCTAGTAAAGGAATTCAACAATGAATCCGAAGGCGTAGGAACTTGTGTTGTGTACCCATGTCTTAAAAACGATGCAGTAGTGCTCTTAGAGCTCGTTAACTCACATTATACAATAGCGTACCATTTAAATAACCGTGGATTTTCTTTTCCTTTAATGGTATCACAGACGTTTAGTTTTAGGACGAACAGCGGTTTGTTTTACGTGGGCCCTTGGAATTGAAAAATGTTGGGATACCAAATGTAAAAAGATAAGTATCAATTTAACAATGATAATCAAGCAATTGCAATACTTCCCGTTTATATGAAACTACAATACTATTTGAAAATCTGCTGAAGAAATCTACTTAGCACCCATAACACTCTCACCTTGTTTTAGATCATTATCCTGATAGAACCTGTTGAATCCAAAGAATTGAGTTCTTACGCATATAATATTTAAAGAAAGTGTCCTGTGTTAACACTCAAGGCTATCAAATGTGCATTTAAATAGCGTCCTTGCTGCTCACTAAGCCTTACATACAGAGCTGTGTTGGATTCACTAGGTTAGGGTCAATCATTAACAATATTTTCCTGGTTGTATCCTGTAAAACTTGCTATGGAGCCCATTTTGTTCTAACCTCCAAAGAAGCCTTACTTTGGGCCTGTGACCGGTGATCTGATCGATGAGCCAAATAAAGAATCGAATTTAAAACCTTTGAGATCTTCTTTTACACGGTTAGGTGCAAAATATTTACCGTATAGTCAGTCCTGTGTTCGCTACCAACTTAGTAACACTGGTCATCACAAAGCAACCAAACTATGGGCTACCAAATAAGCATTTAATATAAGCTCACTCTATGTTTTGATTAGTAACTAAGTGCCACACATTTCATAAAGCAGAAAAAGTCATTTATTTCGGAAGTCTCTTGATGAAAATTCTCCATATCCAAGTTCTTGAATGATATAACGGTAGCATTGTCTTGATAAGAATATCGTATCGCATTTCGTCATTCTGACAACCTCTTTTCATCTAAAGCTATACACTCATATTCTTTGTGTGTCAATGTTGTCTTACTCGGAAGATTTAATCAAGTCTTCACTCGCGTCTCTATTTCCTTTTCTCGAACAACCTTTGTATTGCTATTTATCTTGTAAAAGCTTCGCCACAACAATTGTGTAATGGTAAAATACACACTTCTCTTTTTGATATAAGCAGCCTAGTCCCTCTGCATTTTTTCAATATTTCAACATCAAGTACTAATACTATATATTCTACACTTCTGCATAATGCAATTAACTGCAACAAAAGGTGTTCGATCGTACCTCAGCTGAAGAAATTTCTGAACGGTTCAAAGTTGTACCACCTTTAGAAGGTTATCGTGTTAAGTAATTTTTAGACACCATTGGATACATTGTGTAATGAAATGGTATAGAAGAACTTTTGGATATCCTGTAGACTATGATAACATTAGTGAAAAAGCTGAATGGCCATGCCTACTCAAGATCATTGAGAACTCACTTCTAGACTGTGCTTTGGGACCTCTACATGTGGTTATGAAGACATTTACAACCGTTGGAGGAGATGACAAACTCTAGGATCTGCGATCATTTCCAACGACTTCTGTAGGAGGAAATCAAAATGCAACATTTACAATAAATGAAACTGCATGACAAAAACCATAATAGGAAATCTCAAAATTAAGACGGTGACATTTTCTGAACCATTAACTTTAGCTGGAATTATAGAGAAGGTCATAATCGTATTGCAATTCATCGAAAAGGACTAGATTGAACAGGGGACTAGGTCCTTTATTTTGAAGGCAATTAAAATAATGCTTCAGTTTTCTCACGCAGCTGGTCATCTTTTCTATAAACAATTTGTACATCACTATACTCATCAGGTGGAAGCTTTAGAGGCAAATACGGTATCAGAGGATTACAAGAAATTAACAACTCAAGGAACATTTACAATTCGCAGAAAAAGATGCCTTCTTGAGCAAAGTTCCAAGTGATATGATTAACGAACAGTGCTTAATGAAGGCCACGAAATTTTCTCGGGGATTAACTCAATGCCAGACACAAAATTAGAAAGATTAATCCTTCATTCTCTTAGGATTAATCTTGCTCTATTTTCGCCTTATATTATATGGATATAAGTTACAATAGACATGGAAAATGTCGAAAGAGAAGAAAGAGCTTTCGGGAAATATCTGCCACGATCGAATTTAATTCTGCCATTGAAGCCACGACAATTCAATCACAGTTCTTGAGAAACTCTGAGATCAATACTAGACGGCATCAAATGATGCAAACAGTTTTCAAAGGAGCAAAGGTTACTGTAAATGGACAACAGTAATAGAAGAAACAACAAACGGGAAATCTGTAACTGTTGATGGGTGTGATTAAGGTTTTTTAAAGAATCTTGGTAGATTACTTCATGAGCAGTTGGTCATTCTTTTATAGGCACATACAAGCAGAACCAAAAGTAAATGCTACGAAATTAATAAATTTAAGGTAACTTTGGCTTAAAAGATTGCTTTCACTTTTTTCATAATGCAACAAACTATGACACGACCTCAGCTATACTCATGAGTGAATTGTTGGGAGCCTTCAATTTCCTTCAAAAAGAAGAATTGTGAAAGTTAGAGTCTTCAATCAACCAAATGTGAATGCTGACAAAGTGGGAAGTTAAACATTTCTTATTCACCTGTATGAAGAAGGAAACACGTCCTCCCTGGTATAAGTCATATCAAATATACAAGGAAGTAGTTACAAAGCTTCAATTAGGCCGTTTTTCCCGTTACTAACACAGCATCTGTGCAGCATTCAATTCGGAAGTACCTCCAATTGTAGGAGCGAAATGGTCTAAGCAAGAAACCAATCAAAAGAGGTTGGTGTGTGGACCCACACAGCTACCATCAGCTCCAGCCGGATAATCTTATTTACCTGTGGATAAAAAGTGACTGCAAGATAGGATTGTGAACGAGCCACATTTTAGTGTAAAAGAGCCGATATGAAGTATTCAATTCAAGGTTTTGTGAATTCTACCAATGGAGTTCATGTAGAAATGGCAGATGAGAAGACAATCTGATATAGATGTTAACGAAAAACATCTAAAAAAAAAAACCAATATGTCATTCACAACGGCTTAATAGTTGATACAATCAGTTATTCTTATTATTTTGTGATATCGTCCCCGACTTATAGACTTAATAAAATGGACATAAAGACGATCTTGATGAAACTTTAAATGAAGGTATAAGGAAAAGGTATAAAACGTGAAGGTAATTTATTATTCTGTTTACATATTTTGGAATCTTTTAACAAGAGCTGCTTTCCTACCCGAGAAGAAAACTAAACCGTAGCAGGACACACAGCGAGCAAAACCAATTTATTTAGGTATCACATTCGCGTACCAAAGAATTATTCAATTTTACGTTTCTAACAATTATTTATTGTTTGATTGTTTTATATGCTAAGATGTTGAACAGCAGGTGATAGACTCCGTGGATTCTGCCATCTGCAGGACACTTAAAATTGTGTAACTGCCGTTTACTTTTCGACTCTCGTAAAAAGAAGTCAAGTTTAACAATCTTAATAAAGAACGAAGTTTAGATATTCCGTACATGGAAAGACTCCATGTACATTTTTATCCAGACCGTGTCGTAAGAATGAAACGTCTACTACACGTCCGTCGCAATTGGTTTAAACTTATTGCCCTACGTTTTACACGACATAAGGATAATCAATGCTTACTGCTCAGCACCTTGTTCCTTTGCGACTGTACCAACCTACTTTTCAGACAGAAGCCCACGAAGCTTAACATTTTGCTGTAACAGTTATACTAGACTTATGGTCGTAAGCTTGTAAAGGATCAAAATACAGGTTATTGGCCGGAAAATCTAATAGGAGATCCTTAGGTAATTAGGTACGTGATTACCTTGTAGAAGCAGACCCGCATCTCTTGGCCTGTGAAACAAGTCCGGCCGATGAATTTCTAAAGCTAGCGGTGTAAATCACTGATTCGAGATACAAAGATGTTATACAGGTAAAGTAGAAAAGGTGTATAACAGAGACAGCAAGAAAGTAATCAGTTGACAACACTTGGATCCTACTTTCTTTCAACTTATTTCCCCAGTTTTTTTTTACTTAGGTTACATTGGGAGATTTTCAGTTAAGCCACCTGAAAGATATAAAACTTGCTAAGCTCATTTCCCACATCTTCCACCAGAAGCTCTGAAATTGCCCTCTTGGGAATAGTGTCCGATAACTTGTTCGTCCCGCTGCCCTAGGAAAGTAAAAGAGACTGCGATAATGTTTCTATTAGCCAGAAAGTTAAACTGGAGTTTATAATAAATATCGAGGCGTCTTTTGCAAGGTTGACTCATTTCATCAAGATTCTATATTTATAACTACCGTTTAGTTTTCGAATCTCCAAAAAGAAGCAAAGTTTAACTCTCCTAATAAAGAACGAAGTTTCGATATGTGGTACATGCAAAGACCTCATGTACACTTTCATCCAAGAATGAAACTTCTACAACACTTCTACAACTTATTTCCCTAGGCTTTTTTGCTAAAATTACAATCAATGGATATTTCTCACACCTTGATCCTTTGCGACTGTACCAAGCTGCTTTTGAGGCAGAAGGTCACGAAGCTTAACAATATTCCGTAACAGTTATATTACACATTTGGTCGTAAGCTTGTAAACGATTGACATGGAGGTTATTGGCTTTAAACTCTAATAGGAGTTTCTTTTAGGTAATTAGTAACGTGATTAAATTGTAGACTCAGGGCCGCTTGTTGGCGGGCCGATAAATTTATAAAGCTGATGAACTGATAAACAGATGTAGAACTTCTGTTCCCGTATCAGGATTTGGGGATGAAGGATTAATCCTGCTAACGTTGTGTCTGACGTTGAGTTAATCCCCGACCCTTTCGCGCCATTAATTAAGCACTCTTCTACAATCATATCTCGGAACTTCCGTCAAGAAGGCCTCTTTTCCTGCGAATTGTGAATGTTCCTTGAGCTGTTAATTTCTTGTATACTCTGATACAGTATTTGCCTCCAGGCCTTCCATCTGTTCAGTATACTGATGGGCAAATTTTTCATAGAAAAGATGACCAGCTGCGTGAGAAAACGAATACATTAATTTAATTGCCATCAAATGAAGGTTGTAGATCCCTGTTCAATCTAGTCCCTTTGGATGAATTGCAATACGATTATGACCTTCTATATATAGTGCAGCCAAAGTTAAAGGTCTGGAAAATGTAACCGTCTTAAATTTGAGATTTCCTATTTTTTTTTAAGCAGCTTCAATTTCTTGTAAATGACGCATATTGATTTCGTCATCCAGACGTAGTTGAAAAGATCGCATATAATAGATTTTGTCATCTCATCCGACGGTTGTAAATGTCTTCATAACCATATGTAGAGGTCCCCATATAATGTCTAGAAGTGAGTTCTCAATGATCTTGAGTAAGCATGGCCATTCAGCATTTTCACTAAAGTTTACATAGTGTACAGGATACACAAAGTACATCTCTACCATTTCCTGACATAATGTATCCATTCGTGCCTTGAAATTACTTAACTGCTAACTTTGGACCGTTCAGAGATTTCTTCAGCTGATTTACAATTTGAACACCTGTCCAGTATAATGGCTGATCTAATGTCATAACGCATCTGCTTTGTTTACTTTTCTTGCAGTCATTTACTGTATGGAGAAGTGTAGAATATATAGTATTAGTTTTTGATGTTGAAATATCGAAGAAATACAGAGGTACTACACTTCTTATATTAAAAAAAAGGTGTGTATCTCACCATTACACAATCGTTGTGGCGAGCTTTCAGATGATGAAAAGCAATAAAAAAGTTGTTTGAGAATAGGAAATCGAGACGCAGGTGAAGACGATTAAATCTTCCGAGTAAGACAGAATTGACACACCAAGAACAGGAGTGTATAGCATTAGAGGGGAGGAGGATGTCAGAATGACGAAATGTGATACGATATTCTCAATAAGAAAATGCTACAGTGATATCATTCTAGAACTTGGATATTCAATTTTCACCAACAGACTATGAAATTAATGACTTTTTTTGCTTTATGAAATGTGTGGCACTTAGATACTAATCAAAGCATAAGTGAGCTTATATGAAAAGCTTATTTGCTTAGCCAAAAGTTTGGTTGCTTTGTACCAGTGTTACTAAGTAGGTAGCGAACACAGGACTCACTGTACGGTTAATATTTTCCAACCAACCGTCTAAGGGAAAATCTCAAAAGAACCTAAAATCAGTTCTTCATATTTCTCATCGATCAAATCATCGGTCTCAGACCCAAAGTAAAGCTGCTTTGGAGGTTAAAATATAATTGGTTCCATAGCAAGTATTACAGCATACAATCGGGAAAATATTATTAATGATAGACCGGAACCTACTGAATCCTGCACAAGTCAGTATGTAAGCCCTAGTGAGCACCAAGGACGCTAATTAAACGCATATTTGATAGCCTCGAGTGTTAACACACTGGAGACTTTCTTTTAATATTATATCCGTAATAACACAATTCTTTAAATTATTAAACAGTTTCTATCAGGCTAAGGATCAAGAACCTGGTGAGACCGTTATGACTGCTACAGATATGTTCAGCAGGAACCACTCTCAAATAGTATTGTAGTTGCAAATAAACTGGAAATATAGAAATTGGTTGATCATCATTGAGAAATTAATAGTAATTATTTTAAGATTTGGTATCCCAACATTTTTCAATCCCAAGGGCCACCTAAAACAAGCCTCTTTTCGTTCCCAAAGCTATACGTCTGTGATACCCTCTCTTATTAAAGTGAGATATAAATCCATGGTTTATTAAATGGTACGCTATTGTTTATGTCAGTTAAAAAGCTCTAAAAGCACTACTGCTTCGTTTTTAAGACCTAGGTACACTACACAAGATCCTACGGCGTCGCATTCGTTGTTGAATTTCTTATCTAGCTGTAAGCCAACAGGAATCAAGTAATAGATGCCGATGTCCACTGCTGACTTCTAAATTTCACAGCATTGTAAGAAGAGCATAAGACGGCATAAGCCTCACCAGACACCTCAAAATGGAAGCCTTGAATTATTGGCGCGCGTGTTGCACTCTAACTAAAAATTAAAAATCGAACATCCCCGTCCAACCCCAATATTATTACTTTTATCACCGCTTAAATTAGAGATCGATTTCATCTCTCATTTTAAATTTTTCAGAAATTGTAGAATACTATTACAATGAAGACTAGTGACATCTTCTAATGTTCTGATTTTTAAGCGATTTCTGACGTAGTGCAAGTATTTTAGCGAAAGCTTCAGAAGCTCGAGGTGCTTGTCCTATCGCAAGTGACCCAGCAACTTGTCCATCATTTTAAGACGCTTTCGCTTTACTATACCTTATTAGCTCAGCATGATAGTCATTCTTTCTCAGCTAAAGACTTCTTGTTCAGCACGTCACAGGGTTTGATCTCGAAAATTTCGAATTTGCAAGTCCTAAGATCAATATGAGCTGCCGTATTTTTCCCATTTCAAACCGCCCGCTCTCGCCGGTTGTACTGCATGCAAACTAATTCCACTCGTTCTAATCTGACTACACCCCTTATAAAATATTACTATGTATGGTGGGTTGTATTGCATGATAACTGCTTGCATTCGTTTTGACAAGGGAACAACTGTATCTCGACATCTCTTCTTAGTAAAATATCTAAATGTTTCTCTAAGTCGGTAATACAATGATCTATAAAAACAGTCTAAAGTATAGTTCTAAGCACATATCTATGTGTTTCGACTTTCTTCTTGCCAATGTTAACGGCTCTTGGTTGGACTATGCATGGAATGTACTCTAGGCACTTTCCCATGATATTCCGCTATATGATGCGATGATCTTTGCAGAATTCTACAGCATTCTACAGGTGCTTCTATTTTAGTAAAGGAGTTTCTGGGTGATCTAGAATGGCTCTGGTCAACGGCCATGAATATGCTCGCATACATACCAGGGCAAATGACAGTCTGGTTCAGTGTTAGAGGTAAGTACATTTCGTGATCCTCAACTGTTGTAAGGTAGATTTTGTGGAGTAACTTTCTGCTCTTGAGAAGAAAACCTTGAGTTGATGGACAGGACACGTAAGGTCTGTTCACGTCACCAAAAATACATCTTGTTGATCCTTCTGTCTCAGGTATGAAAGGTGTCAAAAAGCTAATAAAATTGTTGCACTAATTTGCTATAGACGGGAAGTTTACCAGATCCTTGCTCACCGGTGAGAAACCGTTTAGAAGATAGGGAAATTCAAATTCTCCAATAAGCTTATTAAGAGTGTGCGATACGACACTCTGTAGTGCAAGATGAACTGTGCGAGCCAGAAAGACTTTGAGGTTTTATAGCCTGGATACGTCTATAGAAACGTAGCGTTATCAACATAGCATCTTGATGAAATGAGCCAAGGTTGCAAAAGACGCCTCGAAATTTTTTATAGACGCAAGTTTAACTTTCAGGCTAAGCGAAAGTTAATAGAAGAATCTATTACTTTCTTTTGGCAGCGAGGGGATCAAATTCTCGGACACTATTCCCAAGAGGGGAATTTCAGGGCTTCTGGTCCAAGATGTGGGAAGTGAACCTAGGAAGTTTTAGATTTTTCAGGTGTACTTAACTGAAAATCTCCAAATCTAACATAAGAAAAAAAATCAGTCAATTATTTTGTGGTCTCTCTGTTCTACCAGACTTGTATAACATCTTTCTATCGCGAATCTACGCTTTACACCGCTAGCTTTAGTAATTCATCGGCCGGACTTGTCTCACAGGCTCGCTGTGGTTCAATTACCACATCTAGCTGAGCAAAATGTAAAAAAAAAGAGTGCTGAGAAATAGTGAGAAAATGATGGGAATTCTTGGGGCAAGTTCGCAAGTGGTGGGAAAAGACCACTAAGCTGCCAAATTACAAATGGGGAAGCATGTTGGATCCGACGAACAAGATTAATTCTATGCAATGTAGAATCAGCTGATCGACAGTTTCCGTGCTAGATGTTACGTCTGCAGCATATAACACAGACAGCTTTTGGTCAATGCCAGGAATATAGAGTAACAACTTTAAATGAAGGTATGACGTGCATGTGACAAGAATGAAGTGTGCCGTGGGTTTTTGGTTGAGCTATGTGATGGGAAACACTTGCGAAGAAGAACGTATACTGTCCTTAGGAATAGGTATAATGAATTGACGCGTAAAAACAATTCTCCATTAGTCTCCAGGTTCTAATGACTATAGATGTGTAGAGTAATGATTGTAGTTTGTGCATAATAAGTATGACGTGCAAATGTTTGCATAGTTGTTGTTCCTTGTACTTTCAAAAATGGGGCGTACGATGACACAACGAGTCTTCTTCGACGCCTGGAGAGGTTAACCCAATAGCTGCAAGAGAACCAACAGTGTTTGCACCTGTGTAATAGACAAATTATTTTACAATACTGTGATGAGGATGTAGCAGAGTGCGTCAAAAAGGTTACAGATAGTTTTTGTATACTTGTCAAATTGAATTTTCAAAAATGTCATCGTGCAATGAATAACTTTGTAATCAAAGATGGTAAGTGGTTTGAGAGTACAGTGGAGTTTTCTGCAAACGTATGTATTGCAGCGATGTTACGACGACTAGTATCATTTAGTATAGGTGTGACACCGAGAACACCTGTAGGGCGTTTAAGAGAACTGTTTGAAGAAACAAGTGAGAAAACAAAGAGAGGACGGTTGCAGTCGTTAGTACGACATCGACAAATGAAGAGTTTGTGTATGCAGCCCACATGGGTTTACCTGCAAAAGAAAAACGTGATACTTCTTATAATGTGAAAGAGATTGATGTGTCACCCAGGAGGGATCGCGAATCAAAAAAGCGTACAAGAGTCAAGAGACGACAGTACCAATTAAGATTACAAACGATGAAGCATTAGCATTATATATTGACGCGAAATTTACAAAGAAACAACACCAGTTAGTTCGTAACCAAGCAAAAGTTCACAATGCAAATATCTATTCGAGATACTATAAACTGTTAGAGCCAAAGATAGCTTGCTACCCAGCCGAAATTATAACAGACGTATATGCGGAAGTGCAGCTGCAAGCGTTACTTGAACATACTATCGAGTGGTTGATCACCAGAAACAGTACTATACTGCGAGAGATCAATCAGGAAGTTTAAATGACCATGTTCTTCAAATGGTGTTAGGGATGGCGCGTCAGGTCAGAGCGCATACAAACAATGGTATTGTTCAGTAACAGAAGACGATATACATGAATATACATATTTGTTGTTTCGTTAGTGTCTCTAATATTACAATAGGTTAAGAGACACTCTGGCATAATCCACGGCGATTGTTTATACGCTATTGTCGGCCAATCAAGCTACTGTTCATGAAAGAAACAGCATAATTAACACGTTCAGAAGCTACTAAGATACTTCAGCAACTACAAGCTCTCTCACGAACAAAAATAACTTACAATGATCATCAAAGAGTAGTGAAACACAGATTAATGCTGACAATGGTAGATGTGAGGGTCTGTAGTGATAACACATACAATCATATTAACCAAGTTACATCTGCGGTGCATTTTCAAAGCAAATGAACGATCCACACAAAATTACAGCACTACCACCTGACAGAACAACGTTTGAATTCGGGTTGTCAAGTCTGAATTCCAGGATAAGGTGCTTTGAGTGTCTGTTACACATTGTATATAGACTGGACATCATACCTGACAAGTGAGAAAGAGGGATCAACCAAATGTTGATCAAAGAAAGAAATTACTAGAGAAGCGATTTCGTGAAGAAATAGGTTTCCTGACGAATGTACAGAATCGAGGCTCCGAAACAAGCAATGAGGTAATATTGCGCGCAAGTTTTTCTGAATCCATCATTATCAGCGTCCATTACTGTCATCAATGTAGAGTTGATTAAACCTTTTGCAGTTCTCTTACGTACCATTGCTAGTGGTTGTGGAATTAACTGTGAGGCATTTGGTATGTATTCTCTGAAAAGTGCACGATTGTATGTGGACCAGTATAACTGGTATTACAATCCGGCAACTGGGCATATATTATCGATACATGGGACATCGTCGATTCTGTGCTGCTTCCTATTGTACAGCTTTCCGAAGAGGCACAAGAAGCTCGGAGTAAACATATTCGAAGGTTTCGCGAACGTCATGCCAAAAAAAGTTTTCGTCGCGACAACATAGAAGATAAAATGCATATGTTTTTAAGCACCCCTTATCACTGCATAAAAAACCTTAGCAAATTCACACTCAAACACAGTGAATATCTTCCCGAAGAAATACGTCTATTGTTACAAATTCCTCCTACATGTCAATCATACATTTCAGCTCATCATACTAGTGAACACAACAGTAGTTCTTCCAGTGAAGATAAGTGACTGCTTACCGATGCGTGTCGC
Source organism: Thermobia domestica (assembly GCF_964235325.1). Taxonomy (NCBI): domain Eukaryota; kingdom Metazoa; phylum Arthropoda; class Insecta; order Zygentoma; family Lepismatidae; genus Thermobia; species Thermobia domestica. The sequence goes on from NC_137468.1 coordinate 123,361,088, forward strand.
TCTGTGTATGTGCTCTGCTTTTTTTCTTTTGTTATGAAGTTTTTACAGTTTGAGGCCAAGAGAAGCGGGCCTGGTTTTACAACGTATACACGTACCTAATTACCTAAGGATCTCCTAATAGATTTTCCGGCCAATAACCTGAAAGTGAATCCTTTACAAGATTACGACCATAAGTCTAATATAACTATTACAGAAAATTAAGTTTCGTGGGATTCTATCTGAAAAGTATCTTGGAAAAGTCGCAAAGGAACAAGGTGCTGAGCAATAAGCATTGATTATACTTATGTCGCATAAAACCTAGGGCAATAAGTCGAAACCAAATGCAATGGACGTGTAATAGTGCTTTCATTTTTACGACACTGTCTTGGATAAAAATGTACACGGAGTCTTTGCATGTATGGAATAACCAAACATCGTTCTTTATTAAGAGTGTTAAACTTTACTTCCTTGTTTAAGGGTCGAAAACTAAATGGCAGTTACACAATTTTAAGTGTCCTTGCAAATGGCAGAATCCGCGAAGTCAATCATAAGCGGCTGAATATTTTAACATATAAACAATCAAACAATAAAAAATTGTTATAAACTACTACATTGAATGATACTATAGGGCGCGAATGTGATATCTAAATGAATTGGTTTTTGCTCGTTAACTTATGTGTGTCCTGCTACGGTTTCGTTTTCTCTCCGGGTACCAAATTAGTTAGTGTTAAAGGATTCCAAAATATATAACAAAACAATAAACCACCACCATGTTTTATACCTTTCCTTACACCATTATTTGAAGTTTCATCAAGATCGTCTTTATGTCCATTTTTTTTAGGTCTATAAGGCGGGGACGATATCACAATACAATAATCATAATTGATTGGATCAACAATTAAGCCGTTGTCAAACACATATCTGTTTTTTACAGCTGTTGTCCGTTAACATCCGTATCAGTTTGTCTTCGGTAATGCAATTTCTACATGAACTCTCTGGCAGAATGCAGAAAACCTTGAAAACTTCATATCAGCTTTTTTACACTATCATGTGGTTCGTTGACAATCCTATCTTGCAATCACTTTTTATCGACAGGTAAGTAAGATTATCAGGTAGTTGTGTGTGTTCTTGTAATACGCATATCCTCTTTCACACACCAAATTCTTTCGATTGGGTAGATGCTTCGACCTTTCGCACATGGAGTTGGAGGTACTTGCGAATTGAATGCTGAATAGTTGCCGTGTTAGTAGGGGGAAAAATGGCCATATTGAAGCTTTGTAATACTCCTCCCTTGTTATACGTGTTATGGCTTATACCACGGAGGACATGTATCCTTCTCCATACGGACAATTAAGAAATGTGTAATAGTGACCATTTTGTCAGGATTGAATTATGCTTGGTTGAAGAGTCTAACTAACTTTCACAATTCTTCTTCTTTTTGAAGGATCTTGTAGTCTGCCAACTATTCACTGCTGAGAAAAGCTGAGGTCGTGTCAAAGCCTGTTGCATCATGAAAAAAGTGAAAGCATATTACAAAAAGCTTGACAAGCTCCGGGATGCCTGCCCTATCGCAAGTGAGTGACCCATCTACTTGTCCATCATTATAACGCGCTTTCTCTTTACTATACCTTATGAGCTCACCGTGATATTCAGTCTTTCTCCGCTAAAGACTTCTTGTTCCGCACGTCACTGGTTTTCACCGAATATTTCGAATTTGCAAGTCCTAGGCACAATATGTGCTGAAGTACTTTTCCCATTTTAACCCACCGTCTCTCGTTGGCTGTACTACATGCAAATTGATTCCACTCGTTCTAATGAAATATCATGCCGGATCTCGACATCTACTGATAATATCTTTTTATATAAATGCATTCTAATATCTACAATTAGTATTATCATTATTTCTGCAGAAAGCCACATTCGGCAGCCTTGTAGATAAATTTTATTTCTTCTGCCATATGAATGTTATGCGTGTAATTCAACAGATATTAGTCTATTACAACGTATGAGTTGCAATTGAAAAATCCTAATCTCACTACGCTTCTTATCAAATATTACTATGTCTGGTTGGTTGTAATGCATGCTAACTGCTTGCATTCGATTTGATAAGACAACAACACGTATGTGGATATCTACTCTTAGTATAATATCTGAATGTTTCTATAACTATGTAATACAATGTTCTCTTAAAACAGTCTGAAGTATTGATCTAGGACCATATCTGTGTGTTTCGACTTTCTTCTTCCCAATATTAACGGCTCTTAGCTGGACTGTGCACGGAATGTACTCTACGCAGTTTGCCATGATATTCCGCTATATGCAGCGATCATATATGCAGAATTCTACATACGATTTGCAGCTTCTATTTTTGTAAAGGTATCACTTGGTGATGTAGGAGAGCTCTGGTCAACAGCCATTGATATGCTCGCATACATACCAAGAAAAATGATAGTCTGGTTCAGTGTTAGGGTTAGTAAATTTCGTAGGCCTCAACTGCTGGCGATTAATCTGATACATTTTGTGGAGTAGCTTTCTGCTCTTGAGAAGATACCTTACACGCAAGCGTCAGCGAAATGAGGTAGTGTTAAGTTTAATAAATAAGATTACAGAAATTCTTCCTGTTGATCATTCCGTCTCAGATACGAAAGGTGTCAAAAAGCTAATACAGTTGGTGCACTAATCTGCTACAGACGGGAAGCTTACCAGAATTTTACTCACCGGTGAGAAAACGTTTAGAAAATCGAGAAACACAAATCCTCCAATATGGTCAAATCCTCCTTATCAAAAGAGTGTGCAATATGGCAGTCTGTAGTGCAGGATGAACCGTGCGAGGCAGAAAGACTTTATGGTTCTATAGCCTGATGATTAGTGTGATAGATACGTAGCGTTATCAATATAGCATCATGATGAAGTGAGTCAAGCATGCAAAATAAACCTCGAATTTTTTTTTACACGCAAGTTTAACTCTCAGGCTAAGAGAAAGTTATTAACTGTATTTGTTACATTCTTTGGGCACCGAGACGAGCAAGTACTCGAACACCATTACTAAACGAGGAAATTCAAAGCTACTGCTCCAAGATGCGGAATGTGAGCTTAAGAAGTTTTATATCTTCCAGGTGTTGTTAACTGAAAATCACCGAATGTAACCTAAGTACAAAAAAAATCTGTCCATTGATAAATTTGTTGATGTCTGTGTTCTACACCTTTCTACCAGGCCTGTATAATTACTTTGTATTGCGAAGCAGTGTTTTTTACCGCTAGCTTTATAAATTCAATGGACGGATTTCTCTCACAGGCCAAGAGTAGCGGGCCTGGGTCTACAAGGTAATCACGTTCGTAATCACCTAAAGAACTCCTACTAGATTTTCAGGCCAATAACCTGCATGTGAATCCTTTACAAGTTATGACGAAAAGTGTAATATAACTGTTGCGGAATATTTTAAGCTACGTTACCTTCTGTCTCAAAAGCAGCTTGGTACAGTCACAAAAGATCAAGGTGCTGAGCAGTAAGCATTGCGTGGACTTATGTTGTATAAAACACAGGGCAATAAGTTGAAACCAACAGGGATCGACGTGTAGTAGTTCTTTCATACTTACGCCCACTCTTGGATAAAAATGTACATGGAGTATTTGCATGTACCGCATATCGAAACATCGTTCTTTTTTAAAACACTTAAACTTTGCTTCTTTTTAGGAGATTCGAAAACTAAACGGTAGTTACAGTATTGTTACTATCCTTGCAGATGGCAGAATCCTTGGAGTCAATCATATGCTGTAGAACATCTTATCATATAAACAATCAAACAATGAACAATTGTTATAAACGTACAATTCAATTGTACTGTGGTACGCGGATGTTATATCCTAATGAATTGGTTATTGCTCGTCAACTTGTGTGTGTCAAGCTACGGTTCGGGTACTAAAGCCACTCATGTTAAAGAATTCCATAAATGTATACTAAACAATAATCCACCTTCATATTTTAAACCTTGTTATTATACGTTCTTTCAAAGTTACTTCAAGATCGTCTTCATGTCCATTTTGTTAGGTCTAATATCTAATAAAAGTTCTTTAGGTGATTACGAACGTGATTACCTTGTAAACCCAGGACGCTCCTCTTGGCCTGTGAGAGAAATCCGTCCATTGAATTTATAATGCTACCGGTAAAAAGCACTGATTCGATATACAAAGTAATTATACAGGCCAGGTAGAAAGGTGTAGAACACAGACATCAACAAATTTATAAATTGACAGATTTTTCTTTTCTTTTTTTTTTTTTTTTTTTTGTACTTAGGATACATTCGGTGATTTTCAATTAAGAACACCTGAAATATATAAAACTTCTTAGGCTCACTTTCCACATCTTGGAGCAGTAACTTTGAATTTCCTCTTTTAGTAATGGTGTTCGAGTACTTGCTCGTCTCGGTGCTCAAAGAAAGTATCACATACAGTTAATAACTTTCGCTTAGACTGACAGTTAAACTTGCGTCTAAAAAAATTTCGAGGTTTATTTAGCATCCTTGACTCACTTCATCAAGATGTTATATTGATAACGCTACGTATCTATCACACTAATGTTCAGGCTATAGAACCATAAAGTCTTTCTGACTTGCACGGTCCGTCTTGCACACTCATTTAATAAGGAGGATTTGAACTTATTGGAGGAGTTTCTCGATTTTCTAAACGTTTTCTCACCGGTGAGTAAAGTTCTGGAAAGCTCCCCTCTGCAGCAGATTAGTGCACCAACTGTATTAGGTTTTTGACACCTTTCGTATCTGAGACGGTATGATCAACAGGAAGAATTTCTGTAATCTTATTTATTAAATTCAACACTACCTCATTTCGCTGACGCTTGCGTGTAAGGTATCTTCTCAAGAGCAGAAAGCTACTCTACTAAATGTATCAGATTAATCGCCAGCAGTTGAGGCTTACGAAATGTACTAACCCTAACACTAAATCAGACTGTCATTTTTTCTTTGTTATGTATGCGAGCATATCCATGGCCGTTGACCAGAGCTCTCCTACAACACCAAGTCATACCTTTACAAAAACAGAAGCTGCAAATCGTATGTAGAATTCTGCATAGATGATCGCTGCATATAGCGGAATATCATGTCAAACTGCCTAGAGTACATTCCGTGCACAGTCCAGCTAAGAGCCGTTAACATTGGGATGAAGAAAGTCGAAACACACAGATATGTGCCTAGATCAATACTTCAGACTGGTTTAAGAGAACATTGCATTACGTAGTTACAGAAACATTCAGATATTATACTAAGGGTAGATATCCAGATACGTGTTGTTGTCTTATCAATACGAACGCAAGCAGTTAGCATGCACTACAACCAACCAGACATAGTAGTATTTGATAAGAAGCCTTGTGAGATTAGGATTTTTCAATTGCAACTCATATGTTGTAATAGACTAATATCAGTTGAATTACACTTATAACATTCATATGGCAGAAGAAGTAAGATTTATTTACAAGGCTGCCGAATGTGGCTTTTTGCAGAAATAATGATAATACTAATTGTAGATATTAGAATGCATTTAAATAAAAAGATAATATCAGTAGATGTCGAGATCCGGCTTGATATTTGTATTAGAACGAGTGGAATCAATTTGCATGTAGTACAACCAACAAGAGACGGTAGGTTCAAATGGGAAAAGTACTTCAGCACATTTCGACTTAGGACTTGAAAATTCGAAATATTCGGTTAAAACCAGTGACGTGCGGAACAAGAAGTCTTTAGCTGAGAAAGACTGAATATCACGGTGAGCTCATAAGGTATAGTAAAGAGAAAGCGCGTTATAATGATGGACAAGTAGATGGGTCACTCACTTGCGATAGGGCAGGCATCCCGGAGCTTGTCAAACTTTTTGTAATATGCTTTCAATTTTTCCAGCATTGAATGTTAGTTAAAGTCTTCAACCAACCAAAACTCAATCCTGACAAAATGGTCCATTTCTTAATTGTCCGTATGGAGAAGGATACATATCCTCCCTGGTATAAGCCATATCACGTATAACAAGGAAGGAGTATTACAAAGCTTCAATATGGCCACTTTTCCTCCTACTAACACGGCAGCTGTTCAGCATTCAATTCGCAAGTACCTCCAACTCCATGAGCGAAAGGTCGAAGCATGTACCCAATCGAAAGAATTTGGTGTGTGAAAGAGGATATGCTTATTAAAAGAACCCACACAGCTACCAACAGCTACCTGATAATCTTACTTACCTGTCGATAAAAAGTGATTGAAGGTAGGATTGTCAACGAACCACATGATAGTGTAAAAAAGCTGATATGAATTTTTCAAGGTTTTCTGCATTCTGCCAGAGAGTTCAAGTAGAAATGGCAGTCCGGAAGACAATCTGATATAGATGATAACGAACAACAGCTGTAAAAAACAGATATGTCTTTGACAACGGCTTAATTGTTGATCCAATCAGTTATGATCCAATCAGTGATATCGTCCCCGCCTTATAGTCTTAAAAAATGGACATAAACGCGATCTTGATTAAACTTTAAATGAAGGTGTAAGGAAAAGGTATAAAACATGAAGATGGTTTATTGCTCTGTTATATATTTTGGAATCCTTTAATACTAACTGCTTTGGTACCCGAAGAAAAAACAAAACCGTAACAGGACACACATAAGTTAACGAGCAAAAACCAATTCATTTAGATATCATATTCGCGTACTATAGTACCATTCAATTGTACGTTTATAACAATTGTTTTTTGTTTGATTGTTTATATGTTAAGATGTTCAACAGCAGATGATTGAGTCCAAGGAGTCTGTCATCTGCAAGGACGCTTAAGATTATGTAACTGCCGTTTAGTTTTCGACTCAACCTAAAGGGAAGTAAAGTTTAAAACTGTTAATAAAAAACGAAGTTTGGATATTCCGTACATACAAAGACTCCATGTACATTTTTATCTAAGACCGTGTTGTAAAAATGAACGTCCATCGCAGATGGTTTCGACTTATTGCCCTAGGTTTTATTCGACATAAGGACAATCAATGCTAATTGCTCAGCACCTTGTTCCTTTGCGACTTTTCCAAGATACTTTTCAGATAGAGTCCCATGAAACTTAGATATTTTCTTTAACAGTTATATTAGACTTATGGTCGTAATCTTGTAAAGGATTCACATTCAGGTTATTGGCCGGAAAATCTATTAGGAGATCCTTAGGTAATTAGGTACGTGTATATCTTGTAGAACCAGGCCCGCTTCTCTTGGCCTCAAACTGGTTCAATTGCCACATCTAGCTGGACAAAATTCATAACAAAAAAAAAAAACACAGCAGAGCACGTACACAGAGCGACACGAATCGGTAAGCAGTCACATATCCTCACTGGAAGAACTATTGTTGTGTTCACTAGTATGATCGGCTGAAATGTATGATTGACACGTAGGAGGAATTTGTAACAATAGACGTATTTCTTCGCGAAGATATTCACTGTGTTTGAGTGTGAATTTGCTAAGGTTTTTTATGCAGGGATCCGGCGTGCTTAACAACATGTGCATTAAATCTTCTATTTGGTCTAGGAATTAATTCGTGCGGGTGGACAAGAGATGGCGCAAGGAACGGAGCGTCCCACAGTTCCGTGTATCCACACATGTGTTGCAAACCCTTGTTATAGCGTATCGTTCGTAGTATAGGGCAGTGGATTAAAGCGTCAACAACACCAGTTTGTAGTTAAGTGAACATGGCGCAATTTGTGCCTGATAAAGTGTTTTTGCGGGGTGTCCTGCTGCATTACTTTAACATGCAGAAAAGTGCGACTGAAAGTCATCGTATTTTGGTGGAAGTGTATGGTGACCATGCTGTAGCTGAGCGAACGTGTCAGAAGTGGTTTGCACGGTTTAGAAGTGGTGATTTCGGCTTGGCAGACCAAGAGCGAGCTGGACAGCCAAAAAAATTTCAAGACGAAGAATTGACAGCATTGCTCGAGCAGGATTCGTGTCAAACGCAGGAACAACTTGCAGCAGCATTAGGCGTTGATCAAACAACAGTCTCCATACGCTTGAAAGCAATGGGAATGATTCAAAAGATGTCACATTGGGTTCCACATGAATTGAAAGACAGAGACGTTGAAAGACGAAAAACCATTTGCGAATTGCTGCTTCAACGACAGAGCAGAAAGGGGTTTCTGCATCGAATTATTAGGGGTGATGAGAAGTAGATCCATTACGAGAACCCTAAACGAAAAAAGGCCTGGGTGAAACCAGGTGAACCAGGTCCATCACAACCAAAACGAGATATTCACTGTGCAAAGGTTATGCTGTGCATATGGTGGGATATGAAAGGTGTGGTGTACTATGAGCTGCTGCAACCGGGTGAAACTATGAATGGAGAACGTTATCGTCGACAATTAATGCGTTTGAAGCAAGCTCTGGCCAGAACACGACCAGAATGGGAGAACAGACATGATAAACTTATTGTTCAACATGATAACACTCGCCCACATGTCGCAAAACCGGTCAAAACCTATTTAGAAAATGTCGGATGGGAAGTTTTACCCCACCCGCCGTATTCACCAGAAGTTGTTCCTTTGGACTACTACTTGTTCGATTGCATGAACAACGATTTGATTGGACAGCGGTTTACTTCTTCAGAAGATATCGAAACATGGGTCTCTGACTGGATCGCTTCCAAGGATGAGGACTTCTTTCGCCACGGAATCCGTACATTGCCTGACAGATGGGCGAAAGTGGTGGCTAGCGATGGACAATATTTTTCTTAAGGTATTTATGTATTTTGTGTTTGTACTACAGCTTCAATGTGTGCGTACCAACAGCACGTATTAATTCCTAGACCAAATATATTGTATCGACGAGAACTTTTTTTTGGCATGATGTACGCGGAACCTTCGAATATCTTTACTCCGAGCTTCTTGTGCCTCTTCGGGAAGCTGTCCAATAAAAACCAGCGAAGAATCGACGATGTCCCATGTATCAATAATATATGCCCAGTTGCCGGCATGTAATACCAGTTACACTGGTTCACATATAATCGTGCAGTTTTCAGAGAATACATACCAAATACCTCACAGTTAATTGCACAACCACTAGCAATGGTACGTAAGAGAACTGCAAATCGTTTAATCAACTCTTCATTGATGACAGTAATGGACGCTGATAATGATGGATTCAGTAAAACTTCCGGGCAATATTACCTCATTGCTTGTTCCGTAGCCTCGATTCGGCACATCCGTCAGGAAACCTATTTCTTCACGAAATCCCTTCTGTAGAAATTTCTTTCTTTGATCAACATTTGGTTCATCCCTCTTTCTCACTTGTCAGGTATGATGTCCAGTCTATATACAATGTGCAACAGACACTCAAAGCACCTTATCCAGGAATGCAGACTTGACAAACCGAATTCAAACGTTGTTGTGTCAGGCGGTAGTGCTGTAGTTTTCTGTGGATCGTTCATTTGCTTTGAAAATGACTGCAGATGTAACATCGTTAATATGATTGTTTATGATATCACTACAGACCTTCACATCTACAATTGTCAGCATTAATCTGTGTTTCACTACTATTCGATTATCATTGTAAGTGATAGTTTTGGTGAGAGAGCTTGTAGTTGCTGTTGTATCTTAGTTGCTTCTGAACGTCTTAAATCTGCTGTTTCTTTCATGAACAGTAGCTTGATTGGCCGACAATAGCGTATTGGCAATCGCCGTGGATTATGCCAGAGTGTCTCTCAACCATATTGTAATTTTAGAGACACTAACGAAATAACAAACAAATATGTATATTCATGTATATCGTCTTCTGTATCTGAACTATACCATTGTTTGTATGCGCTCTGACCTGACGCGCCATCACGAACACCATTTGAAGAATATGGTCATTTCAACTTCCTGATTGATCTCTCGCAGTATATTACTGTTTCTGGTGATCAACGACTCCATAGTATGATCAAGTAGCTCTTGCAGCTGCACTTCCGCATATATGTCTGTGGTAATATCGGCTTGGTAGCACGCTTTCTTTGCCTCTAACAGCTTATAGTAAGTCGAATAGATATTTGCATTGTGAACTTTAGCCCGAATACGAACTAACTAGTGTTGTTTCTTTGTCAATTTCGCGTCAACATATAATGCTAATGCCTCATCGTTTGTAATCTTAATTGGTACTGTCGTCTCTGGACTCTTGTACGCCTTTTTGATTCGGGATCCCTCGTGGGTGACACATCAATCTCTTTCACATTATAAGAAGCATCACGTTTTTCTTTTGCACGTAAACCCATGTGGGTTGCATACACTAACTCTTCAGTTGTCGATGTTCTAGTAAAGACTGCAACCGTCTTCTCTTTGCTTTCTCACTTGCTTCTTCAAACAGTTCTCTTAGACGCCCTACAGGTGTTCTCGGTGTCACACCTATACAAAATGATCCTGGTCGTCGTAATGTCAATGCATTCCATACGTTTGCAGAAAACTCCACTGTACTCTCAAGCCACTTACCATATTTGATTACATTCATTGCACGATGACATTTTTGAAAATTCAATTTGACAAGTATACAAAAACTATCTGTAACCTTTCTGACGCACTCTGCTAAATCCTCATCACAGTTTTTTAACCTTAATTTGTCCATTACACAGGTGTAAGAACTATTGGTTCTCTTGCAGCTATTGGGTTCACCTCTCCAGGCGTCGAAGAAGGCTCGTTGTGTCAGCGTACACTCCATTTTTGAAAGTACAAGAAGCAACAATTATGCAAACATTTGCACATCATAGTTATTATGCATACACTACAATCATTACTCTACACAATTATAGTCATTAGAACCTGAAAAATGGTGGAGTATTGCTTTTACGTGTCAGTTCATTATAACTATTCCTAAGTACAGTATACGTTCTTATTCGCTAGTGTTTCCCATTACGACATAGCTCAACCAAAAACCCACGGCACACCTCATTCATGTCAGATGCACGTCATACCTTCATCTAAAGTTGTTACTCTATATTTCTGGCATTGACCAACAGCTGTCTGTGTTATATGCTGCAGACGTAAGATCTAGCACGAAAACTGTCAATCAGCTGATTCTACTTTGCATACAATTGATCTTGTTTGTCGGATCCGGCATAGTTCCCCATTTGTAATTTGGCACCTTAGTGGTCTTTTCCCACCACTTGGGAACTTGCCGCAAGAATTCCCATCGTTTTCTCACTACTTCTCAGAACTCGGATTTTTACATTTTGTCCAGCTAGATGTGGCAATTGGACCACTGCGGGCCTATGAGACAAGTTCGGCCGATGAATTACTATGCCTAGCGGTGTAAAGCACAGATTCGCGATAGAAAGATGTTATTCAAGTCTGCTAGAACAGAGACAGCAACAAAATAATTGACCGATTTTTTTTTTTTTTTTTTTTTTTTTTTTTTTTACTAATGTTAGATTGGGAGATTTTCAGTTAAGTACACCTGATAGATATAAAACTTCCTAGGTTCACTTACCACATCTTGGACCAGAAGCCCTGAAATTCCCCTCTTGGGAATAGTGTCCGAGAATTTGATCTTCTCGCTGCCCAAACAAAGTAATAGATACTGCTATTAACTTTCGCTTAGCCTGAAAGTTAAACTTGTGTCTATAAATAGTTTCGAGGCGTCTTTTCCAACCTTGACTCACTTCATCAAGATGCTATATTGATAACGCTACGTATCTATCACACTAATCTTCAGCCTATAGATGACTCGCAAGGTTCATCTTGCAGTCCAGGCTGCCATATCGGACACTCTTTTAATAAGGAGGATTTGAGCTTATTGGAGGATTTGAGTTTCTCGATTTTCTATACGTTTTCTCACCGGTGAGTAAAGTTCTGGTAAGTTTCCGCTCTGTAGCAGATTAGTGCACCAACTGTATTAGCTTTTTGACACCCTTCGTATCTGAGACGGAATTATCAACAGGAAGAATTTCTGTAATCTTATTTATTAAATTCAACACTACCTCATTTTGCTGACGTGAATAGAGTTTGTGTGTAAGGTTTCTTCTAAAGAGCAGAAAGCTACTCCACAAAATATACCAGATTAATCGCCAGCAATTTAGGCTTACAAAATGTACTCACCCTAACACTGAATCAGACTGTCATTATACCTGGTATGTATGCGAGCATATCCATGGCCGTTTACCAGAGCCATCCTACATCACCAAGTAATACCTTACAAAAATAGAAGCTAGGTATTAGAATGTACTCTAGAATTCTGCATAGATGATCGCTGTATATAGCGGAATATCATTGCAAACTGCCTAGAGTACATTACGTGCACAGACCAGCTAAGAGCCGGATTGGCAAGAAAAAAGTCGAAACACACAGATATGTGCCTAGATCAATACTTCAGACTTTTTAAAGAGAACATTGTATCTGAATGTTTTTTGTATACCTAGTTACAAAAAAACATTCAGATATTATACTAAGAGTAGATATCCAGATAGGTGTTGTTCTCTTATCAAAACGAATGCAGGCAGTTAGCATGCAATACAACCAACCAGACTACCACCAGAGGTAGTGAGATTAGGATTTTTCAATTGCAACTTACACGCTGTAATACTCAAAAAACTGTTGAAAAATTACTTTCATTTGCAAAAGATTTAAGATTTACCTACAAGGCTGCCGAATGTGGTGTTCTGCAGAAATAATGGTATTACTAATTGTAGCTATCACGATGTATTTAGATAATAACAGCAGATTTCGAGATCCGCCATGATCCTTGCATAAGAACGACTGGAAACAGTTTGCATGCAGTACAACCGACTGGAGCGTGCGCTTTGAAATGGAAAATGTACGGCAGTTCATATTGTCCTTAGGACTTTGAAATTCGAAATATTCGTGTTTAAACCCAGTGACATACGGCACAAGAAGTCTTTAGCTGATAAAGAATGTATATCGCGGTGAGCTCATACGGTATAGTAAAGAAAAAGCGCGTTAAAAAGTTGGACAAGTTGATGGGTCATTTCCAACAGGATAGGCATTTCCGAGCTTGTGAACCTTTATGTAATATGCATCCACAACGATAGAAAACGCATTAAAATGAGAACATTACCAGGGATTTCACTTGACTTTTTTGTAATAATATTCTACAATGTCTGAAAAGACGTATTAATAAGAGATTAAATCGATCACTAAGGATGGATTAAATCGATTTTGAGGATGGACGGAGATGTTCGATTTTTAATTTTTGTTTAGAGAGCAAATGGCGTGCCAATAATTCCAGGGTTCTATTTCGAGATGTACGGTAAGGCTAAATGGTTTATGCCGGCTTATGTCCTTCTTACATGCTGTGAAATTTAGAAGTCAGCGGTGGACATCGGCATCTATTCCTAAATTCCTATTGGCTTAGAGCTAGTAAAGCAATTGAACATTGAATACGATGCCGTAGGATCTTTTGTTGTGTACCTAGGTCTAAAAAACGTAGCAGTAGTGCTTTTAGAGCTTCTTAACTCACATTATACAATGTCGTACCATTTAAACAACCGTGGATTAACTTCTCCCTTTAATAAGACGAGGTTATCACAGACGTATAGCTTTGGGAATTAACCGCGGTTTGTTTTAGGTGGGCCCTTGGGATTGAAAATTTTGTGATACCAAATGTAAAAAACTCAAGTATTAATTTATCAATGATAATCAAGCAATACCTATATTTCCCCTTTATAAGCAACTACAATATTATTTGAGAGTGCTTCCTGCTGAAGAAATCTACTTAAGACTCATAACGCAATCACCTTTTTTTTTTTAATTGTTAGCCTGATAGATCCTTTTAATACAAAGAGTTGTGTTCTTACGGATATATATAATTTAAAGAAAGAATCCTGTGTGTTAACACTCGAGATCAGCCATTATACTGCAACGGTGCTCATGTCGTACATGGAGCAGAAGAAATTTCTGAACGGCCCAAGTTGTACCGCTTTTAAGATGTTAGAGGTTTGAGGTAAGTGGCACGATTTTATATATTATGTCAGGAATTGGTATAGAAGATATTTGGTGTATCCTGTACAATATGTAAACTTTAGTGAAAATACTGAATGGCCATGCTTACTCAAGATCATTGAGAACTCACTTCTAGACTTTGCTCGGGGACCTCTACATGTGGTTATCAAGACATTTACAACCGTAGGAGGAGATGACAAAAACTAGGATCTGCGATCTTATTCAACTACGACTGGATGAGGAAATCACTATGCAACATTTAAAAGAAAATGAAATTGCATGACAGAAACCATATTACAAAACCTCGAAATTAAGTACATTAAGTGCGTTTATAAATTATGTTAAGTGCTACTTTCACCTTATATTTTATGGATATAAAATACAATTAGAAACGAAAAGTACCGAAAGAGAAGAAGGTCTTTGGGGAAATATCTGCAACGATCGAATATAGACATGCCTTTGAGGCCACGACAATTCAATCACACTTCCTGAGAAACTTGGAGATCAATACAAGACGGCTTCAAGTGATGCAATCAGTTTTCGAAGTAGTAAAGGTAGCTGTATATGGAGAAGAATTATGCAAGAAACTACAAACTGGAAATCTGTAGCTTTTGATGGGGTTTAGTTGGATCTTTTAAGAATCTTACTAAAAGACTTCATGAGATGTTGTTGATCTGAAAGGAAAAGCTACAAATTTATTAAATTTAGAGCTGTTCAGCATTCGATTCGGAAGTCTCTCCAACTCAAGGAGCGAAACGGTCTAAGCATGAACCTAATCGAATGAGTGGCTTGGAAAAGTAGCAAAGGAAGAAGGTGCTGAGCAATAAGCAATGATTATCCTTATGTCGTATAACACCTAGGGCAATAAGTCGAAACCAACTGCGATGGACGTAGTAGAGCTTTCATTCTTACTACCCTGTTTGGATAAAAATGTACATGGAGTCTTTGCATGTATGGAATATCCAAAGATCGTTCTTTATTAAGAGTGTTAAACTTTATTTCCTTGTTAAAGGTTCAAAAACAAAATGGCATTTACACAATTTTAAGTGTCCTTGCAAATGGCAGAATCCTCGAAGTCAATAATATCCTGTTGAACATCTTAATGTATAAACAATCAAAAAATAAACAATTTTTATAAACGTACGATTGAACGATAATGTAGCACGCGAATGTAATATCTAAATGAATTGGTTTTTGTTCGTTAACTTAAGCGTGTACTGCTACCGTTTCGTTTTCTCTACGGGTACCAAAGCAGTTCGTGTTAAAGGATTCCAAAATATATAACAGAACATTAAACCACCTTCATGTTTTATACCTTCATTAACGTTTAGTAAAGATCGTCTTCATGTCCTTTTTTTTAGGTCTACAAGGCGGAAACGATATCATAAAATATTAATCATAACTGATTGGAGCAACAATTAAGCCGTTGTTAAAGACATATCTGTTTTTTACAGATCTTGTTCGTTATCATCTATATCAGATTGTCTTCCGATCTGCCAATTCTACATGAACTCTCTGGCAGAATGCAGAAAACCTTGAATACTTCATATCGACCCTTTTACAATATCATGCGGTTCATGACAAACCTATCATGCAATCACTTTCTATCTACAGATAAGTAAGCTTATCCGGCTGGAGCCGATGGTGACTGTGTGGGTCCTGGAATACGCATATCCTCTTTCACACACCAAACTCTTTCGATTGGGTACATGCTTAGACCACTTCGCTCGTGGAGTTAGAGGTACTTTCGAATTGAATTCGGAACAGCTGCTGTGTTAGTAGGGGGAAAAGTGGCCATATTGAAGCTTTGTAATATTCCTCCCCTGTTATACCTGAAATGATTTATACCAGCGAGGACATGTATCCTTCTCCATACGGGCAAATAAGAAATGTGTAATAATGAACATTTTGTCAGGATTGAGTTTTGCTTAGTTGAAGACTCTAACTAACTTTCACAATTCTTCCTTTTGAAGGATCTTGTAGGCTGCCAAGTATTCACTGCTGAGAATAGCTGAGGTCGTGTCACAGCCTGTTGCATCATGAAAAAAGTGAAAGCAATCATTTAATAACGCCAAAGTTTCTTTAAAATTAGTAATTTCGTAGTATTTCTTTTCAGTAGTGCTTCTAGTAACCTTAAAAGAATCAGCAACTGCTTATGAAGTTTTCTAGTAGGAATCTTAAAACATCTGAATCAGTCCCATCAACAGCTACAGATTTCCCTTTTTTATTTTCTTCAATTACTGTTGTCTATATAGAGCTACTTATATCTTTTGCTCACTATTTGCATCATTCGAAGCTGTCCAGTATTGGTCTCGAAGTTTCTCAAGAACTGTGATTGAATAGTCGTGGTTTCAATGGCAGAATAAAATTGGATAGTGTAGAAAATCCCCGAGAGCTCTTTTTTCTCTTTTTGCACTTGCTAACGAGTTAATCCCCCAGAAAATTTCGTGGCCTTCATTAAAAACTTTTCGAAAATAATATGACTTGGAACTTCGTTCAAGAAGTCGTGTTTTTCTGCGAATTGTTCCTTGAGAATGTTCCTTGAGTTGTTAATTTCTTGTAATCGTCGGACACCGTATTTTCCTTGAGGGCTTCCATCTGTTGAGTATAGTGATGTGCAAATTTTTCATAGAAAAGACGACCAGCTGCGTGAGAAAACAGAAGCATTAATTTAATTACCATCAAATGAAAGTTCTAGTCCCCTGTTCAATTTAGTCCCTTTGGAAGAATTCAATACGGTTATGACCTTCTCTATATATTGCAGCCAAAGTTAACAGTTCGCAAAATGTCATCGTCTTAATTTTGAGATTAATTAATATGGTTTTTCTCATGCAATTTCATTTTCTTCTAAATGTTGAATAGTGATTTCCTCATCCAGACGTTGTTAAAAAGATCGTATATCCTAGATTTTGTCATCTCCTCCTACGGTTGTAAATGTTTTCATAACCAAATGTAGAGGTCCCCGGGCAAAGTCTTGAAGTGAGTTCTCAATGATCTTGAGTAGGCATGGCCATTCAGCATTTTCACTAAAGTCGTCATAGTGTACAGGATACACCAAAGTTCTTCTATACCATTTCCTGACATAATGTATCAAATCGTGCCTAGAAATTTGTTAAGTGCAAACCTCCTAAAGGCGATACAACTTTCGACCGTTCACAAATTTCTTCAGCTGAGGTAGGATTTGAACACCTTTCCAGTATAATGGCTGATCTAATGTCATAACGCGTATGCTTTATTCACTTTTCATGCACTTATTTACTGTATGCAGAGAGTAGAATAGATAGTATTAGTAATTGATGTTGAAATATTGAAGAAATACAGAGGGACTACACTGCTTTCAACAAAAAGGTTTCTCAAGATGAATATTTATCCAAAGATTGTTTGAGAATAGGAAATCCAGACGCGAGATGCGAGCGAAGGTTTGAAACTCCCGAGGAAGACAGCATTGACAAACCAAAAACATTAAAGGGAGAGTGGATATCAGAATGAAGAAATGTGATAGGATATTCTTATCAAGACAATACTACCGTGATATGAGATTACTTTTTCATTTATTAACTTGGATATGGAGTATTTTCATCAATAGACATCTGAAAAAATGACTTTTCTGCTCTATGAAATGTGTGGCACTTAGTTACTAATTAAAGCATACAGTGAGCTTATATGGAAACTATAATTATAATTAGCCCTCAGTTTGGTTCCTTTGTGATGACCAGTTTTACTGAGTTTGTAGTGAACACAGGACTGACTATACCATAAATATCTTCTAACTAACCAAGGGAAGATAATAAAAGAACCTGAAATGATTCATTATTTGTCTCATGGATCAGATCACCGGTCTCAGAACCAAAGTAAAACTGCTTCGGAGTTTTGAATATAATGTGTTTAGAATATAATGGGTTCCATATTATTAATGATAGACCGGAACCTAGTGAATCCTACACATCTCTGTATGTAAGCACTAGTGAGCAGCAAGGACGCTAATTAAATGCATATTTGATAGTCTCGAGTGTTAACAAGCAGGAGACTTTCTTTAAATAATATATCCGTAAGAAAACAACTCTTTGGATTAAACGATCAAAAAAAGGTGAGAGTGTGATGGGTGTTAAGTAGATTTCTTCGGCAGGAACCACTCTCAAATAGTATTGTAGTTGCTTATAAACGGGAAGTAAATCAATTGTTTGATTATCATTGATAAATTATTACTTATGATTATTAAATTTGGTATCACAACATTTTTCAATCCCAAGGGCTCACCTAATACAAACCGCAAGTCGTTCCCAAAGCTTTATGACTGCGATACCCTCCTCTTATTAAAAAGAAAAGTACATCCACGTTTTCTTAAATGGTACGCAATGTATAATGTGAGTTAAGTAGCTATAAAAGCACTACTGCTTCGTTCTTAAAACCTAGGTACACAACGCAAAATACTCCGTCCTCCGGTTCATTGTTGAATATCTATACTAGCTCTAACCCAATAGAAATTAAAGAATACATGGCGACGTCCACTGCTGATTTCTAAATTTCACACAATTTTTAAATAGACATAAGTCGCCATAAGCCCTTTAGCTCTAGCGGACACCTTGAAATGGAACCCTGAATTATTGGCACGCCTTTAGCACCCTAAACCACTAATTAAAAATCGAAAATCCCCGTCCATCTTCTAAATTTTTCTGTAATCACCGGATCACTGAAAGATCGTTTTAATCTTTTATTTTTATCTTTTCTAATATATTGTAGAATTCTATTACAATGAAGTCACGTGACATCTCTGCTAATGTTCTCATTTTAAGGTGATTTCTGGTAGTGCAGATGCATATAACATAAAGCTTGACAAGCTCGGAGATGCCTGAACTATCGCAAGTGACCAATCAACTTCTCCATCATTATAACGCGCTTTCTCTTTACTATACCTTATGAGCTCACCGTGATATTCAGTCTTTCTCAGCTAGAGACTACTTGTTCCGCACGTCACTGGTTTCAAACTCCATTATTTCGAATTTGCAAGTCCTGAGGACAATATGTGTTGAAGTACTTTTCCCATTTGAACCCACCCTCTCTCGTCGGTTGTACTGTATGCAAACTGATTCCCCTCGTTCTAATGCAAGTTTCATGCTGGATCTCGACATCTACTGATATTATCTTTTTATCTAAATGCATCCTTATATCTACAATTAGTATTACCATTATTTCTGCAGAAAGCCATGATCGGCAGCCTTGTAGATAAATCTTATTTCTTCTGCCATATGAATGTTATAATTGAACAGATATTAGTCTGATACAACGGTTGAGTTGCAATTGAAAAAACCTAATCTCACTACGCTTCTTATGAAATATTACTATGTCTCGTTCGTTGTAGTGCATGCTACCTGCTTGCATTCGTTTTGATAAGAGAACACACGTATCTCGAAAAGTCCTTTTAGGAAAATGCTATCTAAACGTTTCGGTATCTTAGAATTATTATTTTTTCTGAAAACAGTCTGAAGTATAGATCTAAGCACATATCTGTGTGTTTCGACTTTCTTCTTGCCAATGTTAACGGCTATTAGCTGGACTATGCAAGGAATGGTCTCTAGGCACTATGCCGTGATACTCCGCTATATGATGCGATCCTCTTTGCAGAATTCTACAGACCATCAGGTGCTTCTATTTTAGTAAAGGAATTTACTTGGTGCTCTGGAGTTGCTCTGGTCAACGGCCACGAATATGCTCGCATACATACCAGGCCAAATAACAGTCTGGTTCAGTGTTAGAAACTACTAAAGATGAAGTGGTTTCTCATAAAAAGGAATTGATAGTTTCTTCAACGGAGTGCTTTGAACTTATTTTTCTGATAAAGTTATTGAACACATTTGTGAAATGTCAAAAAGATATGCTTCACAAAACAATCACGCACTCGACGTAACAACAGATGGCATTAGGGTTTATATTGCGATTCGTCTTTTAACAGGTTATCTGACACCAAAAAACGTTCGTATGATGTGGGAAATCAAGGCCGATACTTACAACAAGATGGTTGAAACTAGTGTGAGAAGAAATAGATTTTTTTTTAATCAAAAGTATGTTCATCATTCAAATTGCCTAAATCTTCCAGAAAGTGACAAATTTGGGAAAGTTAGGGCATATTTTACAATTCTAAATAAGAAATTTAATGACAATTTGAAAAAAGTAAGTTCCTCTCATATATCTATAGATGAAACCAAGATTCCTTTATTTGGTCGCCACGGCATCAAACAGCATATCCATGACAAGAATTTGCGCTTTGTTACAAAGTGTGGTCTGCTGCTACACGCGAGGAATACCTGATCACATTTGAGCCTTATGAAGGATCTAAATCTGAACATTTACCCAAGCAAGACGAATTCGGTTTTTGAGCTGCTGTTGTACTCGAGATAGAATCACGTCTTCCTCGTGAATTTGGTCCTTGTAATCTGTATTTTGACAATTTTTTACATCCTTGCCCCTT
This sequence comes from Thermobia domestica, assembly GCF_964235325.1. Taxonomy (NCBI): domain Eukaryota; kingdom Metazoa; phylum Arthropoda; class Insecta; order Zygentoma; family Lepismatidae; genus Thermobia; species Thermobia domestica. The sequence goes on from NC_137468.1 coordinate 123,381,472, forward strand.
CTAACAGAACTTCCAAACGGTAGCACTTGTGGAACAGGGACTATTAGGGAAAACAGAACTCAGAAATGTTCTTTCGAAGACACACATATGCTAAAGATAAATCAATCGAGGATCCATGTCATTCAAATGCACCAAAGACATTACAATTGTCAAGCGGAATGATAGTGTAGTGACTATTGCGTCTAACTGTCACTCCCAGCTCCGAATTTCGAAAGTTGATAGAATAGGAATGATCGAATTGAAAAGAAGAAAGATGCTAAGCCCGTCAGTTGCCCGTCAGTTGTACAAAAATATAACAGTTACATGGGAGGGTTAGAGATTTTTGACGAAAATGTTCACCTTATGCGGATAGGTTACCGGGTAAAAAGCGGTGGTTCCCTCTGTTTGTTATCGGAATCGACGCAGCGTGACACAATGGTTGGCTAATATTTAGAACCACGATCACTGGGAGTCGATTTTCATATTGTGATTTCAGGAGAGCAGTAGTGCAAGCCTATTGCCAAAAATATGGGAAACGTGCTAAGAAAAGTGTTGTGTATGCATCACCTGTTTCATCAAGAGTTTCACTGGAGCAGCGAAACAGTGGAAGTGTTGAAGATCACGACCCTGTGGTTTATCCCCAAAGAAGATGCGGTTTCTGCTACAAAAAAACTATAGTGTGTAGAAAGTACGAGGTTGGGTTACATCAGCATTGCTGGTATAAGTTCCATAATGCCAATCGATGGGTTTTTTTTTTCAAATCGGAACGCAAGGTTGGCAGAAAAGGCAAACAAACTCTCAGTTTGATGGCGTTCAAACTGTTTCATGAACTGCTTTGATTTTTGAACCTTAATTTATGCTGGATATTTGTTATAATCTGTGTGCAATCTCTTATATAGGATGAATTTTTTGTTGCAATCAAAATATATACACGAGAACCGTATATACTTACAATAAAACTTCCACTCTCATTAAGTTTAGCATGGTGTCAGTTTTTACACGTATTGCCAGTGTAATCTGTAGGTGACACTATGGTACCGGGGTACCGGGGTATGAGTTTCTCAAAAAAATGAAATATGTATTAAGGAGTGCCTAATAAAAACTTTTATTTGCGAGAAAATTTAATATTTATAAACAAGGCTATGGGAATTTCCGGGCTAAATCAATCTCTAAGTGATACGGTGATTTTAAAAAAATAATTTTCAAGTTGGAGGGAGATGTTCGATTTTTATTTAGTGGTTTAGGGTGCAACAATCGTGCCAATAATTCGAGGGTTCTATTTCGAGGTGTCCGGTAAGGCTAAAGGGCTCATGGCGTCTTAGGTCTTTCTAAAAATGCTGTGAAATTTAGAAATCAGCAGTGGACGTCACCATGTATTCCTTAAGTCCTATTGGCTTAGAGCTAGTAAAGAAATTCAACAATGAATCGGAGGCCGTAGTATCTTGTGTAGTGTATTTAGGTGTTAAAAACGAAGCAGTAGTGCTTTTATAGCTACTTAACTCACATTATGGAATGGCGTACCATTTAAAAACCGTGGATTTACTTCTCCCTTTAATAAGACGAGGGTATCAGAGAGCGAACAGCGGTTTGTTAGGTGGGCCCCTGGGATTGATAAATGTGATACCAAATGTAAATATATAAGTATTAATTTTTCAATGATAATGAAGCAATTACTATACTTCCCGTTTATATTTAACTACATTACTTTTTGAGAGTGCTTCCAGTGCTTCCTGCTGAAGAAATCTACTTAGGACTCATAACGCCATGCCTACTCAAGATCATTGAGAACTCATTTTTAGACTTTTCTCGGGGAACTCTACATGTGGTTATGTAGACATTTACAACCCTCGGAAGAGACGATACTAAGTTGGTAGCGAACACAGGTCTGAGTGTACGGTAAACATTTTCCAGCTAACCGTCTAAAGGAGAATCACAACAGAACCTAAAATAAGTTCTCCATATTTCTCATCGATCAAATCACCGGTCTCAGACCCAAAGCAAGGCTGCTTTGGAGGTTAGAATATAATGGGTTCAATAGCTAGTTTTACAGGATACAATCAGGAAAATATTATTAATGATAGACCGGAACCTAGTGAATCCTACACAACTCTGTATCTAAGTCATAGTGAACACAAACGACGCTAATTAAACCCATATTTGATAGCCTCGAGTGTTAACACACAGGAGACTTTCTTTAAATAATATATCCATAAGAACACAATTCTTTCGATTAAACCATTTCTATCACGTTAACAATTAAGAAAAAGTTTATGAGTCCTAAGTAGATTTCTTCAGCAGGAAGCACTATCAAAAAGTAATGTACTTACATATAAAACAAAAGTATAGCAGTTGCTTGGTTATCATTGATAAATTAATACTTAAATTTTTACATTTGATATTACATTTTTCAATCCCAAGGACCCACCTAAAACAAACCGCTGTTCGTTTTGTGATACCCTCGTCTTATTAAAGGGAGAAGTAAATCCACGGTTTTTTAAATGGTACGCCATTGCATAATGTGTTAAGGAGGTCTAAAAGAACTACTGCTTCGTCTTTGAGAGTTAGGTACACAAGATCCTACGTCCTCAGATTCGTTGTTAAATTCCTTTACTAGCTGTAAACCAATAGGAATTAAGGTATAGATGCCGATGTCCACTGCTGACTTCTACTTTTCACAGCATTGTAAGTAGGACATAGGCCGGCATAAGCCGTTTAGCCTTACCGGACACTTCGAAACAGAACCCTCGAATTATTGGCACGCCTGTTGCACTTTAAACCACTAAATAAATTCGAACATGCCCGTCCATCCTCAAAGTTATTTCTTTAATCACCGCATCACTTGGAGATCAATTTAATCTCTTATTAATATCTGTTTTCGGACTTTGTAGAATACCTTTACAATGATGTCAAGTGACATCTCAACTAATGTTCTCATTTTAAGGCGATTTCTGTCGTTGTGGATGGATATTACAAAACTTCACAAGCTCGGGGATGACTGTCCTATCGCAAGTGACCCATCAACTTGAACATTATTTTAACGCGCTTTCTCTTTACTATACCTTATGAGCTCACCATGATATTCATTCCTTTTAAGCTAAAGACTTCTTGTTCAATACGTCACTTTGTGTGAACTCGAATATTTCGAATTTTCATATCCTAAGCACAATATGAGCTGCCGTACTTTTCCCATTTCAACCCGCCCGCTCTCGTCGGTTGTATTGCATGCAAAGTGATTCCACTCGTTCTAATGAATGTATCATTGGGCATCTCGACATCTACAGTTATTATCTTTTTATATAAATGAATCCTGATATCTACAATTAGGAATACCATAATTTCTGCAGAAAACAACAGCCGGCAGTCTTGTAAGTAAATCTTAAATCTTTTGCCATATGAAGGAAATTTTACAAAAAATTTTTTGAGTATTACAGCGTGTAAGTTGTAATTGAAAATGCTAATCTCAGTACGCTTCTTATCAAATATTACCATGTCTGGTTGGTTGTAGTGCATGCTAACTGCTTGCATTCGTTTTGATAAGAGAACAACACATGTCTTATTACGTGTGTTATTACGCAGTATTTATTACTTCCTTTGGGCACCGAGACAAGCAAGTACTCAGTGCTTCTGCTCCAAATGTGGAAAGTAAGTAAGGACATAAGCCGGCATATATGCTGCTCGTTTTAAAGAATTAAAAAAAAATGTAAACAGAACAATAAACCACCTTCTTTTATACCTTCTTTTTATACCTTCACTTAAAGTTACATCAAGATCATCTTCATGTCCATTTTGTTAGGTCAATAAGGCAGTGACGTTTACACAAAATAATAATCATAACTGATTGGAGCAAGAATTATGCCGTTGTCAATGAGATGTTGATTTTCTACATCGGTTGTTCCTAATCATCTATATCAGATTGTCTTCCATTCTGCCATTTCTACATGGACTATCTTGGCAGAATACACAAAACCCTGAATATTTCATATCGGCTCTTTTACGCTAAAAAGTGGCTCGTTCACTAACCTTTCAGTCACTTTTTATCTACAGGTAAGTAAGCTAATCCGGCTGGAACTGATGGTAGCTGTATGGGTCATGGAATTCGCAAATCGTCTTTCACACACCAACCACGTTCCATTGGGTTCATGCTTAGACCATTTCACTCCGGAAGTTTTTGTTCGTTAACTTGTTTGTGTCCTGCTAGAATTCTGTTTTGTCTTCGGGTACCAAAGCCGCTCGTGTTAAAAATTTCCAAAATATGTAAACTAAATAATTAACCAACTTCATGGTTTATACCTTGTTTTTTTTTACCTTTTTTTAAAGTTAATTGAAGATCGTCTTCATGTCCATTTGGTTAGGTGTATAAGGCGGGGACGTTATATCAAAATAAAATCATAACTGATTGAATCAACAATTAGAAATTGTCAATGAAATATTGGTTTCCAACAACTTTGTTCGTCATCATCTATATAAGATTGTTTTCCGATGTGATATTTGTACATGAAGTGGCAGAATGAAGAAAACCTTCAATATTTGATATCTGCTCTTTTATACTAACATGTGGCTCGTTCACATCTTGCAGTCCTTTGTTATGGTAGCTGTGTGGGTCCTTAAAATTTGCATATCCTCTTTCACACACCTAACTCTTTCGATTGGGTTCATGCTTAGACTACTTCACTCGTAGTGTTGGAGGTACTTCCGAATTGAATGCTGAACAGCTGCCGTGTTAGTAGGGGGAAAAGTGACCATATTGATGCTTTGTAATATTCCTCTCTTGTTATACCTGATATGGCTTATACCAGGGAGGATATGTTTCCTTCTCCATACGGGCGAACAAGAAATGTGTAATCTTGACCATTTTGTCCGGATTGAGTTTTGGTTGGTTGAAGAATCTAACTAACTTCACAATTCTTCTTCCTTTTGAAGGATCTTGAGGGCTGCCAACTATTCACTGCTGAGAATAGCTGAGGTCGTGTTACAGCCTTTTGCATCATGAAAAAAGTGAAAGCAATCTTTTAATGATGCTAAAGTTTCTTTAAATTTAGTAATTTCGTAGCATTTCCTTTCAGTAGTGCTTTTATTGACATTAAAAGAATCAGCAACTGCTTATGAAGTCCTCTAGTAAGATTCTTAAAAGATCTGAATCAGACCCATTAACAGCTACAGATATCCCGTTTGTAGTTTCTTCTATTACTGTTGTCCATATACAGCTACCTTTATCTTTTGATCACAGTTTGCATAATTTGAAACCGTCTACTATTGAACTCCAAGTTTCTCAACAACTCTGATTGAATTGTCGTGGATTCAATGGCTTCGTTGGAGATATTTCCCGAAAGCTCTTTTTTTCTTTTGGCACTTTCCATGTCTACTTGTAACTTATATCCATAAAATATATGGTCAAATAGAGTTTAACAATTTATAAACGTTTACAACGAAGATTTGTGTTCCATTTTTAGTCCACACCATTGCGTGTAGAAGCTCTTCCCTCTACCTGTGGCTTTTAAAACACAAGACATTAGAGACTCTGCATAATCACAGCAGTCGAATTGACATTCTTGCGCATTGACATATTATCACACAAGGACAGTGGCATTAGATCAACGTATCGCTCTGATGATAAACTGATGCCCACAAAAATCCTGTAGACTTCTTTTATCGTAACAGTATTTGGGAATGAAAAATTAATCTTGCGAATGTTGTGTCTGACGTTGAGTTAATCCCCCAGAAAATTTCGTTGCCTTCATTAAAAACTGTTCGATAATGATATCACTTGGAACTTCGTTCGAGAATATCAATGTTCCTTGATTTTTTAATTTGTTGTAATCCTCTGACACCGTATTTGCCTCCATTTGTTGAATATAGTGATGTGCAATTTTTTCAAAGATAAGATGACCAGCTGCGTGAGAAAACGGAAGGATTAATTTAATTCCCATCAAATGAAGTTTCTAGTCCCCTTTTCAATTTAGTCCCATGGATGAATTGCAATACGGTTATCATCTATTCTATATACTGTAGTAAAAGTTAACGGTTCGGAAAATGTAACCATCTTAATTTTGAGATTTCTTAATTTGGTTTTTGTCCAGACGTTGTTCAAAAGATCGCATATCCTAGATTTTGTCATTTCCTTGGACGGTTGTAAATGTCTTCATAACCACATATAGAAGTCCCGAAGCAAAGTCTACAAGTGAGTTCTCAATCATCTTGAGTAGGCATGGCCATTCAGCATTTTCACCAAAGTTGCCATAATGTACAGGATACAGCAAAGTTCTTCTATATCATTTCCTGACATAATGTGTCTATTCGTGCCTCTGGTGGTTTGTATTGCATGCTAACTGCTTGCATTCGTTTTAAGAAGAGAACAACACGTATCTCGACATCTCCCCTTAGTAAAATATCTGAATGTTTTGTAACTTGATAATACAATGTTCCCTGAAAACAGTCTGAAGTATAGATCAAAGCACATATCTGTGTGTTTCGACTTTGTTGTGGCCGATGTTAACAGCTCTTAGCTGGACTATGCAAGGAATGTATAGTCCTTGCATACACTTACCATACTGAGTGCATACTTTAGGCACTTTACCATGATATTCCGCTATATGATGCGATCATCTAAGCTGAACTCTACAGACGATCTGGTGCTTCTATTTTGGTAAAGGTATTTACTTGGTAATTTAGAATGGCTCTGGTAAACGGACATGAATATGCTCGCATACATACCAGGCCAAATGACAGACTGGTTCAGTGTTAGAGATAAGTACACTTCGTAAGCCTAACTGCTGGCTATTAATCAGGTAGGTTTTGTGGAGTAGCTTTCTGTTCTTGAGAGGAAACGTTTGACTCGATGGAATGGACACGCAAGGTCTGTTCACGTCAGCAGAGATACATCTTGTTGATCATTCTGTCTCAGGTATGAAAGGTGACAAAAAGCTAATAAAGTTGTTCCACTAATTGGCTACAGAGGGAAAGCTTACCAGATCTTTACTCCCCGGTGATTAAACGTTTAGAAGATCGAGAAATTCAAATCCTCCAATAAGACTAAAAGAGTGTACGATATGGCACTCTGTAGTGCAATAATGCACAGTGCGAGTAGGAAAGACAAGTTTCTATAGCCTGAAGATTATTGGGATAAATACCTAGCGTTATCAATTTAGAATCTTGATGAAGTGAGTCAAGGTTGCAAAAGACTCGTTTGAACAATGAATCTGAGGGCGCAGGATTTTGTGTTGTGTACCTAGGTCTAAAAAACAAAGCAGTAGTGCCTTTAGAGCTCTCCAACTCACATTATAGGATGGCGTACCATTTAAAAAACCGTGGATTTACTTCCCCCTTTTATAAGAAGAGGGTATTACAGACGAATAGGTTTGGGAACGGACAGCGGTTTGTTTTAGGTGGGTACTTGGGATTGAAAAATGTTGTGATGCCAAATGTAAAAAAAATAAGTATTAAATTATCAATGATAATCAAGTAATTGCTATACTTCCCGTTTATAAGCAACTACAATACTATTTGAGAAGTTTTCTACTGAAGAAATCTACATTACACCCATAACGCTCTCACATTTTCTTGATCGTTAACCTGATAGACACTGATTAAGTTGTCACTGACCTGATCGAGTTGTGTTCTTACGGATATATTTTTTAAAGAAAATCTCCAGTGTGTTAACACTCGAGACTATCAAATATGCATTTATTTAGCGTAATTGCTGCTCACTAGTTCTCAGATGTGTAGGATTCAATATGTTCTGGTCCTTCATTAATAATATTATCCCCATTGTATCATGTAAAATTTGCTTTGGAACCCATTATATTCTAGCCTCCGAAGCAGCCTTACTTTGGGTCTGAGACCGATGATTTGATCGATGAGAAAGATGAAGAATTGATTTTAGGTTCTTTTGAGATCTTCCCTTAGACGGTTAGTTGGAAAATATTAACTATATAGTCAGTCCTGTGCTCGCTACCAACTTGGTAACACTGGTAGAATGTGAACGAGCCACATGTTAGTATAAAAGAGCAGATATGAAATATTGAAGTTTTTTTCCATTTAGCCAAGAAACCTCATGTACAAATGCCAGATCGAAGATCAATCTTACATAGATAATGACGAACAAAGCTGTTGAAAACCTATAGGTGGTATATTCTTTAGTTTACATACTTTCGAAATATTTAACCCGAGTGGCTTTGGTAGCCGAAGAGAAAAAGAAATTGTAGCAGGTTACACACAAGTTAACGAGCAAAAATTTCGGGAGTTAAATGGTCTAAGTATGAACCCAATCGAACGTCGTTGGTGTGCGAGGAAGTATATGCGAAATCCAGGTCCCACACAGCTACTACCAGCTCCAGCCGGATAAGCTTACTTAGCTGTAGATAAATAGAGACTGTAAGATAGGTTTGTGATCGAGCACATTTTAGTGTAAAAGAGCAGATATAAAGTATTCAGGGTTTTGTGTATTCTGCCAAGAGAGTTCATGTACAAATGGCAGAATGGAAGACAATCTGATATAGATGATTAGGAACAACAGCTGTAGAAAATCATGTCATTGACAACGGCTTAATTCTTGCTCCAATCAGTTATGATTATTAATTTGTGTTAATGTCACCGCCTTATAGACCTAACAAAATTGACATGAGGATGATCTTGTTGTAACTTTAAATGAAGTTATAAAAACAAGGTATAAAAGAAGGTGGTTTATTGTTCTTTTTACATTTTTTGGAATTCTTTAACACGAGCAGCATATATGCCGGCTTATATCCTTACTCACTTTCCACATCTTTCAGCAGAAGCCCTAAATTTTCTCCCTTAGTAATAGTGTTCGAGTACTTACTTGTCTCGATTCCCAAAGAAAGTAATAAATACTGCTATTAACTTTCGATTAGCTTGAAAGTTAAACTTGCGTCTATCAAAAATTTCGGGGGCCTTTTGCAACCTTGATTCACTTGATCAAGAAACTATATTGATAACGCTACGTATCTATCCGAATAATCTTCAAGCTTTAGAACTTTAAAGTCTTTCTGACTTGCACGGTTTATCTTGCATTCCAGACTGCCATATCGCACACTCTTATTAAACTTATTGGAGGATTTGAATTTCTCGATCTTCTAAACGTTTTCTCACCGGTGAGTAAAGTTCTGGTAAATTTCCCTCTGTAGCAGATTAGAGCACAAACTGTAGTAGCTTTTTGACACCTTTCATATCTGAGACAGAATGATCAATAAGAATTTCTGTAATCTTATTTATTAAATTCAACACTACCTCATCTCGCTAACGTCAATAGAGCTTGCGTGTCCTCCCACCGACTGAAAGTTCATACTTTTCCCTTTTATAAGAAGAGGGTATTACACACGAATAGGTTTGGGAACGGACAGCGGTTTGTTTTAGGTGGGCCCTTGGGATTGAAAAATGTTGTGAGAACAAATGTAAAAAAAAAAGTATTAATTTATCAATTATAATCAAGTAATTGCTTTACTTTCCGTTTATAAGTAACTACAATTCAATTTGAGAATGGTTTCTGATGAAGAAATCTACATAACACCCATAACGCTCTCACTTTTCTTGATCATTAAGCTGATAGACACTGATTAATACAAAGAGTTGTGTTCTTATGGATATATTAGTTAACTAAAGTCTCCTGTGTGTTAACACTCGAGGCTATCAAACATGCATTTAATTAGAGTCCTTGCTGCTCACTAGGGCTTACATACAAGGTTGGGCAGGATTCACTAGGTTCCGGTCTATGATTAATAATATTTTCCCGATTCATTGTGAAACTTGCTATGGAACTAATTATATTCTAACCAGCAAAGCAGCCTTACTTTGGGCCTGAGACTGGTGATCTGATCGATGAGCCAACAAAAGAATCGATTTTAAGTTCTTTTGAGATCTTCTCTTACACGGTTAGGTGGAAAATATTTACGGTATAGTAAGGCCTGTGTTCGCCATCAACTTATTAACACTGGTCATCACAAAGCAACAAAACTGTTGGCCAATCAAATAAGCTTTTCGTTTAAGCTCACTGTATGCTTTGATTAGTAACTAAGTGCCACAAATTTCGTAAAGCTTAGCTGTATATCGACAACAGTAATAGAAGAAATTACAACAGGAAGTCTGTAGCTGTTGATGGGTCTTATTCAAAATCTTTTAAGGATCTTACTAGAGGACTTCATAACCAGTGGCTGATTCTTCTGACTCGCAGTTCTGACTCGCACGGTACATCTTGCAGTCCAGACTGCCATATCGCACACTCTTTTAATAAGGAGGATTTGAGCTTATTGGAGGATTTGAGCTTCTCACCGGTGAGTAAAGTTCTGGTAAGCTTCCGCTCTGTAGCAGATTAGTGCACCAACTGTATTAGCTTTTTGACACCTTTCGTATCTGAGACGGAATTATCAACAGGAAGAATTTTGCTGACGTGAATAGAGCTTGCGTGTAAGGTTTCTTCTGAAGAGCAGAAGGCTACTCCACAAAATGTACCAGATTAATCGCCAGCAGTTGAGGCTTACGAAATGTACTCACCCCAACACTTAATCAGACTGTCATTTTTCCTGGTATGTATGCGAGCATATCCATGGCCGATGACCACAGCCCTCCTACATCACCACGTGATACGTTTACAAAAATAGTAGCAGCACATCTTATGTAGAATTCTGCATAGATGATCGCTGCATATAGCGGAATATCATGGCAAACTGCCTAGAGTACATTCCTTGCACAGTCCAGCTAAGAGCCGTTAACATTGGCAAGGAAAAAGTCGAAACACACAGTTATGTGCCTAGATCAATACTTTAGACTGTTTTAAGAGAACATTGTATTACCTAGTTACAAAAAACATACAGATATTATACTAAGACTAGATATCCAGATACGTGTTGTTCTCTTATCAAAACGAATGCAGGCAGTTACCATGCAATACAACCAACCAGAAGCGTAGTGAGATTAAGATTTTTCAATTGCAATTTACACGCTGTAATACTCAAAAATCTGTTGAAGAATTACTTTTATTTGCAAAACATTTAAGAATTATCTACAAGACTGCCGACTGTTTTGTTCTGCATAAATAATGGTATTACTAATTGTAGATATCAGGATGTATTTAGATAAAAAGATAATAACAGCAGATGTCGAGATCCGCCATGATACTTGCATAAGAACGAGTGGAATCAGTTTGCATTCAGTACAACCCAGCGTGCGGTTTTGAAATGGGAAATGTACGGCAGGTCATATTGCTCTTAGGGCTTGAATGTTCGTAGTATGCCCGTTTAAACACAGTGACATGCGGAACAAGAAGTCTTTAGCTGATAAAGATTGTATATCGCGGTGAACTCATAATGTATAGTAAGGAAAAAGCGCGTTAAAATTTTGGAAAAGTTGATGAGTCATTTGCAATAGGATAGGCATCCCCGAGCTTGTGAACCTTTTTGTAATATGCATCCACAACGACAGAAATCGCATTAAAATAACAACATTCGCAGAGATTTCACTTGACTTTTTTGTAATAATATTCTACAATGTCTGAAAAGAGATATTAATAAGAGATTAAATCGATCTCTAAGTGTTGCGGTAATTAAAGAAATGATTTTAAGGATGGACGGAGATGTTCGATTTTTAATTTGTGTGAGTGCAAAAGGCGTGCCAAAAATTCGAGGGTTCTATTTCGAGATGTCCGGTAAGGCTAAATGGTTTATGCCGGCTTATGTCCTTCTTACATGCTGTAAAATTTAGAAGTCAGCGGTGGACATCCGCATCTATTCCTTAATTCCTATTGGCTCAGAGCTAGAAAAAATTGAACATTGAATACGATGCCGTAGGATCTTTTGTGTACCTAGTTCTCAAAAACGAAGCAGTAGTGCTTTTAGAGCTCCTTAACTCACATAGAATGTCATACCTTTTAAACAACCGTGGATTAACTTCTCCCTTTAATAAGATGAGGGTATCACAGATGTATAGCTTTGGGAATTAACCGCGGTTTGTTTTAGGTGGGCCCTTGGGATTAAAAATTTTGTGATATCATATGTAAAAAACTTAGTATTAATTTATCAATGATAATCAAGCAATTGCTACACTTCCCCTTTATAAGCAACTACAAAACTATTTGAGAGTGCTTCCTGCTGAGAAATCTACTTAAGACTCATAACGCAATCACATTTTTCTTAATTTTTAGCCTGATAGAAACCTTTTATTCCAAGGAGTTGTATTCTTACGGATATATATAATTTAAAGAAAGAATCCTGTGTGTTAACACTCGAGCCTATGATATATGCGTTTCATTAGCGTCCTTGCTGCTCACTAAAACTTACATATAGAGTTGTATATAATTCACTAGGTTCCGATCTATCATTAATAATATTTTCGCGATTGTATACTGTAAAACCTGCTATGGAACCAATTATATTCTAACCTCCAAAGCAGAATAACTTTGGACCTGAGAGCGGTGATCTGATCAATGAGACAAGTAAAGAACCGATTTTAAGTTCTTTTGAGATATTTTCCTACACGGTTATGTGGAAAATATATACGGTATAATAATCCTCAGTCCTGAGTCATCACAAAGCAACCAAACTGTGGGATAGTCAAGTAAGCTCACTATATGCTTTGATTAATAACTTAGTGCCACTCATTTCATATAACAAAAAAGTCATTTATTTCAGAATTCTCTTGAAAATTTTCCATATCCAAGTTTTTGAATGATACTACTTTAGCATTGTCTTGATAAGAATATCGTATCCCATTTATTAATTCTGGCATCCTCTTTCCCTCTAATACTATACACTCATGTTAGTGGTGTGTCAATGCTGTGTTACTCCGAACAAATAATCAAGTCTTCGCTTTAGCGTCTCGCGTCTTGGTTTCCTTTTCTCAAACAACCTTGCATAGCTATTCATCTTGTGAAAGTTTCGCCACAACGATTGTGTAATGGTGAGTTACACACTTATCCTTTTGATATAAGCAGTGTAGTACCTCTGTAATTCTTCAGTATATTAATATCAAATACTAATACTATACTCTTATGCATACAGTAAATGAGTGCAAGAAAAGTTAACAAAGCTGTAGCGGTAGCTGTAGCGTTATGACATTAGATCAACTATTATACTGCAACGGTGTTCAAATCGTACCTGGAGCTGAAGAAATTTCTGAACGGCCCAAGTTGTACCGCTTTTAAGAGTTTTCCAGTTAATTAATTTCTAGGCACGATTTGATTCATCATGTCGGGAAGTGGTATAGATCAGCCATGATACTGCAATTGTGTTCAAATCGTACCTCAGCTGAAGAAATTTCTGAACTGTGCAAAGATGTATCGTCTTTAGGAGATTTCCAATTAATTAATTTCTAGACACGATTGTATATATTATGTCAGGAAACGGTGTACAATATGTAAACTTTAGTGAAAATGCTGAATGGCCATGCTTACTCAAGATCATTGAGAACTCACTTCTAGACTTTGCTCGGGGACCTCTACATGTAGTTATCAAGACATTTACAACAGTCGGAGGAGATGACAAAAAATAGGATCTGCGATCTTATTCAACTACGTCTGGATGAGGAAATCAATATGCAACATTTAAAAGAGAATGAAATTGCATGACAGAAACCATATTACAAAACTTCGAAATTAAGTACGTTAAGTACGTTTATAAATTATGTTACGCGCTACTTTCACCTTATTTTTTACGGATGACCAATTCCATTTCAAATCGTCCAGGCAAACCAAAATTGGTCCCCATCATAGTCTCAGATTTCATTTATTTTTTTTTATATGGGATCTACATGCAATATTATTAGACCCATATTTTTTCTTTTTGCTGAAAAAAATTTTTCTTTCGATATACAGCCTTCCAAAATGGCCGCCCTCCTCTCGGATTGCTCGAAAAACTGAAAAACATGTCAAATTAAAAGTTTTGTTGTAGAGAAATGAATGTACTTAGTAACGTAATCGCAATAGCAGGAAGAGTATAAAGTTGTATGTTTCGTTGGAGGGCCAAAATTCGTCTATTCGTCCAACAGGAATCGCGCAATTCACTCGCAATGTGGCCACCTTTGATGAAATTTTTGCTAATTTCAAACCTTTTTTTTTTCTGTCCTCACGAGCAATATCAACCATCTACTTTTAGCATCGAAATCTACTCCATAAGGTCTCTTGAAAATGTAAAGGACTTACGTTTCTGATTATTACATCCCACGGTATAGCATGATGAAAAGCTGAAAATTACATTAAGACGCCATGTTTGGACGCCATTTTCTCAAAAACCCCGCCTTTTAAAAATCTGAATTTTTTACATGTATTGGAGAAGTACCGTAGTATTTAAAATCCGTTAACCGTTCATGCGGCTGCAGCCCCTAACATTCGCAATTAATTATTGAAATTTCGATTTTTGTACTTGCAATGTAAATATTTCCTATGGGCATTTAGGTCCTATACACAAGGCGATTTGAAAGGGAGGATGAAAATTTTGAGAGTAGAATCCTGACATCAAATCCAGTAGAAAAGTTCCTATAAACATGAGTCGAATTCCGCTTCGTTTTCGAGTTACAGCGTTTCCAACTCGGGATCCAAAATCGGTTCGGGACAATAGAAAATAATATATATATATATTTCACGTTAAATCAGAAACTGTGTGTTAAAGCTTTGGTAGAGTTCAGAAAGTTGATTTGTATCAATATGATGATTTTTACGTGCGTTGCTATTCAGTTGGCAGTGTTGCCAACTTACTAGAACTTTTATTTGTTTCCAAAAGACACTACGTGGATTTTATTTGATATTTGGTATTCATTAGTGATTGCCAGCATCACATGAAGCATAATTTTCCCCACATTACCACAGTTTTCGAAAACTTACATGTATTTCATTAAAAGGTTTATCTCGTGCGTTATTGATAGTTTGCAACATTACGTGTGAATTTCACTTGATGTATGCCATCATTAGTAAAACCAAAATGTCGAATAAAAACTACGTCTGTGTAAGTTGTAATAATAATAATAATAATAATAATAATAATAATAATAATAATAATAATAATAATAATAATAATAATAATAATAATAATAAAAAGATGAAGAAGAAAAATATTTTTTATTATTGCAAAACCTCTCGTAACTCCACGCATCAAGTTCGAACTTAATCAAGAAGTTCTGCTGCAACCACGAAACAGTTTATTACGAGATTCGGTGTCGTGAACATCGTCCTAGTGTTCTCTGGAACCATGAAAATTGTTTTCACCGGTAACATGACATTGTAGTGCACTAGTTACAGTGTTTGTGTGAATAACAATGGGGAAGTTCTACACAGAGAAAAATCCGTTCTCCGTACAGCGGTATATTGTACATATATACGGTATCCTCTTGCTTACTATAGAAATCAGTACGGAGTATACGTTATCCGTATGCTACATAGGCACTGCCCTTAGATGTTACATCATGCTGTTGCAGAATGTCTGACATCTAACAGTTTTCCGTATATCACATGTATATACTTATGTTACCTTCGCTAGCTATGTGTTATATACGTCCATTTGTATCTGAGATCCTGACCGCCTACATTGTTTCATACAGAAAGTACGTATAGACGGAACACTTATACAGAAAGTATTATAAAACATGCATTTTCAGTTATACGTCTGCTGTACGTTGTCCAAAAATTACAGGTATTACGCATGTAACCTATCTTTTTAAGTGCGCCACCTACAATTTTTTCTCAGTGTATTACAGTAAGGACCGTATTAAATGTGTTGATGATTCTAAAAGGCATAAGATAATTGTGTACAGAAAGAATTCTTGACAAACATTTTATCTTGCGGTAAAATATGTGTATTGCGTACAGCGCGTCTGCCAAAACGTAGTATTAGGAGAGGATGATTATTCGTGTAAAGGGTGCTTTGAATATTTACCGTGAACAACGTAAATGTGTGTGATATATTGGTGATCACGAAAGAAGATGTAAATATGAAATTATGCACCAGCAACATAAAGAATTTGTTCATCTGAATGTAGATTTTGAAACCATTAACCAGATAGTTAACATGCTAAACATGAATGTGCCCCTATTGAAACGGCCGTTATCGGTGAAACCTAGACTACGGTGAAGGATTCACATCTCAAAATTTTTCATACTGCCTTTCAAATCGCCTTGTGTACAAGACACTAATAATCATCCTCCCCTAATAGTACGTTTGGGCTGACACGCTCTACGCAACCCATATATTTTACCGCTAGATAAATTTTTTGTCTAGAATTCTTTCTGTGCACAATCACCTTACGGCCTTTAACATAATCAACACATTTAATACGGTCCTTACTGTAATAGGACTTCCCCATTGTTATTCACACAAACACTTAACTAGTGAACTACAATGTCATGCTACCAGTGTAAACAATTTTCATAGTTTCAGAGAACACTAGGACGATGTTCACGACACCGAATCACACAAACTATCAATAACGCACGAGATAAAACCTTTTAATGAAATACATGTAAGTTTTCGAAAACTGTGGTGATGTGAGGGAAAATTGTGCTTCGTGTCATGTTGGCAATCATTAATGAATACCAAATATCAAATAAAATCCACGTAGTGTCTTTTGGAAACAAATAAAAGTTCTAGTAAGTTGGCAACACTGCCAACTGAATTGCAACGCATGTAAAAATCATCATATTCATACCAATCAACTTTCTGAACTTTATCAAAGCTTTAACACACGTTTCTGATTTAACGCGAAATATATATTTCATTTTCTATTGTCCCGAACCGATTTTGGATCCCGAGTTGGAAACCCTGTAACTCGAAAACGAAGCGGAATTCGACTCATGTTTATAGGAACTTTTCTACTGGATTTGATGTCAGGATTCTACTCTCAAAAATTATCATCCTCTCTTTCAAATCGCCTTGTGTATAGGACCTAAATGCCCATAGGAAATATTTACATTGCAAGTACAAAAATCGAAATTTCAATAATTAATTGCGAATGTTAGGGGCTGCAGCCGCATAAACGGTTAACGGATTTTAAATACTTCGGTACTTCTCCAATACATGTAAAAAATTCAGATTTTTAAAAGGTGGGGTTTTTGAGAAAATGGCGTCCAAACATGGCGTCTTAATGCAATTTTCAGCTTTTCATCATGCTATAACGTGGGATGTAATAATCAGAAACGCAAGTCCTTTAAATTTTCAAGAGACCTTATGGAGTAGATTTCGATGCTAGAAGCAGATGGTTGATATTGCTCGTGAGGACAGAAAAAAAAAGGTTTGAACTTAGCAAAAATTTCATCAAAGTTGGCAACATTGCGAGTGAATTGCGAAATTCCTATTGGACGAATAGACGAATTTTGGCCCTCCAACGAAACATACAACTTTATACTCTTCCTGCTATTGCGATTACGTTACTAAGTATACTCGTTTCTCTACAATAAAATTTTTAATTTGACATGTTTTTCAGTTTTTCGAGCAATCTGAGAGGAGGGTGGCCATTTTGGAAGGCTGTATGTCGAAGAAAAAATTTTTTTCAGCAAAAAGAAAAAATATGGGTCTAATAATTTTGTATGTAGTTTTTGATTTTCAAAAATGAACTAAATCTGAGACAGTCGTGTCGACCACCCTGGACGATTTGAAATGGAATCACTCGGATATAAAATACAATTAGACTCGAAAAATGCCTAAAGACAAGGTCTTTGGGGAAATATCTGCAACGATCGAATATAGATCTGCCATTGAGGCCACGAGAATTCAATCACACTTCTTGAGAAACTTGGAGATCAATACAAGACGGCTTCTAGTGATGCAATCAGTTTTCGAAGGAGTAAAGGTAGCTGTATATGGAGAAGAATAATGCAAGAATCTACAAACTGGAAATCTGTAGCTGTTGATGGGTTTTAGTTGGATCTTTTAAGAATCTTACTAAAAGACTTAATGAGCAGTTGCTGATCTGAAAGGAAATGCTACGAATTTATTAAATTCAGAGCTGTTCAGCATTCAATTTGGAAGTCTCTCCAACTCCAGGAGCGAAATGGTATAAGCATGAACGCAATATAATGAGGTTGGTGTGTGAAAGAGGATATGCGAATTCCAGGACCCTCACAGCTACCATCAGCTCCAGCCGGCTAATATTACTTACCTTTAAATCACAAGTGACTGCAAGATGTGAACCAGTCACATGTTAGTATAAAAGAGCAGATAAGAAATATTGAACGTTTTCTCAATTTTGCGAAGGAATATTTTGCCAAGTTATTCCATGTACAAATGGCAGATTGAAAGACAATCTTATATAGATGATGTCGAACAAAGCTGTTGAAAACCAATATGTCGTTGACAATTGCTTAATTGTTGATCCAATCACTTATGATTATTATTTTGAAATAACGTTTCCGTCTTATAGACCTAACAAAATGTTCATTAAGACGATCTTTATGTAACTTTAAAAGAAGGTATAAAAACAAGGTATAAAACATAAAGGTGATTTATTGTTAAGTTTACATATTTTGGAATTTGTGTAACTGCCGTTTAGTTTTCGACTAGGGATGCGCTCGAGTCGAGTCGAGTCGAGATTTTAGCCTGTCTCGACTCGTCTCGAGAAAATGTTGTCTCGACTCGTGTCTCGACTCGAAAATATTTTTCCGTCTCGACTCGTGTCTCGACTCGACTCGAATTCGAGTCGAGACGTCTCGAAATTTGAGTCGAGACAAAATATAGGAGTTAAAATAAACGCTCACATGAGTCAGAACATTATGACTACCTACCTAATTGTCAGTGTCAACCTTTGGCACGGATAACAACGGCGAATGCTCTTGGCATGGACGCAATGATCCTTTGTAAGTCGCTGGAGAGAGTTAGCACCACATGTTCACACACAGGCCACCTAATTCCTGTAAATTCCGGGGAGGGAGGCGATGCGCTCTGACGTCACGTTCAATCATATCCCAATATGTTCGATTGGGTTCAAATCCGGCGAGTTGGTGGGCCAACACATTACTTGCAACTCGGCCATGTGTTCCTCGAACCACTCCATCACACTCCTGGCCTTGTGACATGGTGCATTATCTTTTCGAAAATTGCCACTACAGTTGGGAAACATGGTCGTCATCTAGGGGTGTACGTAGTCTGCAAGCAGTGTGCGATACGCCTCGGTCGTCATAGTACTTTACTCGAGCTCCAGTAGACACATGGATGCATAAGCGTAACCTTGGCCCATATGGTCGGGTGGCAAAACATTCGTGCACATACACATACACACACACACACACACACATATATATATATATATATATATATATATATATATATATATATATATATAATTGTCAACCTTTGTCGACCCAGTGCTGGATGAAGGTCTCTCCAATTCTTTTTCACATGTATCTATATTCGGCAGATCGTTTCCATGTTACTCCACACTGCTTCCTAATTTCGTTACACCGTATTGTAATACAACATCTTCTAGATCGTTTTCGTTCCCTTAGGATCCAGTCAAGGATTGCTTTTGTCCACCTATCGTCAGTTCTTCTTGCAATATGACCAGCTCCCTGACACTTGAGTCCTTTTATTTTCGCAACGATATCGGTCACTCTTGTGATCTTCCTGATCCATGTAAATTTTTTTCTATCTCTCCCTCTTATTGCAAGTATACATCTCTCCATGCTTCTGTGAGTTGTATATGCTCTCTCCCTATGGAAGTTTAAGAAAGAGCATTATACACTAACAACTGATCACAGAAAGTTGAGAATTCAACCAGGCGTATATTTTAATTCCTACTTTAGATTGGAAGCAGCAACATATTTCAAATTATTGCCTTTGGTATAAAAATTGATTATAAAGTTTGAATTTGCGGTGGCAGCTACATGGCATGAGCGTGAACTGCGATTCTTCTTTTCTTTCATTATTAAAAGACAATAAGTTTTATTTATTGACTGTAAGATTCACAAGCTGTAATTAGAAGTATATAATATACATTGTTCACTTGTGCACGTGTAAACTTTTCTTTGTTTCGACAAAAATATATTCACAAATTTCCACTTGGGTAGGTAGTCTTCGACCCTAAATTGTCAGTTTTTGAAAGCAACCATACATTTGCTTCTATTGTTTTAACCAAATATTTAGCATCGTAGTTTCGAGAAACCCTCTCTGATTTTGGATCATAATTGTGTAGTTGGAATGTGGGAATGATATAAATACTACTCAGCCAGATATCCAGCCTAACTTTACGTCAGTTTTTGAGGATGAGACCTAAAATTAAGCCTTTGCCTCTGTGCTCAAAATTGTTTTAGTCAATAGCTGGAACGCCTTTCCCTAGAATAATTTCGCGGAACACAATGACGCAGAACAAAAAGTTCTAGATTAGTTCTTTATCGTGCTTTAATAGGATATTAATCTGCGTAAAATACGAAATTAATAAACTGAAAAGATACAAATTTGGAGCGAGACAAGTACAGCACAGGAACTGAATTCGGACACCACACTGACTTACTGGAACGCAGAACTTGTGCGTTCCGGTCCATTTTAAGCCCCACTTAGTCAATATTCCCCTGATCTTCGTCATATTGATCTGAGCCTTAATGTTGTTAAGGAATTACCTGGAACAACCTATCAGCACAATATCCATATATTTGTTTACCCCAGCTCATTAATAGTGTTTCTTTCAGAAAAAAATTCCAAAGAGAGTATTTTAAAAATAAAGAGGGAAATTATAGTTAAACATATGTTTTTTGATATACTGATTTTCTCTGAAAATTAGCCTGAATGGTATTTTGCACTTGAGTGTGTGTGTGTATGGAGTGGTAGGCCCGGCTCACCCTCTGAAAGAAATACTGCTTATCAATCACAATATTAGGATACTGCTTATCAATCACATGGAAATCACAATATTAGGAAATCCAAATATTAGCCAGTAAATATCACATTTATAATTTTGATTTAATAAGTTAATATTTCGCGTACTGCTAAATGTAATGATATGGAAGCTGAACTTGAACTGTAAATGGAGCTGCAGTCGCCTTCCTCGAAGTGTTGCTTCTGAATCAAATGTGTCGATAATCTGAGAAACGTTAATGTGGTAAGACCCTTCTAAGCACAACACAGCTAAACTACGAAATTTTTCTTGACCCATATTGCTACGAACGTATGTTTTTAGCCGTCTCAGGCGCGAAAAGGAACTGGTTGCGGAACTGAAAGGCACGGTTAGGAAAGTCTTATAAACTTGGTTCAAGTTTTGAGAAGAATTCGTAAAAGTTCAATTAAAAAAAAATAGACGCGATGAAAAATCATTTTCAGTCTATCTCTCTGCACACAAATTGGAGAAAACTGTTTACTCTGATATCAGTTCAACTTTGGGGATTTTGCAGGTGTTGCTGACAATTGTGATACTTTCTGCTGATGGCTTGTGTAGATGTCTTGGAGGGAATGAAGAACCTGCATATCATTTTCTTTGAATTTTTATTGCTAATATCTGCCACAAGGATGTCATTAGCGGAATAATACACTTCGCGTCTGTAATATTCAGCTGCTGTCTTACACTCGGAAGAAGTATCATCATCATCCAATGCTCGTGAGACTCGTGTTCTTCGTGGAACGTTCGGTGCACTGCACCCCATGGTTTCTGCAATTTCTTCTGTTTCTGTCCACAGCATATTTAAACTTTTCTCACTGCGTAAGGACTGAAAGCTGCAGATTGTGGCTTGCGACAAATTTTTCACAGCAGAAAAATTGACACGTGTATTCTGTAAGTGCATGGACAGTTGATTCGTGTATTCAAAAACACGTCTCATCACTTTAAGACGAAACAGAAATAAAAAGTCATGAACATTTTTTTAACAGGAAATGCGCGTCTGGGCCGTAAATTTGATCGTGATCTGCTATTTCCTCTAAAGTTTCAACTACTGGTCCAAAATTTTCTAAAACTGCACGAATAGCTTCTAATGTACAGTTCCATCCAGTGTCGCTCAAAGATTTTAATCTTATCAAATGCTTTAAGTTTTCTTCTTAACGTTGAATATTTTCAAAAATAGCGTGCATTTTTGACGACGCTTCTACGAAAAAATGCAAACTACTCAGAACATCAAATATATTTCGAATCGCAAACGCTTCTCCGCACACATCAACAATGCATAAGTTCAAAATGTGAGCGTATTAATGAACATAAATGGATAAATTGTTCATGTCCCTGATTGTCTTTGCAATACCAGAGGCGGCTGCACCATCGTAAGATTGCCCTCGGATGTTATCTACTTTCAGACCCAGCGATATTAACACATTTCTTAACAGTTTGGGTAAATTTTCACCGTTTTTTTCCTGTGTTGTAAAACCTGATAAAACTTTCCTGAACATTTAATGTTTCATCACAGTATCGCAAAACAATTGATGCTTGTTCATGTCGCTTCAAATCTTGAGTTTCACCCATGATGACACTATATATACCTGCAGTCTTCACACGATCAATTATTTTTCCCAGCATATACTCACACATTAAATCTAGAAACTGATTTTGGTATTCGGGACTAACGTATCTTTTCTCTTTGTTAACATGATACAGAAAACTCACGTCATTGTCTTTGGATCTTAGCAATAAGAGTTCTAGTAAATTGCCTTTATTTTCACTTTCGTTATTTTCCCTATGGCCTCTAAGATGAACACATCGGCGAGCACAATACAAATACTATCTAGAAGTGCTTCAAATATATTCTATTGCCGTTAACTATTTGGTTCGTCTAATTTACGAGCAACTGATCCGTGCAATAGTGCGTTTCGAAATTCCGCAGCCTTAGAAATACAAGTCTTATGAGCATTACTTGCCTCATGAGTACCGAATTTATCTACGGCCCTCTTCCAGTTACGGAAACCCTCCTTAGTAAAGGTGTCTTCAGATTTTTGAATATTTTCGAAGAATGTGCGACAATAAAATCAAAAAGCATTATCTCGAGAAATGCTATATTCTAACCAACTAAGTTGGCTATACCACTCAGATCAGAACCGGCGGCTATTTTTATTGGGGTATGTTTTCAATTGCGGTTGAAAGGGACCTAAACCTACTGCCAGAAATGTATTTGCCTTTTCACAACCTTTGACTGGATCACGATCTTCGGAAATTTCATCTTGTGACACTGTTTGAACAGTAGTACCGGCATTTGAATTCTTAACTTCTGACACTGTTTTCATACTAGCACATGAATTTTTACCTTCTGAAACGCAAGAAGTAGATTTTTAGTCACTCATTATCTCCGCTGGCCCTATCAATATTGCTAAGTTTCGGCTTCTTACTAAAATAGTCCAACAAAGATGTTTTTTGGGAGCACTGTATATTAGTCACAACTTCCTGTGAAACCTGAGAAATTTTCAGGTATCACAGACAAAATATAAAAAAATGAAACCACTATACACCAATACACGTGAAGGCTATATATAAAAAAAGAAAAAAAACTTCAAACGAACTGCTCACTGACAAGGGCGCCGATTCCTCTGTAACTTTGGGGAGGAGGGCATTAGATGTGGGTTTGAATATTTATAAAAAAATACATATAATATTACAAAATACATATAAAACATACATATTCAGAAAAATACATAGGGGCGCATATGAGCTTTGGGGCTCCCGGGTCCCACCGCCCCCCCAGGATCGGCGACCTTGCTGAGTGCAAACACAAACTTCAGAATAAATGAAGCGTATTATTTTTGGTTGGGGTGCTAGGATGGCTATTAGTAAAAATAAATCGTTGTTTTAACCTTACAATTGTCCCTTTCCACTTTAAAACAATACCAGATGTTGCTATTTTTGTGATTTACAGGGAAAGCAATAAAATATCTTTTGTATTAAGGACCACAAGATTTCCGACAAAGAGCGGAGTTCTGTATGTCTCTGCTTATCGTTATAAAAACACACCCAGTATCCCGGACAACAGACCGACCTGTACTTCCTTTGACCATCAACGTACACCGCAACCCCTTTCTCCAGCACACTCCAAGTTCACTGACCTTTATTAAGATGGGTGTAGAAAAACATTTATTGCAAGACATTACCAAATATGGTTATAATCAGAGTTCCATTCCCGGTTATTCTAAAACTTTATTCGAACATTTTATAATAATATGAGCATAGATAAAACAATTTTTAATAACTGTCCATTGCCTAAAAACAGCCAGGATCATTAAAGGCGAAGGTATATGAACATCTCTGAACCAAAAAAAAGATATAAGGTCCTTTCGAATAAGGTAACCTGAATGTGAATCCTTTACAACATTACGACCATAAGTCTAATATAACTGTTACAGAAAATTGATAATTTCGTGAGATTCTATCTCAAAAGTAGCTTGGAAAAGTCGCAAAGGAACAAGCTGCTGAGCATTAAGCATTGATTATCCTTATGTCGTATAAAACCTAGGGCAATAGGTCGAAACCAACTGCAATGGACGTGTAGTAGAACTTTTTACAACATGGTCTTGGATAAAAGTGTACATGGAGTCTTGGCATGTATGGAATATCAAAAGATCGTTCTTTATTAAGAGTGTTAAACTTTACTTCCTTGTTAAAGGGTCGAAAACTAAATGGCAGTTACACAATTTTAAGTGTCCTTGCAAATGCCAGAATCCTCGAAGTCATATGCTGTTGAAAATATTAACATATAAACAATCAAACAATAAACAATTGCTATAAACGTACGAATGAATTGTACTATAGCACGCGAATGTGATATCTAAATGAATTGTTTTTTGGTCGTTACCTTTAATGTGTCCTGCTACGGTTTCGTTTTTTCTTCGGGTACTAAATCAGTTAGTGTTAAAGGATTAAAAAATATATAACAGAACAATAAACCACCTCCATGTTTTATACCTTTTCCTTCTACCTTCATTTAAAGTTTCAACAAGATCGTCTTTATGTCCATTTTTTTAGGTCTATAAGGCGGGACAATATCACAAAATCATAATCATAACTGATTGGATCAACAATTAAGCCGTTGTCAAAGACATATCTGTTTTTTACGGCTGTTGTTCGTTATCATCTATATCTGTTTGTCTTCCGATCTGCCATTTCTACATGAACTCTCTGGCAGAATGCAGAAAACCTTGAAAACTTCATATCAGCTCTTTTCCACTATCATGTAGTTCGTTCACAATCCTATTTTGCAATCACTTTTTATCGACAGGTAAGTAAGACTATCAGGTAGTTGTTGGTAGCTTGTAATACGAATATCCTCTTTCACACACCAAATTCTTTCGATTGGGTAGATGCTTCGACCTTTCGCTCGTGGGGTTGGAGGTTCTTCCGAATTGAAACTGCCGTGTTACTAGGGGGAAAAGTGGTCATATTGAAGCTTTGTAATACTCCTCCCTTGTTATACGTGATATGACATACCAGAGAGGACATGTATCCTTCCCCATACGGGCGAGTAAGAAATGTGTAATCATGACTATTTTGTCAGGATTGAGTTTTGGTTGGTTGAAGACTCAGGATTGAGTTTGGTTGGTCTTCTTCTTTTCACAATTCTTCTTCTTTTTGAACGATCTTGTAGGCTGCCAACTATTCACTGCTGAGAATAGCTGAGGTCGTGTCACAGCCTGTTGCATCATGAAAAAAGTAAAAGCATATTACAAAAAGCTTGACAACCTCCGGGATGCCTGCCCTATCGGAAATGAGTGACCCATCTACTAGTTCATCATTATAACGCGTGATATTCAGTCTTTCTCAGCTAAAGACTTCTTGTTCCGCACATCACTGGTTTTAACCGATTATTTCGAATTTGCAAGTCCTAGGGACAATATGAGCTGAAGTACTTTTCCCATTTGAACCCACCGCCTCTCGTTGGTTGTACTACATGCAAATTGATTCCACTCGTTCTAAACCAAATATCATGCCGGATCTCGACATCTCCTGCAATTATCTTTTTATCTAAATGCATTCTAATATCTACAATTAGTATTATCATTATTTCTGCAGAAAGCCACATTCGGCAGCCGTGTAGATAAATCTTATTTCTTCTGCCATATGAATGTTATAGGTGTAATTCAACAGATATTAGTCTATTACAACGTATGAGTTGCAATTGAAAAATCCTAATCTCACTACGCTTCTTATCAGATATTACTATGTCTGGTTGGTTGTAATGCATGCTAACTGCTCGCATTCGTTTTGATAAGACAACAAAACGTATCTGTATATCTACTCTTAGTATAATATCTGAATGTTTCTGTAACTACGTAATACAATGTTCTCTTAAAACAGTCTGAAGTATTGATCTAGGCACATATCTGTGTGTTTCGACTTTCTTCTTGCCAATGTTAACGGCTCTTAGCTTGACTGTGCACGGAATGTACTCTACGCAGTTTGCCATGATATTCCGCTATATGCAGCGATCATATATGCAGAATGCTACATACGATTTTCTGCCTCTATTTTTGTAAAGGTATCAATCACTTCGTGTTGTAGGAGGGCTCTGGTCAACAGCTAT
Organism: Thermobia domestica; assembly: GCF_964235325.1. Taxonomy (NCBI): domain Eukaryota; kingdom Metazoa; phylum Arthropoda; class Insecta; order Zygentoma; family Lepismatidae; genus Thermobia; species Thermobia domestica. Next base: position 123,407,852 of record NC_137468.1, read on the forward strand.
GGATATGCTGGCATATATACCAAAAAAAAATGGCAGTGTTAGGGATAGTACATTTCGTAAGCTTCAAATGCTGGCGATTAATCTGATACATTTTGTGGAGTAACTCTCTGCTCTTGAGAAGATACCTTACACGCAAGCGTCGGCGAAATGACGTAGTGTTGAATTTAATAAATAAGATTACAGAAATTCTTCCTGTTGAACATTCCGTCTCAGATACGAAAGGTGTCAAAAAACTAATACAGTTGGTGCACTAATCTGCTTCAGAGCGGAAGTTTACCAGAACTTTACTCACTGGTGAGAAAACGTTTAGAAAATCGAGAAACTCAAATCCTCCAATAAGCTCAAATATTCCTTATTAATAGTGTGTGCGTTACGACAGTCTGGACAGCAAGATGAACCGTGCGAGTCAGAAATACTAGGTTTCTATAGCCTGAAGATTACTGTGATAGATACGTAGCGTTATCAATATAGCATCTTGATAAAGTGAGTCAAGAATGCAAAAGACACCTCGAAATTTTTTTTAAACGCAAGTTTAACTGTCAGGCTAGGCGAATTTTATTAACTGTATTTGTTACTTTCTTTGGGGAGCGAGACGAGCAAGTACTCGAACACCATTACTAAACGAGGAAATTCAAAGCTACTGCTTCAAGATGTGGAAAGTGAGCCTAAGAAGTTTTATATATCCTTGGAGTCAATATCTGCTGTAGAACACCTTATCATATAAACAATCAAACAATAAACAATTGTAATAAACGTACAATTGAATTGTACTGTAGTACGCGAATGTGATATCCTAATGAATTGGTTATTTCACGTTAACTTGTGTGTCCTCCTACGGTTCTATTTTCTCTTCGGGTACTAGAGCCGCTTATTTTAAAGAATTCCAAAATATGTAAACTAAAGAATAAACCACCTTCATTTTTAAACGTTGTTTTATACTTCTTTTTAAAGTTACTTTAATATCGTCTAAATGTCCATTTTGTTAGGTATATGGGGCGGGGACGTTATTTCAAAATAATAATCATAACAGTTTGGATCAACAATTAAGCAACTGTGAATGACATATTGGTTTTCAACAGCTTTGTTCGTAATCATATATATAAGATTGTCTTCCGAACTGCCATTTGTACATGAAGTAACATAGCAAAATGGAGAAAACCTTCAGTATTTCATATCTGCTCCTTTATGGTAACTTGTGGCTCGTTCACATTCCTATCTTGAAGTGAGTTGTTATTTAAAGGTTAGTAACCTTAGACGGCTGGAGCTGATGGTAGCTGTGTGGGTCCTGGAATTCGCGTATCCTCTTTCGATTGAGTTCATGTTTAGACCATTAAGCTCCTGGAGTTGGAGGAACTTCCCAATTAAATGCTGAATACTGCCGTGTTAGCAGGGGAAGAAGTGGTCATATTGAAGCTTTGTAACTACTCCCTTGTTCTATCTGATATGGCTTATACTATGGAGGACATGTTTCCTTCTCCATACAGGCGAATAAGAAATATGTAATCTTGACCATTTTGGAAGATTTAGTTTTGGTTGGTTGAAGACTCTGACTAACTTTCACATTTCTACTTCTTTATGAAGGATCTTGAAGGCAGGCAAATATTCAGAGCTGAATATAACTGAGGACGTGTCAAAGCCATTATGAAAAGAAGTGAAAGCTATTTTTTAAGGACGATAAAGTTTCCTTTAATTTAACAATTTCGCCGAATTTCCTACCAGTTCTGCTTGTATATGGCTTTAAAAGAATCAGCAATTTCTTATGAAGTATTCTAATAAGATTCTTAGAAGATCCGAATAAGACCCATCAACACCTACAGGCTTCCCGTTTTTCGTTTCTTCCATTATTCTTCTCCATATACAGCTACCTTTACTCCTTCGAAAACTGCTTGCATCACTTGAAGACGTATAGTAATGATCTCCAAGTTTCTCAAGATCTGTGATTGAATTGTCGTGGCTTCAATGGCAGATTTAAATTCGATGGTTACAGATATTTCCTGAAAGCTTTTTTTGTCTTTCGGCACTTCCGTGTCTAACTGTAATTTAAAACCTTAAATAGAAGTGAAAATAGCGCTTAACATCATTAATAAACGTACTTAACGCAGATTTGATTTGCCATTTTTAGTCCACGCCATTGCGTGTATAAAACTCTTCCTTCTACGTGTGGGTTTTAAAACACAACACAACAGAGACTCTGCAATATTCACCGCATTCGAACTTTTATTCTTTGCGCATTGAGATATTTTCAGACAAGAAAGATGGCATTAACTCAACGTGTCGCTAAGATGATAAACTGTTTCCTTCATAAGTCCTGTAGAACTTCTTTTATCGTAAGAGTATAAGGAAGTGAACGATGAATCTTGCTAACATTGTGTCTGCCGTTGAGTTACACCCCACGAAAATTTCGTGGCCTTCTTTAAGCACTGTTGGATAATATTATGAGTTGGATCTTCGTTTAAGAAGTTTTCCATTCCTGCGAATTCTGAATGTTCCTTGAGTTGTTAGTTTCTTGTAATCCTCCCATACCGTCCTGTCCTTCTGGTATAAGCCATATCAGATATAACATGGAAGTAGTTACAAAGATTCAATATGGCCACCTTTCCCATTTCTAACACAGCAGCTGTGCGGCATTCAATTCGGAAATACCTCGAACTTCAGGAGTGAAATGGTCTAAGCATGAAACCAATCGAACGAGGTTGGTGTGTGATATAGGATATGCGAATTCCAGAACCCACACAGCTACCATCAGCTCCAGCCAGATAAGCTAACTTACCTGTAGATAATAAATGACTGAAAGATAGGATTGTGAACGAGCCAAATGTTAATGTGAAAGAGCCCATATGAAGTATTCAGTGTTTTTTGTATTTTGTCAAGAGAGTTCATGTATAAAATGCAGAATGGAAAACAATCTTATATAGATGATTAGGAACAACAGCAGTTGAAAATCAACGTCATTGACAACGGCTTAATTCTTGATCCAATCAGTTTTGATTATTATTTTTTGTTAACGTCACCGCCTTATAGATTTAACAAAATGGACATGCAGTTGATCTTGATGTAACTTTAAATGAAGATATAAAGACAAGGTATAAAAAATGGTGGTTCACTGTTCTGTTTACATTTTTTGGAATTCTTTAACACGAGCAGCTTATATGCCGGCTTATGTCCTTACTCACTTTCCACATCTTGAAGCAGAAGCCCTGAATTTTCTCCCTTAGTAATAATGTTCGAGTACTTGCTCGTCTCGGTGCCCAAAGAAAGTTATAGATACTGCTATTAACTTTCGATTAGGTTGAAAGTTAAACTTGCGTCTATAAAAAATTTCGAAGCACTTTTGAACCTTGACTCACTTCATCAAGATTCTATATTGATAACGCTACGTATCTATCCCAATAATCATTAGGCTATAGAACCTGAAAGTCTCTCGCACGGTTCATCTTGCACTACAGAGTGCCATATCGCACACTTTTATTAAGCTTATTGGAGGATTTGAATTTCTCAATCTTCTAAACATTTTCTCACCGGTGAGTAAAGTTCTGGTAAGCTTCCCCTCTGTAGCAGATTAGTGCTCCAACTGTATTTGCTTTTTGATACCTTTCATAGCCGAAACGGAATGATCAACAAGAAGTATTACTGTAATCTTATTTATTATATTCAACACTGTCTCATCTCGCTGACGTGAATAGAGCTTGCGTGTCCTGTCCATCGATTTAAAGGTATTTTCTCAATGAGGAGAAAGCTACTCCACAAAATGTACCCGATAAAACGCAAGTAGTTGAGTCTTACGAAGTGTACTCATCCAGGCTTGGTATGTATGCGAGCAAAACCATGTTCGTTTTCGAGAACCACCCATCTACGATTCCACCCATTTACGATATATTTCTATATACTGTAAATAACTGCAAGAAAAGTGATCAAAGCGCATGCGTTATGAAATTAGATCAGCCATTATACAGGATATATGTTCAAATTCTAACTCAGCTGAATAAATTTCTGAACAGTCAAATGTTTTACCGCCTTTGAGAAGTTTGCAGTTAAGTAATTTCTAGGCACGAATGGTATAGAAGAACTTTGGTGCATCCTGTACACTATGACAATTTTACTGAAAATGCTGAATGACCATGCCTACTCAAGATCATTCAGAAATCACTTCTAGATTTTGCTCGGGGACCCCTACATGTGGTTTGAAGACATTTACAACCGTCGCAGGAGATGACAAAATCTAGGATCTGCGATCTTACTCAACAACGTCTGGATGAGGAAATCAGTATGCAACATTTACAAGAAAATGAAACTGCATGACAAAAACCATATAAGGAAATCTCAAAATTAGGACGGTGACATTTCCCGAACCGTTAACTTTGGCTGCAGTATATAGAGAAAATAACATTCATATTCCAATTCATCCAAAGGGACTACATTGAACAGGGGATTAGAAACTTTATTTGAAGACTATCAAATTAATGCTTACTTACGTTTTCTCACGCAGCTTGTGATCTTTTCTATAAGAAATTTCCACATCAATATACTCAATAGATGGCAGCCCTGGAGGGAAATACGGTATCAGTGAATTACGAGAAATTAATAACTCAAGGAACATTGACAATTCGCAGAAAAAGAGGCCTTCTTGAGCGAAGTTCCAAGTGATATGATTATCGAAAAGTGCTTAATGAAGGCCTTGGAGATTAACTCAACGTCAGACACAACGCTAGCAAGGTTATTCCCTCATTCCCAAATACTGTTACGATAACAGAAGTTCTACAGGACTATTGTGGGCATCAGTTTATCATCAGAGCGACATGTTGATATAATGATACTTTCCTTGTGTGATAATAAATCAATGCGCAAGAATATCAATTTGATTACGCTGAAAATTGTAGATTCTCTGTTATCTTGTGTATTAAAATCCACACGTAAATGCAAGAGCCCTTCTACACGCAATGGTGTGCACTAAAAATTGCCAGTCAAATTTGCGTTAAGTACGTATATGAATTATGTTAAGCGCTACTTTCACCTTATATTTTATGGATATAAATCACAATTAGACACGGAAATTGACGAAAGACAAAAAAAACTTTGGTGAAATATCCTAAAGATCGAATTTAATTATGCCATTGAAGTCACCACAATTCAATCACGGTTGTTCAGAAACTTGGAGATCAATACTAGACGGCTTCAAACGATGCAAACAGTTTTCCAAAGAAAGAAAGGAAGCTGTATATTGACATGAATAAGGGAAGAAACTACAAACGGGAAATCTGTAGCTGTTGGTGACTCTGATTCAGATCTTTTAAGAATCTTGATAGAATTCTTCATGAGCAGTTGCTGAATCCTTTAAGCCACATGGAAGCAGAACCGAAAGGAAATGCTATGAAATTATTATATTTAAAAAATACTTAGCTTCATTAAAAGAGCGGTTTCACTTTTTTCATGATGCAGCCGGCAGTGACACGACCTCAGCTAAACTCACGAGAGAATAGTTGCCTACCTTTAAGATCCTACAAAAAGAAACAGAATTTTGCAAGTTAGTCACAGTCCTCACCGAGCCAAATCTCAATCCTAAAACAATAGTCAAGATTAATTTCTTATCCGACCGTATGGAGAAGGAAACATGTCCATCTTGGTATAAGCCTATCAGGTATAACAAAAAAGTAGTTACAAAGCTTCAATATGGCCCCTTTTACCCCTACTATCACGGCAGGTGTACAGCATTCAATTCGGAAGTACCTCCAAGTCCAGGAGCGAAATGGTCTAAGCATTAACCGAATCGATTGAGGTTGGTGTGTGAAAGAGCATATGCCATCAGCTACCATCGGCTCCAGCCGGATAAGCTTACTTATCTGTAGATAAAAAGTGATTGCTAGATAGGATATTGAACGAGCTAGATAGGATATTGAACGAGCTACATGTAAGTGTAAAAGAGCCAATATGAAGTATTCAATGCTTTCTGCATTCTGTCAAGGGTTCATTTACAAATGGAAGATCGGAACACAATCTGATTGAGATGATGACGAACAACAGCTGTAGAAAACCAATATGCCATTGACAACCCCTTAATTGCTGATCCAATCATTTATGATTATTATTTTGTAATAACTTCCCCGCCTTATAGACCTAACAAAATGAACATGAAGATCTTGATGAAACTTTAAATGAAGGTGTGAGGACAAGGTATAAAACATGAAGGTGGTATTGTTCTGTTTACATATTTTGGAATCTTTTAACACGAGCTGCTTTGGTACCCGAAGAGAAAACTAAACCGTAGCAGGACACATGTTAGGTAACGACCAAAAACCAATTCATTTAGATATCATATTCGCGTACTACAGTATCATTCACTTGTACGTTTATAACAATTGTATATTGTTTGATTGTTTATATGTTAAGATGTTCAACAGCAGATGATTGAGTCCAAGGAGTCTGTCATCTGCCAGGACGCTTAAGATTATGTAACTGCCGTTTAGTTTTCGACTCAACCTAAAGGGAAGTAAAGTTTAAAACTGTTAATAAAAAACGAAGTTTGGATATTCCGTACATGCAAAGACTCCATGTACATTATTATCTAAGATGATGTTCTAAGAATGAAAGCTCTACTACACGACGATCACAGTTGGTTTCAACCTATTGGCCTAGTTTTAATACGACATAAGTATAATCAATGCTTAGTGCTCACCACCTTGTTTCTTTGCGACTGTACCAACCTACTTTTCAGACAGAAGCCCGTGTAGTTTAACAATTTTCTGTAACAGTTATACTAGACTTATGGTCGTAAGCCTGAAAATCTAGTAGGAGATCCTTAGGTAAATAGGTGCGTGATTACCGTGTAGAATCAGGCCCACTTCTCTTTGCCTGTGAGACAAGTCCGGCCAATGAATTCCTAAAGCTAGCGGTGTAAAGCAGTGATTCGCGATACAAAGAAGTTATACAGGCTTGGTAGAACAGGTGTAGAACAGAAACATCAACAAAATTATCAGGTGACAGATCTTTTTTTCTTTGTACTTAGGTTACATTGGCAGATTTTCAGTCATGTACACCTGAAAGATATAAATCTTGCTACGCTTGCTTTCCACATCTTGGAGCAGAAGTCCTTAATTTTCTCCCTTGGTAACAGTGTTCGAGTATTTGATCGACTCGGTGCCCAAAGTAAGTAATAGAGACTGCGAAAAACTTTCGATAAGCTTGACAGTTAAACGTGCGTCTATAAAAAATTTCAAGGCGTCTTTTGCAACCTTGAGTCACTTCATTATTAACGCTACGAAATTATCACACTAATATCTAGGCTATAGAACATTAAAGTCTTTTTGGCACGCTCGGTTTATGTTGCACTACAGACTGCCATATCGCACACTCTTAATAAACTTATTGGAGGATAACCCTCCATTCCAAAAGAAACCGAACGTTTTAAAAAAACAAAAAAGCAATGTACATTTTGGAACAAATCATATTCATTAATCAATGTATACCCCTTCTGCATCGATACACATATTTGCACGCTCCAACAAGTTGTCAAACGACTTCTCCATGTCCTTTATTGGAATGGTCCTTAGGACGGCGGTCGTCGCCTCCTCAATGGCATCAATCGATGCGTGCCACTTTCCTTTCATCGCCAAATGCAGTTTCGGGAACAGATAGAAATCGCACGGGGCGAGAACTGGTGAATAGGGCGGATGATGCAACCGAATAATGTGATTTTTGACCAAAAATTCAGTTACAAGTCGCGAATGATGTGATGGTGCATTATCGTCCAAAAGAGTCCAACTGCCGATTTCGCGATATTCGGGCCGAACACGACGAATTCTTGCCAGCAAACGCTTCATGACGCTCAAGTAAAACTCTCCAGTGACTGTCTGGCCGGGCTGAACAAATTCTTTGTGGTTAATTCCTTTTGAATCATAAAAACAAATCAGCATCACCTTAACTTTTGACTTCACCAAGCGACTTTTTTTGGGTGTTCCTTCATCCGGCGCTCTCCATTCAGCACTTTGCCGCTTTGTTTCGGGCTCATATTCAAAACACCACGTCTCGTCACCAGTTACAATCGATTTCAAGAAGTTTCGATCCTGCCGAGCACTTTTAACGATGTCTTTGCAATGCGCAATTCGATCAACTTTTTGGTCTTCGGTGAGTTTGTGTGGTACAAACCGCGAATTAACCTTCCTAAGGCCCAAAACTTCGGTCAAAATCCGGTATGCGGTTGTTTGAGGAATGCCTAATTCCATTTCAATAACTTTCACCGACGATTTTTTGTTATGTTTGATGAATTCAGCACTTTTTCGATGTTTTCTTCCGATAATCCGGTTCTGGGACGGCCTAATCTTTCGTCATCATCCAGCTTCTCTCTACCCGATTTGAATCGCCTGAACCACTCGTAAACTTGCGTACGGGATAGACACTTATCACCATATGCATTTTGTAGCATTTAGTGCGTTTCACTAAAAGTTTTACCCAGTTTAACACAAAACTCAATTGCAGCTCGTTGTTTGAAACTCATTTTCCGACCGATGTACACAACACACTGACAGTTGAAACGCAATAACTTTGTTGCCGTGCATCCAAATGTCATGACATTTATACCAGTTGTCAATGAAGGACTACGCCATCTACCGGTAAAATATTACAACAGATGGCACTAGTGGTACTATTTGTTTTCAAAAATTCGGTTTCTTTTGGAATGGATGGTGTATAACATTCTTAATCTTCTCAATATTTTCTCACCGGTAAGTCTATTCTGGTAAGCTTCCGCTCTGTAGCAGACTAGTAGACCAACCGTATTAGCTTTTAGACACCCTTCATATGAGATACGGAATGATCAATAACAAGAATTTCTGTAATCTTATTTATTAAATTCAAAACTAACTCATCTCGCTGACGTGAATAGAGCTTGGGTGTCCTTACACAGACGGAAAGCTTTCTTCTCAAGAGCACAAAGTTACTCCACAAAATGTACATGATTAATCGCCAGCATTTGAGGCTTACGAAGTGTACCCATCTCTAACACTGAACCAGACTGTCATTTGGCCTGGTATGTATGCGAACATATTCATGGCCGTTGATCAGAGCCATTCCAGATCACCAAATCAATTCCTTTACAAAAATAGAAGCACCATATCGTCTGTAGATTTCTGCTTACGTGTTCACTGCATATACCGGAATACCTTGGGAAGCTGGCTAGAGTACATTCATTAGTAGAGGCGTTAACATTGGAGGGAAGAAAGTCGAAATACACAGATATGTGCTTAGATCTATACTTCAGACTGTTTAGAGAAAAAATAGTAATTCTAAGATACCGAAACGTTCAGATAACATTTTACTAAGAGTAGATGTCGAGATACGTGTGGTTGTCTTATCAAAACGAATGCAAGCTGTTAGCATGACTACAACCAACCAGACATTGTAATATTTGATAACAAGCGTAGAGACATTATAATTTTTCAATTGCAACTCACACGCCATAATAGACTAATATCTGTTGAATTATAACATTCATATGGCAAAAGAAATTAGATTTATTTACAAGGCTGCCGAATGTGGCGTTCTGCAGAAATAATGGTAATACTAATTGTAGATATAAGATGCATTTAGATAAAAAGATAATATCAGTAGATGTCGAGATCCAGTATGATACTTTCATTTGAACGAGTGGAATCAGTTTGCATGCAGTACACCCCACGAGAGAGGCTGGGATCAAATGGGAAAAGTACTTCAGCTCATATTGTCCTTAGGACTTGCAAATTCGAAATATTCGAGTTTAAAACCGGTGATGTGGGCAACAATATGTCTTTAGCTGAGAAAGGCTGAATATTACGGTGACCTCATAAGGTATAGTAGAGAGAAAGCGCGTTATAATGATGGACAAGTTCATGGGTCACTTGCGATAGGGCAGGCATCCCCGAGCTTGTGAAGCTTTTTGTAATATGCATCAGCACCACCAGAAGTCACCTTGAATTGAGAACATTAGCAGAGATGTCAAGTGACTTCACTGTATTAGTATTCTACAATGTATGAAAGAAGATTATAATAAAAGATTAAATCTATCTCTAAGTGAAGAGGTGATTAAAGAAAATATTTTGAAGATGGACGTGGATTTTCGATTTTTAATTAGTGGTTTACGTTGCAAAAGGCGTGCCAATAATTCCAGTGTTCTATTTCAAAGTATTCGGTAAGGCTAAAGGGCTAATGACGGAGTATGTCTATCTAAATATTCTGTGAATTTAGAAATCAGCAGTGGACGTCGCCATGTATTCTTTAATTTCTAATGCGTTAGAGCTAGTAAAGAAATTCAACAATGAATCGGTCGCCGCAGTAACTTGTGTTGTGTACCTAAGTCTTAAAAGCGAAGCGGTAGTACTTTAATAGCAACTTAACTCTCATTATATATGTCGTACCTTTTAAAAAACCGTGGATTTACTTCTCCCTTTAATAAGACGAAGATATCACAGTCATATAACTTTCGGAACGTACAGCGGTTTGTTTTACGTGCGCCCTTGGGATTGAAAATTTTTGTGGTACTAAATGTAAAAAACATAAGTATTAATTTATCAATGATAATTATGTAATTGCTATACTTCCCGTTTATATGCAACTACATTAGTTTTTAAGATTGCTGCCTGCTGAAGAAATCTACTTAGCACTCATAACCCTCTCACCTTTTTCTTAATTGTTAGCCTGATAGAAACGGTTTAATCCAAACAGTCGTGTTCTTGCGAATTTAATAGTCTCCTGTGTGTTAACACTCGAGGCTATCAAATATGCGTTTAATTAGCGTCCTTGCTGCTTACTAGGACGTACATTCAGAGTTCGGTAGGATTCACTATGTTGTGGTCATTCATTAGTAATATTTTCCCGTTTTTATTCTGTAAAATTTGCTTTGGAACCCATTGCATTCTAAAGAGGCCTTGCTTAGGGCCTGAGACAGGTTATCTGATCGGTGAGACAAACAAAGAATCGATTTTAAGATCTTCTCTTGCACTGTTAGGTGGAAAATTTTTACGGTATAGTATGTCCTGTGTTCGCTACCAACGTAGTAACACTGGTCATCATCAGAAAGCAAACAAACTGTGGGCTAATCAAATAATCCTTTTACATAAGCTCAGTGTATGCTTTGATTAGTAACAAAGTGCCACACATTTCATAGAGCAGAAAACCTCATTTATTTCAGAAGTCTCTTGATGAAAATTGTCCATATCCAAGTTCTTGAATCAAAATGTAATCTGATAATACGTTAGCATTGTCTCAATAAGAATGTCTTATCACATTTTGTCATTCTTCCATCCTCTTTCCCTCTAATGTTATATGCCCATATTCTTGGTGTGTCAATGCTGTCTTACTCGCAAGATTTAATCAAGTGTTCTCTCGAATCTCGCGTATGGATTTTTTATTCTCAAACAACCTTTGGATAGCTATTCATCTACTGAAAGCTTCGCCACAACGATTGTGTAATGGTGAGCTACACACCTCTCCTTTTGATATAAGCAATGTAGTCCCTCTGTATTTTTTCAGTATTTCAATATCAAGTACCAATACTAAATATTCTACTGTTCTGCATAGAGTAAATAATTGCAGGAGAAGTGAACAAAGCGCGTGCGTTATGACATTAGATCAGCCTTTATACTGGCAGGTTGTTCAAATCGTACCTTCAGCTGAAGAAATTTGTGAACGGTCCAAAGTTGTACCGCATTTAGAAGATTTCCACTTGAGTAATTTCTAGGCACGATTGGATACATTATGTCAGGAAATGGTATACAAGAAAAATTGTGTATCCTGTACACTAGGACAACATTAGTGATAATGCTAAATGGCCATGCCTACTCAAGATCATTGAGAACTCACTTCTAGACTTTGTTCCTGGACCTCAACAAGTAGTTGTGAAAACATTTACAACTCTCGGAGGAAATCAGAAAATATAGGATCTGCGATCTTATTCAACAATGTCTGGATGACGAAATAAATATGCAACATTTACAAGAAAATGAAACTGCATGTCAAAAACCATATTAGAAAATCTCAAAATTAAGACGGACATTTCCCGAACCGTAAATTTTGGGCTGCAGTATATAGAAAAGGTCTTAATCTTATTGGAATTTATCCAGAGGGATTACATTGAACAGGGGACTAGAAACTTTAATTGTAGGCAATTAAATGAATGCTTCCGTTTTCTCATGCAGGTGGTCATCTTTTTATGAAAAATTTGCACATCACTATACTTAACATTTGGAAGCCCTGGAGGCAACTACGGTATCAGAGGATTACAAGAAATTAAGAATTCAGGAACATTCTCAATTCGCAGATTATGAGGCTTTTTTCAGCGAAGCTCGAAGTGAAATGATTATCGAACAATGCTCAAAGAAGGGCATGATATTTTCTGGGGAATAACTCAACGTGACAAACAACGTTAGCAAGATAAATCCTTCATTCCCAAATACTGTTACGATAAAAGAAGTTCTACAGTACTTTTGAAGGAAACAGTTTATTATCTGACTGGCAAGCTGAGTTAATGCCACCTTCCTTGTATGAAAATTTATCACTGCCGTCTCATTTGCACTGAGTTTTAAAACCCACATGTAGAAGGAAGAGTTCTTCTACACGCAATGGTGTGGACTAAAAATGACAACTTAAATCTGCCTTAAGGACGTATGTAAATTATGTTAAGCACAATTTTAACCTTATATTTTATGGATTTAAATTACAATTAGACATGTAAAATGCCGAAATGAGAAAAAAGGAACTTTCCGAAAATATCCAAACGATCTGCCATTGAAGCCACGACAATTCAATCAAAGTTCTTGAGAAACTTGGAGATCATACAAGACGGCTTCAAATAATTCAAACAGTTTTCGAAGGAGTAAAGAGTAATGGTAGAAACTACAAACGGGAAATCTGTAGCTGTTGATGGTACTGATTCAGATCTTCTAAGAATCTGACCAGAAGACTTCATGAGCAGCTGCTCATACTTTTGAGGCCAATACAAGCACAACTGAAAGGAAATGCTACGTAATTATTAAATTAAAAATTACGTGATTACCTTGTAAAACCAGACCCGCTTCTCTTGGCCTGTGAGACAGTCCGGCCGATTAATTACTAAAGCTAGCGGTGTAAATCACTGATTCGCAATACAAAAATATTATACAAGTATGGTAGAACAGGTGTATAACAGAGACAGCAAGAAAATAATCAATGACAGATTTGTTTTTACTTATGTTACACTGGGAGATTTTCCAGCATAAATTGAGGTTCAAACACCAAAGCAGTTCATGAAACAGTTTGAACGCCATCAAACTGAGAGTTTGTTTGCCTTTTCTGCCAACCTTCCGTTCCGATTTCAAAAAAAAAAAAAAAAAACCTTTCGATTGGCATTATGGAACTTGTACCAGCAATGCTGATGTAACCCAACCTCGCACTTTCCACACATTATAGTTCTTTTGTAGCAGAAACCGCATCTTCCTTGGGGACAATCCACAGGGTCGTGATCTTCAACACTTCCACTATTTCGCTGCTGCAGTGAAACTCTTGATGAAACAGGTGATGCAAACACAACACTTTTCTTAGCACGTTTCCCATATTTTTGGCAATAGGCTTACACTACTGCTATCCTGAAATCACAATATGTAAATCGACTCCCAGTGGTTGTGGTTCTAAATATTAGCCAAGCATTCTGGCACGCTGTGTCGATTCCGAAAACAAACAGAGGGAACCACCACTATTTACCCGGGTAACCTATGCGCATACGGTGAAGATTTTCGTCAAACCTATCTACCCCTCCCATGTATCTGTTATATTTTTGTATAACTGACGGGCATTCAATTTGAATCTTTCTTCTTTTCGATTCGATCATTCCTATTCTTTCAACTTTCGAAATTGGGAGTTGGGAGTTACAGTTAGACACAATACTCACTAAACTATTATTCCACTTTACAATCGTAATGTCTTTGGTGCATTTGAATGACATGGATTCTTGATTGATTATCTTTAGCAGATGTGTGTCTTCCAAAGTGCACTTGTGAGTTCTGTTTTCCCGAATACTCCCTTTTCCACCAGTGTTACGGTTTGAAAGTTCTGTTAGAAGAGGCAAGGATGTAAAAATGTTGTCAAAATACAGGTTACAAGGACCTAATTCACGAGGAAGATGTGATTGTATCTCGTGTACAACAGCAGCTCAAAAACCGAATTCGTCTTGCTTGGGTAAATGTGCAGATTTAGATCATTGATAAGGCTCAAATGTGACCAGGTATCCCTCGCGTGTAGCAGCACACCACACTTTGTAACAAAGCGCAAATTCTTGCCATGGATATGCTGTTTTGTGCCGTGGCGACCAAAATAAGGAATCTTGGATTTATCTATAGATATATGAGGGGAACTTACTTTTTTCAAATTGTCATTAAATATGTTATTCAGAATTGTAAAATTTGCCCTAACTTTCCCAAATTTGTCGTTTACTGGGAGATTTATGCAGTTTGAGATATGAACATACTTTTCAATTATTTTTAAAAAAATCGATTTCTTCTCATTACTTTCAACCATCTTGTTCTAAGTATCAGCCTTGATTTCCCACAGCAAACGTAAGTATTTTCGTGTCGCAATATAAACCCTAATCTCATCTGTTGTTACGTCGAGTGCGTGATTGTTTTGTGAAGCATATCTATTTGATATATCACAAATGTGCTCAATAACTTCATCAGAAAAAAAAGTTCAAAGCACTCCGTTGAAGAAACTATCAAGTCTTGGTTATGAGAAACAACTCCATCTTTGTCTCCCTTCCATATTGGTTTGTGAAGACCTCGTGTCTTCGGGACCACTCTCTACGTTCAGAGATAAAACTGGATTGTTCAGCCACTGATATGCTCGTTTCCTTCTCTTTCTTGTAAGGTACATCACCACTATTATAGACACTTTTTTCCTGTCAGCATATTTTGTGTGTTCTTCAAGAGGAGACCTCAAAACTCTTGGCGGTAGTCGATTCATATCAGGCACATCTTCACCTCCGCTGTCTTCTTCAGTGTTATAATCATCTTCAGGAGGAATTAGAACTATTTCTTGTAGGTCAAGATCAGATTCGTTTTCTTCCAAACAGTCGAGAATTTCATGGAGTTTCAAGCTGAAAAAAGAAAGATATTTTGAATAAAGTAATACTGGAATCACTCTAACAAACAGTTATTTTGTATAAAATATCAGATGAATTCGAATCTCTAAAATTCGAACATAATATGAAATGCCTGTGGGATAAGTAGCTTTCTCAACTGAAGCAAGATATGTATTTAAAACCAAACTTTGGCTGCTTTTGATTCGCACATATTCATTAGATATTAGGTTGAATGAAACGTGAGAATTCTTTTTTAGTTGAGGATAGCAAAGGAATGTAAGCGAAGGGAAATAAAATCTCTAAAAAAGGTGCATATTCCTTCCGAGAAAATTTTGCACCAAATGAAAAATAAATTTATTAGTTTATTGACGGTAAATATGAATAAATAATTTCTACCAATGTAGAAAGTACCAAACTTTGAATTTTTTTCTGTACAAGGGACAAAATATCACCAAACAGCAAAACTTGACTTCTTATCTTTTATCACACAAGCAGACTAACTTTACCTAACATAAATAGTAATATAGAAAGTGTGCCCTTTACTACTCTTTCTATTGCCACAAGTGAAGAAGTTACGTACATCTCTCTCTCTTTCTCTCTCCCTCGATCACTCTGTTTCTCTCTCTCACACACACACACACGCTCAATCACACACATACACAGACACACAGAAGCACCATATTACAGGTTATACGATAGTAGTACATATTATATTCTTCAATACAAAAAGTAGCTCTATATGCCAGTGTCACCTGTAGGTGACAACGGATTTTCTACTGGTCATACGATATATTAGAGTTTAGATTTCTTTTCTGCAAACAAATATTATCAATAACTGATACTTGAAGAAAAATACAATAACATTTATATTATACCCATTCACCTTCCGTGACTGGTAGAAGCGTCATTTCGGGCACACCTGCTCATGTTGTTAACATTCGGTGAAGCCATTCTGGAAATATCAATGCAGAAGTTTCCATTAGAGGGCCGTCGAGTTCTAATGCCACTCATTTGTTTTTTTAAGGACAGTTCTACACCCTTTGATAATTGAACTAAGTTTCAAAAAAAGAAATTAAATTACATGCATACGAAAAGCTTTAAGCAATGATGCTTTCAGGACGTGATCTGAGGGAGAATTTGAGATCCCTCTCGAACTAAGAAATTTTACGCCTTCAGAATCATATGTTCGATCGTGCTCAAAGTGGACTACCAATGTTTGCCCTCCACCTGCATATTAAAATTCCCCCGAGGATAATTTTCTGAAGTCACCAACGTTTATAAATAGTTTATTGTTACAAATCAGAAGATAATAGAGTAGTGAGTATACTTCATTTTTTTTAGCTATGGATTTAAGATTCGCAATTCATATAAGTTTCCGTTCTAATCGAATTTGAAACAAAAGAAGTTTTCAATGAGTTACTCAAGAAAATATTTTCAGCCTCCGGATGAAAATAGGAAGACACTTAAAAAAGAAACGACTTGCTACCGAATTTGAACACAGAAACATGTGATTGATAGTGTATCGACCGAAACCAGACGACCGTTTTCTATGCCTTTGCACATCCTCTTTTGCCATTTGTGAAAGCAGTTCGCTGTTCCATACTCGCTTTTGTTTATTCCGATACGATTATGAGTTCTCAATAAATATTTGGAAGTTACAGCTCTTGCAATGTATAAAAGTGTTTCTAGAATAAATCACAATTGATATTATGTCCTAATAACATACGTAACACAGGTTGATTCGTGAAATGATTGAGGTTGGACTGAGCATAAATTTTTTCATAGTTAGGAGCCTGGATATGCAAACCCGCTTAACGTGGGGATTTAATTTTGTGGAAATTGGTACAAATGGCAGATTGGAAGACAATCTTATATAGATGATGTCCAACAAAGCTGTTGAAAACCAATATGTCGTTGACAATTCCTTAATTATTGATCCAATCAGTTACGATTATTATTTTGAAATAACGTTACCGCCTTATAGACCTAACCAAATAGACATGAAGACGATCTTGAGGTAACTTTGAAAGACGGTATAAAAAAAGGTATAAAGCATGAAGCTGGTTTATTGTTTAGTTAACATATTTTGGTATTGTGTAACTGCCGTTTAGTTTTCGACTCTCCTAAAAAGAAGTCAAGTTTAACACACTTAATAAAGAACGATGTTTCGATATTCCGTACATGCAAAGAAACAATGTACATTTTTATCCAGACCGGGTCGTAAGAATGAAACCTCTACTACACGTCCATCGGAGTTGATTTCGACTTGCTGCCCTAGGTTTTATACGACATAAGGATATATAACGCTTACTGCTCAGCACCTTGTTCCTTTGCGACTGTACCAACCTACTTTTCAGACAGAAGCCCACGATTCTTAACACTTTTCTGTAACAGTTATACCAGACTTATGGTCGTAAGCTTGTAAAGGATACAAATGCAGGTTATTGACCGGAAAATCTAATGGGAGATCCTTAGGTCATTAGGTACGTGATTACCTTGTAGAATCAGACCCGCTTCTCTTGGCCTGTGAAACAAGTCTGACCGATGAATTACTAAAGCTAGCGGTTTAAATCACTGATTGGCGATACAAAGATGTTAACAGGTCTGGTACAACAGGTGTATAACGGAACATTATGAAAGTAATCAATTGACAGTTTTTTTTTTTTTTTACTTGGGTAACATTGGAAGTTTTTCAGTTGTCACCTAATAGATATAAAACTTCCTAGGCTCACTTCCCACATCTTGCACCAGAAGCCCTAAAATTCTCCTCTTGGGAATAGTGTCCGATAACTTGTTCGTCCCGCTGCCCAAGGAAAGTGAAAGAGACTGCGATAATTTTTCTATTAGCCAGAAAGTTAAACTGGAGTTTTTAAAAAATATCGAGGCGTGTTTTCCAAGCTTGACTCATTTCAAGATATTCTCTATTTATAAATACCGTCTAGTTTTCAAATCTCCTAAAAAGAAGAAAAATTTAAGTCTCTTAATAAAGAATGATGTTTTGATATGCATTCCATGCAAAGACCTCATGTACACTTTCATCCAAGAGGGGGCATAAGAATTAAACATCTACATCACGTCGAAACCAGTTGGTTTATACTTATTTCCCTAGCTTTTATGGGCTATAAGTGAATCAATGGATACTTCTCAGCATCTTGATCCTTCGCTTTTGTACCAAGCTGCTTTTGAGACAGAAGGTCACGAAGCTCAACAATATTCCGTAACATTTATATATTACACCTGTGGCCGTAAGCTTGTAATGGATTCACATGCAGGTTATTGGCCTGAAACTCTAATAGTTTTGTTTTAAATAATTAGGAACGTGGTTAAATTGTAGCCCCAGGGCCGCTTATCTTGGCCTGTGAGACAAGTCCGGCCAATGAACTTGTAAAGCTGATGAACTGATAAACAGATGAGCACCAAAGTCCTGTAGAACTTCTGTTATCGTAACAGTATTTGCGAATAAGGGATTAATCTTGCTAACGTTGTGTCTGAAGTTGAGTTAATCCCCGAGAAAATTTCGTGCCCTAAATTAAGCACTGTTCGATAATCCTATCTCTTGGAACTTCGCTCAAGAAGGCCTCTTTTCCTGCGAATTGTAAATGTTCCTTGAGTTGTTAATTTCTTGTAATCCTCTGATACCGTATTTGCCCCTAGATCTTCCACCTGTTGAGTATAGTGAAATTCAAATTTTTCATAGAAAAGATGACCAGCTGCGTGAGAAAACGGGAGCATTATTTTAATTGCCTTCAAATAAAGCTCCTAGTCCCCTGTTCAATCTAGTCCCTTTCGATGAATTGCAATACGATTATGACCTTCTCTATTATTGCAGCTAAAGTTAAAGGTTCAGAAAATGTCACCGTCGTAATTTTGAGATTTCCTATTATGGTTTATGTCATGCAGTTTCATTTATTGTAAATGTTGCATTTTGATTTCCTCCTCCAGACG
Organism: Thermobia domestica; assembly: GCF_964235325.1. Classification (NCBI taxonomy): domain Eukaryota; kingdom Metazoa; phylum Arthropoda; class Insecta; order Zygentoma; family Lepismatidae; genus Thermobia; species Thermobia domestica. The sequence continues at coordinate 123,426,870 of NC_137468.1, forward strand.
TCGTTGCAAATGATCGCAGACCTAGAATTTGTCATCTCCTCCAACGGTTGTAGATGTCTTCATAACCACATGTAGAGGTCCCATAGCAAAGTCTAGAAGTGAGTTCTCAATGATCTTGAGTAGGCATGGCCATTCAGCATTTTCACTAATGTTATCATAGTCTACAGGATATCCAAAAGCTCTTCTATACCATATCATTACACAATGTATCCAATGGTGTCTAAAACTTACTTAACCCGATAACCTAATGGTGGTACAACTTTGAACCGTTCAGAAATTTCTTCAGCTGAGGTACGATCGAACACCTTTTCTTGCAGTTATTTCCATTATGCAGAAGTAAAGAATATATAGTATTAGTACTTGATGATGAAATATTGAAAAAATGCAGAGGGACTAGACTGCTTATATCAAAAAGAGAAGTGTGTATTTTACCATTACACAATCGTTGTGGCAAAGCTTTTACAAGATAAATAGCAATCCAAAGTAGAGATGCAAGGGCTCGGAAAAAAACCGGCTTTTTTGGAAAAAAACTCGGTTTTTTCTGCTTTGCTTTTTTGCTTCGGAAATTTTGGGCTTTTTTCAAAATACTGCTTTAAATTGATAAAACAGACTTTGTATCGCTTCTCTATAACACAAAAAATCATTTAATTAGTGGTTGATGCTGATAATAATATAAAACATCGAAAATAAACTATGAATTTCGAAAAAATATTTCAAACAATTTTTCTTCAACATATTTACATTATGAATTCCACAGGATTAACCAATGTATATAATAAGAATTTTTTAACCTCCTATATACAAAAGTAAGCAGAATTGGCAAGAACCGTGGTTGTTTTTGAAAATGCCAAAAACCCGTTTTTTGGGGGATGTTTAAACCAGGCTTTTTTGGTTTAAACCAGGCTTTTTTGGTTTAAACCAGGCTTTTTTGACTTAGATTTTTTGCTTTATGTATTTATATTACATATTCACAGAAATAGCCTAAGTTTGTTTCGCCTTGATGTTATTATGTAACAGCGGGGTTATGCCGGAAGAACTCCCATAAGCTTAAAGAAGTGCGGTCAGTAAATTTCTTAAGTTGAGAATCTCCCGCCCTAGCCATTGGGAAAATCCCGTCATTACTTGAAATGTAAGACAATAACGGGAAAATCCTGTTATTGCTTTGCATGTAAAATTTAAAGGTCAACGTACCATAATCAGTACGCTAAAACTGAGGTATTAAATTAGAAATTTAGTACCGGTACGTAGATATCATTGAAAGTCCAATCCAAGCTAATGTTGGAAGCTACGTAGGCAATCGATAAATTTTGCCAATTTCTATCAATATATTTAAGCAATATTGGCTTCTTTATAAAACAACACGCATTTAGGCATGTAGAAATATACAATTTGGTTTGTTTCGTATATTTAGGCTTAACATCCTTACGAAATACCGAGGTTATCAAGGAGAAGACTTTCGCTTAAACTGACATCCGAACCGCTACTTGGGTTACGCATGAAAGAAGGATTGTGGTTCGACCGAGAATTGAACATGGGACACCTTGATTAAAAGGTGAAAGGGAAATAAAACTATTGCAGGTGGTTTGATATCTGGAAACGTTACCATGAAGTTCACACGATTCGCATTTTTCATTCTTTTTATTTTTGTGGTTTAAACCAGTTATTAAAAAAAAAAAAGTTGGTGTAAATCAGCCAACCCTAAAAGTAAACACTTCTTTTTAAAGAATACACAAATAACTAGCAAAATAGTATGTAGTATTTTTACTTCAAAATATTCCATACCCTCTTTTTGAAACAAAATAAAATTAAAATAAAACATAAGAGAAATACTTAGATTTATATCATACACTTAAAGACTGCACATCTAGAGCTTTTGGTTCTGTATATTCTTGAAATTCTACAGTTAAGTTTTATAGAACCACCATCACAGTTTACCCAATCCTCAAGTTTTCTGAATTTTTAACAAGAGGGATTCAACATATCATTACGGAACTCCCCCCCCCCAAAAAAAGACTACGGATATATTTAAGTTAAGCTAAATACAACTGCACAACAAACATGACTGAGTGATTAGCTTTTGCGCTTCTATCGGGAAGTCCGGGATTCAACCAGCATTCGACCATTCTGTCAAAGCTTTTCTTCATTCCATCTGTGAATGTAGAAATAGTGCGTGTACTGTGAGTTGGGCGACTTCCTTTTTTATTGTTTTTAAATCGTTATTATTACTAATTACCAGCAGTGACGGTTTTGCGAAGGTCAGGGGGGCGGTCTTTCGGACTGAAGCCCGTTCCCCAAAGTTACGGAATGTCTGCAACAAACGAAATATCTATTATTTATGCCTTTACTCATAAACTTTAAGCTTTCGTCAAATAAAAATTACGAATGTTTAAAAAAACTAAACATTAGTAAGAAACCCTTCCCAAAATACTTTTCTAAATCCGCCACTGATTCTCAGTATAAAATGATTTTTAAAGTTGTATCCGGAAGATTATTGCTAAACATATAAACGAAACGAAATATTAGTTATGCCTGTACTCATAAACTTCAAGCACTTCCCAAATAAAATTAGGACTTTTTAGGAAACGAAACAATCAGAAAAAACTCTCCTAAAGTACTTTTCTAAATCCGCTACTGATTATTTGTATAAATTGGTATTCAAGGTTGTGTCCGGAAAATTATTGCTAAATCACTTCACAGCTACAGTATAACAGAAATGTGGAAGTACGGTTTGACATATATTGAAAAACGTACGCTTTGACGGATAAATAGAAAAACGGGCAAGTATAACTTTTGCGCTAGAAGCTAGAGTACTAAAAGCTCTTAGAAACGAAACAGATGAGAAACTAGAGAAGAAAAATGATGTCGATAACTCAAAAGTTAAAATAAAGTTAAATAGCCTCTAAAATTACCCTCAAATACTACATTCTTCATGTTAGCTTTAATTCGTAAAACATGTGCTCCATCCATCTTGATGGTGAATTTCAGAGCGAAATATCACATTCAGGTCATGGAATTCTTATCTAACTATAGAATATACTATAAGAAAGCTATATAGATAGAAAAATCATGAAGTTGAAAAAAGCCAAAATTTCCAAAATTCTCGTTTTTTTTCCAAAAAAGCCGGCTTTTTATGTGAAAAAAACCATCGATTCAAAAAAGCCGGCTTTTTTGCATCTCTAATCCAAAGGTTGTTCGAAAAAAGGAAATAGAGACGCGAGTAAAACAACATTGACATACAAAAAATATGAGTGTATAGCATTAGATGAAAAGAGGTTGTCAGAATGACGAAATGCGATACGATATTCTTATCAAGACAATGCTACCGTTATATCATTCAAGAACTTGGATATGGAGAATTTTCTTCAAGAGACTTCTGAAATAAATGACCTTTTCTGCTTTATGAAATGTGTGGCACATAGTAATCAAAACATAGCGTGAGCGTATATTAAAAGCTTATTTGGTAGCCCATAGTTTGGTTGCTTTGTGATGAGCAGTGTTACTAAGTTGGTAGCGAACACAGGACTGACTATACGGTAAATGTTTTGTACCTAACCGTGTAAAAGAAGATCTCAAAAGGTTTTGAATTCGACCCTTTATTTGGCTCATCGATCAGATCACCGGTCACAGGCCCAAAGTAAGGCTGCTTTGGAGGTTAGAATATAATGGGCTCCATAGCAAGTTTTACGGGATACAATCGGGAAAATATTGTTAATGATTGACCCTAACCTAGTGAATCAAACATAGCTCTGTGTGTAAGGCCTAGTGAGCAGCAAGGACGCTACTTAAATGCACATTTGATAGCCTTGAGTGTTAACACACAGAACACTTTCTTTAAATAATATATCCGTAAGAACTCAATTCTTTGGATTCAACAGTTTCTATCAGGCTAACGATCTAAAACACGGTGAGAGCGTTATGGATGCTAAGTAGATTTTTTCAAATAGTATTGTAGTTGCATATAAACGGGAAGAATAGCAATTGCTTGATTATAATTGTTAAATTAATACTTATCTTTTACATTTGGTATCCCAACATTTTCAATCCCAAGGGCCCACCTAAAACAAACCGCTGTTCGTTCCAAAAGCTGAACGTCTGTGATACCATTAAAGGAAAAGAAAATCCACGGTTATTTAAATGGTACGCTAGTGTATAATGTGAGTTAACTAGCTCTAAAAGCACTACTGCATCGTTTTTAAGACCTGGGTATACAACACAAGTTCCTACTCCTTCGCATTCATTGTTGAGTTCCTTTACTAGCTGTAAGTCAATAGGAATTAAGTAATAGATGCCGATATCCACTGCTGACTTCCAAAAATCACAGCATTGTAAGAAGGACTTAAGCCGTCGACACTAAGCTACTTCCGAATTCAATGGTGCACACTTGCCGTGTTAGTAGGCGAAAAAGTGGCCATATTCAAGCTTTGTAACTACTTTTTGTTATACCTGATATCCTTATACCATGAAATACATGTTTTTCTCTCTATACAGGCGAATAAGAAATGTCTGATCTTGACCATTGTTTCAGGATTGAGATTTGACTGACTAAATTGCACAATTCTTTTCTTTTTGAAGGATCTAGAAGGTTGCAAACTATTCGCTCCTGTGTATATCTTAGGTCGTGTCACAGCCTGTTGCATCATGAAAAAAGTGAAAGCTAACTTTTAATGACACTAAAGTGTCTTTAAATTTACTGATTTCGTAGCATTTACTTTTGGTTCTGCTTGTATGTGGTTTTCATGAGTGCTTTACCAAGATTTTACCCATCAACAGCTACAGATTTCCCGTTTCTAGTTCAATCTAATACTGTTGTCCATATAAAGCTACCTTTGCTCTTTCGAAAACTGTTTGCATCATTTGAAGCCGTATAGTATTGATTTGCAAGTTTCTCAAGAACTGTGATTGAACTGTTGTGGCTTCAATGGCAGAATTAACTTCGATCGTTGCACATATTTCCCGAAATCTCTTTTATTTCTTATGGCACTTTCCATGTCTAATTGTAATTTATATTCTAAAATATTAGGTGACAATAGAGTTTAATATAATTTATATACGTACTTAACGCAGATTTGAGTTGCCATTTGTAGTCTACACCATTGCGTGTAGAAGGACTCTTCCTTCTACGTGTGGATTTTAAAACACCATACAATAGAGACTCTGCAAATATTCACTGCAGTCGAATTGACATTCTTGCATATTGAGATATTATCACACAAGGAAGGTGGCCTTAGCTCAACGTGTCGCTTTGATGATTAACTGATGCCCGCAAAAGTCCTTTATAATTTCTTTTATCGTAACAGTATTGCTAATGTTGTGTCTGACGTTGAGTAAATCCCCCGGAAAATTTCGTGGCCTTCATTAAGCATTGTTCGACTTCATAACATCATAACACTTGGAATTTCGCTCAAAAATGCCTGTTTTTCTGCGAATTGTGATTGTTCCTAGAGTTGTTAATTTCTTGTAATCTTCTGATACCGTATTTGCCTCCAGGGCTTCCATCTGTTGAGTATAGTGATCTGCCAATATTTATAGAGAAGATGGCCAGCTGCGTGAGAAAACGAAAGCATTAATTTAATGCCTTCAAATGAAGTTTCTAGTTCCCTGTTCAATTTATTCCGTTTGGATGAATTGCTATTCGATTATAACCTTCTCTATATCCTGCAGCCAAAGTTAACGGTTCGGAAAATCTCACCGTCTTAATTTCGGGGTTTTCTAATATTCTTTCAGTCATGCAATTTAATTTTCTTTTAAATGTTGCATATTGATATCATAAAATATTAAATAATACTTTTGATAAAGTGGATACTTTCAAATATTTAGGATCAATATTAACAGACGAAAATCATATTCACGAAGAAATTAAATGTCGACTAAAAGCAGGGTATTCGTGTTACTATTCGGTTCAGAATCTCTTGTCGTCGCGAATTTTGTCGAGGAATTTGAAGCTTAAAATATATAAAACGATAATCATGCTTGTTGTTTTGTATGGTTGCGAAACATGGTCGCTTACTCTGAGGGAAGAACATAGACTGAAAGTATTTGAGAACAGGATCCTGAGAAGAATATTCGGACCCAAGAGGAACGAGAATGGGGAATGGCGGAAGCTTCATAACGAGGAACTACATAGTTTATACGGTTTACCCAACATTGTTAGGGTCGTCAAGTCTAGGAGGCTTAGGTGGGCAGGTCATGTAGCTAGAATGGAAGAAAGTAGAAACGCTTTCAAAGTCTTGACTGGTAGACCCATAGGAAAACGACCATTAGGAAGACCTAGGTGCAGATGGGAGGATAATATTAAGATGGATCTCGCAGAGATAGGAATACAAAGTAGAAACTGGATCCAATTAGCTAAGGATAGAAGTCAGTGGAGAGCTTTTGTGAACGCGGCATTGAACCTCCGGGTTCCATAGGCCATAGAGTTAGTTAGTTAGTTAGTTAGTTATATTGATATCCTCATCCAGACGTAGTTGTATAAGAACGCAGATCCTAGATTTTGTCATCTCCTCGGACGCTAGTAAATGTCTTCATAACCACATGTGGAGGTCCCCGAGCAATGTCTAGAAGTGAGTTATTAATGATTTTAAATAAGCATGGCCATTCAAAATTTTCACTAAAATTTACAGTGTACAGGATACACCAAAATTCTATAACATTTCCTGACATAATGTATCGTTACAGATATTTCCCGAAAGCTCATTTTTGTCTTTCGGCATTTTCCGTCTTTAATTGTAATTTAAATCCATAAAATACTGGTTGAAAATAGCGCTTAACATAATTTATAAACGTACTTAACGCAGATTTGACTTGCCATTTTTAGTCCACGCCATTGCGTGCAGAAGGACTCTTCCTTCTACGTGTGGGTTTTAAAACACAACACAACAGAGACTGTGCAATATTCAATGCATTCTTGCGCATTGAAATATTTTCACACAAGAATTAACTCAACGTGTCGATCAGATGATAAAAGTTTCCTTCAAAAGTCCTGTAGAACTCCTTTTATCGTATCAGTACTAGAGAATGAAGGATTAATCTTGCTAAAGTTGTGTCTGACGTTGAGTTACTCCCCACGAAAATTTCGTGGTCTTCCTTACGCACTCTTGGATAATCATATGAGTTGGACCTTCGTTTAAGAAGTTCTCTTTCTTTTGCGAATTGTGAATGTTCCTTGAGTTGTTAATTTATTTTAATCCTCTGATACCGTCCTGTCCTCCTGGTATAAGCCATATCAGATATAACAAGGAAGTAGTTATAAACACTCAACATAGCCTCTTTTCCAATTTCTAACACAACAGCTGTGCAGCATTCAATTCGGAAGTGCCTCGAACTTCAGGAGTGAAATGGTCTAAGCATGAACCCAATTGAATGAGGTTTGTGTTTGAAAAAGGATACTACAGTACCACTACTCATTCGCGTACTACAGTACCATTCAATTGTACGCTTATAACCATTGTTTATTGTTTGATTGTTTATATGTTAAGATTTTCTACAGCAGATGATTGACTCCAAGGATTCTGACATCTGCTAGGACACTAAAATTTGTGTAAATACCGTTACTTTTTGAATCTCCTAAAAAGAAGCAAAGTTAACTCTCTTAATAAAGAACGATGTTTCGATATGCGGTACATGCAAAGACTCCATGTACGTTTTTATCCAAGAGGGGCCGTAAGAATGAAAGCTCTACTACACGTCGATCCCAGTTGGTTTCAACTAATTGCCCTAGGTTTTATACGACATAAGGACAATCAATGTTTACTGATCAGCTCCTTGTTACTTTGCGACTATTTCAAGCTGCTTTTCAGACAGAAGGCCACGAAGCTTAATAATTTTCAGTAACAGTTATATTACACTTATGTTCGTGAGCTTGTAACGGACTCACATGCATATTATTGGTCTGAAACTCTATAGGAGATTTTTAGGTAATTAGGAACGTGATAACTTGTAGACCCAGGCCCGCTTCTCTTGGCCTGTGAGACAAGTCCGGCCGATGAATTTATAAAGCTAGCGGTTTAACACGTTGACTGCCGTGAAGCCCGCATATGGGCTTAACATAGTATTTCATAGGGGCTTCATATTTCTTCTTCTTTAAGTCGTGTTTTCCAGGCTTGGGCTTTAGTCTTGGCTTTGTTAAAGGAGTTTATGTGGCCATCCTCCCTGTAGTAAAATAACTCTGAATGGCCTGCGGCGCAGATGAGGTGTACTTTCTCTAAACTTACTGAGAGGGCATGAGGTCTGTATGTGGGCCTCGTCTCCCCTGAGTAACAGGTACATTTCTGATTCAAAAACAGTACACCTGAAGCATAAGTGATGTTAAAAGATTGAATTTCAGGATAGAACATTTGATGGCCCTGAGGAATCGGAATCGAAATTCAGCCTTGGCAGTCAACGTTTAGGCAAAGAAGTTAAACAGGCCTGGTAGAAAAGGTGTAGAACACAGACATCAAAAGGTATTTTCTCAAAAGTATTTTCTCAAGAGCAGAATGCTATTCCACAAAATGTACCCGACTAATCGCCAGCAGTTGAGGTTTACGAAGTGTACTCATCTCTAACACTGAACTAGACTTTCATTTGGCCTGGTATGTAAACGAGCATATCCATGGCCGTTGACCTGAGCCGTCGTAGATCACCAAGTAAATTCCTTTACAAAAACAGAAGCAACAAATCGTCTGTACAATTCAGCATAGATGTTCGCTGCATATACTGCCTAGAGTACAATCCTTCCACAGTCCTGCTAAGAGCCCTTAACATTTACAAGAAGAATGATGAAACACACAGATATGTGCTTAGATCTATACTACACACTGTTTTCAGAGAACATTGTAATACTAAGTTAAATACACATTCAGATATCTAACTAAGAGGAGATGTCGAGATACGTGTTGTTCTCTTACCAAAACGAATGCAAGCAGTTAGCATGCACTACAAGCAATCCGACATAGCAATATTTGATAACAAGTGTAGTGAGATTAGCATTTTTCAATTACAACTTACACGCTGTAATACTCAAAAAAATTTGTTGAAAAACTAGTGATTTAGAGTGCAACAGACGTGCCAATATTTCGAGGGTTTTATTTCGAAGTGTCCGGTAAGGCTAAACGGCTTATGCCTGCCTATGTCCTACTTACAATGCTGTGAAAATTAGAAGTCAGAAGTGGACATTGGCATCTATTCCTTAATTCCTATTGGCTTACAGCTAGTAAAGGAATTTAACAACGAATCTGAGACCGTAGGATCTTGTGTACAAAGCTCTCAAAAACGAAGCAGTAGTGCTTTTAGAGCTCCTTAACTCACATTATGCAATGGTGTACCATTTTAAAAACCGTGGATTTATTTCTCCCTTTCATAAAACAAGGGTATCGCAGAACGAACAGCGGTTAGTTTTAGGTGGGCCCTTGGGATTGAAAAATGTGATACCAAATGTAAAAATATAAGTATTAATTAATCAATGATAATCAAGCAATTGCTATACTTGCCGTTTATATGTAACTACATTACTTCTTCAGAGTGGTTCCTGCTCAAGAAATCTACTCCCATAACGCTCTCACCTTTTCTTGATCGTTAACCTGATGACAACTGTATAATCCAAAGACTTGTATTCTTACGGATAAATTTTTTAAGAAAGTCTCCTGTGTGTTAACACTCGAGACTAACAAATATGCATTTAATTAGCGTCCTTGCTGCTCACTAGGGCTTACATACAGAGATGTGGAGGATTCACTAGTTTCCTGTCTATCATTAATAAAATTTTCCGGATTGCATAATGAAAATCTTGCTATTGAACCCATTATGCTATTGAACTCCGAAGCAGCCTTACTTTGGGCCTGATACCAGTGATCTGATCCATGAGACCAATAAATAATCACTGTGGTTCCTTTAAGATCTTCCCTTGATTACCGTCAAATGGGGTGAATAGAAACACATTTTTGGCTATATGAGTATATAAGTCTGGTGATGTTAAAGATTTCGGTATCAGATTATTCCAAACAAAAGGTCTTAATATGCTAATGAAGTTCAGTAAACGTAACATTAATTTATCAATTCCACTTTTCTTCACCTTGATTTTTCTTAATGTTTCTATTCATCCCATGGGTAGGGGTGAATAGAAACAATGACTTTATTTCCATTGTTGTTTCTTTTATACTATTGGAAAGGTTAAAAGAAACAGCGTATTTGTTGAAACGAACTATTTATTTAATACCTGCAAGATATAAGTTCAATAAGACCAGTATTATATAAGTTACAAACTTATAAAACAATACAATGCACAATATAGGTACAAACGACCATACAGTTTTGATGATATTTGAATAAGATTTAAACCACTGAAATCACCAGGGAAACTTATCATGAGTTGAGTTGATTTTGAGGTTATCGTCCCGTTCAGCAGCGAGGCTATATGAGACGTGGACATACTGATTGACGTGGAATCAGAACCACATGAGCTTCCGCCGGGAATCGAACCCGGGTCTCCTACGCCAAAGGCGCGTACGCTAACCGCCTAGCCACGAGGAGCCCGAAACTAATCATATACTTAAAGCGTGTTGACGAACTCCTAATAAAACCCAACAGTTTCATAACAATATCCTCAGGTCCTTTTTTCCGCTTCTCAAGAACTTTCCACTTCTCAAGAAGTGTTTCTATTCACCCCACTAATTAAAAATCATAACAATAACCCACTAAAGTTAAATTTTGATTAGAAATAATTTACAAAAGGAGAACTTTTACTATGAACGTCAGTAAATGAAACAACAAACTACAAAATAGACATATGTTCAAATGCAACAAATATGAAAATGTCATACTTACCAAGAAAGTTTGAGGAGCGCTAAAATACCGTGTAAGATTTCAGTAACACATTTATGCTACTGTCGTCTAGCTCAGTGTTCCCAACTCAGTAAAACATTTTGTCTCTGCCCTGAACACTTTAGCCGTATAAGACTATGTTAAGAAATTTCAGTTTTCTTGATTAATTTATCGTCCAGATAAATCCAAAACTAATCTGGGAGTTTTGTTTCTATTCACCCCCATGTTTCTATTCACCCCATTTGACGGTAGTTAAAATGTAAACTTACATGGGATGACCAAAGAATCAGAATAGATGTTGATATAAAATTGGATCTTCTCCTCCTGAAGGGTCAAAGAAGGAGGTATTAAAATTTCGGTCAGCTAAAAGTATTGTAATAGCCCCTGCTAATACGGGAAGAGATATAAGAAGTAATACAGCTGTGATTACTACAGATCAAATAATAATGATTGGTTATGATGAATAATAATGAAGGCAGCGTCAGCAATTCGCATATAATAGAAAAGGGTAATTAATGTTGTTATTACTATTAGGGTAAGAATATTGAATGACATTTGTTCGGCAGTTTTTATATTTATGATTCATTTGGGTAAAAATCCTAAGAATGGCGGGAGACCACCTAAAGATAAAAGACTAGTGAAAATAGCTAATTTTGTTGTTACAACAATTTTATTAGAAAAAGTGTGATTAATATGAAATATTTTGTTTATTGCAAAAAGAGTGACTGCTATTGCTGAAAGTAAGGCATAAAATAGGAAGTAGAGGTATCATGTTATATCAATTAATAGTAGGGCTATAAGTTTTTAGCCAGTGTGACTAATAGATGAGAATGCTATGATTTTACGTAGTGATGTTTGATTTAAACCTCCGATTGAGCCTACTACTAAAGATAAAATTAAGGTTAGGTAGAATACATTTGTAGGCTTTAAGCTGTAAGAAAGTAAGCCAAGGGGCGCTAAATTTTGTCATGTTATTAAAATTATGTAGTCTATTCAAAGTATGACCTCCACTACTTCGGGCATTCAGAAGTGGAGAGGAGCTGCGCCTATTTTAAAAAGTAAGGAAATAGTGATTAAATAGTATGTAATTTGCAGTCCTATGTAGAGTAAAATAATTGCTATTAGAAGTAAGGATCTTGCAATAGCTTGTACTAAAAGGTATTTTAAAGCAGATTCGGTGTGCCGTTGATTGTTGGTCTGTGAAATCAGGGGGATTAATTATAAGAGGTTAATTTCAAGACCAATTCAAGTACCAAATGATGATGAGGAAGTTAGGGAAATAAGAGTTCCTAACACAAGTGTTGTGGAGAATAATAGAGTCTTAAGATTAGTGAGCATTAGAAAAAGAAGAATAATCTTCATATGCGGGGTATGATCCCACTAGCTTAACTTAGCTTATGTTTCTAAACTTTAGTGTACGATGTACGTTGATTTTTGATGTCAAAGGTGAAAGTTTAATTCTTTTAGGTGTAATAAGAGTATATTGAAATACTTGATTTATCCTATCACGATAATCCTTTAATCAGGCATCTTATTATTTAATAATTATTTATAGTGGTATATGAGAATTTAAATAGATCAATATTGTGTTATAATAATTAAATTTAGAAATATTATTTATTAATAATAATTAAAACCCGAAAATCTATTAAATCCTCTTAATTAACTTGAAATACCGGCTAAAGGTACATTAATAAGCTTAACGTATCCAGTATGTGCTTGTTTTTACAGCATATGTGTGAGAAGCAAGTAAATATACTTGTATAGGATACAATTTTCTTTGAGGGGGGAAAAAACAAGATTGTATACTAGACAAGGGGGAAAATAGGGTTTATTCAATACTAATTTTTATTAATTAGATTAAATACATAATTAATAATTATTAATTTTAGCGTTATAAATTAATAATAAAGTATTATCCTGGCTTTTCTTCTTTTATTTATCTAGTTATACATGTAACCTTCCTGATAAGAAATGAATATTATTGATCTTAAAGGTAAATAATGAAGTACAATTGGTCGCAGTATTTGTTTTTGTTTATTGATTAATGTTTGAAGCAGTTAAGGTTTAAGGAGACCCGGCGAAATTCGTGCCAGCTTCCGCGGTGAGACGAGGGGGTTGAAGGGAAGAGGTAGTGATGGTTAAGCTGTAGTTATAAATTTAAATTAAAGTACTTTGTTTTTTTTATTTTTAGGTGAAATTATTTCAAATGATGAGTTCTATGTTTGAGGCGATGAAATTATTTGTTAAACTAGGATTAGATACCCTATTATTTTTAATATAAAATGTAATACCTGGGTAATAGTAGTTGTTCTTGAAACTCAAAGGATTTGACGGTATTTTAGGCTGTTCAGAGGAATCTGTCCCGTAATCGATTATCTACGATATATTTTACTTACTGTTGTTTGGCAGTTTGTATACCGCCTTAGTTGAAGGTATTAGTGACAGTTAGAGACCTTCATTATCTTTATTGAGGAGGACTTCAGGTCAAGGTGCAGCTTATCAGTAAGAGGAGATGGATTACAATAGAATGTTTATACGGATTTTATTATGAAATTATTTAAATGAAGGTGGATTTGAATATAATCCTAGCTACTAAGAGTAGGGCTCTAAGGTATGTACACATCGCCCGTCGGTCTTATTTATTTAGGTGAGATAAGTCGTAACATAGCGGGCGTACCGGAAGGTGGCCTAGATTGGATTAATAGCAAAATAGAGCTTGTTAGTTGAGCTATTCGTTTACATCGAGGAGGTTTCTTTGCTATTGAATAAGGATGTTCTTATGCATATATTTTTTTTTATATTGAGGCTAAGCGAATCAACTTTAATTGATGATATAGGATTAATTTATTGATATTATAGTTAATTAGTACCGTAAGGGAATGTTAATAGCAGTATCTATTACTTTCTTTGGGCACCGAGAGGAGCAAGTACTCGAACACTATTACTAAGGGAGAAAATTCAGGGCTTCTGCTCCAAGATGTCGAAAGTGAGCCTAAGAAGTTTTGTATCTTTCAGGTGTTCATAACTGAAAATCTCCCAACGTAACCTAAGTACAAAAAAATCTGTCAATTGGTAAATTTGTTGATGTTTGTGTTCTACACCTGTTCTACCAGGCCTGTATAAGTACTTTGTATTGCGTATCAGTGCCTTAAGCCGCTAGCTTTATAAATTCAATAGCTGGACTTGTCTCACAGGCCAAGAGACGCGAGCCTGGGTCTACAAGGTAATCACATACCTAATTATCTAAAAATCAGCTATTAGAGTTTCAGGCCAATAACCTGCATGTGGCAATAACCTACAAGATTACGACCATAAGTGTAATATAATTTTTACAGAAAATTGTCAAGCTTCGTAGCATTCTGAGTGAAAAGCAGCTAGGTACAGTCGCAAAAAAACAAGGTGCTGAGCAGTATGCATTAATTGGACTTATGTGTTATAAAACCTTGGGCAATAAGTTGAAACCAACAGGGATCGACGTGTAGTAGAGCTTTGATTCTTACGCTTCTCTTGGATAAAAATGTACATGGAGTCTTGGCATGTACCGTACATCGAAACATCGTTATTTTTTTAGAGAGTTAAACTTTGCTTCTTTTTAGGAGATTCGAAAACTAAGCGGTAGTTACACAATTGTTATGATCGTTGCAGTTGGCAGAATCTTTGAAGTCAATCATCTGCTGTAGAACATCATAACATATAAGAAGTCAAACAATAAACAATTGTTATAAACGTACAATTGAATTGTACTGTTGTACGCGAATGTTATATTTTAATGAATTGGTTTTTGACGGTAAATTGTTTATGTCCTGCTACGGTTTCGTTTTCTCTTCGGGTACCAAAGCCGCTCGTGTTAAAGAATTCCATAATAGGTAAACTAAACAATAAACCACCTTTATGTTTTATATCATGTTTTTATACCTTCTTTTCAAGTTACAACTATTTTGTTAATGACCATTTGGTTAGATCTATGAGGCGGGGACGTTATTTCGAAATAATAATCATAACTGATTGGATCAACAATTTAGCCGTTGGCAATGTCATATTGGTTTTCAACTTCTTTGTTCGTTATCATCTATATAAGATTGTCTTCCAATCTGCCATTTGCACATGGAATAACTTGGCAAAATAAAGAAAACCTTCAATATTTCATATCTGCTCTTTTATTCTAACATTTGGCTCGTTCACATTCCTATCTTGGAATCACTTGTTATGTACAGGTTAGTAACACTAGCCGGCTGGAGCTGATGGTAGCTGTGTGGGTCCTCGAATTGGCCTATCCTCTTTCACACACAAACCTCATACGATCATGCTTAGATCATTTAGCTCCTGGAGTTGGAGGGACTGCCGAATTGAATGCTGAACAGCCGCCGTGTTAGGAGGGGGAAAAGTGGCCATATTGAAGCTTTGTAACTACTCCCTTGTTATACCTGATATGGCTTATACCAGGGAGGACATGTTTCATTCTCCACACAAGCAAATAACAAATGTGTAATCTTGACCATTATGTCAGGATTGAGTTTTGGTTGGTTGAAGACTCTCACTAACTTTCACAATTCTTCTTTTTGAAGGATCTTAAAGGCTGCCAACTATTCACTGCTTCGTATAGCTGAGGACGTGTCACACGAGGCCTGTTGCATCATGAAAAAGGACAAAGCAATCTTTTAATGAAGCTAAAGTTTTTTAAATTTAATAATTTCATAGCATTTCCTTTCAGTTCTCCTTGTATGTGGCTTTAAAAGAATCAGCAACTGCTCACGAAGTCATCTACAAAGAACCGAATAAGACCAATCAACAGCTACAGATTTCAGGTTTGTAGTTTCTTCCATTATTCTTGTCCATATACAGCTATCTTTACTTTTTCGAAAACTGCTTGCATCACTTGAAGCCGTCTAGTATTGATCTCTAAGTTTCTCAAGAACTGTGATTAAATGGTCGCGGCTTCAATGGCAGATTTATATTCGATCGTTCCATATATTTCCCAAAAGCTCTTTTTTGTCTTTCGGCACTTTCCGTGTTTAATTGTAATTTAAATCTATAAAATATAAGTTGGAAATAGCGCTTAACATAATTTATAAACGTAATTAACGCAGATTTCACTTGCCATTTTTAGTTCACGCGATTGCGTGCAGAAGGACTCTTCCTTGTTACATGTGGATTTTAAAACACAACACAACCCAGACTCTGCAATATTCACTGCATTCGTATTTATATTCTTGCGCATTGAGATATTTTCACAAAAGAAAGGTGGTATTAACTCAACGTGTCGCTTAGATTAACTGTTTCCTTCAAAAGCCCTGTAGAAGTTCTTTTATTCTAACAGTATTTGCCAATGAAGGATTAATCTTGCTAAAGTTGTTTCTCACGTTGAGTTAATCCACAAGAAAATTTCTTGGCCTTCTTTAAACACTGTTGGATAATTATATCATTTGGAACTTCGTTTAAGAAGGCCTCTTTTTCTGCGAATTGTGAATGTTCCATCAGTTGTTAATTTCTTGTAATCATCTGATACAGTCCTGTCCTCCTAGTATAAGCCATACAAGATATAAGAAGGAAGTACTTACAAAGATTCAATATAGCCACTTTTGCCACTTCTAACACTGCAGCTCTGCCGCATCGAACACTCCTGAAGTTCAAGTTACTAAGCAAGAAATGGTCTAAGCATGAACCCAATCGATCGAGTTTGGTGTGTGATATAGGATATGCGACTTTCAGAACCCACACAGCAACCATGGGCTCCAGCCGGATAACCTTACTTACCTGTAGATAAAAAGTGACTGTAAAATAGGATTGTGAACGAGCCACATTTTAGTATAAAAGAGCCGATATGAAGTATTCAGGGTTTTGTGTATTCTAAAAAGAGAGTTCATGTAGAAACGGCACAATGGAAGACAATCTGATATAGATGATTAGGTACAACAGCTGTAGAAAATCAACATGACATTGATAACGGCTTAATTCTCTATCCAATCAGTTATGATTATTATTTTGTGTTAAAGCCACCGCTTTATAGACCTAACGAAATGTACATGAAGATGATCTTATTGTAACTTTAAATGAAGGTATAAAAACAAGGTATAAGACATGGTGGTTTATTGTTCTGTTTACATATTTTCGAATTCTTTAACACGAGCAGCATATATGCCGGCTTATATCCTTACTCACTTACCACATTTGGAACAGAAGCACTGAATTTTCTCCTTTAGTAATAGTGTTCGAGTACTTGCTCGTCTCGGTGCCCAAAGAAAGTAATCGATACTGCTATTAACTTTCGATTAGCTTGAAAGTTAAACTTGCGTCAAAAAAATTTTGAGACGTCTTTTGCTACCTTCACTCACTTCATCAAGATTCTATATTGATAACGCTACGTATCTATCCCAATAATCTTCAGGCTATAGAACCCTGAAGGTTAAAGTCTTTCTGACTCGCACGGTTCATCTTGCACTACAGAGTGCCATATCGCACACTCTTATTAAGCTTATTGGAGGATTTCATTTTTTCGATCTTCTAAAAGGTTTCTCACCAGTGAGCAGTGTACTGGAAAACTTCCCCTCTGTAGCACATTAGTGCAGTACTTTATTAGTTTATTAACACATTTCATACCTGAGACAGAATGATCAACAAGATGTATTTCCTCTGACGTGAACAGACCTTGCGTGTCCATTCCATCGACTCAAGGGTCTCTTCTCATGAGCAGAAATCTACTCCACAAAATCTACCTGATTAATCGCCAACAGTTGTGGCTTAAGAAGTACAACTAACACTGAACCAGACTGTCATTTGGCCTGGTGTGAATGCGAGCGTATTCATGGCCGATGACCAGAACCACTCTAGATCACCAAGTAAATTCCTTTACTAAAATAGAAGCACCTGATCGTCTGTAGAATTCTGCATAGATGATCGCATCATATAGCGGAGTATCACGGCGTAGTGCCTAGAGTCCATTCCTTGCATAGTCCAGTTAAGAGCCGTTAACATTGGCAAGAAGAAAGACCAAACACAGATATGTGGTTAGAACTATACTTTAGACTGTTTTTAGAGAACATTGTATTACCGACTTACAGAAACATTCAGATATTTTACTAAGAAGAGTAGTAGAGATACATGTTGTTCTCTTATCAACACGTATGCAAGCAGTTAGCACGCAATACAACCAACCAGACATAGTAATATTTTATAAGAGATGAATGAAAAAGTTATCTGATAACACGCTACAGTTGTCTTGATAAGAATATCGTATCACACTTCGCCATTCTTACATCCTCTTTCCCTCTAGTGTTATATTCTTGTTGTGTCAATGCTGTCTTACTCGCAACATTTAATCAAGTCTTCTGTCGCGTCTCGCGTCTGAATTTCCTTTCCTCAAACATTCTCTTGATACCTATTCATCTTCTGAAAGCTTCGCCACAACATTTAATGATGAGATACACACCTCTGCTTTTGATATAATCACTGTAGTCCCTCTGTATTTATTCAATATTTCAATATCAAGTACTAATACTAAATATTCAACTCTTCTGCATACAGCAAATAAGTGCAAGAAAAGTGAACAAAGCCCATGCGTTATGTCATTAGATCAGCCATTGTACTGCCAGGGTGTTCAAATCGCAATTACAGCTCAAGAAATTTATGAACGGTCCAAAGTTGTACCACATTTAGGAGCTTTCCACTTCAGTAATTTCTAGGCACGATTGGATACATTATGTCACGAAATGGTATAGAAGAATTTTGGATATACTGTACACTATGACAACATTAGTGAAAATGCTGAATGGCCATGCCTACACAAGATCATTGAGAACACACTTCTAGAGTTTGCTCGGCGACCTTTACATGTGGTTATGTAGACATATACAACCCTCGGAGGAGATGACAAAATCTAGGATATGGGATGTTATTAACAACGCCTGGATGATGAAATCAATATGCAACATTTACAACAAAATGAAACTGCATGACAAAAAAAATATTATGAAATCTAAAAATTAAAACGTTTACATTTTCCGTACCGTTAACTTGGCCTGCACTATATAGAGAAAGTTACAATCGTATTGCAATTCATCAAAAGGGAGTAGATTGAACAGGGGACTAGAAACTATTTGAAGGCTATTAAATTAATGCTTCCGTTTTCTCACGCAGCTGGTCATCTTTTCTATGAAAAATTTGTACATCACTATACTCAACAAATGGAAACCCTGGAGGCAAATACGGTATCAGAGAATTAAAAGAAATTAACAACTCAATGAACATTCACAATTCGCAGGAAAAGAGGCCTTCTTGAGCGAAGTTCCAAGAGATATGATTATCGAACAGTGCTTAATTAAGGGCACGAAATTTTCTAGGGATTAACTCAACGTGAGACGCAACGTTAGCAAGATTATTCCCTCATTCCCAAATACAGTTACGATAACAAAAGGTCTTCAGGACTTTTGTGGGCATCAGATTATCAACAGAGCTAAACGTTGAGCAAATGACACCTTCCTTGTGTGATAATAATTCAAAGCGCAAGAATATCAATTTAACTACTGTTAATAATGCAGAGTCCCTGTTATTAAAACCAACACGTAGATGGAAGAGCCCTTTTACACGCAATGGTGTGGACTAAAAATGGCCAGTCAAATCTGCGTTACTTAAGTATATAAATTAAGTTAAGCGTTATTTTCACCATATATTTTTTGGACATAAATTACAATTAGACAGAAATTGTCGAAAGACAAAAAAAAACTTTCGTGAAATATCTCAACGATCGAATTTAGTTCTGCCATTGAATCCGCGACAAGTCAATCACGGTTCTTCAGAAACTTCGAGATCAATACTAGACGGCTTCAAATCATGCAAGCAGTTTTCGAAGGAGTAAAGGTAGCTATATATGGACAAGAATAATGGAAGAAACTGCAAACGGGAAATTTGTAGGTGTTGGTGGATCTGATGCAGTTCTTTTAAGAATCTTGGTGGAATTCTTTGGTAGCTGATTCTTTTAAGGCCACAAGGAAGCAGAACCGAAATCATTAAATTTATGGAAGCTTGAGCATCATTAAAAGAGTGCTTTCACTTTTTTCATGATGCAATAGGCTGTGACCTCAGCTATACTCAGAAGAGAATAGTTGCTGTCTTCAAGATCCTTGAAAAAGAAAAAGAATTGTGCAAGTTAGAGTCTTCAACCAACCAAATCTAAATCCCGAAATAATGGTCAAAATTAGACATTTCTTATCCGCCTGTATGCAGAAGGAAACATGTCCTTCTTCGTTTAAGCCTATCAGGTATATAAAAAAAGGTGTTACAAAGCTTCAATATGGCCACTTTTTCTATTACTAGCACGGCAGGTGTAAAGCATTCAATTCGGAATTACCTCCAGCTCCAAAAGCTAATTGGTCTAAGCATGAACCCAGTTGAATGAGGTTGGTGTGAGAAAGGGGATATGCGAATTCCAGGACCCTCACAGCTTATTCATCTGTAGATAAAAAGTGATTGCTAGATAGGATTGTGAACGAGCCACATGTAAGTGTAAGCTTACTCATCTGTAGATAAAAAGTATTCAAGGTTTTCTGCATTCTGCCAAGGGACAACATTTACAAATGGAAGATCGGAATACAATCTGATTTAGATGGTATTGTAGAAAACCAATATGTCATTGACAACGGCTTAATTGTTGACCCAATCAGTTATGTTTATTATTTTGTAATAACGTCCGAGCCTTATAGACCTAATAAAATGGACATGAAGACGATCTGGATGAAACCTTAAATGAAGGTGTAAGGACAAGGTAAAAAACATGAAGGTGGTTTATTGTTCTGTTTACATATTTTGGAATCTTTTAACACGAGCTGCTTTGGAACCCGAAGAGAAAACGAAACCGTAGAAGGACACATTTTAGGTAACGACCAAAAACCAATTCATTTAGATATCACATTCGCGTACTACAGTATCATTCACTTGTACTTTTATAACAATTGTTTATTGTTTGATTGTTTATATGTTAATATGTTCAACAGCAGATGATTCACTCCAAGGATTCTGCCTCCTGCCAGGACACTTATGATTATGTAACTGCTGTTTAATTTACGACTTTCCTGAAGGGAGGTAAAGTTTAACACTTTTAATAAAGAACGAAGTATGGACTATCCGTACATGCAAAGACTCCATGTACGTTTTTATCCAAGATGATGTCGTAAGAATGAAAACTCTACTACACGACGATCACAGTTGGTTTCGACATATTTGCCTACGTTTAATACGACATAAGTATAATCAATGCTTACTTCTCACCACCTTATTCCATTGCGGCTGTAACGACCTACTTTTCAGACAGAAGCCCGCGAAGCTTAACAATTTTCTGTAACAGTTCATCTAGACTTATACTCTAAGCTTGTAAAGGATTGAAATGAAGGTAATTGGCCTGAAAATCTAGTAGGAGATGCTTAGCAAAATTGTTGCGTGATAACCGTGTAAAATCAATCCCGCTTCTCAGCTTGTGAGACAATTCTGGAGAATGAATTTCAAAAGCTAGCGGTGTAAAGCACTGATTCCGGATATTAAGAAGTTGTACAGAGTGGTAGAACATGTGAAGAACAGAAATGTCAACAAATTTATCAGGTGACAGATTTTTTTTTTGTACTTAGGTTACATTGGGAGATTTTCAGTCAAGTACACCTGAAAGATATAAAACTTCCTATGCTTGCTTTCGACGTGTTGGATCGTTTGTAGATTTCTGCTTAGGAGTTCGTTGCATATAGCGGAATACCATGGGAAGCTGCCTAGAGTACATTCCTTCGTTGAGCCGTTAACATTGGCAAGAAGAAAATCGAAATACACAGATATGTGCTTAGATCAATACTTCAGACTTTTTTCAGAAAAAATACTAAGATACCGAAACGTTTAGATAGCATTTTCCTAAGAGGACTTTTCGAGATACGTGTGTTCTTTTATCAAAACGAATGCAAGCAGTTAGCATGCACTACAAGCAACGAGACATAGTAATATTTCATAAGAAGCGTAATGAGATTATAATTTTTCAATTGCAACTCAAACGTTGTATCAGACTAATATCTGCTGAATTATAACATTCATATGGCAGAAGAAATTAGTTTTATCTACAAGGCTGACGAACATGGCTTTCTGCAGAAATAATGGTAATACTAATTGTAGACATAAGGATGCATTTAGATAAAAAGATAATATGGGTAGATGTCGAGATCCGGCAACATTAGAACGAGTGGAATCAGTTTGCATATAGTACAACCGACGAGAGAGGGTGGGTTCAAATGGGAAAAGTACTTCAACACATACTGTCTTTAGGACTTGCAAATTCGAAATATTCGTATTTAAAACCAGTGACGTGCGGAACAAGTATTCTTTAGCTGAGAAAGACAATATCACGGTGAGCTCATAAGGTATAGTAAAGAGAAAGCGCGTTATAATAATGGAGAAGTTGATGGGTCACTTGCGATAGGGCAGGCATCCCCGAGCTTGTCAAGCTTTTTGTTATGTGCATGTGCACCACCAGAAATCACCTTAAAATGAGAACATTAGCAGAGATGTCACGTGACTTCATTGTAATAGTATTCTACAACATATGAAAAAAGATAATAATAAAAGATTAAATCGATCTTTAAGTGATCCGGTGATTACAGGAAAATGTAGATGGACGGAGATTTTCGATTTTTAATTAGTGGTTTAAGGTGCTAATGGCGTGCCAATAATTCAGGGTTCCATTTCAAGGTGTCCGCAAGAGCTAAAGGGCTTATGGCGGCTTATGTCTATCTAAAACTGGTGTGAAATTTACAAATCAGCAGTGGACGTCGCCATGTATTCTTTAATTTCTATTGGGTTAGAGCTAGTATAGATATTCAACAATGAACCGGACGCCGCAGTATCTTGCGTTGTATACCTAGGTCTTAAGAACGAAGCAGTAGTGCTTTTATAGCTACTTTACTCACATTATACATTGCGTACCATTTAAGAAACCGTTGATTTAAACGACCAGGGTTTGTACTAGGTCAGCCCTTGGGATTGAAAAATGTTTGGATACCAAATTTAAATAACATAAGTATTAATTTATCAATGACAATCAAGCAGTTGATTTACTTCCCGTTTATAAGCCACTACAATACTATTTGAGAGTGGTTCCTGCTGAAGAAATCTACTTTACACAAATCACGCTCTCACCTTTTCTTGATCGTTTAATCCACATAGTTGTGTTCTTACGTATATATTATTTAGAGAAAGTCTCCTGTTTGTTAACACTCGAGACTATCAAATATGCATTTAATTACCGTCCTTGCTGCTCACTAGTGCTTACATACAGAGGTTCCGGTCTATCATTAATAATATGGAACCCATTATATTCTAAACCCATTATATTCAAAACTCCGAAGCAGTTTTACTTTGGTTCTGAGACCGGTGATCTGATGCATGACACAAATAAAGAATCGTTTCAGATTCTTTTTTGATCTTCCCTTGGTTAGTTAGAAAATATTTATGGTATAGTCAGTCCTGTGTTCGCTACAAACTCAGTAACACTGATCATCACAAAGCAACCAAACTGAGGGCTAATTATATAATATATCCATATAAGCTCATTGTGTGCTTTAATTAGTAAGTAAGTGCCACACATTTCATAAAGCAGAAAGTCATTTTTTTCAGATGTCTATTGATGAAAATAGTTCATACCCAAGTTAATGAATGAAAAAGTAATCTCATATCACGGTAGCATTGTCTTGATTAGAATATCTTATCCCATTTCTTCATTCTGATATCCACTTTCCCTCTAATGTTTTAGGTTTGTCAATGCTGTATTCCTCGGAAGTTTCAAACCTTCACACGCATCTCGCGTCTGGATTTCCTATTCTCAAACAACCTTTGGATAGATATTCATCTTGAGAAACCTTCGCCACAACGATTTTGTAATGGTAAAATACACACCTCTCCTTTTCTTGAAAGCAGTGTAGTCCTTCTGTATTTCTTCAATATTTCAACATCAAGTACTAATACTATATATTCTACACTTCTGCATAATGGAAATAACTGCAAGAAAAGTGAATAAGCATATGCGTTATGACATTAGATTAGCCATTATACTGGAAAGGTGTTCAAATCGTACCTCAGCTGAAGAAATTTGTGAACGGTCGAAATTTGTATCGCCTTTAGGAGGTTTGCACTTAAGTAATTTCAAGGCACGATTGGATACATTATGTCAGGAAATGGTATAGAAGAACTTTTGTGTATCCTGTACACTATGACAACTTTAGTGAAAATGCTGAATGTTCATGCCTACTCAAGATCATTGAGAACTCAGTTATAGACTTTGCTCGGGACCTCTACTTTTGGTTTTGAAGACATTTACAACCGTAGGAGGAGATGACAAAATCTAGGATATACGATCTTTTAACAACGTCTGGATCAGGGAATCACTATGCAACATTTAGAAGAAAATGAACTTGCATGACAAATACCATATTAATTAATCTGAAAATTAAGACGGTGACATTTTGCGAACTGTTAACTTTGGCTCCAATATATAGAGAAGGTCATAACCGTATTGAATTCTTCCAAAGGGACTAAATTGAGCAGGGGACTAGAAACTTTATTTCATGGGAATTAAATGAATGCTTCCGTTTTCTCACGCAACTGGTAGTCTTTTCTATGAAAAATTTGCACATCAGTATACTCAACACATGGAAGCCCTGAAGGAAAATACGGTGTCAGACGATTACAAGAAATTAACAACTCAAGGAACATTCACAAGGAACAATTCGCAGAAAAACACTACTTCTTGAGCGAAGTTCCAAGTGATATTATTTTCGAACAGTTATTAATGAAGGCCACGAAATTTTCTGGGGGATTAACTCGTTAGCAAGTGCAAAAAGAGAAAAAAGTGCTCTCGGGGATTCTCTACACGATCCAATTTTATTCTGCCATTGAAGCCACGACTATTCAATTACAGTTCTTGAGAAACTTGGAGAACAATACTAGACAGTTTCAAATGATGCAAATAGTGTTCAAAAGATATAAGTAGCTCTATATAGACAAGAGTAATGGTAGAAACTACGAAAGGGAAATCTGTAGCAATTGGTGGGACTGATTCACATCTTTTAAGATTTCTACTAGAAAACTTCATAAGCAGTTGCTGATTCTTTTAAGGTTACTAGAAGCAATACTGAAAAAATTGCCACGAAATTATTAAATTTAAAGAAACTTTGGCGTTATTAAAGGATTGCTTTCACTTTTTTCAGGATGCAACAGGCTGTGACACAATCTCAGCTATTCTCAGCAGTGAATACTTGGCAGCCTACAAGATCCTTGAAAGAGAAGAATTTTGAAAGTTTGTTAGTCTTCAACTAACCAAAACTCAATCCTGACCAAATTCTCATGATTATACACTTCTTATTCGCCCGTATGGAGAAGGATACATGTCCTCCCTGGTGTAACCATTTCAGGTATAACAAGGGAGGAATATTACAAAGCTTCAATATGGCCACTTTTCCCCCTACTAACACGGCAGCTGTTCAGAATTCAATTCGCAAGTACCTCCAACTCCACGAGCGTACTCTTCTAAGCATGTACCCAATCGAAAGAGTTTGGTCTGTGAAAGAGGATATGCGAAATCCAGGACCCACACAGTCACAATCGGCTCCAGCCGGATAAGCTTACTTATCTGTAGATAGAAAGTGATTGCAAGATAGGTTTGTCATGTACCGCATGTTAGTGTAAATGGTCAATATGAAGTATTCAAGGTTTTCTGCATTCTGCCAGAGAGTTCATGTAGAATTGGCAGATCGGAAGACAATCTGATATAGATGATGAACAAGAGCTGTAAAAAACATATGTCTTTGACAACGGCTTAATTGTTGATCCAATCAGTTATGATTAATATTTTGTGATATCGGTTCCGCCTTATAGACCTAAAAAAAGGACACGAAGACGATCTTTACTAAATGTTTTTGAAGGTATAAAACATGAAGGTGGTTTAATGTTCTGTTATATATTTTGGAATCCTTTAACACGAACTGCTTTGGTACCCGTAGAGAAAACGAAACCGTAGCAGTACACACACAAGTTAACGAGCAAAAACCAATTCATTTAGATATTACATTCCCGTGGTACCGTATCATTCAATCGTACGTTTATAAAAATTGTTTATTTTTTGATTGTTTATATATTAAGATGTTCAACAGGATATGATTGACTTCGAGGATTCTGCCATTTGCAAGGACACTTAAAATTGTGTAACTGCCATTTAGTTTTCGAACCTTTAACAAGGAAATAAAGTTTAACACTTATAAGAAAGAACGATCTTTTAATATTCAATACTTGCAAAGACTCCATGTACATCTTTATCCAAGACCGGGTCGTAAGAATGAAAACTCTACTACACGTCCATCGCAGTTGGTTTCGACTTATTGCCCTAGGTTTTATACGTCATATTGATTACCATTGCTTATTGTTCAGCACCTTGTTCCTTTGCGACTTTTCAAGCTACTTTTCAAATAGAAGCCCCCGAAACTTAACAATTTTGTGTAACAGTTATATTAGACTTATGGTCGCAATCTTGTAAAGGATTCACATTCAGGTTATTGACCGGAAAATTTATTAGATT
The DNA here is from genome assembly GCF_964235325.1 of Thermobia domestica. NCBI lineage: Eukaryota > Metazoa > Arthropoda > Insecta > Zygentoma > Lepismatidae > Thermobia > Thermobia domestica. Next base: position 123,453,259 of record NC_137468.1, read on the forward strand.
TTTAGGTAATTAGGTACGTGTATACCTTGTAGAACAAGGCCCGCTTCTCTAGGACACACACTGGTTCAATTGCCACATGTAGCTTAACAAAATTCATAACCAAAGAAAACACGGCATGCACGGTCACAGAGAACACGAAGCGGTAAGCAGTCACTTATCCTCACTGGAAGTATTATTGTTGTGTTCAGTAGTATGATCAGCTGAAATGTATGCTTGACAAGTTGGAGGAACTTGTAACAATAGACGTATTTCTTCGGGAAGATGTCACTGTGTTTGAGTGTGTATTTGCTAAGGTTTGTTATGCAGGGATCCGACGTGATTAACATGTACATTAAATCTTCTATGTTGTTGTGACGAGAACTTTTCCTGGCATGATGTTCGCGGCACCTTCGACAACCTTTATTCCGAGCTTCTTGTGCCTCTTCGGAAAGCTGTCCAATGGGATTTAGCGCTTATTCGACGTAAAATCGGGCAGTTTGCAGAATATACTTACCAAATGCCTCACAGTTAATTGCATAACCACTAGCCATGGTACGTAAGAGAAATGCAAATCGTTTAATCAACTCTTCATTGGTCACAGTAATGGACGCTGATAATGATGGATTCGAGAAAAACTTGTGGGCAATATTACCTCATTGCTTGTCCCGTTGCCTGATTTCGGCACATCCACCAGGAGACCTATTTCTTCACGAAATCGCTTCTGTAGTAATTTCTTTCGTTGATCAACATTTTGTTGATCCCTCTTTCTCACTTGTCAGGTACGATGTCCAGTCTATATGCAATGTGCAACAGACACTCAAAGCACCTTATTTAGCAATGCAGACTTGACAAACCGAATTCAAAAGTTGTTGTGTCTGGTGGTTGTGCTGTAGTATTGTCTGGATCGTTCATTTTCTTTGTAGATGCACCGCAGATGTAACATCGTTATTATGATTCTTTGTGATATCACTAAAGACCTTCATATCTACCATTGTACGCATTAATCTGTAGTTCACACTATTTGATGATCATTGTAAGTGATAGTTGTTAGTGAGAGAGCTTGTAGTTGCTGCTGTATCTTAGTAACTTCTGAACGTCTTAATTCTGCTGTTTCTTTCATGAACAGTAGCTTGATTGGCCGACAATTGCGTATAGGCAATCGCCCTGGATTATGCCAGAGTGTCTCTTAACCATATTGTAATTTTAGAGACACTAACGAAATAACAAACAAATATGTATTGTCATGCATATCGTCTTCTGTATCTGAATTATACCATTGTTTGTATGCGCTCTGACCTCACGCGCCATCACAAACCCCATTTGAAGAACATGGTCATTTCAAATTCCTGATTGATCTCTCGCAGCATAGTACTGTTTCTGGTGATCAACGGCTGCATAGTATGATTAAGTAACGTTTGCAGCTGCACTTCCGCATATACGACTATGATAATATAGGCTGGGTACCAAGCTTTCTTTGCCTGTAACAGTTTATAGTTAGACGAATAGATATTTGCATTGTGTACTTTTCCCTGGTTAAGAACTAACTGGTATTGTTTCTTTGTCTTTTTCGCGTCAACATATAATGCTAATGCCTCATCGTTTGTAATCTTAATTGGTACTGTCGTCTCTGGACTGTTGTACGCCTTTTTGATTCGCGATCCCTCCTGTGTGACACATCAATCTCTTTCACCATATAAGAAGCATCACGTTTTTCTTTTGCACGAAAACGCATGTCGCTGCATACACTAACTCTTCAGTTGTCGATGTACTAACGACTGCAACCGTCTTGTCTTTGCTTTCTCACTTCCTTCTACACACACTTCTCTTGGACGCCCTACAGGTAGGTGTTCTCGGTGTCACACCTATTCTAAATGATCCTGGTCGTCGTAATGTCGCTGCATTCCGTACCTTTGCAGAAAACTCCACTGTACTGTCAAGCCACTTACAATATTTGATTACAAATTATTCATTGCACGATGACATTTTTGCTATCTCTTTGACATGTATACAAAAACTATCTGTAACCTTTCTGACGCACCCTGCTACATCCTCATCACAGTTTAGTAAAATAATTTGTCTATTACTCAGGTGTAAACAATATTGGTTCTCTTGCAGCTATTAGGTTCACCTCTCCAGGCGTCGAAGAAGACTCGTTGTGTCACCGTACGCCCCATTTTTGAAAGTACAAGAAGCAACAATTATGCAAACATTTGCACGTCATAGTTATTATGCACAAACTACAATCATTACTCTACACATCTTTAGTCATTAGAACCTGGAGACTGGTGGAGAATTGTTTTTACGCGTCAATTCACTATACCTATTCCTAAGTACAGTATACGTTCTTATTCGCTAGTGTTTCCCATCACGCCATAGCACACCCAAGAAACCACGGCACTCCTCATTCATGTCACATGCACGTCATACCTTCATCTATAGTTGTCACAGTATATTCCTGGCATTGACCATCAGCTGTCTGTGTTATATGCTGTAGACGTAAGGTCTAGCACGGAAACTGTCGATCACATGATTCTACATTGCATACAATTAATCTTGTTCGTCGGATCCGACATACTTCCCCATGTGTAATTTGGCATCTTAGTGGTCTTCTCCCACCGCTTGGGACCTTGCCCAAAGAATTCCCATCGTTTTCTCACTATTTCTCATAACTCGGTTTTTTATATTTTGTCCAGCTAGATGTGGCACTTGAACCACTGCGGGCCTGTGAGACAAGTCCGGCCGATGAATTACTAAAGCTAACGGTGTAAAGGACTGATTCGCGATACAAAGATGTTATACAAGTCTGCTAGAACAGAACCTGCAACAAAGGCATCAATCCACAGAAAATTTCTTTTAACAGGTTAGATTGGGAGATTTTCAGTTAAGTACACCTGAAAGATCTAAAATTTACTAGGCTCACTTCCCACATGGACCAGAAGCCCTGAAATTGCCGTCTTGGGAATAGTGTTCGAGTACTTACTCGTCTCGGTGCCTAAAGAAAATAATAAATACAGTTAATAACTTTCGCTCAGCCTGACAGTTAAACTTGCGTCTATAAAAAATTTCGAGGCGTCATCAAAATGCTATATTGATAACGCTACGTATCTATAAACCTATACAGGGTACAGAACCTTAAAGTCTTTCTGGCTCGCACAGTTATCTTATACTACAGACCGCCATATCGGACACTGTTATTAACCTTATTGGAGGATTTGAATTTCCCGATCTTATAAACTGTTTCTCACCGGTGAGCAAAGATTTGGTAAACTTCCCGTCTGTAGGAAATTAGTGCCACAATTTCATTAGCTTTTTGACACCTTTCATACCTGAGACAGAAGGATCAACAAGATGTATTTCTGTTGACGTGCGTAGACCTTTCGTGTAATGTCCAGCGACTCAAGGTTTTCTTCACAAGAGCAGAAAGTTACTCCACAAAATCTACCTTACAACAGTTGAGGATTACGAAGTGTACTTGTCTCTAATACTGAACCAGACTGTCATTTGGCCTGGTATGTATGCGAGCATATTCATGGCCTTTGACCAGAGCCATTCTAGATCACCAAGTAATTGCTTTACTAAAATAGAAGCACCAGATCGTCTGTAGAATTCTGAATAGATGATCGTATCATATAGCGTATTATCATGGCAAAGTGCCTAGGGTACATTCCTTGCATAGTCCAGCCAAGAGCCGTTAACATTGGCAAGAAGAAAGTCGAAACACACAGATATGTGCTTAGAACTATACTTTAGAGTGTTTTTAGAGCTCATTGTATTACCGACTTACAGAAACATTCATATATTTACTAAGAAGAGATGTCTATATACATGTTGTTCCCTTATGAAAACGAATGCAAGCAGGTAGCATGCAATACATCCAACCAGACAGAGTAATATTATGTAGGAGGTGTAGTCACATTAGGATTTTTCATATGGAACTTACACGCTGTAATAGTCTAAAATCTGATGAAAAATTACTTTCATGTGCCATATCTACAAGGCTGCCGACTGTGGCCCTCTGCAGATATAATGGTATTACTAATTGTAGATATAAGGATGCATTTAGATAATAAGATAATATCAGTAGATGTCGAGATCCGCCATGATAACTGCATTAGAACGAGTGGAATCAGTTTGCATGCAGTACAACCGACGAGAGCGGGCGGCTTGATATGGGAAAAGTACGGCAGCTCATATTGTTTTTGGGACTTGCAAATTCGAAATTTTCGTGTTTAAACCCTGTGACGTGCTGAACAAGAAGTGTTTAGTTGAGAAAGAATGAATATCATGGTGAGCTCATAAGGTATAGTAAAGAGAAAGCGCGTTAAAATCATGGACAAGTTGATGGGTCACTTGCGATAGGACAAGCACCCCGAGCTTGTGAAGCTTTCTGTATAATGCATCCACTACGTACGAAATCGCCTTAAAATAAGAACATTAGAAGAGATGTCAAGAGACTTCATTGTAATAGTATTCTACAATTACTGAAAAAATTATAAGAGATGAAATCGATCTCTAAGTGATGTGGTAATACGATGCCGTAGGATCTTGTGTTGCGTACCTAGGTCTCAAAAAGAGAAGCAATAGTGCTTTTAGAGCTCCTTAACTCACATTATACAATGTCGTACCATTTAAACAACCGTGGATTAACTTCTCCCTTTAACCCTACAACGGCCAACCTATTTTCCTTACATAAACAGCCAAGTTGAGCCCAGTGGACTCACACTGTTGATATCGTGTTATCAGATCTAATATTGTGTTATTGAGTGCAATTTCGTATAATATTTTTAATGGGTTCCAATATAATGGGTTCCAAAGCAAATTTTACAGGATACAATGGGGATAATATTATTAATGAAGGACCAGAACATATTGAATCCTACACATCTGAGCCCTAGTGAGTAGCAATTACTCTAAATAAATGCATATTTAATAGTCTCGAGTGTTAACACACAGGAGAATTTCTTTAAAAAATATATCCGTAAGAACACAACTCTTTATATTAATCAGTGTCAATCAGGTTAACGATCAAGAAAAGGTTAGAGCGTTATTTATTTATTTATTTGCCAAAGTTCTAGATACAGCAAGGTAGGCATTTTACAGTGAAACTGTATAACATAGAATATAAAATTAACAATAACAAGTATAAACAAAAAGCTATATAAAGGTCCGTAAGTGTAGCAATAACAAATTGAAATAAAACTAAGGTTCCATAAGTGTAGCAATAATTTCCTGTCGGAAAACATTCTCAGGTTTAAAAATATCCAAGTCAGAAGCAATGGAGTTAAATTCAGAAGCCAGTCTATAGAACAAAGAACGCTGAATAATTGATAATCGAGGCGTGTTGCAACGAAGTAGTTCACTATTTCTAGTTCTTCTTGCAGGTACCCGAATATTAAATTTAGAGATTAGTTATTCAGTTCTAAGTTTCTCATTTAGAATTCTAAGAAGAAACATCATATCAAATAGCATGCGACGAGATGAAGGTGTACGGATGCCAAGAACAGTCAACAATTCAGGTTTACTTAAACAGCGTACAGAAGGTATTCTTTTCCTGACAATGGCAAGAAAGAAATTTAGAACTGAGTCAATGCGAGAGAGAGTTGATACGCTAGCCATACTCCAAATGGTGGAATAGTACTCTATTTTGGTTGAAATAAACGTTTTATAGAATATACTTAAGGCTGTAATATCCCTAATCTCTGTAAACCTGTACAGAAGACCTAATAATCGCATAGCACTCTTGGTCATGGCAGCAATGTCATCAAAAACAGAAGTCTTTCGTCGAACACAACCCCGAGATCCTTCTGAGATGAGACCTTGGCAATAGGATTATCTCCAATGAAGTAGATAGAAGGGATTTTGTTTTTCTTTAATGAAAATGTAATGGTAGAAGATTTTAAGGGATTTGCTTTTAGATTCCACATGCTACATCAGTCCAGAAGATCTGAGAGGTTTTTTTGGAGTTCAATCACATCTTGAGCTGTCTTAATTTCCCGAAATAATTTTCAGTCGTCAGAAAAGAGAAGAATTTTGGTATCAGATAACTCAAGATAAGACGGGAGATCATCTATGAAGAGAAGGAAAAGAAGTGGGCCTAGAATACTACCCTGCGGAACACCAGAGAGAACAGGAACAAAATTCGAAGCGGATCCAGAGAGAACAACACGTTGTTCACGTTCGGTGAGATAGTCTCGTAACAATGAGAAGAAGTTGCCGTGAATATTAAATCTATGTGCTAGTTTATGAAGAAGAAGCTTAGTGTAAATGCGATCAAAAGCTTTAGTTAGGTCTAGATAGATTACATCCAGTTGTGTATTATTGGACAGAGATTTAACTGCTTCCGAAAGTAATAAAGATAAATTTGTTATAGTAGATCTGCCACGAAGGAAGCCATGTTGAGCAGGATCTAAGTAGGGTGAAACAAATTTATGCAATCTATTCACACACACGCACACCACAGAAAGGATGGGCAAGAGAGAAATGGGTCTGTATGATGAAACATTGTTCGCGCTGCCAGATTTCAAAATAGGTACAATATTAGCCTGTTTCCACGATCTAGGAAAGACACCATCACTAAAGCATCTATTTAAAAATCATGATAAAGGGTTGGCCAGAGATTCTGTAGTATTACGTAAGAAGATTGAACTGATATTGTCAGGACCAGGAGAAAGATTCAGAGGTAAAGAAGAAAAAAGATGCCTTACCTCATCAGGAGAAGTACTGAGTGAAGACAATGAGTGTGAACAAACTTGCTGAACAGGGGGAAGCGGCGTAGGAGTAGTCTGAACACAAAAATTCTTGCAGAAATAATCATGGGTGTTATGTAGATTTCTTCAGTAGAAAACTTCTCAAATAGTATTGTAGTTGCTTATAAACGGGAAGTATAGCAATTACTTGATTATCATTGATAAATTAATACTTATTCAATTCAATTCGGAAGTCTCTCCAACTCCAGGAGCGAAATGGTCTAAGCATGAACGCAATCGAACGAGGTTGGTGTGTGAAAGAGGATGTGCGAATTCCAGGACCCTCACAGCTATTATCAGCTCCAGCCGGCTAATATTACTTACCTTTAAATAACAAGTGACTGCAAGATGTGAACGAGTCATATGTTAGTATAAAAGAGCAGATAAGAAATATTGAACGTTTTCTCAATTTTGCCAAGGGACTTAATGTAAATATGGCAGATTGAAGGCAATCTTATATAGATGATGTCGAACAAAGCTGTTGAAAACCAATAGGTCGCTGACAATTGCTTAATTGTTGATCCAATCAGTTATGATTATTACTTTGAAGTAACGTTTCCGTCTTATAGACCTAACAAAATGTTCATGAAGACGATCTTTATGTAACTTTAAAAGAAGGTATAAAAACAAGGTATAAAGCATAAAGGTGATTTATTGTTAAGTTTACATGTTTTGGAATTTGTGTAACTCAGTTTAGCTTTCGACTCTCCTAAAAAGAAGTCAAGTTTAACACACTTAATAAAGAACGATGTTTGGATATTCCGTACATGCAAAGAATCAATGTACATTTTTATCCAGACCGGGTCGTAAGAATGAAACCTCTACTACACGTCCATCGGAGTTGATTTCGACTTACTGCCCTAGGTTTTATACGTTATAAGGATATATAATGCTTACTGCTCTGCACCTTGTTCCTTTGCGACTGTACCAACCTACTTTTCAGACAGAAGCCCACGAATCTTAACAATTTTCTGTAACAGTTATTCTAGACTTATGGTCGTAAGCTTGTAAAGGATTCAAAAGCAGGTTATTGGCCGGAAAATCTAATGGGAGATTTTTCGGTAATTAGGTACGTGATTACCTTGTAGAACCAGATCCGCTTCTTTTGGCCTGTGAAACAAGTCCGAAGGATGAATTACTAAAGCTAGCGGTGTAAATCACTGATTCGCGATAGAAAGATGTTATACAGGTCTGGTAGAACAGGTGTATAACAGAGACAGCAAGAAAGTAATCAATTGACAGTTTTTTTTTTTTACTTAGGTAACATTGGAAGTTTTTCGGTTGTCATTTGAAAGATATAAATCTTCCTAGGCTCACTTCCCACATCTTGCACCAGAAGCCCTGTAATTCCCATCTTGGGAATAGTGTCCGATAACTTGTTCGTCTCGGTGCCCAAGGAAAGTGAAAGAGACTGCGATAATTTTTCTATTAGCCAGAAATTTAAACTGGAGTTTATAGAAAATATCGAGGCGTCTTTTCCAAGCTTGACTCATTTCAAGTGATTCTATATTTATAACTACAGTTTAGTTTTCGAATCTCCTAAAAAGAAGCAAAATTTAAGTCTCTTAATAAAAGACGATGTTTCGATATGCGTTCCATGCAAAGACCTCATGTGCACTTTCATCCAAGAATAAAACCTCTACAACACGTCGATGCCAGTTGGTTTATACTTATTCCATAGCTTTTATAGGCTATAAGTGATTCAATGGATACTTCTCAGCACCTTGATCCTTTGTCATTGTACCAAGCTGCTTTTGAGACACAAGATCACGATGCACAACAATATTCCGTAACAGTTATATTACACCTGTGGTCGTAAGCTTCTAAAGAATAGTTTTTTTTTTTAGGTAATTAGGAACGTGATTAAATTGTAGACCCAGGCCGATGTATAAGTCCGGCCGATGAACTTATAAAGCTGATGAACTGATAAACAGATGAGCACAAAAGTCCTGTAGAACTTCTGTTATCGTAACAGTATTTGGGAATGAAGGATTAATCTTGCTAACGTTGTCTCTGAAGTTGAGTTAATCCCCGAGAAAATTTCGTGCCCTAATACCACTGTTCGATAATCATATCTCTTGGAACTTCGCTCAAGAAAGCCTCTTTTCCTGCGAATTGTAAATGTGGCTTGAGTTGTTAATTTCTTGTATACTCTGATACCGTATTTGCTACGAGGGCTTCCATCTGTTGAGTATAGTGCTGTGCAAATTTTCCATAGAAAAGATGACCAGCTGCGTGAGAAAACGGAAGCATTAATTTCCTTGTCTTCAAATGAAGATTGCAGTCCCATGTTCCATCTTGTCCCTTTCGATAGAATTGCAATTCTATTATGACCTTCTCTATATACTGCAGCAACAGTTAACGGTTCAGAAAATCTAGCCGTCTAAATTTTGGTATTCTTCTTGTTGATCATTCTGTCTTGGATATGAAATGTGTGAAAAAGCTTATGCAGTCGGTGTACTAATCTGCTACAGAAAGAAAGCTTACCAGAACTTTACTCCCCGGTGATTAAACGTTTAGAAGATCGAGAAATTCAAATCCTCCAATCAGATTAAAAGAGTGTGAAATATGGCAGTCTGTAGTGCAAGATGAACCGGGCGAGTCAGAAAGACTTTAAGTTTCTATAGCCTGAAGATTAGTGTTAAAGATACGTAGCGTTATGAATATAGAATCTTGATGAAGTGAGACAAGATTGCAAAAGACCCTCGAAATTTTTTATTGACGCAAGTTTAACCATCAAGCTAAGTGAAAGTTAATAGCAGTATTTATTACTTTCTTTGGGCACCGAGACGAGCAAGTACTCGAACACTATTAATGAGGGAGAAGATTCAGAGGTTCTGCTCCAAGATGTGGAAAGTGAGTAAGTACATAAGTCGGCATATATGCTGCTCGTGTTAAAGAATTCCAAAAAATGTAAACAGAACAATAAACCACCTTGTTTTATAACTTGGTTTTATAGCTTCATTCAAAGTTACATCAAGATCATCTTCATGTCCAATTTGTTAGCTCTTTAAGGCGGTGACGGTAACACAAAATACTAATCATAAATGATTGGAGCAAGAATTATGCCGTTGTCAATGACATGTTGATTTTCTACAGCTGTTGTTCCTAATCATCTATATCAGATTGTCTTCCCTTCTGCCATTTCTACATGAACTCTCTTGGCAGAATGCACAAAACCCTGAATACTTCATATCGGCTCTTTTACACTAAAATGTAGCTCGTTCACAAACCTATCTTTCAATCACTTTTTACCTACAGGTAAGTAAGCTTATCCGGCTGGAGCTGATGGTAGCTGTGTGGGTCCTGGAATTCGCATATCCTCTTTCACACACCAAACTAGATCGATTTGGTTCATGCTTAGATCACTTCACTCCTGAAGTTTTTGCTCGTTAACTTGTGTGTGTCCTGCAACAATTTCGTTTTCTCTTCGGGTACCAAAGCCGCTCGTGTAAAGATTTCCAAAATATGTAAACTAAACCATAAACCATCTTAATGTTTTATACCTTGTTTTTTTTACCTTCTTTTAAAGTTACATCAAGATCGTCTAAATGTCCATTTTGTTAGGTCTATAAAGCGGGGACATTATTTCAAAATAATAATCATAACTGATTGGGTCTACAACTTAGCAATTAACAATGATCATCTATATAAGATTGTCCTCCGATCTGGCATTTGTACATCAAGTCCCATGGCAAAATGGAGAAATCCTTCAATATTTCATAAATGCTATTTTATACTAACATGTGACTCGTTCACATCTTGCAGTCACTTGTTATTTAAAGGCAAGTAACATTAGCCGGCTGGAGCTGATGGTAGCTGCGTGGGTCCTGGAATTGCTTGTTCCATTCGCATTCCATGTCTATTTACGCAATATAAGGTAAGTGTGGAATGAAGGTATGATGAATAGCAGATTAAAAAACACACTATCCATTTGTATCGTACACTTTACGTTAGGAAAGAAAATAACCAAAAACTTGGGGCAAAATGTGGTCTTGCATTTCGCGGATTCTCGCTCTGGGAGTAAAAAAATATCACATGCAATAATTATTTCACACATTTTGATCTCGCCAACACATTGCTTTGCAATGGCTTAACACTAGTGGGAACACCGAAAAACAAAAGACGTTCGTTCCACCCGAATTCTTACCAAACTGAAGGAAGGAAGAGACCAATTGGCCATGAATATCCATGGCAAAGAAAGACTAATATATGACCATTTATTTTTTTATGAATATGCTTGGTGTATGCGCTGTTGCAGCCTATTCGTCTGGAGTACATTACATCCTGATCGGAAGATTTCCAGAAAGGATATTCTTACTGCAATAGCAGAAAGTCTCATGTAGCCACATAATGGCAATAAACGTGCTGTAGGTCTTGACAAATCAATCCAGTCTGTGCCTGTCGATCTCAAAACTAGTGATACAGGCTAACGCATGTTACCAACATAAGGTTCGAGAAAGAAAGAAGAAAATACTTTTTACTTGTGTGATGCGCTAAAAGGACATTGCAAAGGCAAACATGCAGGACTTGCCAAAATCATGTGCGTTCTGAAAATTCGGTTGTTCTTAGATACTGCAAAAAATGCAAATCAACAAACAAGTAAAACGGAGCATGTTCTTCAGTAGTTCCAGGAAATTACAAGAACATTCCAAACCAACAATTGAAGAGTTTAATTCCAAAAGAGCCTAAGTCAAGAAAGTAAGTCATCATTCTATTTCTGTGAAAGAAAAGTAATCTACATAAAAGAAAATTTTAATTCTCTACGTTTCGTAAGATGACGGTGAAATTATAATCTATAGCAACAGTTTTATAAGTGTTTGTAGGCATGAGTCACAAAATAACTTCAGAGAATGCTATTGACTAAGGACATTTTGGACAATAACTAAGTTTTCTTTGCCTACAACTAATTTGATTTATCTAGTTTTGCATGAAAGCCTGTTCAATATACGAAGATGCTGAAATGGAACTTAATAGAACCAATATCACAAAATTGACAAAAATTAACTCAGGCTCTTTTGGAATCCACCCCTTCAATTGCATTACTTATATTGTTTCTAATAACTTACAGTACTTTGAGAAAAGCGTTTCTTGAAAATCTAGTAGTTAGCAAAAGTTGTTTCTACTAACATATATAATTACACTATCTTTTAAACAATACAAGAGAAATAATTTTAATTTCAACGAAAATTTTACATCGGATGGCAACACTGACGAGTTTGTAAACACTATAAGAATACCTCGGTGTTATACGTGCATGTTCCGTCGGAAACATTTCAAAATATTATACGAAATTGCACTCAATAACACAATATTAAATCTGATAACACGATATCAACAGTGTGAGTCCACCGGGCTCACCTTGGCTGTTTATGTAAGGAAAATAGGTTGGCCGTTGTAGGGTTAAAGGGAGAAGTTAATCCACGGTTGTTTAAATGGTACGACATTGTATAATGTGAGTTAAGGAGCCCTAAAAGCACTATTGCTTCTCTTTTTGAGACCTAGGTACGCACCACAAGATCCTACGGCATCGTATTACCACATCACTTAGAGATCGATTTCATCTCTTATAATTTTTTCAGTAATTTTAGAATACTATTACAATGAAGTCTCTTGACATCTCTTCTAATGTTCTTATTTTAAGGCGATTTCTTAAGTAGTGAATGCATTATACAGAAAGCTTCACAAGCTCGGGGTGCTTGTCCTATCGCAAGTGGCCCATCAACTTGTCCATGATTTTAACGCGCTTTCTCTTTACTATACCTTATGAGCTCACCATGATATTCATTCTTTCTCAACTAAACACTTCTTGTTCAGCACGTCACAGGGTTTAAACTCGAATATTTCTAATTTGCAAGTCCCAAAAACAATATGAGCTGCCGTACTTTTCCCATATCAAGCCGCCCGCTCTCGTCGGTTGTACTGCATGCAAACTGATTCCACTCATTCTAATGCAGTTATCATGGCGGATCTCGACATCTACTGATATTATCTTATTATCTAAATGCATCCTCATATCTACAATTAGTAATATCATTATATCTGCAGACGGCCACAGTCGGCAGCCTTGTAGATATGGCATATGAAAGTAATTTCTCATCAGATTTTAGACTATTACACCGTGTAAGTTCCATATGAAAAATCCTATTCCCACTTCCTATATAATATTACTCTGTCTGGTTGGTTGTATTGCATGCTAACTGCTTGCATTCGTTTTGATAAGGGAACAACATGTATATAGACATCTCTTCTTAGTAAATATATGAATGTTTCTGTAAGTCGGTAATACAATGAACTCTAAAAACACTCTAAAGTATAGTTCTAAGCACATATCTGTGTGTTTCGACTTTCTTCTTGCCAATGTTAACGGCTCTTGGCTGGACTATGCAAGGAATGTACTCTAGGCACTTTGCCATGATATTACGCTATATGATGCGATCATCTATGCAGAATTCTACACACGATCTGGTGCTTCTATTTTAGTAAAGCAATTACTTGGTGATCTAGAATGGCTCTGGTCAAAGGCCATGAATATGCTCGCATACATACCAGGCAAAATGACAGTCTGGTTCAGTGTTAGAGATAAGTACACTTATTAATCCTCAACTGTTGTAAGGTAAATTTTGTGGAGTAACTTTCTGCTCTTGAGAAGAAAACCTTGAGTCGCTGGACATTACACGCAAGGTCTATGCACGTGAACAGAAATACATCTTGTTGATACTTCTGTCTCAGGTATGAAAGGTGTCAAAAAGCTAATGAAATTGTGGCACTAATTTGCTACAGACGGGAAGTTTACCAGATCTTTGCTCACCGGTGAGAAACCGTTTATAAGATCGGGACATTCAAATCCTCCAATAAGGTTAATAACAGTGTCCGATATGGCGGTCTCTAGTATAAGATAACTGTGCGAGCCAGAAAGACTTTAAGGTTCTATAGCCTGTATAGGTCTATAGATACGTAGCGTTATCAATATAGCATCTTGATGACGCCTCGAAATTTTTTATAGACTCAAGTTTAACTGTCAGGCTGAGCGAAAGTTATTAACTGAATTTATTATTTTCTTTAGGCACCGAGACGAGTAAGTACTCGAATACTATTCCCAAGAGGGCAATTGCAGGGCTTCTAATCCATGTTGGAAATGAGCCTAGTAAGTTTTAGATCTTTCAGGTGTACTTAACTGAAAATCTCCCAATCTAACCTGTTAAAAGAAATTTTCTGTAGATTGATTGCTTTGTTCCTGGCTCTGTTCTAGCAGACTTGTATAACATCTTTGTATCGCGAATCAGTCCTTTACACCGCTAGCTTTAGTAATTCATCGGCCGGACTTGTCTCATAGGCCCGCAGTGGTTCAATTGCCACATCTAGCTGGACAAAATGTAAAAAACAGACTGCTGATAAATAATGAGAAAACAATGGGAATTCTTGGGGCAAGTTCTCAAGTGGTGGGAAAACACCACTAAGGTGCCAAATTACAAATGGGGATGTATGTCGGATCCGACGAACAAGTTTAATTTTATGCAATGTAGAATCAGCTGATCGACAGTTTCCGTGCTAGACCTTACGTCTGCAGCTTATAACACAGACTGCTGTTGGTCAATGCCGGGAATATAGGGTAACAACTTTAGATGAAGGTATGACGTGCATGTGACATGAATGAGGTGTGCCGTGGGTTTTTGGTTGAGCTATGTCGTGATGAAAAACACTAGCGAATAAGACAGTATACTGTACTTAGGAATAGGTATAATGACTGACGCGTAAAAACAATTCTCCATCAGTCTCCAGGTTCTAATGACTATAGATGTGTAGAGTAATGATTGTAGTGTTTGCATAATAACTATGACGTGAAATTGTTTGCATAATTGTTGCTTCTTGTGCTTTCAAAAATGGGTGTACGCTGACACAACGAGTCTTCTTCGACGCCTGGAGAGGTGAACCCAACAGCAGCAAGAGAACCAATAGCGTTTAACCTGTGTAATGGACAAATTAACACTAGAAGCACGGACATTTTGAACCACCTAGAAGCACGAAGCAGTCAAATTGACTGCTTTCCGTTTTTGATTAAAATAGAAAAGAATGGTGACAAAGGATGACTATTTTTTTCACATTCTCAATGAGACACATCTAGAAGTAGGCCTAGAAAGCATATTCTTTATTTTATTGTTTTTATTTATAAACACTAAGATCGTTAATATGTAATATTAAAAATATTTATTAATATAATAAATTTAATATCAGTATTTCTAAAATAATGAAAGAAACAAGAGATTACTGTCACTCTTAGGTTTTAAATTTGATTGTAAAATAATATTTTCTATGATATCTTTCGAAAATATCTTCTTACAAGTAGACCATCAGAAAATTACTCACAGTTGGAGCAGATAATTCGCTTTCGGATCTCTGCAGTACACACTTTCCACAAAAATATTTTCGACATTTGTAGCATATGTCATCATTTTTTTTTCTTTTTTACACAATGGTTCTTGACATTTTTTTCGCTTGTGTGTGGACGAGCAGTGACATTGACAATCAAATCTTGGAAAAAACGTAAGAGATATTGTCACATACTGATTTTCTTTCTAGTAGCTTCTCTGTACATCTTCCAGGAATCAATAAGCACAACTCACTTTGTGTTTCTTCACCATTTGATCCAAGATGTCTACACTAAACTTCATCTGATTGTAATACATTATAGTTTCCTTTTCTCTTTTCTTATAGTGTCCTGGAAATTGACGCTGACACACGCATGGAACTCAACACACATACACTTTTGTTGCTTTTTCATTTGTAGACAGCTAATTCATTACCACTCTGATCGCGGTACACATCACAGTGATACAGGTCTTTCAGCTAATTTCCTTGTTGTGAATAACTTATTACATTTGTCACATTTATTCCTTTTCCAGTAAAAGGACTTATCAAAATGGACACTAGAATTTCACATAACTGTGTCCCAGCATGACGTTACAAATAATTGTCCAGATATGAAAACCATTGAGGATAGACTAATTGTACGTCAGCTAGTAACCAGATTTTGATGCTAAATTTATCGGGTTTATTTGGCATATATTGCAGAAATTGAACTTTGACTTTCGTAGGATAAATGTGCTCGTCAAGTTCACGTTGTCATGTGGTTTGTAACATTTTATGCCGTTCTCAATAAACTCATCCCACAATTCCGACTCGAGGGCAAATTTGTTCCCTTGACGTGATGCAGATCGTGTGCCTTTTCATCAAGTATCAAGTACCGTTTTATTTCGCAGAACCTATCCCTACTCATTATTTTCCTATAAATTGTGGTTCTGTTGATCTTTCCCACAAGCCCCACGGAGCAATGCCGAAACACCTCCATAAATAAAAAGGCCCAAATAAGACTGTAGTTTGAAAGAGTTAAAAGTCCATATTGCTGACTGTAGTTGCTTATATACTTCAGAATAGGCGCACTTTAGGATATGCCTCATCATAGATTTATAAAATAGTAAACGAAAAGCACTACTACATTTTTCCTCAGACACTTGCCACTTGGCAAAATGTGTCGGCCCTGGAACTTCGCGAACAATATTCTGCTTAGATGTACGTCCAACGTCACCTTGTCCCAAAACCAATTTTTTTCTACAATGTTCCATCTGGAGCAATAAAAGTATCACCATTACTGGCGTTGTTATCTCGATCGCTGTTTTCTTCTCCTCCATAACTAGAATATAAAATGTTCTTTTCAGGTTCAAAATCACTATAGTTTCCATACCCTTCACTCGAATCCTCAGACTCATCTTCTAAGACATGATGTAAAACTCGAAGTATTTCTTGAGTTCTCATCGTAAAACATGGTTCATCTCAAACAACTCTAAGTGCACTCTAACATGTAGATATTGGCAGCATGTATCTGAAATAATTTGTTTTTCAGCCATAAAACACTGAGAAATATCTCATAACACCAAAAAATGAAATTATAGTTTTAACTACCTAATAAAAAAACAGGTTATCTTAATTTTCTTCTCTCAAATTACAATAAATAAAGGTTTCAATTTTTCTTTTGTCTAGAAATAAGAAATATTTAATACTGCCATATGAAACTTACAAACAGAAGCACTAATTTCCTATACTCTTTATAAGGCAGTCAAAATGACTGCTTCGTGCTTCTAGGTATAACTAGCAATAGCGCCCCTGTAAAAAGAGGCATAAACTTATTATTAATGCTATCAACAAGTGTACACAAAAATATTAAAAGTCAATGAATTTCAGGGCCTTAGCGAAAATATTACAGAAGTGATAAGAAATTATGTTTCTTGAAGCAGTCAAAACGACAGCTTCGTGCTTCTAATGATAAGATTACAAAACTGTGATGAGAATTTAGCAGAGTGCGTCAGAAAGGTTACAGATAGTTTTTGTATACATGTCAAAGAGAAATGGCAAAAGTGTCATCGTGCAATGAATAACTTTGTATCAAACATGGTAAGTGGCTTAACAGTACAGTGGAGTTTTCTGCAAACGTATGGAATGCAGCGACATTACGACGACCAGTATCATTTAGTATAGGTGTGACACCGAGAACACCTGTAGGGCGTCTAAGAGAACTGTTTGAAGAAGCAAGTGAGAAAACAAAGAGAGGCCGTTGCACTCGTTAGTACAACATCGACAACTGAAAAGTTAGTGTATGCAGCGCACATGGGTTTACGTGCAAAAGAAAAACGTGATGCTTCTTATATTGTGAAAGAGATTGATGTGTCACCCAGGAAGGATCGCGAATCAAAAAGGCGTACAACAGTCCAGAGACGACAGTACCAATTAAGATTACAAACAATGAAGCATTAGCATTATATGTTGATGCGAAATTGACAAAGAAACAACACCAGTTAGTTCGTAACCAGGTAAAAGTTCACAATGCAAATATCTATTCGTCTAACAATAAACTGTTAGAGGCAAAGAAAGCGTGCTACCCAGCAGATATTATCACAAACGTATATGCGGAAGTGCAGCTGCAAGCGTTACTTGATCATACTACCGAGCCGTTGATCACCAGAAACAGTACTATACTGCGAGAGATCAATCAGGAAGTTGAAATGACAATCTTCTTCCAATGGTGTTAGAGATGGCGCGTCAGGTCAGAGCGCATACAAAGAATGGTATAGTTCACATACAGAAGACGATATACATGAATATACATATTTGTTTGTTATTTCGTTAGTGTCTCTAAAATTACAATAGGTTAAGAGATACTCTGGCATAATCCACGGCGAAAGCCAATACGCTATTGTCGACCAATCAAGCTACTATTCATTAAAGAAAGAGCAGAATTAACACGTTCAGTAGCTACTAAGATACAGCAGCAACTACAAGCTCTATCACTAACAACTATCACTTACAATGATCATATAATATTAGTGAAACACAGATTAATGCTGACAATGGTGGTAGATGTGAAAGTCTGTAGTTTTATCACAAATAATCATATTAACGATGTTACATCTGCGGTGCATCTTCAAAGCAAATGAACGATCCACACAAAACTACAGCACTACCACCTGACAAAACAACGTTTGAAATCGTGTTGTCAAGTCTGCATTACTGGATGAGGTTTCTTGAGTGTCTGTTGCACATTGTATATAGACTGGACATCATACCTGACACGTGAGAAAGAGGGATCAACAAAAGGTTGATCAAAGAAAGAAATTACTACAGAAGCGATTTCGTGAAGAAATAGGTTTCCTGACGGATGTGCCGAATCCAGGCTACGGAACAAGCTATGAGGTAATATTGCCCGCAAGCTTTTCTGAATCCATCAATATAAGCGTCCATTACTGTCATCAA
The DNA here is from genome assembly GCF_964235325.1 of Thermobia domestica. Taxonomy (NCBI): domain Eukaryota; kingdom Metazoa; phylum Arthropoda; class Insecta; order Zygentoma; family Lepismatidae; genus Thermobia; species Thermobia domestica. The sequence continues at coordinate 123,471,789 of NC_137468.1, forward strand.
TGAAGAGTTAATTAAACGATTTGCAGTTCTCTTACGTACCATTGCTAGTGGTTGTGCAAGTAACTGTGAGGCATTTCGTATGTATTCTCTGCAAACTGCCCGATTATAAGTGGACCAGTATAACTGGTATTACATGCCGGCAACTGGGCATATGTTATTGATACATGGGACATCGTCGATTCTGCGCTGGTTCCTATTGGACAGTTTTCCGAAGAGGCACAAGAAGCTCGGAGTAAAGATATTGATGCTTCCGCGAACATCATGCCAGGAAAAGTTCTCCTCGCGACAACATAGAAGATTTAATGCACATGTTGTTAAGCACGCCGGGTCCCTGCATAAAAAACCTTAGCAAATTCATACTCAAACACAGTGAACATCTTCCCGAGAAAATACGTCTATTGTTACAAATTCCTCCTACGTGTCAATCATACATTTCACCTGATCATACTACTGAACACAACAATAGTTCTTCCAGTGAGGATATGTGACCGCTTACCGATTCGTGTCGTTCTGTGTACGTGCTCTGCTGTGTTTTCTTTTGTTATGAATTGAACCAGTTTGAAGCCAAGAGAAGCGGGCCTGGTTCTACAAGGTATACACGTACCTAATTACCTAAGGATCTCTTAATAGATTTTCCGGCCAATAACATGAATCTGAATCCTTTACAAGATTACGACCATAAATCTAATATAACTGTTACAGAAAATTGTTCAATTTCATGAGATTCTATCTGAAAAGTAGCTTGGAAAAGTCGCAAAGAAACAAGGTGCTGAGCATCAGGCATAGATTATCCTTATGTCGTATAAAACCTAGGGCAATAGGTCGAAACCAACTGCAATGGACGTGTAGTAGAACTTTCCTTTTTACAACACGGTCTTGGATAAAAATGTGCATGGAGTCTTGGCATGTATGGAATATCAAAAGATCGTTCTTTATTAAGAGTGTTAAACTTTACTTCCTTGTTAAAGGGTCGAAAACTAAATGGCAGTTACACAATTTTAAGTGTCCTTGCAAATGCCAGAATCCTCGAAGTCATTTGCTGTTGAAAATTTTAACATATAAACAATCAAACAATATACAATTGTTATAAACGTACGATTGGATTGTACTATAGCACGCGAATGTGATATCTTAATGAATTGGTTTTTGGTCGTTACCTTTAATGTGTCCTGCTACGATTTCGTTTTTTCTTCGGGTACCCAAGCAGTTAGTGTTAATGGATTAAAAAATACATAACAGAACAATAAACCACCTTCATGTTTTATACCTTTTCCTTACACCTTCATTTAAAGTTTCCTCAAGATCGTCTTTATGTCCATTTTTTTAGGTCTATACGGCGGGGACGATATCACAAAATAATAATCATAATTGATTGCAACAACAATTAAGCTGTTGGCAAAGACATATCTGTTTCTTACAGCTGTTGTTCGTTATCATCTATATCTGTTTCTCTTCCGATCTGCCATTTCTACATGAAGTCTGGCAGAATGCAGAAAACCTTGAAAACTTCATATCAGCTCTTTTACACTATCATGTAGTTCGTTGACAATCCTATCTTGCAATCACTTTTTATCGACAGGTAAGTAAGATTATCAGGTAGCTGTTGGAAGCTTGTAATACGCATATCCTCTTTCACACACCAAATTCTTTCGATTGGGTAGATGCTTCGACCTTTCGCTCGTGGGGTTGGAGGTACTTCCGAATTGAATGCTGAAAAGCTGCCGTGTTACTAGGGGGAAAAGTGGTCATATTGAAGCTTTGTAATACTCCTCCCTTGTTATACGTGATATGACTTATACCAGGGAGGACATGTATCCTCCTCCATACGGGCGAATAAGAAATGTGTAATCGTGACCATTTTGTCAGGATTGAGTTTTGGTTGGTTGAAGACTCTTCTTCTTTTCACAATTCTTCTTCTTTTTGAACGATCTTGTAGGCTGCCAACTATTTACTGCTGAGAATAGCTGAGGTCGTGTCACACCCTAATGCATCAAAAAAAGTAAAAGCATATTACAAAAAGCTTGACAAGTTCCGGGATGCCTGCCCTATCGCAAATCAGTGACCCATCTACTTGTTCATCATTATAACGGGTGATATTCAGTCTTTCTCAGCTAAAGACTTCTTGTTTCGCACGTCACTGGTTTTAACCGAGTATTTCGAATTTGCAAGTTTTAGGGACAATATGTGCTGAAGTACATTTCCCATTTGAACCCACCGTCTCTCGTTGGTTGTACTACATGCAAATTGATTCCACTCGTTCTAATGCAAATATCACGCCGGATCTCGACATCTACTGATATTATCTTTTTATCTAAATGCATTCTAATATCTACAATTAGTATTATCATTATTTCTGCAGAAAGCCACATTCGGCAGCCGTGTAGATAAATCTTATTTTTTCTGCCATATGGATGTTATACGTGTAATTCAACAGATATTAGTCTATTACAACGTATGAGTTGCAAATGAAAAATCCTAATCTCACTACGCTTCTTATCAGATATTACTATGTCTGGTTGGTTGTAGTGCATGCTAACTGCTTGCATTCGTTTTGATAAGACAAAAACACGTATCTGTATATCTACTCCAATGGTAACGGCTCTTAGCTGGACTGTGCACGAAATGTATTCTACGCAGTTTGCCATGATATCCCGCTATATGCAGCAATCATATAAGCAGAATTCTACATACGATTTGCTGCTTCTATTTTTGTAAAGGTATCACTTGGTGTTGTAGGAGGGCTCTGGTCAACAGCCATGGATATGCTGGCATTAGACAAAAAAAAAAAAAAACAGTCTTATTCAGTGTTAGGGTTAGTACATTTCGTAAGACTCAACTGCTGGCGATTAAGCTGATACATTTTGTGGAGTAGCTTTCTGCTCTTGAGAAGATACCTTACACGCAAGCGCCAGCGAAATGGCGTAGTGTTGAATTTAATAAATAAGGTTACTGAAATTCTTCCTGTTGATAATTCCGTCTCAGATACGAAAGGTGTCAAAAAGCTAATACAGTTGGTGCACTAATCTGCTACAGAGTGGAAGTTTACCAGAACTTTACTCACCGGTGAGAAAACGTTAGAAAATCGAGAACCTCAAATCCTCCAATAAGCTCAAATCCTCCTTATCAAAAGAGTGTGCGATATGGCATTCTGGACTGCAAGATGAACCGTGCGAGTCAGAAAGACTTTAAGTTTCTATAGCTTGAAGATTAGTGTGATAGATACGTAGCGTTATCAGTATAGCACCTGGATAAAGCGAGTCAAGGATGCAAAAGACACCTCGAAATCTTTTTAGACGCAAGTTTAACTGTCAGGCTAAGCGAATTTTATTAACTGTATTTGTTACTTTCTTTGGGCACCGAGACGAGCAAGTACTCGAACACCATTACTAAACGAGGAAATTCAAAGCTACTGCTCCAAGATGTGGAAAGTGAGCCTAAGAAGTTTTATATCTTTCAGGCGTTCTTAACTGAAAATCACCGAATGTAACCTAAGTACAAAAAAAAAAATCTGTCAATTGATAAATTTGTTGAAGTCTGTGTTCTACACCTTTCTACCAGGCCTATACAATTACTTTGTATTGCAATGCAGTGTTTTTTACCGCTAGCTTTATAAATTCAATGGACGGATTTCTCTCACAGGTCAAGAGAAGCGAAGCGGGCCTGGGTCTACAAGGTAAAAACGTTCGTAACACCTAAAGAACTCCTACTAGATTTTCAGGCCAATACCCTGCATGTGAATCCTTTACAAGCTTACGACCATAAGTGTAATATAACTGTTACGGAATATTGTTAAGCTTCGTGACCTTCTGTCTCAAAAGGAGCTTGGTACAGTCGCAAAGGATCAAGGTGCTGAGCAGTAAGCATTGAGTGGACTTATAAAACTTGGGGCAATAAGTTGAAACCAACAGGGATCGACGTGTAGTAGTGCTTTCATTCTTACGCTCCCTCTTGGCTAAAAATGTGCATGGAGTCTTGGCATGTACCGCATATCGAAACATTGTTCTTTTTTAAAAGAGTTAAACTTTGCTTCTTTTTAGGAGATTCGAAAACTAAACGGTAGTTACACAATTGTTACTCTCCTTGCAGATGACAGAATCCTTGGAGTCAATCATCTGCGTTAGAACATCTTTTCATATAAACAATCAAACAATAAACAATTGTAATAAACGTACAATTGAATTGTACTGTAGTACGGGAATGTGATACCCTAATGAATTGGTTATTGCTCGTTAACTTGTGTGTGTCCTCCTACGGTTGTATTTTCTCTTCGGGTACTAAAGCAGCTCATGTTAAAGAATTCCAAAATATGTAAACTAAACAATAATCCACCTTCATATTTTAAACCTTGTTTTTATACGTTCTTTTAAAGCTACATCAATATCGTCTAAATGTCCATTTTGTTAGGTCTATGGGGCGGAGACGTTATTTCAAAATAATAATCATAACTGTTTGGATCAACAATTAAGCAATTGTGAACGACATATTGGTTTTCAACAGCTTTGTTCGTAATCATATATATAAGATTGTCTTCCGAACTGCCATTTGTACATGAAGTAACATAGCAAAATGGAGAAAACCTTCAGTATTTCATATCTGCTCTTTTATAATAACTTGTAGTTCTTTCACATTCCTATCTTGCAGTCACTTGTTATTTAAAGGTTAGTAACATTAGCCGGCTGGAGATGATGGTAGCTGTGAGGGTCCTGTAATTCGCATATATTCTCTCGATTGGGTTCATGCTTAGAACATTTACCTACTGGAGTTGGAGGAACTTCCCAATTAAATGCTGAATACTGCCGTGTTAGCAGGGAAGAAGTGGTCATATTGAAGCTTTGTAACTACTCCCTTGTTATATCTGATATGGCTTATACCATGGAGGACATGTTTCCTTCTCCATACAGGCGAATAAGAAATATGTAATCTTAACCATTTTGGAAGATTTAGTTTTGGTTGGTTGAAGACTCTGACTAACTTTCACATTTCTTCTTCTTTATGAAGGATCTTGAAGGCAGCCAACTATTCAGAGCTGAATATAACTGAGGACGTGTGAAAGCCATCATGAAAAGAAGTGAAAGCTATTTTTTAAAGACGATAAAGTTTCTTTTAATTTAACAATTTCGCAGATTTTCTTACCAGTTCTGCTTGTATGTGGCTTTAAAAGAATCAGCAATTGTTCATGAAGTATTCTAATAAGAGTCTTAGAAGATCCGAATAAGACCCATCAACAGCTACAGGTTTCCTATTTTTAGTTTATTATTCTTCTCCATATACAACTACCTTACTCCTTCGAAAACTGCTTGCATCACTTGAAGACGTCTAGTATAGATCTCCAAGTTTCTCAAGATCTGTGATTGAATTGTCGTGGCTTGAATGGCAGATTTAAATTCGATGGTTACAGATATTTAATGAAAGCTCTTTTTTGTCTTTCGGCACTTCCGTGTCTAATTGTAATTTAAATCAATAAAATACAAGTGAAAATAGCGCTTAACATCATTTATAAACGTACTTAACGCAGATTTGATTTGCCATTTTTAGTCCACGCCATTGCGTGTATAATACTCTTCCTTCTACGTGTGGGTTTTAAAACACAACACAACAGAGACTGCAATATTTACCGCATTCGAACTTATATTCTTGCGCATTGAGATATTTTCACACAAGAAAGATGGCATTAACTCAACGTGTCGCTCAGATGATAAACTGTTTCCTTCATAAGTCCTGTAGAACTTCTTTTATCGTAACGGTATAAGGAAGTGAACGATGAATCTTGCTAACGTTGTGTCTGCCGTTGAGTTACACTCCACGAAAATTTCGTGGCCTTCTTTAAGCACTGTTGGATAATATTATGAGTTGGATCTTCGTTTAAGAAGTTTTCCATTTCTGCGAATTGTGAATGTTCCTTGAGTTGTTAGTTTCTTGTAATCCTCCGATACCGTCCTGTCCTTCTGGTATAAGCCATATCAGATATAACAAGGAAGTAGTTCCAAGGATTCAATATGGCCACTTTTCCCATTTCTAACACAGCAGTTGTGCAGCATTCAATTCGGAAGTACCTCGAACTTCAGGAATGAAATGTTCAAAGCATGAACCCAATCGAACGAGGTTGGTGTGTGATATAGGATTAGCGAATTCCAGAACCCACATCAGCTCCAGCCAGATAAGCTTACTTACCTGTAGATAAAAAGTGACTGAAAGATAGGATTGTGAACGAGCCACATGTTAATGTGAAAGAGCCGATATGAAGTATTCAGTGTTTTGTGTATTTTGTCAAGAGAGTTCATGTAGAAAATGCAGAATGGAAGACAATCTGATATAGATGATTAGGAACAACAGCAGTTGAAAATCAACGTCATTGACAACGGCTTAATTCTTGATCCAATCAGTTTTGATTATAATTTTTTTTAACGTCACCGCCTTATAGATTTAACAAATTGGACATGAGGTTGATCTTGATGTAACTTTAAATGAAGGTATAAAGACAAGGTATAAAAAATGGTGGTTTATTGTTCTGTTCACATTTTTTGGAATTCTTTAATACGAGCAGCTTATTTGCCGGCTTATGTCCTTACTCACTTTCCACATCTTGGAGCAGAAGCCCTGAATTTTCTCCCTTAGTAATAATGTTCGAGTACTTGCTCGTTTCGGTGCCCAAAGAAAGTTATAGATACTGCTATTAGCTTTCGATTGGCTTGAAACTTAAACTTGCGTCTATAAAAAATTTCGAAGCACTTTTGAACCTTGACTCATTTCATCAAGACTCTATATTGATAACGCTACGTATCTACCCCAATAATCTTTAGGCTATAGAACCTGAAAGTCTTTCTGACTCGCACGGTTCATCTTGCACTAGAGAGTGCCATATCGCACACTTTTATTAAGCTTATTGGAGGATTTGAATTTCTCGATCTTCTAAACACTTTCCCAGCGGTTAGTAAAGTTCTGGTAAGCTTCTCCTCTGTAGCAGATTAGTGCACCAACTGTATTAGCTTTTTGACACCTTTCATACCTGAAACGGAATGATCAACAAGAAGTATTACTGTAATCTTATTTATTATATTCTACACTATCTCATCTCGCTGACGTGAATAGAGCTTGCGTGTCCTGTCCATCGATTTAAAGGTATTTTCTCAATGAGGAGAAAGCTACTCCACAAAATGCACCCGATAAAACGCAAGAGCCTTGGTATGTATGCGAGCATAACCATGGCCGTTTTCCAGTACCATCCATCTACTTATCTATATACTGTAAATAACTGCAAGAAAAGTGATCAAAGCGCATGCGTTATGAAATTAGATCAGCCATTATACAGGATATATGTGCAAATTCTAACTCAGCTGAATAAATTTCTGAACAGTCCAAAGTTTTACCGCCTTTGGGAAGTTTGCAGTTAAGTAATTTCTAGGCACGAATGGTATAAAAGAACTTTGGTGCATCCTGTACACTATGACAATTTTAGTGAAAATGCTGAATGACCATGCCTAATGAAGATCATTCAGAAATCACTTCAAGACTTTGTTCGGGGACCCCTACATGTGGTTTGAAGACATTTACAACCGTCGGAGGAGATGACAGAATCTAGGATCTGTGATCTTATTCATCAACGTCTGGATGAGGAAATCAGTATGCAACATTTACAAGAAAATCAAACTGCATGACAAAAACCATATTAGGAAATCTCAAAATTAGGACGGTGACATTTCCCGAACCGTTAACTTTGGCTGCAGTATATAGAGAAGATAACAATCATTTTGCAATTCATGCAAAGGGACTACATTCAACATGGGATTAGAAACTTTATTTGAAGGCTATCAAATTAATGCTTACATACGTTTTCCCACGCAGCTTGTCACCTTTTCTATGAAAAATTTCCACATCATTATACTCTATAGATGGCAGCCCTGGAGGGAAATACGGTATCAGTGAATTACAAGAAATTAACAACTCAAGGAACATTGACAATTCGCAGAAAAAGAGGCCTCCTTGAGCGAAGTTCCAAGTGATATGATTATCGAAGAGTGCTTAATGAAGGCCGCGAAATATTCTGGGAGATTAACTCAACGTCAGACACAACGTTAGCAAGGTTATTCCCTCATTCCCAAATACTGTTACGATAACAGAAGTTCTACAGGACTTTTGTGGGCATCAGTTTATCATCAGAGCGACACGTTCATATAATGATACTTTCCTTGTGTGATAATAAATCAATGCGCAAGAATATCAATTTGATTACGCTGAAAATTGCAGATTCTCTGTTATCTCTTGTATTAAAACCCACACGTAAATGCAAGAGCCCTTCTACACGCAATGGTGTGCGCTATAAATGGCCAGCAAAATTTGCGTTAAGTACGTATATGAATTATGTTAAGCGCTACTTTCACCTTACATTTTATGGATATAAATCACAATTAGACACGGAAATTGACAAAAGACAAAAAAAAAAACTCTCGTGAAATATCTTAATGATCGAATTTAATTAAGCCATTGAAGTCACCACAATTCAATCACGGTTCTTGAGAAACTTGGAGATCAATACTAGACCGCTTCAAACGATGCAAGCGGTTTTCGAAAGAAAGAAAGGTAGCTGTATATTGACATGAATAAGGGAAGAAACTACAAACGGGAAATCTGTAGCTGTTCGTGACTAGGATTCAGATCTTTTAAGAATCTTGGTAGAATTCTTCATCAGTAGTTGCTGAATCTTTTAAGCCACATGGAAGCAAACCGAAAGGAAATGCTATGAAATTATTATATTTAAAAAATATTTAGCTTCATTAAAAGAGCGGTTTCACTTTTTTCATGATGCAACAGGCAGTGACACGACCTTAGCTATACTCACGAGACAATAGTTTCCTACCTTTAAGATCCTTCAAAAAGAAACAGAATTGTGCAAGTTAGTCACTATCTTCACATAGCCAATTCTCAATCCTAAAACAATAGTCAAGATTAATTTCTTATCCGACTGTATGGAGAAGGAAACATGTCCTTCTTGGTATAAGCGTATCAGATATAACAAAAAAGTAGTTACAAATCTTCAATATGGCCACTTTTACCCCTACTATCACGGCAGGTGTACAGCATTCAATTCGGAAGTACCTCCAAGTCCAGGAGCGAAATGGTCTAAGCATGAACCGAATCGATTGACGTTGGTGTGTGAAAGAGGATATGCCATCAGCTACCATCGGCTCCAGCCGGATAAGCTTACTTATCTGTAGATAAAAAGTGTTTGCTAGATAGGATATTGAACGAGCTACATGTAAGTGTAAAAGAGCCAATATGAAGTATTCAATGTTTTCTGCATTCTGTCAAGGGTTCATTTACAAATGGAAGATCGGAACACAAACTGATTTAGATGATGACGAACAACAGCTGTAGAAAACCAATATGCCATTGACAACACCTTAATTGCTGATCCAATCATTTATGATTATTATTTTGTAATAACGTCCCCGCCTTATAGACCTAACAAAATGGACATGAAGATCTTGATGAAACTTTAAATGAAGGTGTGAGGACAAGGTATAAAACATGAAGGTGGTTTATTGTTCTGTTTACATATTTTGGAATCTTTTAACACGAGCTGCTTTGGTGCCCGAAAAGAAAAATAAACCGTAGCAGGACACATTTAAGGTAACGGCCAAAAACCAATTCATTTAGATATCACATTCGCGTACTACACAGTATCATTCACTTGTACGTTTATAACAATTGTATATTGTTTGATTGTTTATATGTTAAGATGTTCAACAGCACATGATTGACTCCAAGGAGTCTGTCAACTGCCAGGACGCTTAAGATTATGTAACTGCCTTTAGTTTTCGACTCAACCTAAAGGGAAGTAATGTTTAAAACTCTTAATAAAAAACGAAGTTTGAATATTCCGTACATGCAAAGACTCCATGTACTACCATGAGCAAAATAAATGACGCGTCTCTTTATTTTGAAGTTTTTTGAAAATATCTCCGTTTTCTTTATATGTTCGAAATTTCGGAAGGTTTCCCCAGCAGGACAGGTTAATAACAAACCCGTTTTTAATATTTGTGTTAGATATTAGCGTAAAATAAAGAAATTAGAAGCAAAAAACATTAAATCGACAGAAATCTCGAGAATTACCAACTCTGCTAAAGTGGGAAATTTTCAAGAACACGAGGGAATTCTGCATTTCAACACGAAGCAGCGACATCTATGTCATTGAGAGAAATGTGGATTAAATCTACAAACTTAACTTTTAACGAATATTTCTAGTATGTCTTATTATATGCATTATCTGCAAACTCCAAATATATGAATATATGCTAAGTATTAACATAAAGATAGAGCAAATAGTGGAAATTATCTATGGAAAAGGACGAATTGGTAGGACGATCGTAATGAAATATCGTCTTTACCGGAACAGGCTCAGTTCACGTAAAAAAACAAATAGCTTCGTTAGTTAAAGCAAGTAGTCTGTATGCTGAAGGTAGCTGGTTCGATCCCGTGGAAGTGCCGTTATCATTTTTATCACAACACTACGGTTATTTTTTTTATTTTTTTATTTGGGAAAGAATCAAATTATAACGTATGTGTAAAACTCATGACGATACCAAGAAAAGAAAAAATGCTGTTCTCGTACTTGAATTAGCGTCCCTAATTTTGTTTGCAAACAGTTTCGTAATTATTTCCCCTGTGCTCACTGCTCACCATATGCTCGCTGGCGCATAACGAATGTTTCCCAGTAAATGTTAATTCTAATTTGGAGAATTTTATAAAGTTTCACAATATTTCTCACTAGATAGTCTTCCATCTACGTGTTTGGATATATTTGATAACAGATTTCCCTATTAAATGTTTAATTTTCCCTAGATGTTTAATTACGGAAAAGTTTTACAATGTATTTGTATTGAATTGAAATTGTTTTGAATTTACTACATAAGGTAAGTGGACCGAAGGAGGAGAACTCAAGTAATTGATATTCTACGTAAAAGCAACCTATTGTAGAATGATGATGCTTCTTACCTTCAGCACATAATCTTTACGTTAGAGAGTCAGAGAGAGAAAAATCCTGGTTTTTCCTCCTCTATGACCACCCATCTTAAACCTCTACATATCATTGTTCGTCTCACAAAATTTCGGTGCTCCAAAAACATTCAAATAATAATAATAATAATAATAATAATAATAATCCTGAATATGCCATCCTTACATAATGTAGGATATCTTAGTTTCCTAGTTTAAATCTTAAATATCTTAGTTTAAAATGCTTTCTTTAGTACTTATTTGAGCAACCATGTAGGAGGGGGTACGACTTTTTATTTTGCCCCTCTCATTTCAGTAGCCTTCCAACAGAAAGTAATTTTTGATAAGCAGGACAGACAAAATGAATAAGAAATATATTTACAGCATCCTCTCCCCTTTCATGATTGGAATATCACGTAATATTTTTTATTCTACGAAAGATGGCCCTGTGCGGTTAGGGGTAGGTAACTAAAAAAATACCTAATATATAGCGCCCCTTGATTGTAATATTACCGCATCTTTATTTGTACGAGGGAGCCCGTACACAATCAAGGGTGACAAAAAGAATAGGAAGAGTGTCTATTGATTCCAGTGGTGGATCAAGCACGAACTCCTGGGGGAGGGGAGGGGAAGTGAAACATTCTTTTGATGATGTGAAGATGTCACAAATTACCAGTTAACTAAACTAAACAATAGTGGGGGGAACTGGAACCCAGTCAGTTTAAATTGATGTAAAAGTTTAATCTTTGGATTCATATTAAAGTTTTGGTTTCAAATGAGAATTTCACTCCAAGTGGTCAATGATCAAATCTCGTGGGGCTCTTCAGTGTAGGCTAATACGGCCCCCTTATGAGAAAAGGCAAAATTATTAACATGTTTATAACTTTCGAATTTTTCGTCTATTTTAAAGAAATATTTTGCTTCGTATTAAAGTGTTGGTTCCAAATGACTAACTCAGTCCGAGTGGACAATGATCAAATCTCCGGGGGGGTCTTCAGTATAGGGGGCTACGGCTCCCTTATGGGAAAAGGCAAAAATATGAAAATGCTTATAACTTCCAAATTTTCCGTCTATTTTAAAGAAATTATTGGCTTCATATTAAAGTCTTGCCTTCAAATGACAATTTCAGTCCGTGTGGACAATGATCAAATCTCGGAGGGCTCTTCGGTGTAGGGGTTTCGGCTTCTTTATGGGACAAGATTCACGTAGTTGATATTGCAAAATTGTTTTGTATATATAAGTGGAAACTTGCACCATTTGGTTAATCTTACCTCTTATGTTTTGCAGATTCATATTCCAAGCAATAGTTACTTCGCAGAGCTAAAAGGAGGCACTTACTAGTTTCATTAAAATGAAATGTCTTTTATGAGAGGAGCAGACGAACGAACAGGAACCCAAACGTTGGTTGAGTCGTACGGTTTAAACTCGATAAGCTCGCTTCAATTATTATTATTATTATTATTATTATTATTATTATTATTATTATTATTATTATTATTATTATTATTATTATTATTATTATTATTATTAATCATAATAATAATAATAATAATAATAATAATAATAATAATAATAATAATAATAATAATAATAATAATAATAATAATAAAGCATTGCAGGGACCTTTGGTGCAGGGGGTCCGTGGCTCGATTCCACTTCGTGCCAAGTGGAATTTGAGGTGGACAAATACCGTGTGCATGGGTATGTGTTTTCTTGAGATTTTCCATTTTCCTCCCACTTTCTTCATTTCACAATTTCATTCATCATCATTCTCCCTTAGCGTAGGTGCATAATCGTCCAACGTTAAACTAGATATTGCAATTTCAATAATAATAATAATAATAATAATAATAATAATAATTAATTCAACTGAAAGGACTGTAATTTATGTGGACAGCAATTATCATAAATATGCAACCATTATAAAAACAATGCTTTGAGTAGAAAGATAATCCTTCCCAAGTGTGAACGAATGCGCACGAGATAAGACATGTCTCGAGAAAGAGACAAGACGCGCTTTGTGACATCCAAGATAATACGAGGCAAATGTTCTGGACACGAGATAGCTTGTAAAATGCCTCGTCTTGTCTGGAATGTCTCGAAAACAAAAGTCTAAGTTTTAAAATTATTTTTCAAGATCTATTCTCTCAGAAGTAGTTCTCTGCCTTAAAATTAATAACGACATTTGTGATTTAAAAAAAGATAAACAATGCCTAAAGTTAATAGTTAACTTTTCGAAAAGAAGCTTCATTAAGGGTGAACCTGAAAGATGTCCACAAACTTCGGGAGGTGATTCGTGACATCAAAAGGAGACAAATGGTCCTTTTCGAATTCAGCTTCGTTATCGAGATACAGGGTTGCCAACTGGTCGTGTTTGAGAAACTCACTGGGAATAAATTCAAGTCCAAGAATAAACTACTACTCATATATTTTTCAGGTCAATTGACTTATACCATGTTGTAAGGTCAAATATTTATTTATGAAGTGTGTACAAAATTCGCCAGGGTCTTTTCTGAGAAAATCGTCTAGAAAAAATCACCTCCAAGAATAAACTACCCCTCGTAAATTTTTCTAAGAGAAATATCTGATACTGCAATATAGGGTTGTTAATTAAATATTGATTAATGAAAAATAAACAAAATTGTTAAAACCATTTTTGAGAAAATAGCGTTTTTCGATTTTCGGCTGTTTGTAAACCACACTTATTTTAGGTGGTAGGAAAAAATGGAAGAACTCCTGTAAGAATACTAAGTAAACCCTAAGTTTAAAATTTGGTGTAAATAAGTTGAACGGTATGGCCTCTAGGCGAGTGCATATAAAAGTGTGCCGAACGGACCGACCGGAAGGACGGGTGTCGAAAAGTCACATTTTCGGTATGTAGACGCCATGAAACATGTAAATCCGTTGAAATCTGAATTTGATATTATTTTCACAATCACTATATTTTCTTCTCTCTTTTGTCGCTCGAAAAAGAAAAGCCTGAGTTTACCACAAAAAGCTAGGGAGTTTCTCAAAAAATATTCCATTACAGGGCCACCGCACTAAACTTTTACAATTCAATTTCTTAACTGTGTTAGGCCGCAGTTGTTACTGAAGTGTGTATTTGGATAATATGAATAAAATTATCGTATTATTCAAATACATCGAATGTCAGATTATCGAATAAAAAACTTCGATTGAAGAAAATCCATACTACGAAACTAACTCACACTTTGAGCACATTTTCATTAGACATATAATAGACCAATTAATGCAATCATTGTTTATGAAATATGAAAAAAATCAAATGAGTCACTTTGGGAAAGTCGTTCAAAAAGAACACGTCAGGAGTAACCTACCTCTTGTGAATTGTTTCGAACAATGAGTTAAGATATACTTTTGGTTATTAATGAAATATTTATTTGCGAAATTTGAACAAAATCGCCTGTCGTTCGAGAAAATTGTCGGGGAAAAAACCTTGACCCCAAAAATAAACTATCCGTTGTAATTGTTTTTCATAGAAATGACTTATACTAAAATATAGGGTTATTAATGAAATACTTATTTATGAATTATCAATAAAATTGTCCGAGTAATTTTTGAGAAAATCGTGAGGGAAAAATAACTCCCCGAATAAACTATCTCTTGAGGATTCTTTCAGGGTAAGCGAGTTATTCCATATTACTAGGTTTTTAATGAAATATTTATTTCTGAGTACGAACAAAATTGCTTGACTCATTTTTGAGAAAACCGTGGAGGAAAAACACCCCCAAGAGTAAACTACCCCTCGCATATTTTTTCAAGACAAACGAGTTTTGCCATATTGTTCGGTTATTAACGAAATATTTATTTTTGAAATATGAAAAAACTCTTTTGAGTTGTTTTTGAGAAAATCGCCCAGACAACACTCCACCAAGAATAAACTACCCCTCGCATTTTTTTTAGGACAAACGAGTTATGCTATATTGGTAAGTTATTAATGAAATCTTTATTTATGAAATATGAACGAAAACATTTGAGTCCATTTTGAGAAAATCACTGAGAAAAACTCACCCCCTTAGTATAAACTACCCCTTGTAGATTTTTCTCAGATAAATGCCTTATACCACAAAATAGGGTTGCTAATTAAATATTGATTTATAAAAAAAGAAAGAAAACAAGATCGTTAGAGCCAGTTATGAGAAAATATCTTTTTTTTATTTTCATCGTACAGGAAACTACCCTTGTTTTGGGAGTAGGAGGGAAATAAAAAAAACTGTAGGAAATACTATGAAAATCTTGAACTAAAATTTGGTGCAGATAAGTTGAACATACCGTAAATTTTTCCACTAATTTACGGTATGTTCAAGTATGGCTTCTAGGCGAGGTATGGCTTCAGGTATGGCTTCTAGGCGGTGCACAGAAAAGTGTAGCGAACGGACGGACGAACTGATGGACATGTATCGAAAAATAACTTTTTCGGTGTTAGGGGCTATAATACGTGTAAATTCGTTGAAATCTCAAATTTGATTTTTTTTCTTTTCGAACACCATACTTTCTTCTCTCATTTGTCACTTCAAAGTAAAAGGAACTCAGAACTACAGATAAAAGACACCTACTTTTACACATAGACATTTATTGATTTAAAACTGTTTTAGTTTGTGTCATTTCACTTCCAATTGAAAGGTTTTAAAATGATTAACGGCATACCAATGACGAGACGGATGTTTTCAGGAAGTAAATGCATTCAGAAGTCTAGACTGCATTACAGCTATCAGCCTGTTTTTATTTCTGCAATTGTTAACAGCTGTAATTTCGTCCAAACGCTACATGAAATAATTTTTGGTTGACGTCATTGTATTACTATTTTAGTATTGTTCTCTTCAGACTTGGTTGAAGTTTTGTCTTAACGGTTATACATTTTTTCTTTCTTATTTCATCGTTACACATAAGAACAAAATGTTATGGTGAGTGGATAGATTCGAACCTACGAACATTGAGTTTATATTCTTCCAACACTTTACCAATGGACCAAGCTTTGTCTTCACGTTAACGCCCGGTTACAGGGTTTACACGATTTCAATAAAATGGCTGGCTGTTAGAATTCCCTGCTCACATATTTCGATAAATAATTTTCATTGCTTCGTAGATACGTAGAGCAATGTTTAGATACACATTTTAGGAGAGTGAATTTTGGTGTATATAATAATTTCATGCCAGGTAAAAGCTAGATAAGTTTTGATAAAATGTTTCATATGTAGTTCTCAATAATAAGCTTGCTGTTCGGAGTGAAGTTCCAAGGTTCAGCATTGCCTAGCAGTTTTTGCTATTAATATCCCTTCTAACAATATTGGCAGTGGACAAAAGTTAGCCCGTGTTGAAGCTTTTTGCTCCTAATTTAGTTATTTTACCTATTTAAGGAATATATTGAAAATTGTCAGCAGGCACGTATGCAGTAATTTATTTCGGGAGAAGTCAGACTTCAATATTAGGATAAATTATAATAAAATTTAAAAGATAATCCTTAAATTTAGGCTAAATTTACAGAGAAGTTGGGATTTCAGAGGGGAGTCCGGACCACCTGGACCCACCCCTAAATGCGTCCTTGTTTGTCAGTAACGTTTCCTCATTTGGAAACCCTCAAAAACTTCGTATATAAAAAGGAAAACGAGTTATTTTCGATAAAATATCACTTCAGAAGACGCGACAGTTTTATTGCACATGGTGGTATCCCAAGTTCACAAGGGCAAGAATTCATTAATTTTGATTCTCTGTCATTGTGCTCTATCGAAAGGTTAGGTTTGTAACATATTACTCCTACGAACAAGCATAACTGGCAGATAGGAATACTGAACACAACTCCAGAGAAATGCATGCTGAACTTACGTTTATAGCTACGCTTTGGTGATTTGCCCTCAAGGACAATCGAGTGGTAATTCAGTTCCGACTCTGTTCTTAAGCCATGTTCGTATTACTTCGAACAGTTTTGATAATGAAAAGCATGTCTCTTAATATAACAGACTTCTTTCGCGTAAGAAATCGAAACTCAGTTGGTCAGAGCAACTAGTCTGTAAGAATTAGGTTGTTAGTTAGTTAGGAGCCCAGTACGAGTAAGGGTTTTTATTACTATTGTTTTTATCTTTTTTATGTGAGGAAAAATCAAATTGTGACATCGCGATATCAAATGTATTTGATTAGGTAGCTTTGTCTTAGCTAAACTTTAAACATCAGTAACCGTCGAAATTATTTCACCAACTGATCACTTACTGAACATTTCAAACACGTCAAACCAGTGGCATAACATGAAGGTTAACCTCTCCTCCGCAGTCCTTAGTTATGCGTCCGTACTTTCAAGGGCGGACTAAGGGCCGGGCGACTGCCCGGGGCGCCAGAGAAAGAGGGGCACCAAAACGAACCTCAAAAAGTAAATTTTATAATGTGCTTTCTACTGACATTTTTGGTTTATATTCTTGTAAAGTAGTGGCAATTATATGATCTTTTTCCATTTCACTATGGAAGACGAGAGTTTTATAGTACTAAGGGGGCTGTATCGAAAAATTGAGAGATGGCATGTAGAATAAAGAGTGCCGGGAATTAAGTATTGTTTGTTTGTTTGCTTGAGTTTAGCGTTCCACGGTTATGCCTTAATGGGCAAGGGAGATGTGGATACTAATTATAGTGGAATCCGAACCACTTTTATCGTTCAACAGTAATCCACCGGGAATTGGACCCGGTACCACAGAAGGCAGGCGTGCTAGCCACTAGACCAGGGGGTTGGAGTTGGTGTTGTTTATAGCGGGCCATATTCTTTGTGAACTTTTCCTAGGTAATGGATTTCTTTTTGAAAATGGGTTTAAAACAGGGGCGTCATTTAGGGAGGGCAGGGAGGGGCACTTGCCCCCCGTGAATTTGAGATGTATATAGATTTTATCATTAGAATAGTAGTGAATCAGTGAAAAACGCTAAATTTTACTTATATCAAGAGGTCTTGCCCCCCCCCCAAAGCAAAATCTGAAATGACGCTCCTGGTTTAAACTATTAAAAACACTATGATAAAATGTAAAATATAGGCTACTACTAGGGGAAGGGCGATAAAAACGCACTTTGCCCGTGTGAAAATTTGGCCTGCTCCGCCCCTGCGTACTTTCTGTATATTTTTTGGCCTTGCAGCTTGTGCGGTCCCCACGCCACATTGTTGCGGGGGCGCTATTTACGCCTACCCTTCGAACGTAATTCAATAACTGTTTAAGAAATTCTACCATCAGCGTGAAAACGGGAATATATTTTTCTAATAGTCCCATAGAACTTTCACTCAGAATGCCAGATGCAATTTTTCAGAGTGGGCTCTGGCTAAGTAGAAGGAAGATCTGTTTCCTAAGTAAGTTCCTTTCAGAAAGTTTGCTATTTCTTTAACAGTGATGTAAATAAATATACTTATGGTTATTAGCTCGACACCAAACTATCCTGGACAAATCCCTCTAGAACAATGATCGGCAAAAGTTATTCTGCATAATTTTATAAGTGACTCCAGGGTGAAACACTTGTTAACGAAAACAATGTTGTGTATATACTGCCTTGTTTCTGACAAAATATAAAGTCTTTTGTAATCTTTAGACAGTTTTCCTATTCTTTTTGTCACCCTTGGTTGTGTAAGGAAGCCTCGAACAAACAAAGAAGAGGTAATATTACAGATAAGGGGCGCTATAAATATAATTGGTATTTCTTTTGTTACCTAACCATAACGGCCTAGGGTCGTCTTCAGTAGAATAAAAAATGCTACGTGATATTACATTCACGAAGGAGGAAAGGATGCTCTAAATATATTTCTTATTCATTTTGACTGCCCTGCTTCTCAGAAATTATATACCTTCTGTTGGAGGGTGCTGAAAAGAGAGGAGGGGAAATAAAACGTCGTGCCCCCTCATACATTTTAAATTTTGTGACGTGGTTGCTCAAATTATTACTAAAGAAAGCACTTTAAACTAAGATGTGTAAAGTTACAACATTATGTAAGGGTGGCATATTCATTATAATAATAATAATAATAATAATAATAATAATAATAATAATAATAATAATAATAATAATAATAATAAATATGAATGTCTTTGGAGAGCCGAAATTATGTGAGACGAACAATGATATGTAGAGGTTTAAGATGGGTGGTCATAGAGGAGGAAAAACCAGGATTTTTCTCTCTCTGACTCTCTAACGTAAAGATTATGTGCTGAAGGTAAGAAGCATCATCATTCTACAATAGGTTGCTTTTACGTAGAATATCTATTACTTGAGCTCCCCTCCTTCGGCCAACTTTGCTTATGTAGTAAATTCAAAACAATTTCAATTTAAGACAAATATTTATAGAGGAAATTAAACATTTAATAGGGAAATCTGTTATCAAAATATCCAAACACGTAGATAGAAGACTATGTAGTGAGAAACATTGTGAAACTATAAAATTCTCCAAATTAGAATTAACATTTACTGCAAAACATTCGTTATGCATCAGTGAGCACAGGGGAAATAATTACGAATCTATTTGCAAAGAAAAATTAGAGAGACTAATGCAAATGCGCCGATATTTTCTCTCTTTTTTTTGGTATCGTCATGAGTTTTACACATATGTTACAATTTGATTCTTTC
The DNA here is from genome assembly GCF_964235325.1 of Thermobia domestica. NCBI lineage: Eukaryota > Metazoa > Arthropoda > Insecta > Zygentoma > Lepismatidae > Thermobia > Thermobia domestica. Next base: position 123,491,382 of record NC_137468.1, read on the forward strand.
CCAAATAAAAAATAAATAAAATAACCTTAGTGATAAAAATGACAACAGTCTTTCCACGGGATTCGAACCGTCTACCTTCGGTATACAAACTCGTTGCTTTACCTAACTGAGCTATTTGCTCTCTTACGTAAGCTGAACCTGTTCTACAGTAAAAACGATTTTTCATTACGATTGGGCTAACAATTCGTCTTTTTCCATAGGTAATTTCCACTATTTGCATAGAATGCTGTAAGTTAATACTTAGCATAGATTCATATATTTGGAGTTCGCTGATAATGCATATAATAAGACATACTAGAAATATTTCGTTAAAATTTTCGTTTGTAGATCTAATCCACGCTTCTCTCAATGACATAGATGTCGCTGCTTCGTGTTGAACTGCAGAATTCCCTCGCGTTCTTGAAAATTTCCCACTTTAGCAGAGTTGGTAATTCTCGAGATTTCTGTCGATTTAATGGTTTTTGCTTCTAATTTCTTTATTTTACGCTAATATCTAACACAAATATTAAAAACGGGTTTGTTATTAACCTGTCCTGCTGGGGAAACCTTCCGAAATTTCGAACATATCAAGAAAACGGAGATATTTTCAAAAAACTTCAAAATAAAGAGACGCGTCATTTATTTTGCTCATGGTAGTACATTTTTATCTAAGATTATGTTCTAAGAATGAAAGCTCTACTACACGACGATCACAGTTGGTTTCAACTTATTGGCCTAGGTTTAATACGACATAAGTATAATCAATGCTTACTGCTCACCACCTTGTTCCTTTGCGACTGTACCAACCTACTTTTCGGACAGAAGCCCGCGAGGTTTAACAATTTTCTGTAACAGTTATACTACACTTATGGTCGTGAGCCTGAAAATCTAGTAGGAGATCCTTAGGTAAATAGGTGCGTGATTACCGTGTTGAATCAGGCCCACTTCTCTTAGCCTGTGAGACAAGTCCGGCCAATGAATTCCTAAAGCTAGCGGTGTAACGCAGTGATTCGCAATACAAAGAAGTTATACAGGCTTGGTAGAACAAGTGTAGAACAGAAACATCAACAAAATTATCAGGTGACAGATTTTTTTTCTTTGTACTTAGGTTACATTGGCAGATTTTCAGTAATGTACACCTAAAAGATATAAATCTTGCGACGCTTGCTTTCCACATCTTGGAGCAGAAGTCCTTAATTTTCTCCCTTGGTAACAGTGTTCAAGTACTTGCTCGACTCGGTGCCCAAAGTAAGTAATAGAGACTGCGAAAAACTTTCGATAAGCTTGACAGTTAAACGTGCGTCTATAAAAAATTTCGAGGCGTCTTTTGCAACCTTGACTCACTTCATTGATAACGCTACGCAATTATTACACTAATCTTTAGGCTATAGAACATTAAAGTCATTTTTGCACGCACGGTTTATGTTGCACTACAGACTGCCATATCGCACACTCTTAATAAACTTATAGGCGGATTTAACATTCTTAACCTTCTCAAAATTTTCTCACCGGTAAGTAAATTCTGGTAAGCTTCCGCTCTGTAGCAGACTAGTAGACCAACCGTATTAGCTTTTAGACACCCTTCATATCAGATACAAAATGATCAATAAGAAGCATTTCTGTAATCTTATTTATTAAATTCAACACTACCTCATCTCGCTGACGTGAATAGAGCTTGCGTGCCCTCCCACAGACGGAAAGCCCTCTTCTCAAGTGCAGAAAGTTACTCCACAAAATGTACATGATTAATCGCCAGCATTTGAGGCTTACGAAGTGTACCCATCTCTAACACTGAACCAGACTGTGATTTGGCCTGGTATGTATGCGAGCATATTCATGTCCGTTGACCAGAGCCATCCCAGATCACCAAATAAATTCCTTTACAAAAAAAGAAGCATCATATCGTCTGTAGATTTCTGCTTACGTGTTCACTGCATATACCGGAATACCTTGGGAAGCTGCCTAGAGTACATACCATAGTAGAGGTGTTAGCATTGAAGAGAAGAAAGTCGAAATACACAGATATGTGCTTAGATCTTTACTTTAGACTGTTTAGAAAAAAAATAGTAATTCTAAGATACCGAAACGTTCAGATAACATTTTACTGAGAGGAGATGTCGAGATACGTGTTGTTTCTTATCAAAACGAATGCAAGCTGTTAGCATGACTACAACCAACCAGACATTGTAATATTTGATAAGAAGCCTAGTGACATTATATTTTTTCAATTGTAACTCACACGCTGTAGTAAACTAATATCTGTTGAATTATAACATTCATTTGGCAGAAGAAATAAGATTTATCTAAAATACAAGGCTGCCGAATGTGGCGTTCTGCAGAAATAATGGTAATACTAATTGTAGATATAAGAATGCATTTAGATAAAAAGATAATTTCAGTAGATGTCGAGATCCAGAATGATACTTTCATTAGAACGAGTGGAATCAGTTTGCATGCAGTACACCCGACGAGAGAGGCTGGGATCAAATGGGAGAAGTACTTCAGCTCATATTGTCCTTAGGACTTGCAAATTCGAAATGTTCGAGTTTAAAACCAGTGATGTGGGCAACAATATGTCTTTAGCTGAGAAAGACTGAATATCACGGTGACCTTATAAGGTATAGTAGAGAGAAAGCGCGTTATAATGATGGACAAGTTCATGGGTCTTTTGCGATAGGGCAGACATCCCCGAGCTTGTGAAGCTTTTTGTAATATGCATCAGCACCACCAGAAGTCACCTTGACATGAGAACATTAGCAGAGATGTCAAGTGACTTCACTGTATTAGTATTCTACAATGTATGAAAAAAGATGATAATAAAAGATTAAATCGATCTCTAAGTGATGCGGTGATTAAAGAAATAATTTTGAAGATGGACGTGGATTTTCGATTTTTAGTTAGTGGTTTAGGGTGCAAAAGGCGTGCCAATAATTTCAGGGTTCTATTTCAAAATATTCGGTAAGGCTAAAAAGCTTATGACGGCTTATGTCTATCTAAAAATGCTGTGAATTTAGAAATCAGCAGTGGACGTCGCCATGTGTTCTTTAATTTCTAATGCGTTAGAGCTAGTAAAAAAATTCAACAATGAATCGGTCGCCACAGTAACTTGTGTTGTGTACCTAAATCTTAAAAGCGAAGCAGTAGTGCTTTAATAGCAACTTAACTCTCATTATACATGTCGTACCTTTTAAAAAAACGTGGATTTACTTCTCCCTTTAATAAGATGAAGATATCACAGTCATATAACTTTGGGAACGTACAGCGGTTTGTTTTACGTTGGTTGAAAATTTTTGTGATACCAAATTTAAAACACATAAGTAATAATTTATCAATGATAATCATGTAATTGCTATACTTCCCGTTTATATGCAACTACATTAGTTTTTAAGATTGCTTCCTGCTGAAGAAATCAACTTAGGACTCAGAACGCTCTCATCTTTTTCTTAATTATTAGCCTGATAGAAACAGTTTAATCTAAACAGTCGTGTTCTTGCGAATTTAATAGTCTCCTGTGTGTTAACACTCGAGGATATCAAATATGCGTTTAATTAGCGTCCTTCTGCTTACTAGGACTCACATTCAGAGTTCGGTAGGATTCACTATGTTGTGGTCATTCATTAGTAATATTTTCTCGATTACCCCATTACATTCCAAAGCAGCCTGAGACCGGTTATCTGATCGATGAGACAAAGAAAGAATCGATTTTAAGCTCTTTTGAGATCTTCTCTTACACGGTTAGGTGGAAAATATTTACGGTATTGTCAGTCCTGTGTTCGCTACCAATGTAGTAACACTGGTCATCATCAGAAAGCACACAAACTGTGGGCTTATCAAATAATCCTTTTACATAAGCTCAGTGTATGCTTTGATTAGTAACAAAGTGCCACACATTTCATAGAGCAGAAAACGTCATTTATTTCAGAAGTCTCTTGATGAAAATTGTCCATATCCAAGTTCTCGAATGAAAATGAAATCTGATAATACGTTAGCATTGTCTCAATAAGAATGTCGTATCACATTTCGTCGTTCTTCCATCCTCTTTCCTTCTAATGTTATACGCTAATATTCTTGGTGTGTCAATGCTGTCTTACTCGCAAGATTTAATCAAGTGTTCTCTCACGTCTCGCGTATCGATTTTTTATTCTCAAACAACCTTTGGATAGTTATTCATCTTCTGAAAGCTTCGCCACAACGATTGTGTAATGGTGAGCTACACACCTCTCCTTTTGATATAAGCAGTGTAGTCCCTCTGTATTTTTTCAGTATTTCAATATGAAGTACCAATACTAAATATTCTACTGTTCTGCATAGAGTAAATAATTGCAGGAGAAGTGAACAAAGCGCGTGCGTTATGACATTAGATCAGCCTTTATACTGGCAGGGAGTTCAAATCGTACCTTCAGCAGAAGAAATTTATGAACGGTCCAAAGTTGTACCGCATTTAGAAGATTTCCACTTGAGTAATTTTTAGGCACGATTGGACACATAATGTCTGGAAATGGTATAGAAGAAAAATTGTGTCTCCTGTACACTAGGACAACGTTAGTGATAACGCTAAATGGCCACGCCTACTCAAGATAATTGAGAACTCACTTCTAGACTTTGTTCCTGGACCTCAACAAGTGGTTGTGAAAACATTTACAACTTTCGGAGGAAATCACAAAATATAGGATCTGCGATCTTATTCAACAGTCTGGATGACGAAATAAATATGCAACATTTACAAGTAAATTAAACTGCTTGTCATAAACCATATTAGAAAATCTCAAAATTAAGACGGACATTTCCCGAACCGTAAATTTTGGGCTGCAGTATATAGAGAAGGTCTTAATCTTATTGGAATTTATCCAAAGGGATTACATTGAACAGGGGACTAAAAACTTTATTTGTAGGCAAGTAAATGAATGCTTCCGTTTTCTCATGCAGGTGGTCATCTTTTTATGAAAAATTTGCACATCACTATACTTAACATTTGGAAGCCATGGAAGCAACTACGGTATCTGAGGATTACAAGAAATTAAGAGGCTCTAATTCACAGATTAAGAGGCTTTCTTGGGCGAAGCTCGAAGTGAAATGATTATCGAACAATGCTCAAAGAAGGGCACGATATTTTCTGGAGATTAACTCAACGTGACAAACAAGGTTAGCAAGATAAATCCTTCATTCCCAAATACTGTTACGATAAAAGAAGTTCTACAGTACTTTTGAAGGAAACAGTTTATTATCTGAGTGGCAAGCTGAATTAATGCCACCTTCCTTGTATGAAATTTTATCAATGCGGTCTCATTTGTACTGAGTTTTAAAACCCACACGTAGAAGGAAGAGTTCTTCTACACGCAATGGTGTGGACTAAAAATGGCAACTCAAATCTGCCTTAAGTACGTATATAAGTTATGTTAAGCGCAATTTTAACCTTATATTTTATGGATTTAAATTACAATTAGACACGTAAAATGCCGAAAGAGAAAAAAGAGCTTTCCGGAAATATCGGCAACGATCCAATTTAAATCTGCCATTGAAGCCACGACAAGTTCTTGAGAAACTTGGGGATCATACTAGACGGCTTCAGATAATTCAAACAGTTTTCGAAAGAGTAAAGAGTAATGGTAGAAACTACAAACGGGAAATCTGTAGCTGTTGATGGTACTGATTCAGATCTTCGAAGAATCTTACCAGAAGACTTCATGAGCAGTTGCTCAATCTTTTGAGGCCAATACAAGCACAACTGAAAGGAAATGCTACGTAATTATTAAATTAAAAATTACGTGATTACCTTGTAAAACCAGACCCGCTTCTTTTGGCCTGTGAGACAGTCCGGCCGATTAACTACTAAAGCTAGCGGTGTAAATCCGTTTGTACATTAAGTCCCTCGACAAAATTGAGAAAACATTCAATATTTCTTATCTGCTCTATTATAGTAACATGTGACTCGTTCACATCTTGCAGTCACTTGTTATTTAAAGGTAAGTAACATTAGCCGGCTGGAGCAGATGGTTGCTGTGTGGGTCCTGGAATTCGGATAACTTCTTTCACACACCAACCTCATTCGATTGGGTTCATGCTTAGACCATTTCGCTCCTGGAGTGGGAGAGACTTCCGAATTGAATGCTGAACCGCTCTAAATTTATTAAATTCGTAGCATTTCCTTTCAGATCAACAACTGCTCTTGAAGTCTTTTAGTAAGATTCTTAAATATCCAACTAAATCCCATCAACAGCTACAGATTTCCAGTTTGTAGTTTCTTGCATTTTTCTGCTCCATATACAGCTACCTTTACTCCTTCGAAAACTGATTGCATCACTTGAAGCCGTCTTGTATTGATCTCCAAGTTTATCAAGAAGTGGGATTGATTTGTCGTGTCCTCAATGGCAGATTTATATTTGATCGTTGCAGATATTTTCCCAAAGACCTTCTTCTCTTTCGGCACTTATCGTGTCTAATTGTATTTTATATTTATAAAATATAAGGTGAAAATAGCGCTTAAAATAATTTATAAACGTACTTAATGTACTTAATTTCGAGGTTTTGTAATATGGTTTCCTTCATGCAATTTCATTTTCTTTTAAATATTGCATAATGATTTCCTCATCCAGACGTAGTTGAATAAGATCGCAGATCCTAGTTCTTGTCATCTCCTCCGACGGTTGTAAATGTCTTGATAAGCACAAGTATAGGTCCCCGAGCAAAATCTAGAAGTGAGTTCCCAATGATCTTGAGTAAGCATGGCCATTCAGCATTTTCACTAAAGTTTACATATTGTACAGGATACACCAAATATCTTCTATACCATTTCCTGTCATAATATATACAATCGTGCCTAGAATATAATTAATTGGAAATCTCCTAAAAGCCATACATCTTTGAACCGTTCAGAAATTTCTTCAGCTGAGGTACGATTTGAACACCATTCAGTGAAATGGCTGACCTATACCATTTCCCGACATGATGTATCAAATCGTACCTAGAAATTACTTTACTGGAAACCTCTTAAAAGCGGTACAACTTGGGCCGTTCTGAAATTTCTTCAGCTGCAGGTACGATTTGAACACCGTTGCAGTATAATGGCTGATCTAATGTCATAACGCTACAGCTTTGTTCACTTTTCTTGCACTCATTTATTGTATGCATAGAAGTAGAGTATTAGTATTTGATATTACTACACCGAAGAATTACAGAGGGACTACACTGCTTATTACAAAAGGATAGGTGTGTAACTCACCTTTACACAATCGTTGTGGCGAAACTTTCACATGATGAATAGCGATGCAAGGTTGTTTGAGAAAAGGAAATCAAGACGCGAGACACTATAGCAAAGACTTGGTTATATGTTCGGACTAACACAGCATAGACACACCAATAACATGAGTGTATAGTATTAGAGGGAAAGAGGATGTCAGAATGAATAAATGGGATACGATATTCTTATCAACACAATGCTACTGTAGTATCATTCAAAAACTTGGATGTGGAGAATTTTCATCAAGAGAATTCTGAAATAAATGACTTTTTTGTTATATGAAATGTGTGCCACTATGTTATTAATCAAAGCATACAGTGAGCTTACTTGATTATCCCACAGTTTGGTTGCTTTGTGAAGACTGAGGACTGGGGATTAATTATACCGTATATATTTTCCACATAACCGTGTAGGAACATATCTCAAAAGAACTTAAAATCGGTTCTTTACTTGTCTCATTGATCACATCACCGCTCTCACGTGCAAAGTTAGGCTGCTTTGGAGGTTAGAATATAATTGATTCCATAGTTTTACAGTATACAATCACGAAAATATTATTAATGATAGACCGGAACCTAGTGAATCCTACACAACCCTATATGTAACTTTTAGTGAGCAGCAAGGACGCTAATGAAACGCATATTTCATAGGCTCGAGTGTTAACACAGGATTCTTTCTTTAAATTATACATATTAATTAGAACACAACTCTTTGGATTAAAAGAATCTATCAGGCTAACAATTAAAAAAAAGGTGATTGCGTTATGAGTCTTAAGTAGATTTCTTCAGCAGGAAGCACTCTCAAACAGTATTGTAGTTGCTTATAAAGGGGAAATATAGCAATTGCTTGATTATCATTGATAAATTAATATTTAAGTTTATTACATTTGGTATCACAAAATTTTCAATCCCAAGGGCCCACCAAAAACAAACCGCGGTTAATACGCGTTCCCAAAGCTATACGTATGTGATACCTTCGTCTTATTAAAGGGAGAAGTTAATCCACGGTTGTTTAAATGGTACGACATTGTATAATGTGAATTAAGGAGCTCTAAAAGCACTACTGCATCGTTTCTTGGACCTACGTACACAACAAAAGATCCTGCGGCATCGTATTCAAATTTCAATTCCTTTACTAGCTCTATGCCAATAGGAATTAAGGAATAGATGCCGATGTCCACTGCTGACTTCTAAATTTCACAGCATGTAAAAGGACATAACCCCGCATAAACCATTTAGACCTACCGGACATCTCGAAATAGAACCCTCGAATTATTGGCACTCTAAACAAAAAATTAAAAATCGAAATATCACCGTCCATCCTCAAAATCATTTCTTTAATTACCGCAACACTTAGTGATCGATTTAATCTCTTATTAATATCTCTTTTCAGACATTGTAAAATACTATTACAAAAAAGTCAAGTGAAATCTCTGGTAATGTTCTCATTTTAATGCGTTTTCTGTCGTTGTGGATGCATATTACAAACAGGGTCACAAGCTCGGTAATGCCCATCCTATTGCAAATGACTCATCAACTTGTCCAAAATTTTAACCCGCTTTTTCTTTACTATACCGTATGAGCTGACCGCGATTTACATTCTTTATCAGCTAAAGACTTCTTGTTCCGCATGTCACTGGGTTTAACTCGAATTTTTCGAATCTCAAAGACCTAAAAACAATATGAGCTGCCGTACAATTCCCATTTCAAACCGCACGCTCCAGTCAGTTGTACTGCATGCAAACTGATTCCACTCGTTCTTACACAAGTATCATGGCGGATCTCGACATCTGCTCATATTATCTTTTTATCTACAATTAGTAATACCATTATTTCTGCAAAACACCACAGTCGGCAGCCTTGTAGATAAATCTTAAATCTTTGGCAAATGAAAGTAATTTTTCAACTGATTTTTGAGTATTACAGCGTGTAAGTTGCAATTAAAAAATCCTAATCTCACTACGCTTATTATCAAGTATTACTAGGTCTGGTTGGTTGTATTGCATGCTAACTGCCTGCATTCGTTTTGATAACAGAACAACAATTATCTGGAAATCTACTCTTAGTATAATATCTGAATGTTTTTTATAACTAGGTAATACAATGTTCTCTAAAAACAGTCTGAAGTATTGATCTAGGCTCATATCTATGTGTTTCGACTTTCTTCTTGCCAATGTTAACGGCTCTTAGCTGGACTGTGCAAGGAATGTACTGTAGGCAGTTTGCCATGATATTCCGCTATATGCAGCGATCATCTATGCAGAATTCTACATAAGATGTCCTGGTTTTATTTTTGTAAAGGTATCACTTGGTGATGTAGGAGGGCTCTGGTCAACGGCCATGGATGTGCTCGCATACATACCAGGAAAAATGACAGTCTGATTCAGTGTTAGGGTGAGTACATTATGTAAGCCTAAATTGCTGGCGATTAATCTGGTACATTTTGTGGAGTAGCTTTCTGCTCTTGGGGAGAAACCTTACACGCAAGCTCTATTCACGTCAGCAAAATGAGGTAGTGTTGAATTTAATAAATAAAATTACAGAAATTCTTCTTGTTGATAATTCCGTCTCAGATACGAAAGGTGTCAAAAAGCTAATACAGTTGGTGCACTAATTTGCTACAGAGCGGAAGGTTACCCGAACTTTACTCACCGGTGAGAAAACGTATAGAAAATCGAGAAACTCAAATCCTCCAATAAGCTCAAATCCTCCTTATTAAAAGAGTGTGTGATATGGCAGTCTGGACTGCAAGATGAACCGTGCGAGTCATCTAAAGCTTGAAGATTAGTGGGATAGATACGTAGCGTTATCAATATAGCGTCTTGATGAAGTGAGTGAAGCTTGCAAAAGACACCTCGAAATTTTTTATAGACGCAAGTTTAACTGTCAGGCTAAGCGATAGTTATAACATATTTGTTACTTTCTTTGGGCACCGAGACGAGCAAGTACTCGAACACCATTACTAAAGGACGAAATTCAGGGAAAGTTGTGGAAAGTGATCCTAAAAAGTTTTATATCTTTTTAACGAATTCTTAACTGAAAATCACTGAATGTAACCTAAGTACAAAAAAAAAAAAAATCTGTCAATTGATAAATTGGTTGATGTCTGTGTTCTACACCTTTCTACCAGTCCTGTATAATTACTTTGTATTGCGATGCAGTTTCTTTTACCGCTAGCTTTATAAATTCAATGGACGGATTTCTCTCACAGGCCAAGAGTAGCGGGCCTGGGTCTACCAGGAAATCACGTTCGTAATCACCTAAAGAACTCCTATTAGATTTTCAGGCCAATAACCTGAATCCTTTACAAGCTTACGAACATAAGTGTAATATAACTGTTGTTAATTATACGTAATTATACTTAATATAACTTAACGGAATATTGTTAAGATTCGTGACCTTCTGTCTTAAAAGGAGCTTGGTACAGTCGCAAAGGATCAAGGTGCTGAGCAGTAAACATTGAGTGGACTTATAAAACTTGGGGCAATAGGTTGAAACCAACAGGGATCGACGTGTAGTAGTGCTTTCATTCTTACGCTCCCTCTTGGCTAAAAATGTACATGGAGTCTTGGCATGTACCGCATATCGAAAGATTGTTCTTTTTGAAAAGAGTTAAACTTTGCTTCTTTTTAGGAGATTCGAAAAGTTACACAATTGATACTATCCTTGCAGATGGCAGAATCCTTGGAGCTAATCATCTGCTGTAGAACATCTTATCATATAAATAATCAAACAATAAACTATTGTTAAAAACGTACAATTGAATTGTACAATTGTACGTACAATTGTTATAAGTTTCTCAAGAACTTTGATTGAATTGCCGTTGCTCCAATGGCTGATTAAAATTGGATCGTTCCAGATATTTCCCGAAAGCTCTTTTTTTGTCTTTCGGCACTTTCCGTGTATATATGTTATTTAAATTTGGTATCCAAACATTTTTCAATCCCAAGGGCTGACCTAGTACAAACCCTGGTCGTTTAAATCAACGGTTTCTTAAATGGTACGCAATGTATAATGTGAGTAAAGTAGCTATAAAATCACTACTGCTTCGTTCTTAAGACCTAGGTATACAACGCAAGATACTGCTGCGTCCGGTTCATTGTTGAATATCTATACTAGCTCTAACCCAATAGAAATTAAAGAATACATTTCGAAGTCCACTGTTGATTTCTAAATTTCACACCATTTTTAGACAGAGATAAGCCGCCATAAGCCCTTTAGCTCTTGCGGACACCTTGAAATGGAACCCTGAATTATTGGCACGCCTTTAGCACCCTAAGCTACTAATTAAAAATCGAAAATCTCCGTCCATCTAAATTTTTCTGTAATCACCGGATCACTTAAAGATCGATTTAATCTTATATTATTATCTTTTTTCATATATTGTAGAATAGTATTACAATGAAGTCACTTGACAACTCTGCTAATGTTCTCATTTTAAGGTGATTTCTGGTGGTGCACATGCACATAACAAAAAGCTTGACAAGCTCGGGGATGCCTACCCTGTCGCAAGTGACCCATCAACTAGTCCACCATTATAACGCGCTTTCTCTTTACTATACCTTGTGAGCTCACCGTGATATTCAGTCTTTCTCAGCTAAAGACTACTTGTTCCGCACGTCACTGGTTTTAAAAACGAATATTTCGAATTTGCAAGTCCTAAGGACAATATGTGCTGAAGTACTTTTCCCATTTGACCCCACCCTCTCTCGTCGCTTTTACTGTATGCAAACTGATTCCACTCGTTCTAATGCAAGTATCATGCCGGATCTTGACATCTACTGATATTATCTTTTTATCTAAATGCATCCTTATATCTACAATTAGTATTACCATTATTTCTGCAAAAAGCCATGTTCGGCAGTCTTGTAGATAAATCTGATTTCTTCTGCCATATTAATGTTATAATTCAACAGATATTAGTCTGATACAACGTTTGAGTTGCAATTGAAAAAACCTAATTTCACTACGCTTCTTATGAAATATTACTATGTCTCGTTGGTTGTAGTGCATGCTAACTGCTTGCATTCGTTTTGATAAGAGAACACACGTACATCGAAAAATCCTGTTAGGAAAATGCTATCTAAACGTTTCGGTATCTTGGAATTACTATTTTTGCTGAAAACAGTCTGAAGTATTGATCTAAGCACATATCTGTGTATTTTGACATTCTTCTTGCCAATGTTAACGGCTCTACGAAGGAATGTACTCTAGGCAGCTTCCCATGGTATTCTGCTAATGCAGCGAACACCTAAGCAGAAATCTACAAACGATTTGGTGCTTCTATTTTTGTAAACGAATTTATTTGGTGATCTAGGGTGCCTCTGGTCAACGGCCTTGGATATGCTACCATAAATACCAGGCCAAATCACATTCTGGTTCAGCGTTAGAGATGAGTACACTTCGTAAACATCAAATGCTGGCTATTAATCATGTACATTAGGTGGAGTAATTTTCTGTGTTTTAAAAGACAACTTTTAATCGGTGGCAGGACACGGAATCTCTAATCACGTCAGCGAGTAGAGCTAGTGTTGAATTTAATAAATTAGAATACAGATATTATACTTAATGATCATTCCGTATCAGATATGTAAGGTGTCTAAGAGCTAATACGGTTGGTCCACTATTCTGCTACAGAGCGGAAGCTTACCAGAATTTACCTACCGGGAGGAAAATGTTGAGAAGATTGAGAATTTTAAATCCTTCAATAAGCTTAATAAGAGTGTGCGATATGGAATTGTGTAGTGCAAGATCAACCGCACGAGCGAGAAAAACTTTAAGGTCCTATAGCCTAAAGATTAGTGTGATAGATACGTAGAGTTATCAATATAGCATCTTGATGAAGTGAGTGAAGCTTGCAAAAGACGCCTCGAAATTTTTTATAGACGAAAGTTTAACTTTCAACCTAATCGAAAGTTTTTCGCAATCTGTATAACTTACTCTGGGCACCGAGACGAGAAAGTACTCGAACACTATTACTAAGGGAGAAATTTCTAGGTTTCTGATCCAACATGTCGAAAGCAAGCATAAAAAGTTTTATATCTTTCAGGTGTACTTGACTGAAAATCTCCCAATGTAACCTAAGTACAAAAAAATCTGTCACCTGATAAATTTGTTGACGTTCCTGTTCTACACATGTTCTACCAAGCTTGTATAACTTCATAATATCCCGAATCAGTGCTTTAGACAGCTAGCTTTTGTAATTCATTCTCAGGAATTCTCTCACAAGCTGAGAAGCGGGCCTGATTTTACACGGTTATCACGCACCTATTTACCTAAGCATCTTATACAAGATTTTCAGGCCAATTACATGCATTTCAATCCTTTACAAGCTTACGACTATAAGTCTAGTATAACTGTTACAGAAAATTGTTTAGCTTCGCGGGCTTCTGTCTGAAAAGTAGGTCGTTACAGTCGCAATGGAACACGGTGGTGCGCAGTAAGCATTGATTATACTTATGTCGTATTAAACCTAGGCCAATAAGTTGAAACCAACTGTGATCGTCGTGTAGTAGAGCTTTCATTCTTAGAACATCATCTTGGATAAAAATGTACATGGAGTCTTTGCATGTACGGAAAATCCATACTTCGTTCTTTATTAAAAGTGTTAAACTTTACTTCCCTTCAGGTGAGTCGTAAATTAAACGGCAGTTACATAATCATAAGTGTCCCGGCAGGTGGCAGAATCCTTGGAGTGAATCATCTGCTGTTGAACATATTATAATATAAACAACCAAACAATAAACAATTGTTATAAACGTACAATTGAATGATACTGTAGTACGCGAATGTGATATCTAAATGAATTGGTTTTGGTCGTTACCTAAAATGTGTCCTGCTACGGTTTAGTTTTCTCTTCGGGTACCAAAGCAGCTCGTGTTAAAAGATTCCAAAATATGTAAACAGAACAATAAACCACCTTCATGTTTTATACCTTGTCCTTACACCTTCATTTAAAGTTTCATCCAGATCGTCTTCATGTGCATTTTATTAGGTCTATAAGGCTCAGACGTTATTACAAAATAATAATCATAACTGATTGGATCAACAATTAAGCTGTTGTCAATTACATATTGGTTTTCTACAGCAGTAGTTCGTCATTATCTAAATCAAATTGTCTTCCGACTTTCCATTTGTAAATGAAGTCCCTTGGCAGAATGCAGAAAACCTTGAATACTTTCTATCTACAGATAAGTAAGCTTACACTTACATGTGGCTCGTTCACAATCCTATTTAGCAATCACTTTTTATCTACAGATGAGTAAGCTGTGACGGTCCTGGAATTCGCATATCCCCTTTCTCACACCAACCTCATTCAATTGGGTTCATGCTTAGACCAATTCGCTTTTGGAGCTGGAGGTAATTCCGAATTGAATGCTTTACACCTGCCGTGCTAGTAATAGAAAAAAGGCCATATTGAAGCTTTGTAACAACTTTTTTATATACCTGATAGGCTTATACCAAGAAGGACATGTTTCCTTCTCCATAGAGGCGGATAAGAAATGTCTAATTTTGACCATTGTTTCGGGATTGAGATTTGGTTGGTTGAAGACTTTAACTTGAACAATTCTTTTTCTTTTTAAAGGATTTTGAAGACAGCAACTACTCTCTCCTGAGTATAGCTGAGGCCACAGACTGTTGCATCATGAAAAAAGTGAAAGCAATCTTTTAATGATGCTGAAGATTCCGTAAATTTAAAGATTTCGGTCGTACTTGCTTGTGGCCTTAAAAGAATCAGCTACTGCTCATGAAGAATTCTAACAAGATCCTTAAAAGAACTGAATCAGACCCACCAACAGCTACAAATTTCCCGTTTCTAGTTTCTTCCATTATTCTTGTCCATATATAGCTATCTTTACTCCTTCGAAAACTGCTTGCATCATTTGAAGCCGTCTAGTATTGATCTCCAAGTTTCTGAAGAACCGTGATTGACTTGTCGCGGCTTCAATGGCAGAACTAAATTCGATCGTTGAGATAATTCACGAAAGTTTTTTGTCATTCGACAATTTCTGTCTAATTGTAATTTATGTCCAAAAAATATATGGTGAAAATAGCACTTAACATAATTTATAAACGTAATTAACGCAGATTTCAATGGCCATTTTTAGTCCACACAATTGCCTGTTGAAGGGCTCTTCCATCTACGTGTGGGTTTTGATACACATGATTACAGAGACTCTGCATTATTCACTGTAGTCAAATTGATATTCTTGCGCTTTGAATTATTATCAGACAAGGAAGGTTTAGCTCAACGTTTCTCTGTGATGATAATCTGATGCCCACAAAAGTCCTGGAGACCTTTTGTTATCGTAACAGTATTAGGGAATGAGGGAATATTCTTGCTAACGTTGTGTCTGACGTTGAGTTAATCCCCAGAAAATTTCGTGCCCTTAATTAAGCACTATTCGATAATCGTATCTCTTGGAACTTCGCTCAAGAAGGCCTCTTTTCCTGCGAATTGTGAATGTTGCTTGAGTTGCTAATTTCTTTTAATTCTCTGATACCGTATTTGCCTCCAGGGTTTCCATCTGTTGAGTATAGTGATGTACAAATTTTTCATAGAAAAGATGACCAGCTGCGTGAGAAAACGGAAGCATTAATTTAATAGACTTCAAATAGTTTTTAGTCCCCTGTTCAATCTACTCCCTTTTGATGAATTGCAATACGATTATGACTCTCGCTATATACTGCAGGCCAAGTTAACAGTTCGGAAAATGTAACCGTTTTAATTTTTAGATTTCCTAATATATATATATATATATATATATATATATATATATATATATATATATATATATATATATATATATATATATATATATATATATATATATATTTTGTCATGCAGTTTCATTTTGTTCTAAATGTTGCATATTGATTTCGTCATCCAGACCTTCTTAATAACATCCCATATACTAGATTTTGTCATCTCCTCCGACGGTTGAAAAGTCTACATAACCACATGTAAAGGTCGCCACGACCATTCAATCACAGTTCTTGAGAAACTTAGAGATCAATACTAGACGGTTTCAAGTTATGCAAGCAGTTTTCGAAAAAGTAAAGGTAGCTGTATATGCACAAGAATAATGGAATAAACTACAAACCTGAAATCTGTAGCTGTTGATTGGTCTTATTCGGTTCTTAGTACTTCAGGAGCTGTTGCTGATTCTTTCAAAGCCACATACAAGGAGAACTGAAAGGAAATGCTATGAAATTATTAAATTTAAAAAACTTTAGCTTCATTAAAAGATTGCTTTCTCCTTTTTCATGATGCAATAGGCCTTGTGTGACACGTCCTCAGCTATACTAAGCAGTGAATAGTTGGCAGCCTTCAAGATTCTTCAAAAAGAAGAATTGTGAAAGTTAGTGACAGTCTTCAACCAACCAAAACTCAATCCTGACATAATGGTCAAGATTACACATTTGTTATTTGCTTGTGTGCAGAATGTAACATGTCCTCCCTGCTATAAGCCATATCAGGTATAACAAGGCAGTAGTTACAAAGCTTCAATATGGCCACTTTTCCCCCTACTTACACGGTCGCTGTTCAGCATTCAATTCGGCAGTCCCTCCAACTCCAGGAGCTAAATGATCTAAGCATGTACCCAATCGTATGAGGTTTGTGTGTGAAAGAGGATAGGCCAATTCCAGAACCCACACAGTTACCATCAGCTCCAGCCGGCTAATGTTACTAACCTGTACGTAACAAGTGATTGCAAGATAGGTATGTGAACGAGCCAAATGTTAGAATAAAAGAGCAGATATGAAATATTGAAGGTTTTCAATATTTTGCCAAGTTATTCCATGTACAAATGGCAGATTGGAAGACAATCTTATATAGATGATAACGAACAAAGAAGTTGAAAACTAATATGACATTGCCAAGCGCTTTATTGGTGATCCAATCAGTTATGATTATTATTTTGAAATAACGTCCCCGCCTCCTAGACCTAACAAAATGGTCATTAACAAAATAGTTGTAACTTTAAATGAAGGTATAAAAACATGATATAAAACATAAAGGTGGTTTATTGTTTAGTTTACTTATTTTGCAATACTTTAACACGAGCGGCTTTGGTACCCGAAGAGAAAAAGAAACCGTAGCAGGACCTTAACTGCTTCAAACATTAATCAATAAACAAAAAAAAAAATACTGCGACCAATTGTACTTCATTATTTACCTCTAAGATCAATAATAATCATTTCTTTTCAGAAAGGTTACATGTACAACTAGATAAATAAGAGAAGAAAAGCCAGGATAATACTTTATTATTAATTTATAACGCTAAAATAAATAATTATTAATTATGTATTTAATCTAATTAATAAAAATTAGTATTTAATAGACCCCATTTTCCCCCTTGTCTAGTATACAATCTTATTTTTTCAACCCTCAAACAAAATTGTACCCTATACAAGTATGTTTACTTTCTCCTCACACACATGATGTAAAAACTAGCATATACTGGATACGTAAAGCTTATTAATATACCTTTAGCCGGTATCTCAAGTTAATTAAGAGGATTTAATAGATTTTCAAGTTTTAATTATTAATAATAAATAATATTTCTAAATTTAATTAATATAACACAATATTGATGTATTTAAATTCTCATATACCACTATAAATAATTGTTAAATAATAAGATGCCTGATGAAAGGATTATCGTGATAGGATAAATCAAGTATTTCAATATACTCTTATTACACCTAAAAGAATTAAGCTTTCACCTTTGACATCAAAAATCAACGTGCGCTGTACACTAAAGTGTAGAAACATAAGCTAAGATGAGCAAGTGTGCTCATACCCCGCATATGAAGATTATTCTTCTTTCTCCAATTTTCACTAATCCTAAGACTCTTTTATTCTCCACAACACTTGTGTTAGGAACTCTTATTTCCCTAACTTCCTCATCATGATTTGGTACTTGAATTGGTCTTGAAATTAACCTCTTATCATTCATCCCCCTGATTTCAAAGACCAACAATCAACGTCACACCGAATCTGCTTTAAAATACCTTTTAGTACAAGCTCTTGCAAGACCCTTACTTCTAATAGCAATTATTTAACTCTGCATAGGACTGCAAACTACATACTATTTAATCACTATTTCCTTACATTTTAAAATAGGCGCAGCTCCTCTCCACTTCTGAATGCCCGAAGTAATAGAGGTCATACTTTGAATAGACTGCATTATTTTAATAACATGTCAAAATTTAATTTCTTACAGCTTAAAGCCTACAAATGAATTCTACTTAACCTTAATTTTATCTTTAGTAGTAGGCTCAATCGGAGGTTTAAATCAAACATCACTACGTTAAAACATAGCATTCTCATCTATTAATCACACTGGCTGAATACTTATAGTCCTACTATTAAGTGATATAACATGATCCCTCTACTTCCTATTTTATGCCTTACTTTCAGCAATAGCAGTCACTCTTTTCGCAATAAACAAAATATATTAAATATTAATCAAACTTTTCTAATAAAATTGTTGTAACAACAAAATTAGATATTTTCAATAGTCTTTTATCTTTAGGTGGCCTCCCGCCATTCTTAGGACTTTTACCCAAATGAATCATTATTATAAAAACTGCCGAACAAATGTAATTTAATATTCTTACCCTAATAGTAATAACAGCATTAATTACCCTTTTCTATTATATGGGAATTACTTACGCTGACTTCATTATTAATCATCATAACCAACCATTATTTGTTTGATCTGTAGTAATCACTGCTGTATTACTTCTTTTATCTCTTCCCGTATTAGCAAGGGCTATTACAATACTTTTAACAGACCGAAATTTTAATACCTCCTTCTTTGACCCTTCAGGAGGAGGAGATCCAATTTTATATCAACATCTGTTCTGATTCTTTGGTCATCCCATGTAAGTTTACATTTCCACTAATAAAGGGAATATCTTAAACGAACGACAATGATAATTTATTTGTCTCATAGATCAGATCACTGGAATCAGACCCAAAGTAAGGCTGCTTCGGAGTTTAGATCATAATGGGTTGAATGGCAAGATTTTCTTATGCAATCCGGAAAATATTATTATTGATAGACCGGAAACTAGTGAATCCTACACATCTCTGTATGTAAGACCTAGTAAGCAGCAAGGACGCTAATTAAACGCATATTTGTTAGTCTCGAGTGTTAACACACAGGAGACTTTCTTTAAATAATATATCCCTAAGAATACAACTCTTTGGATTATTAGTTTTCATCAGGTTAACGATGAAGAAAAGGTGAGAGCGTTATGGGTGTAGATTTCTTCAGCAGGAACCATTCTCAAAAAGTATTGTAGTTGCTTATAAACGGGAAGTATAGCAATTGCTTGATTATGATTTATAAATTAATACTTATGTTTTTTAAATTTGGTATCACAACATTTTTCAAACCCAAGGGTCCACCTAAAACAAACCGCTGTTCCTTCCCAAAGCTATATGACTGTGATACCCTCGTCTTATTAAAGGGAGAAGTAAATCCACAGTGGTACGCCATGTGTTAAGTAGCTATAAAAGCACTACTGTTTCGTTTTTAACACCTAGGTACACCACAAGACTTAATTTTGAGATTTCCTATTATGGTTTTTGACATGCAGTTTCATTTTCTTGTAAATCTGTCATATTAATCCAGACATAGTTGATTAAGATCGCAGATCCTATACTTTGTCATCTCCTCCGACACTTGTAAATGTCTTCATAACCCCATGTAGAAGTCCCGTAGCGAAGTCTAGAAGTGAGTTCTGATGATCTTGAGTAGGAATGGCCATTCAGCACTTTCACTGATGATGTCGTAGTGTACAGGATACCCAAAACTTCTTCTATACCATTTCCTGACTTAATGTGTCAAATCATGCCTAGAAATTTCTTAACTGGAAACCTCGTAAAGGCGGTAAAACTTTGGACCGTTCACAATTTTCTTCTGCTGCACTTATTTACTCTATGCAGAAGAGTAGAATATATGGTATTAGTGCTTGATATAGAAGTATTGAAAAAATACAAAGGGCATACATTGCTAATATCAAAAGGAAAGGTGTGTATGTCAGAATTACTCTGTCGTTGCGCCGAAGCTTTCAGAAGATAATAGCAATCCAAAGGTTGTGTGCGAAGAGAAAATCGAGACGCGAGTCGCAAGCGAAGAGTTGATTAAATCTTAAGAGTTTGACTGCATTCACACTTCAAGACATTAGTGTATAGCATTAAAAGGAAAGAGGATGTCAGAATGAAGAAATGTGATACGATATTCTTAAGACAATGCTACCATGTTATCAGATTACTTTTACATTTAAGAACTTGAATATAGAGAATTTTCATCAAAAGACTTCTGAAACAAATGACTTTTTCTCCTCTAAGAAATGTGTGGCATTTAGTTACTAATCAAAGAATAGAGTGAGCTTATATTGAAAAGACTTTTTGATTAGCCCACAGTTTGGTTGCTTTGTGATGACCCGTGTTACTAAGTTGGTAGTGAACACAGGACTGACTATACCGTAATTATTTTCCACCTAACCGTGTAAGAGAAGATCTCAAAAGACCTTATAATCGATTCTTTATTTGTTTCATCGATCAGATCACCGGTCTCAGACCCAAAGTAATGCAGCTTCGGAGGTTAGAATATAATGGGTTCCCTAGCAAGTTTTTTCATTATGCAATAGGGAAAATATTATTAATGATAGACCGGAACCTAGTGAATCCTACCCATCTCTGTACGTATGCCCCAGTGAACAGCAAGGACTCTAATTAAATGCATATTCGATAGTCTCGAGTGTTAACACACAGGAGACTTTCTTTAAATAATATATCCGTAAGAAAACAATGCTTTGGATGAAACCATTTCTATCAGGCTAACAATTAAGAACAAGGTGAGAGCCTTATGAGCCCTAAGTAGATTTCTTCAGCAGGAAGCACTCTCAAAAAGTAATGTAGTTACATATAAACGGGAAGTATAGCAATTGTTTGATTATCATTGATAAATTAATACTTATATTTTTACATTTGGTATCACATTTTTCAATCCCAAGGGCCCACCTAAAACAAATCGCTGTTCGTTCTGTGATACCCTTGTTTTATTAAAGGGAGAAATAAATCCTCGGTTTTTTAAATGGTACACCATTGCATAATGTGAGTTAAGGTGCTCTAAAAGCACTACTGCTTCGTTTTTGTGAGCTAGATACACAAGATCCTACGGTCTCAGATTCGTTCTTAAGTTCCTTTACTAGCTGTAAGCCAATAGGAATGAAGGAATAGATGCCAATGTCCACGTCTGATTTCTAATTTTCACAGCATTGAAAGTAGGACATAAACCGGCATAAACCGTTTAGCCTTACCGGACACTTCGAAATAGAATCCACGAAATATTGGCACGTCTGTTGCACTCTAAATCACTAATTTTTCAACAATTTTTTTGATTATTACAGCGTTTATGTTGTAATTGAAAAATGCTAATCTCGCTACGCTTGTTAACAAATATTGCTATGTCGGATTGCTTGTAGTGCATGCTAACTGCTTGCATTCGTTTTGGTAAGAGAACAACACGTATCTCGACATCTCCTCTTAGTTAGGTATCTGAATGTTTCTTTAATTTGGTATTACAATGTTCTCTGAAAACAGTCTGTAGTATAGATCTAAGCACATATCTGTGTGTTTCATCATTCTTCTTGTAAATGTTAAGGGCTCTTAGCAGGACTGTGGAAGGATTGTACTCTAGGCAGTATATGAAGCGAACATCTATGCTGAATTCTACAGACGATTTCGTGGTTCTATTTTTGTAAAAGAATTTACTTGGTGATCTACGGCGGCTCAGGTCAACGGCCATGGATATGCTCGTATACATACCAGGCCAAATGAAAGTCTGGTTCAGTGTTAGAGATGAGTACACTTCGTAAACCTCAACTGCTGGCGATTAATCGGGTACATTTTGTGGAATAGCATTCTGCTCTTGAGAAAATACCTTTGTTGATGTCTGTGTTCTACACCTTTTCTTCCAGGCCTGTTTAACTTCTTTGCCTAGACGTTGAGTGCCAGACCGAAATTCGATTCCGATCCCGCAGGGCCATCAATGTTCTATCCTGAAATTCAATCTTTTAACATCACTTATGCTTCAGGTGTACTGTTTTTGAATCAGAAATGAACATGTTACTCAGGGGAGGCGAGGCCCACATACAGACCTCATGGCCTCTAAGTAAGTTTAGAAAAAATATACCTCATCTTCGCCGCAGGCCATTAAGAGGTATTTTACTACAGGGCAGGATGGCCACATAAACTCCTTTAACAAAGCCAAGACTAAAGCCCAAGCCTGGAAAAAACGACTTAAAGACGAAGAAATATGAAGCCCGCATGTGGGTTTCCTGGCCTCTATGAAATACTATGTTAAGCCCATATGCGGGCTTCACGGCAGTCAACGTGTTAAACCGCTAGCTTTATAAAGTAATCGGCCGGACTTGTCTCACAGTCGAAGAGAAGCGGGCCTGGGTCTACAATGTAACCACGTACCTAATTACCTAAGAATCTCCTATAGAGTTTCACGCCAATAATATGCATGTGAATCCGTTAGAAGCTCACGACCATAAGTGTAATATAACTGTTACGGAAAATTATTAAGCTTCGTGGCCTTCTGTCTGAAAAGCAGCTTGAAATAGTCGCAAAGTAACAAGCAGCTGAGCAGTAATCATTAATTGTCCTTATGTCGTATAAAACCTAGGGCAATAAGTTGAAACCAACTGGGATCGACGTGTAGTAGAGCTTTCATTCTTACGGCCCCTCTTGGATAAAAAAGTACATGGAGTCTTTGCATGTACCGCATATCGAAACATCGTTCTTTCTTAAGAGAGTTAAACTTTGCTTCTCTATAGGAGATTCAAAAAGTAACGGTAGTTACACAAAATTTAGTGTTCTTGCAGGTGTCAGAATCCTTGGAGTCAATCATCTGCTGTAGAACATCTTAACATATAAATAATCAAACAAATAAAAATTGTTATTAGCGTACAATTGAATGGTACTGTAGTACGCGAATGTGTAGTGGTACTGTAGTATCCTTTTTCAAACACAAACCTCATTCAATTGGGTTCATGCTTTGACCATTTCGCTCCTGGATTTGGAGGTCCTTCCGAATTTAATGCTGCACACCTACCATTCTAGTAGGGGAAAAAGTGGCCATATTGAAACTTTGTAACTACATTTTGGTTACACCTGATAGGCTTATAACAAGAAGGACATATCTCCTTTTCCATGCAGGCGGATAAGTAATGTCTAATCTTGTCCATTGTTTCAGGATTGAGATTTAGTTGTTTGAAGATTGTGACTAACTTACACAATTCTTCTTCTTTTTGAAGGATATTGAAGGCAGGCAACTATTCTCTTTTGAGTGTAGCTGCCGTCGTGTCACAGCCTGTTGCATCATCAAAAAAGTGAAAGCACTCTTTTAATGAAGCTCAAGATTCCTTAAGTTTAATGTTTTCGAAGCTTTTCCTTTCGGTTTTGGTTCCATGTGGCCTTAAAAGAATCAGCAACTTCTCATGAGATTTCTACCAGTAATTAAAAATCGAACATCCCCGTTTATCCTCAATTTTTTTCATAATCACCGCATCACTTCTCACCGCACCACCTCATCAATATAGAATCTTGATGAAGAGAGTCAAGGTTCTATAGACGCCTCGATATTTTTTAGAGAAGCAAGTTTAACTAAAATTTAATCGAAAACTAAAAGCAGTATCTATTAATTTATTTGGGCACCGAGACGAGCAAGTACTCGAACACTATTACTAAAGGAGAAAATTCAAAGTTTCTGCTCCAAGATGTGGAAATGAGTAAGGATAAAAGCCGGCATATAAGGTGCTCTAGTTAAAGAATTCCAAAGAATGTAAACAGAACAATAAACCACCATGTGTTATATCTTCTTTTTATACCTTCATTTAAAGTTACATCAAGATCAACTTCATGTCCATTTTGTTGGATCTATAAGGTAGTGACGTAATCGCAAAATAATAATCATAACTGATTCGATCAAGAATTAGGCCGTTGTCAATGAGATGATGATTTTCTACTGTTGTTGATCCTAATCATCTATATCAGATTGTCTTCCATTCTGCCATTTCTACATGAACTCTCTTGGCAGAATACACAAAACCCTGAATACTTCATATCGGATCTTTTACACTAACATGTGGCGCGTTCACAATCCTATCGTTCTGTCACTTTTTATCTACAGGTAAGTAAGCTTATTTGGCTGGAGCAGATGGAAGCTGTCTGGGTACTGGAATTCGCAAATCCTCTTTCATACACCAAACTCGTTCAATTGGGTTCATGCTTAGACCTTTTCACTCCTGAAGTTCGAGGTACTTCCGAATTGAATGCTGGACAGCTGTTGTGTTAAAAATTGGAAAAGAGGCTATATTGATTGTTTGTAACAACTTCCTTGTTATATCTGATATGGCTTATATCAGGAGGACAGGACGGTATCAGGGGATTAAAATAAATTAGCAACTCAAGGAACAACCTACTACTGATATGATAAAAGAAATTCTACAGGACTTTTGAAGGAAACTTTTATCATCTGAGCGACACGTTGAGTTAATTCTTGTGGCAAAATAGCTCAATGCGCAAGAATGCGGTGAATATTGAACAGTCTCTGTTGTGTTGTGTTTAAAACCCACACGTAGAAAGTAGAGTCCTTCTACACGAAATGGTGTGGACTACGAATGGCAACTCCAATCTGCGTTAATTACGTATTTAAATTTTTTTAAGCTCTATTGTCACCTAATATTTTAGAATATAAATTACAATTAGACATGGAAAGTGCCATAAGAAAAAAAAAGAGCTTTCGGGAAATATCTGCAACGATCGAAGTTAATTCTGCCATTGAAGCCACAACAGTTCAATCACAGGTCTTGAGAAACTCTGAAATCAATAATACTAGACGGCTTCAAATGATGCAAACTGTTTTCGAAAGAGCAAAGGTAGCTTTATATGGACAACAGTATTAGATGGATCAAGAAACGGGAAATCTGTAGCTGTTGATGGGTAAAATCTTGGTGAAACACTTCATGAAGACCACATACAAGCAGAACCGAAAGTAAATGCTACGAAATCATTAAATTTAAAGACGCTTTAGCGTCATTAAAAGTTAGCTTTCAGTTTTCTCATGATGCAACAGGCTGTGACACGACCTAAGCTATACACAGGAGAGAATAGTTTGCAACCTTCAAGATCCTTCAAAAAGAAAAGAATTGTGGAATTTAGTCAGTCAAATCTCAATCCTGAATCAATGGTCAGGATCAGACATTTCTTATTCGCCTGTATAGAGAGAAAAACGCCTTTGCTGGTATAAGGCAATTAGGTATAACAAAAAGTAGTTACAAAGCTTGAATACGGCCACTTTTTCGCCTACTAACACGGCAAGTATGCACCATTCATTCGGAAATAGCTTAATGTCGACGGCTTATGTTCTTCTTACAATGCTGTGATTTTTAGAAGTCAGCAGTGGACATCGGCATCTATTACTTAATTCCTATTGTCTTACAGCTAGTAAAGGAATTCAACAATGAATCCGAAGGCGTAGGAACTTGTGTTGTGTACCCAGGTCTTAAAAACGATGCAGTAGTGCTTTTAGAACTCGTTAACTCACATTATACAAAAGCGTACCATTTAAATAACCGTGGATTTTCTTATGCATAATGGTAACACAAACGTTAAGTTTTTGGAACGAACAGCGGTTCGTTATAGGTGGGCCTTGGGATTGAAAAATGTTGGGATACCAAATGAAAAAGATAAGTATTAATTTAACAATGATAAAAAAATCAATTGCTATACTTCCTGTTTATATGAACTACAATACCATTTGAAAATGCTTCCTGCTGAGGAAATCTACTTAGCACCCATAACACTCTCACCTTGTTTTAGATCGTTACCCTGAAAGAAACTATTGAATCCAAAGAATTGAGTTCCTACGGGTATATTATTTAAAGAAAGTGTCCTGTGTGTTACACTCAAGGCTATCAAATGTGCATTTAAATAGCGTCCTTGCTGCTCACTAGGCCTCACATACAGAGCTGTGTTGTATTCACTAGGTTAGGGTCAATTATTAACAATATTTTCCCGATTGTATCCCGTAAAACTTGCTATGGAGCCCATTATATTCTAACCTCCAAAGCAGCCTTACTTTGGGCCTTTGACCGGCGATCTGATCGATGAGCCAAATAAAGAATCGAATTTAAAACCTTTTGAGATCTTCTTTTACACGGTTAGGTGCAAAATATTTACCGTATAGTCAGTCCTGTGTTCGCTACCAACTTAGTAACACTGGTCATCACAAAGCAACCAAACTATTGGCTACAAAATAAGCTTTCAATATAAGCTCACTCTATGTTTTGATTAGTATGTAAGGGCCACACATTTCATAAAGCAGAAAAAGTCATTTATTTCAGAAGTTTCTTTATAAAAATTCTCCATATCCAAGTTCTTGAATGATATAACGGTAGCATTGTCTTGATAAGAATATCGTATCGCATTTCGTCATTCTGACAACCTCTTTTCATCTAAAGCTATACACTCATATTCTTTGTGTGTCAATGTTGTCTTACTCGGAAGATTTAATCAAGTCTTCACTCGCGTCTCTATTTCCTTTTCTCGAACAACCTTTGGATTGCTATTTATCTTGTAAAAGCTTCGCCACAACAATTGTATAATGGTAAAATACACACCTCTCTTTTTGATATAGCAGCCTAGTCCCTCTGCATTTTTTCAATATTTCAACATCAAGTACTAATACTATATATTCTACACTTCTGCATAATGGAAATAACTGCAATAACAGGTATTCGATCATACCTCAGCTGAAGAAATTTCTGAACGGTTCAAAGTTGTACCACCTTTAGAAGGTTATCGTGTTAAGTAATTTTTAGACACCATTGGATACATTGTGTAATGAAATGGTATAGTAGAAGTTTTGGATATCCTGTAGACTATGATAACATTAGTTAATATGCTGAATGGCCATGCCTACTCAAGATCATTGAGAACTCACTTCTAGACTTTTCTTTGGGACCTCTACATGTGGTTATGAAGACATTTACATCCGTTGGAGAAGATGACAAATTCTAGGATCTGCGATCATTTCCAACGACGTCTGGAGGAGGAAATCAAAATGCAACATTTATAATAAATGAAACTGCATGACAAAAACCATAATAGGAAATCTCAAAATTAAGACGGTGACATTTTCTGAACCATTAACTTTAGCTTCAATACTAGAGAAGGTCATAATCGTATTTCAATTCATCGAAAGGGACTAGATTGAACAGGGGACTAGGATTTTTATTTGAAGGCAATTAAAATAATGCTACCGTTTTCTCACGCAGCTGGTCACCTTTTCTATAAACAATTTGTACATCACTATACTCAACAGGTGGAATCTTTAGAGGCAAATACGGTATAAGAGGATTACAAGAAATTAACAACTCAGGGAACATTTACAATTCGCAGAAAAGATGTCTTCTTGAGCAAAGTTCCAAGTGATATGATTATCGAACAGTGATTAATGAAGGCCAAGAAATTTTCTCGGGGAATAATCAATGGCAGACACAAAATCAGAAAAATTAGTCCTTCATTTCTTTAGGATTAATCTTGCTCTATTTTCGCCTTATATTTTATGGATATAAATTACAATTAGACATGGAAAATGTCGAAAGAGAAAAAAGAGCTTTCGGGAATTATCTGCCACGATCGAATTTAATTCTGTCATTGAAGCCACGACAATTCAATCACAGTTCTTGAGAAACTCTGAGATCAATACTAGACGGCTTCAAATGATGCAAACAGTTTTCAAAGGAGCAAAGGTTACTGTAAATGGACAACAGTAATAGAAGAACAAACAAACGGGAAATCTGTAACTGTTGATTGGTGTGATTAAGGTTTTTTAAAGAATCTTGGTAGATGACTTCATGAGCAGTTGCTCATTCTTTTATAGCCACATACAAGCAGAACCGATAGTAAATGCTACGAAAATAATAAATTTAAGGTAACTTTGGCTTAAAAGATTGCTTTCACTTTTTTCATGTTGCAACAGGCTGTGACACGACCTCAGCTATACTCATGAGTGAATAGTTGGCAGCCTTCAATTTCCTTCAAAAAGAAAAAGAATTGTGAAAGTAAGTCAGAGTCTTCAATAAACCAAATAGGATGCTGACAAAGTGGTAAGTTAGACATTTCTTATTTACCTGTATGAAGAAGGAAACATGTCCTCCCTGGTATAAGCCATATCAAATATACAAGGAAGAAGTTACAAAACTTCAATTAGGCCGTTTTTCCCGTTACTAACACAGCATCTGTGCAGCATTCAATTCGGAAGTACCTCCAATTGTAGGAGCGAAATGGTCTAAGCAAGAAACCAATCAAAAGAGGTTGGTCTGTGGACCCACACAGCTACCATCA
The DNA here is from genome assembly GCF_964235325.1 of Thermobia domestica. Taxonomy (NCBI): domain Eukaryota; kingdom Metazoa; phylum Arthropoda; class Insecta; order Zygentoma; family Lepismatidae; genus Thermobia; species Thermobia domestica. Next base: position 123,520,039 of record NC_137468.1, read on the forward strand.
GCTCCAGCCGGATAATCTTATTTCCCTGTGGATAAAAAGTGACTGCAAAATAGGATTGTGAACGAGCCACATTTTAGTGTAAAAGAGCCGATATGAAGTATACAAGGTTTTGTGAATACTACCAATGGAGTTCATGTAGAAATGGCAGATGAGAAGACAATCTGATATAGATTTTAAGGAAAAACATCTAAAAAAAAGCCAATATGTCATTCACAACGGCTTAATAGTTGATCCAATCATTTATTCTTATTATTTTGTGATATCGTCCCCGACTTATAACTTAATAAAATGGACATAAAGACGATCTTGATGAAACTTTAAATGAAGGCATAAGGAAAAGGTATAAAACGTGAAGGTAATTTATTATTCTGTTTACATATTTTGGAATCTTTAAACAAGAGCTGCTTTCCTACCCGAAAAGAAAACTAATCCGTAGCAGGACACACAGCGAGCAGAACCAATTCATTTAGGTATCACATTCGCATACCAAAGAATTATTCAATTTTACGTTTCTAACAATTATTTATTGTTTGATTGTTTTATATGCCAAGATGTTGAACAGCAGGTGATTGACTCCGTGGATTCTGGAGTCGTGGTCTCGTGGATGAATTACTAAAGCTAGCGGTGTAAAGCACAGATTCGCGATAGAAAGATGTTATACAAGTATGGTAGAACAGAGACAGCAACAAAATAATTGCCTGATTTTTTTTCTTATGTTAGATTTGGAGATTTTCAGTTAAGTACACCTTAAAGATCTAAAACTTCCTAGGCTCACTTCCCACATCTTGTACCAGACGCCCTGAAATTCCCCTCTTGGGAATATTGTCCGAGAATTTGATCCCCTCGCTGCCCAAAGAAGGTAATAGATTCTTTTGTTAACTTTCGTTTAGCCTGAAAGTTAAACTTGCGTCTATAAAAAATTTCGAGGGGTTTTTCTAACCTTGGGTCATTTCATCATGATGCTATATTGATAACGCTATGTTTCTATAGACGTATACAGGCTATAAAACCTCAAAGTCTTTCTGGCTCTCCTCATGTAGTTCGGATTCCACGTTAATCAGTAGGTCCACGTCTCATATAGCCTCGCTGCTGAACGGGACGTTAAACTCAAAATCATCTTGCACTACAGAGTGCCGTATCGCACACTCTTAATAAGCTTATTGGAGAATTGTAATTTCCCGATCTTCTAAACGGTTTCTCACCGGTGAGCAAAGATCTGGTAAACTTCCCGTCTATAGCAAATTAGTGCAACAATTTTAATAGCTTTTTGAAACCTTTCATACCTGAGACAGAAGGATCAACAAGATGTATTTCTGGTGACGTGAACAGACCTTACGTGTCATGTCCGTCGACTCAAGGTTTTCTTCTCAAGAGCCGAAAGTTACTCCACAAAATCTACCTTACAACAGTCGAGGATCACGTAATGTACTTATCTCTAACACTGAACCAGATTGTCATTTGCCCTGGTATGTATGCGAGCATATTCATGGCCGTTGACAAGAGCCATTCTAGATCACCAAGAAACTCCTTTATTAAAATAGAAGCACCTGTAGAATGCTGTAGAATTCTGCAAAGATGATCGCATCATATAGCGGAATATCATGGGAAAGTGCCTAGAGTACATTCCTTGCATAGTCCAGCCAAGAGCCGTTAACATTGGCAAGAAGAAAGTCGAAACACACAGATATGTGCTTAAAACAATACTTTAGACCGTTTTTAGAGAGCATTGTATTACCGACTTAGAGAATCATTTAGATATTTTACTAAGAAGAGATGTCGAGATACATGTTGTTCCCTTGTCAAAACGAATGCATGCAGTTAGCATGCAATACAACCAACCATACATAGTAATATTAATAAAAGGTGTAGTCAGATTAGAAGGAGTGGAATCAGTTTGCATGCAGTACAACCGGCGAGAGCGGGCGGTTTGAAATGGGAAAAGTACGGCAGCTCATATTGATCTTAGGACTTGCAAATTCGAAATTTTCGAGATCAAACCCTTGACGTGCGGAACAAGAAGTCTTTTGCTGAGAGAAACGAATATCATGGTGAGCACATAAGGTATAGTAAAGAGAAAGCGTCTTAAAATGACGGACAAGTTGCTGGGTCACTTGCGATAGGACAAGCACCTCGAGCTTCTGAAGCTTTCTCTGAAAATACTTGCACTACGTCAGAAATCGCTTAAAAATGAGAACATTAGAACAGATGTCACTAGACTTCATTGTAATAGTATTCTACAATTTCTGAAAAGAGATAAAATGAGAGATGAAATCGATCTCTAAGTTAAGCATTGATAAAAGTAATAATATTGGGGTTGGACGGGTATGTTCGTTTTTTAATTTGTAGTTTAGAGTGCAACACGTGCGCCAATAATTCAAGGCTTCCATTTTGAGGTGTCTGGTGAGGTTTATGCCGTCTTATGCTCTTCTTAAATTGCTGTGAAATTTTTGAAGTCAGCAGTGGACATCGGCATCTATTACTTGATTCCTGTTGGCTTACAGGTCGAAAAGAAATTCAACAATGAATCCGACGCCGTAGGATCTTGTGTAGTGTACCTAGGTCTTAAAAACGAAGCAGTAGTGCTTTTAGATATTTTTAACTGACATTAAACAATATCGTACCATTTAATAACCGTGGATTTATATCTCACTTTAATAAGAGAGGGTATCACAGACGTATAGCTTTGGGAACGAAAAGCGGCTTGTTTTAGGTGGCCCTTGGGATTGAAAAATGTTGGGATACCAAATCTTAAAATAATTACTATTAATTTCTCAATGATAATCAACCAATTTCTATATTTCCAGTTTATTTGCAACTACAATACTATTTGAGAGTGCTTCCTGCTGAACAAATCTACGTAGCAGTCATAACGCTCTCGCCTGGTTCTTGATCATTAGCCTGATAGAAACTGTTTAATAATCTAAATAATTGGGTTTTTACGGATATAATATTTAAAGAAAGTATCCTGTGTGTTAACACTCGAGGCTATCAAATATGCGTTAATTAGCGTCCTTGCTGCTCACTAGGGCTTACATACAGACTTGTGGAGGATTCACTAGGTTCCGGTCTATCATTAATAATATTTTCCCGATTGTATGCTGTAATACTTGCTATGGAACCAATTATATTTTAACCTCCAAAGCAGCCTTACTTTGGGTCTGAGACCGAGGATTTGATCGATGAGAAATATGAAGAATTGATTTTTAGGCTCTTTTGAGATCTTCCCTTAGACGGTTAGTTGGAAAATATTAACCGTACAGTAAGTCCTGTGTTCGCTACCTGCTTGGTAACACTGGTACAAAGCAACCAAACTTTTGGCTAATCAAATAAGCTTTTCATATAAGCTCACTGTATGGTTTGATTAGTATCTAAGTGCCACACATTTAATAAAGCAAAAAAGTCATTAATTTAATAGTCTGTTGGTGAAAATTGTCCATATCCAAGTTCTAGAATGATATCACGGTAGCATTGTCTTAATAAGAATATCGCATTACATTTCGTCATTCTGACTTCCTCCTCCCCTCTATTGCTATACACTCCTGTTTTTGGTGTGTCAATTCTCTCTTACTCGGAATATTTAATCGTCTTCACCTGCGTCTCGATTTCCTATTCTCAAACAACCTTTCTATTGCTTTTCTTCATCTGAAAGCTTCACGACAACGATTGTGTAATGGTGAGATACACACTTTTTTTTGTTTTTGTTGTTGATATAAGAAGTGTAGTACCTCCGTATTTCTTCGATATTTCAACATCAAAAACTAATACTATATATTCTACACTTCTGCATACAGTAAATGACTGCAAGAAAAGTAAACAAAGCACATGCGTTATGGCATTAGATCAGCCATTATACAGGAAAGGAGTTCAAATTTTAAATCAGCTGAAGAAATCTCTGAACGGTCCAAAGTTAGCAGTTAAGTAATTTCAAGGCACGAATGGATACATTATGTCATGAAATGGTAGAGATGTACTTTGTGTATCCTGTACACTATGTAAACTTTAGTGAAAATGCTGAATGGCCATGCTTACCCAAAATCATTGAGAACTCACTTCTAGACATTATACGGGGACCTCTACATGTGGTTATGAAGACATTTACAACCGTCGGATGAGGTGACAAAATCTATGATATGCGATCTTTTCAACTATGTCTGGATGACGAATTCAATATGCGTCATTTACAAGAAATTGAAACTGCTTTAAAAAAAATAGGAAATCTCAAATTAAAGACGGTTACGTTTTCCGAACCTTTAACTTTGGCTGCACTATATACAGAAGGTCATAATCGTATTGCAATTCATCCAAAGGGACTAGATGGAACAGGGATCTACAACCTTCATTTGATGGCAATAAAATTAATGTTTTCGTTTTCTCACGTAGCTGGTCATCTTTTCTATGAAAAATTTGCCCATCAGTATACTGAACAGATGGAAGGCCTGGAGGCAAATACGGTATCAGAGTATACAAGAAATTAAAAACCCAAGGTACATTCACAATTCGCAGGAAAAGAGGCCTTCTTGCGGGAAGTTCCGAGATATGATTATCGAAGAGTGCTTAATTAATGGCACGAAAGGGTCGGGGATTAACTCAACGTCAGACACAACGTTAGCAGAATTAATCCTTCATCCCCAATTCCTGTTACGTTAACAGAAGTTCTACATCTATTTATCAGTTCATCAGCTTTATAAATTTATCGGCCCGCCAAGAAGTGGCCCTGGGTCTACAATGTAATCACGTTACAAATTACTTAAAAAAACTCCTATTAGAGTTTAAAGCCAATAACCTCCATGTCAATCGCTTACAAGCTTACGACCACAAGTGTAATATAACTGTTACGGAATATTGTTAAGCTTCGTGACCTTCTGCCTCAAAAGCAGCTTGGTATAGTCGCAAAGGATCAAGGTGTGAGAAATATCCATTGATTGCCCTTATAGCCAAAAAAGCCTAGGGAAATAAGTTGAAAGAAAGTAGGATCCAAGTGTTGTAGAAGTTTCATTCTTGGATGAAAGTGTACATGAGGTCTTTGCATGTACCGCATATCGAAACTTCGTTCTATTATAAGAGAGTTAAACTTTGCTTCTCTTTAGAAGATTCGAAAACTAAACGGTAGTTATAAATATAGAATCTTGATGAAATGAGTCAACCCTGTAAAAGACACCTCGATATTTATTATAAACTCCAGTTTAACTTTCAGGCTAAGCGAAAGTTAATAGAAGAATCTATTTCTTTCTTTGGGCAGCGGGGGGATCAAATTCTCGAACAATACTCCCAAGAGGGGAATTTCAGGGCTTCTGGTACAAGATGTGGGAATTGAGCCTAGGAAGTTTTAGATCTTTAAGGTGTGCTTAACTGAAAATCTCCAAATCTAACATAAGAAAAAAAATCAGGCAATTATTTTGTTGCTGTCTCTGTTCTACCAAACTTGTATAACATCTTTCTATCGCGAATCTGTGCTTTACACCGCTAGCTTTAGTAATTCATCGGCCGGACTTGTCTCACAGGCTCGCTGTGGTTCAATTCCCTCATCTAGCTGAACAAAATGTAAAAAACCGAGTGCTGAGAAATAGTGAGAAAATGATGGGAATTCTTGGGGCAAGTTCCCAAAAGATGGGAAAAGACCACTAAGGTTCCAAATTACAGATGGGGAAGTATGTTGGATCCGAAGAACAAGATTAATGTATGCAATGTAGAATCAGCAGATCGACAGTTTCCGTGCTAGATCTTACGTCTGCAGCATATAACACAGACAGCTTTTGTTCAATGCCAGGAATATACAGTAACAACTTTAGATGAAGGTATGACGTGCATGTGACATAAATGAGGTCTTCCGTGGGTTTTTCGTTGAGCTATGTGATGGGAAACCCTTGCGAAGAAGAACGTATACTGTACTTAGGAATAGGTATAATGAACTGACGCGTAAAAACAATTCTCCACCAGTCTCCAGGTTCTAATTACTATAGATGAGAAGAGTAATGATTGTAGTTTGTGCATAATAAGTATGACGTGCAAATGTTTGCATAATTGTTGCTTCTTGTACTTTCAAAAGTGGAGTGTACGCTTACAGAACGAGACTTCTTCGACGCCTGCAGAGGTGAGCCCAATAGCTGCAAGAGAACCAATAGCGTTTACACCTGTGTAATGGAAAAATTAAGGTTACAACTGTGATGAGGATTTAGCAGAGTGTGTCAGAAAGGTTACAGATACTTTTTGTATACTTGTCAAAGAGAATTTTCAAAAATGTCATCGTGCAACGAATAACTTTGTAATCAAATATGGTAAGTGGCTTGACAGTACAGTGGAGTTTTCTGCAAACGTATGTATTGCAGCGACATTACGATGACTAGTATCATTTAGTATAGGTGTGACACCGACTACACCTGTAGGGCGTCTAAGACAACTGTTTGAAGAAGCAAGTGAGAAAGCAAAGAGAGGACGGTTGCAGTCGTTAGTACGACATCGACAACCGAAGGGTTTGTGTATGCAGCCCACATGGGTTTACGTGCAAAAGTAAGACGTGATATGTCTTACTTATAATGTGAAAAAGATTGATGTGTCACCCAGGAGGGATCGCGAATCAAAAAAGCGTACAAGAGTTAAGAGACGACAGTACCAATTAAGATTACAAACGATGAAGCATTAGCATTATATGTTGACGCGAAATTTACAAAGAAACAAAACCAGTTAGTTCGTAACCGGGCTAAAGTTCACATTCCAAATATTTATTCGAGATAGTATAAACTGTTAGAGCCAAAGATAGCTTGCTACCCAGCCGATATTATCACAGACGTATATGCGGAAGTGCAGCTGCAAGCGTTACTTGATCATACTATCGAGCGGTTCATCACCAGAAAGAGTACAATACTGCGAGAGATCAATCAGCAAGTTGAAATGACCATGTACTTCAAATGGTGTTCGTGATGGCGCGTCAGGTCAGAGCGCATACAAACAATGGTATAGTTCAGTAAAAGAATACGATATACATGAATATACATATTTGTTGTTTCGTTAGTGTCTCTAATATTACAATAGCTTAAGATACACTCTGGCATAATCCACGGCGATTGCCAATACGCTATTATCGGCCAATCAAGCTACTGTTCATGAGAGAAACAGCAGAGCTAACACGTTCAGAAGCTACTAACTTACAGCAGCAACTACAAGCTATCTCACCAACAACTATCACTTACAATGATCATCAAATAGTAGTGAAACAGATTAATGCTGACAATGGCAGATGTGAAGGTCTGTAGTAATAACACAAACAATCATATTAACGATGTTACATCTGCTGTGCATCTTCAGAGCAAATGAACGATCCACAAAAAACTACAGCACTACCACCTGACAGAACAACGTTTGAATTCGGGTTGTCAAGTCTGCATTCCTGGATAGGGTGCTTTGAGGGTCTGTTGCACATTGTATATAGACTGGACATCATACCTGACAAGTGAGAAAGAGGGATCAACCAAATGTTGATCAAAGAAAGAAATTACTAGAGAAGCGATTTCGTGAAGAAATAGGTTTCCTGACGGATGTGCCAAATCGAGGGTACGGAACAAGCAATGAGGTAATATTGCACGCAAGTTTTTCTGAATCCATCATTATCAGCGTCCAATACTGTCATCAATGTAGAGTTGATTTAACCTTTTGCAGTTCTCTTACGTACCATTGCTAGTGGTTGTGGAATTAACTGTGAGGCATTTGGTATGTATTCTGTGAAAAGTACACGATTATATGTGGACGAGTGTAAATGGTATTACAATCCGGTATCGATACATGGGACATCGTCGATTCTGCGCTGGTTCCTATTGGACAGGTTTCCGAAGAGGCACAAGAAGCTCGGAGTAAAGATATTCGAAGGTTCCGCGAACGTCATGCCAAAAAAAGTTCTCGTCGCGACAACATACAAGATATAATGCACATGTTTTTAAACACGCCGGATCACTGCATAAAAAACCTTAGCAAATTCACACTCAAACACAGTGAATAACTTCCCGAAGAAATAGGTCTATTGTTAAAAATTCCTCCTATGTGTCAATCATTCATTTCAGCTGATCATACTACTGAACACAATAGTTATTCCAGTGAGAATATGTGACTGCTTACCGATTCGTGTCGCTCTGTGTTTGTGCTCTGCTGTATTTTCTTTTGTTATGATGTTTGTCCAGTTTGAAGCCAAAAGAAGCGGGCGTGGTTCTACAAGGTATACACGTACCTAATTACGTAAGGATCTCCTAATAGATTTTCCGGCCAATAACCTGAATCTGAATCCTTTACAAGATTACGACCATAAGTCTAATATAACTGTTACAGAAAATTGTTAAGTTTCGTGGGATTCTATCTGAAAAGTAGCTTAGAAAAGACGCAAAGGAAGAAGGTGCTGAGCAAAAAGCATTGATTATCCTTATGTCGAATAAAACCTGGGGCAATAAGTCCAAACCAACTGCAATGGACATGTAATAGAGCTTTCATTTTTACAACACAGTCTTGGATAAAAATGTACATGTAGTCTTGGCATGTATTGAATATCAAAAGATTGTTCTTTATTAAGAGTGTTAAACTTTACTTCTTTCTTAAAGGGTCGAAAACTAAAAGGCAGTTACACAATTTTAAGTGTCCTTGCAAACGGCAGAATCCTCGAAATCATAAGCGGTTGAAAATTTTAACATATAAACAATCAAACAATAAACAATTGTTTAAATCTTGCGATTGAATGGTACTATAGCACGCGAATGTGATATCTAAATGAATTGGTTTTTGGTCGTTACCTTTAATGTGTCCGGCTACGGTTTCGTTTTCTCTTCGGGTACCAAATCAGTAAGTGTTAAAGGATTCCAAAATATATAACAGAACAAAAAACCACCTTCATGATTTATACCTTTCCTTACACCTTCATTTAAATTTTCATCAAGATCGTCTTTATGTCTATTTTTTTAGGTCTATAAGGCGGGGACGATATCACAAAATAATAATCATAACTGATTGGATCAACAATTAAGCCGTTGTCAAAGACATATCTGTTTTTTACAGCTGTTGTTCGTTAACATGTGTATCAGTTTGTCTTCCGATCTGCCATTTCTACATAAACTCTTTGGCAGAATTCACAAAACCTTGAAAACTTCATATCAGCTTTTTACACTATCATGTGGTTCGTTGACAATCCTATCTTGCAATCATTTTTTATCGACAGGTAAGATTATCAGGTAGCTGTTGGTAGCTGTGTGGTTTCTTGTAATACGCATATCCTCTTTCACTCAACAAATTCTTTGGATTGGGTACATGCTTCGACCTTTCGCTCGTGGAGTTGGAGGTACTTCCGAATTCAATGCTGAATAGCTGTCGTGTTAGTAGGGGGAAAAGTGGTCATATTGAAGCTTTGTAATACTCCTCCCTTGTTATACGTGATATGGCTTATACTAGGGAGGACATGTATTTTTCTCCATACGGACAGTTAAGAAATATGTAATCATGACCATTATGTCAGGATTGAATTTTGCTTGGTTGAAGACTCTAACTTTCACAATTCTTCTTCTTTTTGAAGGATCTTGTAGTCTGCCAACTATTCACTGCTGAGATTAGCTGAGGTCGTGTCAAAGCATGTTGCATCATGAAAAAAGTGAAAGCATATTACAAAAAGCTTGGCAAGCTCCGGGATGCCCTCTCTATCGCAAGTGAGTGACCCATCTACTTGTCCATCATTATAACGCGCTTTCTCTTTACTATACCTTATGACCTCACCGTGATATTCAGTCTTTCTCAGCTAAAGACTTTTTGTTCCGCACGTCACTGGTTTTAACCGAATATTTCAAATTTGCAAGTTTTAGGGACAATATGTTTTGAAGTACTTTTCCCATTTGAACCCACCGTCTCTCGTTGGTTGTACTACATGCAAATATCATGCCGGATCTCGAAATCTACTGATATTATCTTTTTATATAAATGCATTCTAATATCTACAATTAGTATTATCATTATTTCTGCAGAAAGCCACATTCGGCAGCCTTGTAGATAAAGTTTATTTTTTTTGCCATATGAAAGTTATACGTGTAATTCAACAGATATTAGTCTATTACAACGTATGAGTTGCAATTGAAAAATGCCAATATCACTACGCTTCTTATCAAATATTACTGTCTGGTTGGTTGTAATGTATGCTAACTGCTTGCATTCGATTTGATAAGACAACACGTATCTGGATATCTACTCAGTATAATATCTGAGTGTTTCTGTAACTATGTAATACAATGTTCTCTTAAAACAGTCTGAAGTATTGATCTAGGATCATATCTGTGTGTTTCGACTTTCTTCTTGCCAATGTTAACGGCTCTTAGCTGGACTGTGCACGGAATTTACTCTAGGCAGTTTGCCATGATATTCCGCTATATGCAGCGATCATATATGTAGAACTCTACATACGATTTGCTGCTTCTATTTTTGTAAAGGTATCTCTTGGTGTTGTAGGAGGGCTCTGGTCAACAGCCATGGATATGCTCGCATACATACCAAGAAAATGACAGTCATATTCAGTGTTAGAGTTAGTAAATTTCGTAGGCCTCAACTGCTGGCGATTAATCTGATACATTTTGTGGAGTAGCTTTCTGCTCTTGAGAAGATACCTTACACGCAAGCGTCAGCGAAATGACGTAGTGTTGAATTTAATAAATAAGATTACAGAAATTCTTCCTGTTGATCATTCCCTCTCAGATACGAAAGGAGTCAAAAAAACAAATACAGTTGGTGCACCAAGCTGCTACAGAGCGGAAGCTTACCAGAACTTTTCTCACCGGTGAGAAAACGTATAGAAAATCGAGAAACTCAAATCCTCCAATAAGCTCAAAAACTCCTTATTAAAAGAGTGTACAATATGGCACTCTGTAGTGCAGGATGAACCGTGCGAGTCAGAAAGACTTTATGGTTCTATAGCCTGAAGATTAGTGTTATAGATACGTAGCGTTATCAAGATAGCATCTTGATGAAGTGAGTCAAGCATGCAAAATAAACATCGAAATTTTTTTTACACGCTAGTTTAACTCTCAGGCTAAGAGAAAGTTATTAACTGTATTTGTACCGAGACGAGCAAGTACTCGAACACCATTACTAAACGAGGAAATTCAAAGCTACTGCTCCGGGAAAAGTACTTCAGCACATATTGTCCTTAGGACTCGAAAATTCGAAATATTCGGTTAAAACCAGTGACGTGCGGAACAAGAAGTCTTTAGCTGAGAAAGACTGAATATCACGGTGAGCTCATAAGGTATAGTAAAGAGAAAGCGCGTTATAATGATGGACAAGTAGATGGGTCACTTGCGATAGGGCCGGCATCCCGGAGCTTCTCACACTTTTTGTAATATGCTTTCAATTTTTTCATGATGCAACAAGCTGTGACACGACCTCAGCTATTCTCAGCAGTGAATAGTTGGCAGACTACAAAATCCAACAAAAAGAAGAAGAATAGTGAAATTTAGAGTCTTCAATCAACCAAAACTCAATCCTGACAAAATGGTCATGATTACACATTCCTTAATTGTCCGTATGGAGAAGGATACACGTCCATCCACGTATAAGCCATATCACATATAACAAGGGAGGAGTATTACAAAGTTTCAATATGGCCACTTTTTCCCCTACTAACACGGCAGCTATTCAGCATTGAATTCGGAAGTATCTCCAACTCCATGAGCGAAAGGTCGAAGCATGTACCCAATCTAATGAATTTGGTGTGTGAAAGAGGATATGCGTATTACAAGAACCCACACAGCTACCAACAGCTACCTGATAATCTTACTTACTTTCGATAAAAAGTGATTGAAGGTAGGATTGTCAACGAACCACATCATCGTGTAAAAAGGCTGATATGAAGTTTTCAAGGTTATGTGCATTCTGCCAGAGAGTTCATGTAGAAATGGCAGATCGGAAGACAATCTGATATAGATGATAACTAACAACAGCTGTAAAAGACAGATATGTCTTTGACAACGGCTTAATTGTTGATCCAATCAGTTATGATTATTATTTTGTGATATCGTCCCCGCCTTATAGACCTAAAATAATACACATAAAGACGATCTTGAAACTTTATATAAAGGTGTAAGGAAAAGGTATAAAGCATGAAGATGGTTTATTGCTCTGTTATATATTTTGGAATCCTTTAACACTAACTGCTTTGGTACCCGAAGAGAGAACGAAACCGTAGCAGGACACACATAAGTTCACGAGCAAAAACCAATTCAATTAGATATCACATTCGCGTACTATAGTACCATTCAATTGTACGTTTATAACAATTGTTTTTTGTTTGATTGTTTATATGTTAAAATTTTCAACAGCATATGAATTCGAGGATTCTGCCATTAGCTAGGACACTTAAAATTGTGTAACTGCCATTTAGTTTTCGACCCTTTAACAAGGAAGTAAAGTTTTACACTCAAAAAAGAACAACCTTTTGATATTCTATACATGCCAAGACTCCATGTACTTTTTTATCCAAGACCGTGTTGTAAAAATGAACGTCAATCGCTGTTGGTTTCGACTTATTGCCCTAGGTTTTATTCGACATAAGGATAATCAATGCTAATTGCTCAGCACCTTCTTCCTTTGCGACTTTTGCAAGCTACTTTTCACATAGAATCCAACGAAACTTAGATATTTTCTTTAACAGTTATATTATACTTATGGTCGTAATCATGTAAAGGATTCACACTCAGGTTATTGGCCGGAAAATCTATTAGGAGATCCTTAGGTAATTAGGTACGTGTAAACCTTGCCCGCTTCTCTTGGCTTCAAACTGGTTCAATTGCCACATCTAGCTGGACAAAATTCATAACAAAAGAAAACACAGCAGAGCACGTACACAGAGCGACACGAATCGGTAAGGAGTCACATATCCTCACTGGAAGAACTATTGTTGTGTTCACTAGTATGATCAGCTGAAATGTATGATTGACACGTAGGAGGAATTTGTAACAATAGAAGTATTTCTTCGGGAAGATGTTCACTTTGTTTGAGTGTGAAATTACTAAGGTTTTTTAAGTAGGGATCCGGCGTGCTTAACAACATGTGCATTAAACCTTCTATGTTGTCGCGACGAGAACTTTTTTTGGCATGATGTTCGTGGAACCTTCGAATATTTTACTCCGAGCTTCTTGTGCCTCTTCGGAAAGCTGTCCAATAGGAACCAGCGAAGAATCGACGATGTCCCATGTATTAATCATATATGCCCAGTTGCCGGCATGTAATACCAGTTATGCTTGTCCACATATAATCGTGCAGTTTGCAGAGAATACATACCAAATACCTCACAGTTAATTGCACAACCACTAGCAATGGTATGTAAGAGAACTGCAAATCGTTTAATCAACTCTTCATTGATGACAGTAATGGACGCTAATAATGATGGATTCACAGAAACTTGCGGGCAATATTACCTCATTGCTTGTTCCGTAGCCTCGATTTGGCACATCCGTCAGGAAACCTATTTCTTCACGAAATCCCATCTGTAGAAATTTCTTTCTTTGATCAACATTTGATTGATCCCTCTTTCTCACTTGTCAGGTATGATGTCCAGTCTATACACAAAACACTCAAAGCACTTTATCCAGGAATACAGACTTGACAACCCGAATTCAAACGTTGTTATGTGTGGCGGTAGTGCTGTAGTTTTGTGTGGATCGTTCATTTGCTTTGAAGATGCACCGCAGATGTAACATCGTTAATATGATTGTTTGTGATATCACTACAGACCATCACATCTACAATTGTCAGCATTAATCAGTGTTACCCTACTATTCGATTATCATTTTAAGTGATAGTTGTTGGTGAGAGACTTTGTAGTTGCTGTTGTATCTTAGTTGCTTCTGAACGTGATAAGTATGCTGTTTCTTTCATGAACAGTAGCTTGATTGGCCGACAATAGCGTATTGGCAATCGCTGTGGATTATGCCAGAATGTCTCTCAACCATATTGTAATTTTAGAGACACTAACGAAATAACAAACAAATATGTATATTCATGTATATCGTCTTCTGTATCTGAACTATACCATTGTTTGTATGCGCTATGACCTGACGCGCCATCACGAACACCATTTTCAGAAGATGGTCATTTCAACTTCCTGATTGATATCTCGCAGTATAGTACTGTTTCTGGTGATCAACCGCTCGATAGTATGATCAAGTAACGCTTGCAGGTGCACTTCCGCATATACGTCTGTGATAATATCGGCTGGGTAGCACGCTTTCTTTGTCTCTAACAGTTTATAGTATGTCGAATAGATATTTGCATTGTGAACTCTAGCCCGGCTACGAACTAACTAGTGTTATTTCTTTATCAATTTCGCGTCAACATATAATACTAATGCCTCATCGTATGTAATCTTAATTGGTACTGTCGTCTCTGGAGTTTTGTACGCCTTTTTGATTTGGGATCCCTCGTGGGTGACACATCAATCTCTTTCAGAATATAAGAAGCATCACGTTTTTCTTTTGCACGTAAACCCATGTGGGCTGCATACACTAACTCTTCAGTTGTCGATGTTGTACTAAAGATTGCAACCGTCTTCTCTTTGCTTTCTCACTTGCTTCTTCAAACAGTTCTCTTAGACGCCCTACAGGTGTTCTCGGTGTCACACCTATACAAAATGGTCGTCGTAATGTCAATGCATTCCATACGTTTGCAGAAAACTCCACTGTACTGTCAAGCCACTTACCATATTTGATTACAAAGTTATTCATTGCACGATGACATTTTTGGCATTTCTCTTTGACATGTATACAAAAACTATCTGTAACCTTTCTGACGCACTCTGCTAAATCCTCATCACAGTTTTGTAACCTTAATTTGACCATTACACAGGTGTAAAAACTTTTGGTTCTCTTGCAGCTATTGGGTTCACCTTTCCAGGCGTCGAAGAAGACTCGTTGTGTCAGCGTACACTCCATTTTTGAAAGTACAAGAAGCAACAATTATGCAAACAGTTGCACATCATAGTTATTATGCACACACTACAATCATTACTCTACACATCTATAGTCATTACAACCTGGAAACAGGTGGAGTATTGCTTTTACGCGTCAGTTCATTATAACTATTCCTAAGTACAGTACACGTTCTTATTGGCTAGTGTTTCCCATCACGACATAGCTCAACCAAAAACCCACGGCACACCTCATTCATGTCAGATGCACGTCATACCTTCATCTAAAGTTGTTACTCTATATTTCTGGCATTGACCAACAGCTGTCTGTGTTATATGCTGGAGACGTAAGATCTAGCACGAAACCTGTCGATCAGCTGATTCTACATTGCATACAATTAATCTTGTTCGCCGGATCCGGCATGGTTCCCCATTTGTAATTTGGCACCTTAGTGGCCTTTTCCCACCACTTCGGAACTTGCCGCAAGAATTCCCATCGTTTTCTCACATCTTCTCAGAACTCGGATTTTTACATTTTGTCCAGCTAGATGTGGCAATTGGACCACTGCGGGTCTATGAGACAAGTCCGGCCGATGAATTACTATAGCTAGCGGTGTAAAGCACAGATTCGCGATAGAAAGATGTTATGCAAGTCTGGTAGAACAGAGACAGCTACAAAATAATTGACCGTTTTTTTTTACTTATGCTAGATTGGGAGATTTTCAGTTAAGTACACCTGAAAGATATAAAGCTTCCTAGGTTCACTTCCCACATCTTGGACCAGAAGCCCTGAAATTCCCCTCTTGGGAATAGTGTCCGAGAGTTTGATCTTCTCGCTGCCCAAAAAAAGTAATAGTTTCTGCTATTAACTTTCGCTTCGCCTGAATGTTAAACTTGTGTCTATAAATAATTCCGAGGCGTCTTTTCCAACCTTGACTAACTTCATAAAGATGCTATATTGATAACGCTACGTATCTATCAAACTAATCTTCAGGCTTAGATGCCTCGCCCGGTTCATCTTGCAGTCCAGGCAGCCATATCGCACACTGTTTTAATAAGGAGGATTTGAGCTTATTGGAGGATTTGAGTTTCTCGAATTTCTATACGTTTTCTCACCGGTGAGTGAAGTTCTGGTAAGCTTTCGCTCTGTAGCAGATTAGTGCACCAACTGTATTAGCTTTTTGACACCTTTCTTATCTGAGACTGAATTATCAACAGGAAGAATTTCTGTAGTCTTATCTATTAAATTCAATCCTACCTCATTTTGCTGACGTGAATAGAGCTTGCGTGTAAGGTTTCTTCTCAAGAGCAGAAAGCTACTCCACAAAATATACCAGATTAATCGCCAGCAATTTAGGCTTACAAATTGTACTCAGCCTAACACTGAATCAGACTGTCATTTTTCCTGGTATGTATGCGAGCATATCCATGGCCGTTTACCAGAGCCCTCCTAGATCACCAAGTAATACCTTTACAAAAAGAGAAGCAGCACATCTTACGTAGAATTCTGCATAGATGATCGCTGCATATAGCGGAATATCATGTCAAACTGCCTAGATTACATTCCTTGCACAGTCCAGCTAAGAGCCGTTAACATTGGCAAGAAGAAAGTCGAAACACACAGATATGTGCCTAGATCAATATTTCAGACTGTTTTAAGAGAACATTGTTATACCTAGTTACATAAAACATTCAGATAATATACTAAGAGGAGATATCCAGATATGTATTGTTCTCTTATCAAAACGAATGCAGGCAGTTAGCATGCAATACAACCAAACAGACATAAGATATACCAGACCATATATGATAAGAAGCGTAGTGAGATTAGGATTTTTCAATTGCAACTTACACGCTGTAATACTCAAAAATCTTTTGAAAAATTATTTTCATTTGCAAAAGATTTAAGATTTACCTACAACGCTGCCAAATGTGGTGTTCCACAGAAATAATGGTATTACTAATTGTAGATATCAGGATGTATTTAGATAAAAAGATAATAACAGCAGATTTCGAGATCCGCCATGATACTTGCATAAGAACGAGTGGAAACAGTTTGCATGCAGTACAACCGTCTGGAGCGTGCGGTTTGAAATGGGAAATGTGCGGCAGCTCATATTGTCCTTAGGACTTTAAAATTCGAAATATTCGAGATTAAACCCAGTGACATGTGGAACAAGAAGTATTTAGCTGATAAAGAATGTATATCGCGGTGAGCTCATACGGTATAGTGAAAAAAAGGGCGTTAAAATGTTGGACAAGTTGATGGGTCATTTTCAACAGGATAGGCATTTCCGAGCTTGTGAACCTTTATGTAATATGCATCCACAACGACAGAAAACGCATTAAAATGAGAACATTACCAGAGATTTCACTTGACTTTTTCGTAATAATATTATAGAATGTCTGAAAAGACATATTATTAAGAGATTAAATCGATCACTAAGCGTTGCGGTAATTAAAGAAATGATTTTGAGGATGGACGGAGATTTTCGATTTTTAATTTTTGTTTAGAGTGCAAAACGAGTGCCAATAAATCCAGGATTCTATTTCGAGATGTCCGGTAAGGCTAAATGGTTTATGCCGGCTTATGTCCTTCTTACATGCTGTGAAATTTAGAAGTCAGCAGTGGACATCGGCATCTATTCCTTAATTCCTATTGGCTTAGAGCTAGTAAAGCAACTGAACATTTAATACGATGCCGTAAGATCTTTTGTTGTGTACCTAGGTCTAAAAAACGAAGCAGTAGTGCTTTTAGAGCTTCTTAATTCACTTTATACAATGTCGTACCATTTAAACAACCGTGGATTAACTTCTCCCTTTAATAAGACGAGGGTATCACAGACTTTGGGAATTAACCGCGGTTTGTTTTAGGTGGGCCCTTGGGATTAAAAAATTTGTGATATCAAATGAAAAAGACTTAAGTATTAATTTATCAATGATACTCAGGCAATTGCTATACTTCCCCTTTATAAGCAACTACAAAACTATTTGAGAGTGCTTCCTGCTGAGAAACTTACTTAAGACTCATAACGGACACACCTTTTTCTTAATTGTTAGCCTGATAGAAACCTTTTATTCCAAAGGGTTCTATTCTTACGGATATATACAATCTAAAGAAAGAATCTTGTGTGTTAACACTCGAGCCTATGAAATGTGTTTCATTAGCGTCCTTGCTGCTCACTAAAACTTACATATAGAGTTGTATAGGATTCAGTAGGTTCCGATCTATCATTAATAATATTTTCGCGATTGTATACTGTAAAACTTGCTATGGAACCAATTATATTCTAACCTCCAAAGCAGAATAACTTTGGACCTGAGAGCGGTGATCTGATCAATGAGACAAATAAAGAAACGATTTGAAGTTCTTTTGAGATCTTTTCCTACACGGTTATGTGGAAAATATATACGGTATAATCAATCTTCAGTCCTGAGTCATCACAAAGCAACCAAACTGTGGGATAGTCAAGTAAGCTCACTATATACTTTGATTAATAACTTAGTGCTACTCATTTCTTATAACAAAAAAGTCATTTATTTCAGAATACTCTTGAAAATTTTCCATATCCAAGTTTTTGAATGATACTACAGTAGCATTGTCTTGATAAGAATATCGTATCCCATTTATTCATTCTGGCATCCTCTTTCCCTCTAATACTATACACTCATGTTATTGGTGTGTCAATGCTGTGTTACTCCGAACAAATAATCAAGTCTTCGCTTTAGCGTCTCGCGTCTTGGTTTCCTTTTCTCAAACAACCTTGCATAGCTATTCATCTTGTGAAAGTTTCGCCACAACGATTGTGTAATGGTGAGTTACACACTTGTCATTTTGACATAAGCAGTGTAGTCCCTCTGTAATTCTTCAGTATATTAATATCAAATACTAATCCTATACTCTTATGCATACAGTAAATGAGTGCAAGAAAAGTTAACAAAGCTGTAGCGGTAGCTGAAGCGTTATGACATTAGATCAGCCATTATACTGCAACGGTGTTCAAATCGTACCTGGAGCTCAAGAAATTTCTGAACGGCCCAAGTTAAACCGCTTTAAGACTTTTCCAGTTAATTAATTTCTAGGCACGATTTGATACATCATGTCGGGAAATGGTATAGATCAGCCATTATACTGCAATAGTGTTCAAATCGTACCTCAGCTGAAGAAATTTCTGAACTGTCCAAAGATGTATCGCCTTTAGGAGATTTCCAATTAATTAATTTCTAGGCACGATTGTATATATTATGTCAGGAAACGGTATAGAAGATTTTTGGTGTATCCTGTACAACATGTAAACTTTAGTGAAAATGCTGAATGGCCATGCTTACTCAAGATCATTGAGAACTCACTTCTAGACTTTGCTCGGGGACCTCTACATGTAGTTATCAAGACATTTACAACAGTCGGAGGAGATGACTAAAACTAGGATCTGCGATCTTATTCAACTATGTCCGGATGAGGAAATCAATATGCAACATTTAAAAGGGAATGAAATTGCATACAGAAACCATATTACAAAACCTCGAAATAAAGTATGTTAAGTACGTTTATATATTATGTTAAGCGCTACATGGATATAAAATACAATTAGACAAGAAAAATGCCGAAAGACAAGAAGGTCTTTGGGGAAATATCTGCAACGATCGAATATAGGTCTGCCATTGAGGCCATGACAATTCAATCACACTTCTTGAGAAACTTGGAGATCAATACAAGACGGCTTCAAGTGATGCAATCAATTTTCGAAGGAGTAAAGGTAGCTGTATATGGAGAAGAATAATGCAAGAAACTACAAACTGAAAATCTTTAGCTGTTGATGGGTTTTAGTTATGCTACGAATTTATTAAATTTAGAACTGTTCAGCATTCAATTTGGAAGTCTCTCCAACTCCAGGAGCGTAATGGTCTAAGCATGAACGCAATCGAATGAGGTTGGTGTGTGAAAGAGGATATGCGAATTCCAGGACCCTCACTGCTACCATCAGCTCCAGCCGGCTAATATTACTTACCTTTAAATAACAAGTGACTGCAAAATTTGAACGAGTCACATGTTAGTATAAAACAGCAGATAAGAAATATTGAACGTTTTATCAATTTTGCCAAGGGACTTAATGTACAAATGGCTGATTGAAAGACAATCTTATATAAATGATGTTGAAAACCAATATGCCATTCACAATTGCTTAATTGTTGATCCAATCAGTTATGATTATTATTTTGAAATAACGTTTCCGTCTTATAGACCTAACAAAATGTTCATTAAGACGATCTTTATGTAACTTTAAAAGAAGGTATAAAAACAAGGTATAAAGCATAAATGTGATTTATTGTTAAGTTTACATATTTTGGAATTTGAGTATCTGCCGATTAGTTTTCGACTAGGGATGCGCTCGAGTCGAGTCGAGTCGAGATTTAAGCTTGTCTCGAGTCGTCTCGAGAAAATGTGGTCTCGACTCGTGTCTCGACTCGAAAATATGTTTCCGTCTCGACTCGACTCGAATTCGAGTCGAGACGTCTCGAAATTTGAGTCGAGGCAAAATATACGAGTTAAAATAAACGCACACATGAGTCAGAACATTATGACTACCTACCTAATTGTCAGTGTCAACCTTTGGCACGGATAACAACGGCGAATGCTCTTGGCATGGAAGCAATGATCCTTTGTAAGTCGCTGGAGAGAGTTAGCACCACATGTTCACACACAGGTCACCTAATTCCTGTAAATTCCGGGGAGTGAGGCGATGCGCTCTGATGTCACGTTCAATCATATCCCAATATGTTCGATTGGGTTCAAGTCCGGCGAGTTGGTGGGCCAACACATTACTTGCAACTCGGCCATGTGTTCCTCGAACCACTCCATCACACTCCTGGCCTTGTGACATGGTGCATTATCCTTTCGAAAGTTGCCACTACAGTTGGGAAACATGGTCGTCATGGAGGGGTGTACGTAGTCTGCAAACAGTGTGCGATACGCCTCGGCCGTCATAGTGCTTTACTCGAGCTCCAGTAGACACATGGATGCATAAGCGTAACCTTGGCCCATATGGGGGGGGCAAAACATTCGTGCACATACACACACACACACACACACACATATATATATATATATATATATATATATATATATATATATATATATATATATATATATATATATATGTCAACCTTTGTCGACCCAGTGCTGGATGAAGGTCTCTCCAATTCTTTTTCACATGTATTTAAATTCGGCAGTTCGTTTCCATGTTACTCCTGAGCTCCTCCGTGGCTAAGCGGTTAGCGTACGCGCCTTTGGCGTGGGAGACCCGGGTTCGATTCCCGGCAGAGCTCATGTGGTTCGGATTCCACGTTAATCAGTAGGTCCACGTCTCATCTAGCCTCGCTGCTGAACGGGACGTTAAACTCAAAATCAACTGAACTCCATGTTACTCCACACTGCTTCCTAATTTCGTTACACCGTATTGTAATACAACATCTTCTAGGTCGTTTTCGTTCCCTTAGGATCCAGTCAAGGATTGCTTTTGTCCACCTATCGTCAGTTCTTCTTGCAATATGACCAGCTCCCTGACACTTGAGTCCTTTTATTTTCGCAATGATATCGGTCACTCTTGTGATCTTCCTGATCCATGTAAATTTTTTTCTATCTCTCCGTGTTATTGCAAGTATACATCTCTCCATGCTTCTTTGAGTTGTATATTCTCTCTCCCTATGGAAGTTTAAGAAAGAGCATTATACATTAACAACTGATCACAGAAAGTTGAGAATTCAACCAGGCGTATATTTTAATTCCTACTTTAGATTGGAAGCAGCAACATATTTCAAATTATTGCCTTTGGAATAAAAATTGATTATAAAGTTTGAATTTGCGGTGGCAGCTACATGGCATGATCGTGAACTGCGATTCTTTTTTCTTTCATTATTAAAAGACAATAAGTTTTATTTATTGACTGTAAGATTCACAAGCTGTAATTAAAAGTATATAATATACATTGTTCACTTGTGCACGTGTAAACTTTTCTTTGTTTCGACAAAAATATATTCACAAATTTCCACTTGGGTAGGTAGTCTTCGACCTTAAATTGTCAGTTTTTGAAAGCAACCATACATTTGCTTCTATTGTTTTAACCAAATATTTAGCATCTTAGTTTCGAGAAACCCTCTCTGATTTTGGATCATAATTGTGTAGTTGGAGTGTGGGAATGATATAAATACTACTCAGGCAGATATCCAGCCTAACTTTACGTCAGTTTTTGAGGATGAGACCTAAAATTAAGCTTTTGCCTCTGTGCTCAAAATTGTTTTAGTGAATAGCTGGAACGCCTTTCCCAAGAATAATTTCGCAGAACACAATGACGCAGAACAAAAAGTTCTAGATTAGTTCTTTATCGTGCTTTAATAGGATATTAATCTGCGTAAAATATGAAAACAATAAACTGAAAAGATACAGATTTGGAGCGAGACAAGTACAGCACAGGAACTGAATTCGGACACCACACTGACTTACTGGAACGCAGAACTTGTGCGTTCCGGTCCATATTAAGCCCCACTTAGTCAATATTCCCCACATCTTCGTCTTATTGACCTGAGCCTTAATGTTGTTAAGGAATTACCTGGAACAATCTATCAGCACAATATCCATATATTTTTTTACCCCAGCTCATTAATAGTGTTTCTTTCAGAAAAAAATTCCAAAGAGGGTATTTTAAAAATAAAGAGGGAAATTATAGTTAAACGTATGTTTTTTGATATACTCTATTTCTCTGAAAATTAGCCTGAATGGTATTTTGCACTTGAGTGTGTGTGTGTATGGAGGGGTAGGCCCGGCTCACCCTCTGAAAGAAATACTGCTTATCAATCACAATATTAGGATACTGCTTATCAATCACATGGAAATCACAATATTAGGAAATCCAAATATTAGCCAGTAAATATCACATTTATAATTTTGATTTAATAAGTTAATATTCCGCGTACTGCTAAATGTAATGATATGGAAGCTGAACTTGAACTGTAAATGGAGCTGCAGTCGCCTTCCTCGAAGTGTTGCTTCTGAATCAAATGTGTCGATAATCTGAGAAACGTTAATGTCGTAAGACCTTTCTAAGCACAACACAGCTAAACTACGAAATTTTTCTTGACCCATATTGCTACGAACGTATGTTTTTAGCCGTCACAGGCGCGAAAAGGAACTGGTTGCGAAACTGACAGGCACGGTTAGAAAAGTCTTATAAACTTGGTTCAAGTTTTGAGAAGAATTCGTAAAAGTTCAATTAAAAAAAATAGACGCGATGAAAAATCATTTTCAGTCTATCTCTCTGCACACAAATTGGAGAAAACTGTTTACTCTGATATCAGTTCAACTTTGGGGATTTTGCAGGTGTTGCTGACAATTGTGATACTTTCTGCTGATGGCTTGTGTAGATGTCTTGGAGGGAATGAAGAACCTGCATATCATTTTCTTTGAATTTTTATTGCTAATATCTGCCACAAGGATGTCATTAGCGGAATAATACACTTCGCGTCTGTAATATTCAGCTGCTGTCTTACACTCGGAAGAAGTATCATCACCATCCAATGCTCGTGAGACTCGTGTTCTTCGTGGAACGTTCGGTGCACTGCACCCCATGGTTTCTGCAATTTCTTCTGTTTCTGTCCATAGCATATTGAAACTTTTCTCACTCCGTAAGGACTGAAAGCTGCAGATAGTGGCTTGCGACAAATTTTTCACAGCAGAAAAATTGACACGTGTATTCTGTAAGTGCATGGACAGTTGATTCGTGTATTCAAAAACATGTCTCATCATTTTAAGACGAAACACAAATAAAAAGTCATGAACATTTTTTTAACAGGAAATGCGCGTCTGGGCCGTAAATTTGATCGTGATCTGCTATTTCCTCTAAAGTTTCAACTACTGGTCCAAAATTTTCTAAAACTGCACGAATAGCTTCTAATGTACAGTTCCATCCAGTGTCGCTCAAAGATTTTAATCTTATCTAATGCTTTAAGTTTTCTTCTTAACGTTGAATATTTTCAAAAATAGCGTGCATTTTCGACGACGCTTCTACTAAGGAATGCAAACTACTCAGAACATCAAATATATTTCGAATCGCAAACGCTTCTCCGCACACATCAACAATGCATAAGTTCAAAATGTGAGCGTATTAATGAACATAAATGGATAAATTGTTCATGTCCCTGATCCTCTTTGCAACACCAGAGGCGGCTGCACCATCGTAACATTGCCCTCGGATGTTATCTACTTTCAGACCCAGCGATATTAACACATTTGTTAACAGTTTGGGTAAATTTTCACCGTGTTTTTTCTGTGTTGTAAAACCTGATAAAACTTTCGTGAACATTTAATGTTTCATCACAGTATCGCAAAACAATTGATGCTTGTTCATGTCGCTTCAAATCTTGAGTTTCACCCATGATGACACTATATATACCTGCAGTCTTCACAGGATCAATTATCTTTCCCAGCATATACTCACACATTAAATCTAGAAATTGATTTTGGTATTCGGGACTGACGTATCTAAAGGTTTTCTCTTTGTTAACATGATACAAAAAAATCACGTCATTGTCTTTGGATCTTAGCAATAAGAGTTCTAGTAAATTGCCTTTATTTTCACTTTCGTTATTTTCCTTATGGCCTCTAAGAGGAACACATCGGCGAGCACAATACAAATACTATCTAGAAGTGCTTCAAATATATTCTTTTGCCGTTAACTATTTGGTTCGTCTAATTTACGCGCAACTGATCCGTGCAATAGTGCGTTTCGAAATTCCGCAACTTTATGAGCAGTACTTGCCTCATGAGTACCGAATTTTTCTACGGCCTTCTTCCAGTTACGGAAACCCTCCTCAGTAAAGTTGTCTTCAGATTTTTGAATATTTTCGGAGAATGTGCGACAATAAAATCAAAAAGCACTATCTCGAGAAATGCTATATTCTAACCAAGTTGGCTATACCACTCAGATCAGAACCGGCGGCTATTTTTATTGGGGTATGTTTCCAATTGCGGTTGAAAGGGACCTAGACCTACTGCCAGAAATGTATTTGCCTTTTCACAACCTTTGACTGGATCACGATCTTCGGAAATTTCATCTTGTGACTGTTTCAACAGTAGTACCGGCATCTGAATTCTTATCTTCTACTCACTGTTTTCATACTAGCACTCGAATTTTTATCTTCTGAAACGCAAGAAGTGGATTGTTTAGTCACTCATTATCTCCGCTGGCAGTATCAATATTGCTAAGTTTCGGCTTCTTACTAAAATAGTCCAACAAAGATTTTTTTTGGGAGCACTGTATATTAGTCACAACTTCCTGTGAAACTTGAGAAATGTTCAGGTATCACAGACAAAATATAAAAAAATGAAACCACTATACACCAATACACGTGAAGGCTATATATAAGAAAAGAAAAAAACTTCAAACGAACTGCTCACTGCCAAGGGCGCCGATTTCTCTGTAACTTTGGGGAGGAGGGCATTAGATGTGGTTTGAATATTTATAAAAAATACATATAATAATACAAAAAACATATAAAACATACATATTCAGAAAAATACATAGGGGCGCAGATGAGCTTTGGGGCTCCCGGGTCCCACCGCCCCCCCAGGATCGGCGACCTTGCTCAGTGCAAACACAAACTTCAAAATAAATGAAGCGTATTATTTTTTGTTGGGGTGCCAGGATGGCTATTAGTAAAAATAAATCGTTGTTTTAACCTTACAATTGTCCCTTTCCACTTTACAACAATACCAGATGTTGCTATTTTTGTGACTTACAGGGAAAGCAATAAAATATCTTTTGTATTTAGTACCACAAGGTTTCCGACAAAGAGCGGAGTTCTGTATGTCTCAGCTTATCCTTATAAAAACACACCAAGTATCCCAGACAACTGTACCTGTACTTCCTTTGACCATCAACGTACACCGCAACCCCTTTCTCCAGTACACTCCAAGTTCACTGACCTTTATTAAGATGGGTGTACCAAAATATTTATTGCAAGACATTACCAAATATGGTTAAAATCAGAGTTCCATATCCGGTTATTCTAGAACTTTATTCGAACATTTTATAATAATATGAGCATAGATAAAACAATTTTTAATAACTGTCCACTGCCTAAGAAACAGCCAGAACCATTAGGAAAAGGTATATGAATATCCCTGAACATTAAAAAAAAAGATATAAGGTCCTTTCGAATAAGGTAACCTGAATGTGAATCCTTTACATTACGACCATAAGTCTAATATAACTGTTACAGAAAATTGTTAAATTTCGTGAGATTCTATCTGAAAAGTAGCTTGGAAAAGTCGCAAAGGAACAAGGTGCTGAACATTAAGCATTGATTATCCTTATGTCATATAAAACCTAGGGCAATAGGTCGAAACCAACTGCATTGGACGTGTAGTAGAACTTTCATTTTTACAACATGGTCTTGGATAAAAATGTACATATAGTCTTGGCATGTATGGAATATCAAAAGATAGTTCTTTTTTATGAGTGTTAAACTTTACTTCCTTCTTAAAGGGTCGAAAACTAAATGGCAGTTACACAATTTTAAATGTCCTTGCAAATGGCAGAATCCTCGAAGTCATATGCTGTTGAAGATTTCAACATAAAAACAATCAAACAATAAACAATTGTTATAAACGTACGATTGAATTGTACTATAGCACGCGAATGTGATATCTAAATGAATGGTTTTTTGGTCGTTACCTTTAATGTCCTGCTACGGTTTCGTTTTTTCTTCGGGTACCAACTCAGGTAGTGTTAAAGGATTAAAAAATATATAAAAGAACAATAAAACAACCTTCATGTTTTATACCTTTTCCTTACACCTTCATTTAAAGTTTCAACAAGATTATCTTTATTTCCAATTTTTTAGGTCTATAAGGCGGGGACGATATCACAAAATAATAATCATAACTGATTGGATCAACAATTAAGCCGTTGTCAAAGACATATCTGTTTTTTACAGCTGTTGTTCGTTATCATCTATATCTGTTTGTCGTCCGATCTGCCATTTCTACATGAACTCCCTGGCAGAATGCAGAAAACCTTTAAAACTTCATATCAGCTCTTTTACACTATCATGTAGTTCGTTGACAATCCTATCTTGCAATCACTTATTATCGACAGGTAAGTAAGATTATCAGGCAGCTGTTGGTAGCTTGTAATTCGAATATCCTCTTTCACACACCAAATTCTTTCGATTGGGTAGATGCTTCGACCTTTCGCTCGTGGGGTTGGAGGTACTTCTGAATTGAATGCTGATAAGGGGAAAAGTGGTCATATTGATGCTTTGTAATACTCCTCCCTTGTTATACGTGATATGACATACCAGGGAGGACATGTATCCTTCCCCATACGGGCGAATAAGAAATGTGTAATCATGACCATTTTGTCTGGATTGAGTTTTGGTTGGTTGAAGACTCAGGATTGAGTTTGCTTGGTCTTCTTCTTTTCACAATTCTTCTTTTTGAACGATCTTGTAGGCTGCCAACTATTCACTGCTGAGAATAGCTGAGGTCGTGTCACAGCCTGTTGCATCATGAAAAAAGTAAAAGCATATTACAAAAAGCTTGACAAGCTCCGGGATGCCTGCGCTATCGGAAATGAGTGACCCATCTACTAGTTCATCATTATAACGCGTGATATTCAGTCTTTCTCAGCTAAAGACTTCTTGTTCCGCACGACACTGGTTTTAACCGAATATTTCGAACTTGCAAGTCCTAGGGACAATATGTGCTGAAGTACTTTTCCCATTTGAACCCACCGTCTCTCGTTGGTTGTA
Organism: Thermobia domestica; assembly: GCF_964235325.1. Taxonomy (NCBI): domain Eukaryota; kingdom Metazoa; phylum Arthropoda; class Insecta; order Zygentoma; family Lepismatidae; genus Thermobia; species Thermobia domestica. The sequence goes on from NC_137468.1 coordinate 123,547,757, forward strand.
CTACATGCAAATTGGTTCCACTCCTTCGAATGCAAATATCATGCCGGATCTCGACATCTCCTGCAATTATCTTTTTATCTAAATGCATTCTAATATCTACAATTAGTATTATCATTAGTTCTGCAGAAAGCCACATTCGGCATCCGTGTAGATAAATCTTATTTCTTCTCCCATATGAATGTTATACGTGTAATTCAACAGATATTAGTCTGATACAACGTACGAGTTGCAATTGAACAATCCTAAACTCAGTATGCTTCTTGTCAAATATTACTATGTGTGGTTGGTTGTAGTGCATGCTAAGTGATTGCTTTCGTTTTGATAAGACAACAACACGTATCTGTATATCTACTCTTAGTATAATACCTGAATGTTTCTGTAACTACGTAAGACAGTCTAAAGTATTGATCTAGGCACATATCTGTGTGTTTCGACTTTCTTCTTGCCAATGTTAAAGGCTCTTAGCTGGACTGTGCACGGAATGTACTCTACGCAGTTTGCCATGATATTCCGCTATATGCAGCGACCATATATGCAGAATTCTACATACGATTTGCTGCTTCTATTTTTGTAAAGGTATCACTTGGTGTTGTAGGAGGGCTCTGGTCAACAGCCATGGATATGCTGGCATATATACCAAAAAAAAAATGACAGTGTTAGGGTTAGAACATTTCGTAAGCCTCAACTGCTGGCGTTTAATCTGATACATTTTGTGGAGTAGCTCTTTGCTCTTGAGAACATACCTTACACGCAAGCGCCACCGAAATGACGTAGTGTTGTATTTAAAAATAAGATTACTGAAATTCTTCCTGTTGATCATTCTGTCTCAGATACGAAAGGTCTCAAAAAGCTAATACAGTTGGTGCACTAATGTGCTACCAGAACTTTACTCACCGGTGAGAAAACGTTTAGAGAATCGAGAAACTCAAATCCTCCAATAAGCTCAAATCCTCCTTATTAAAAGTGTGTGCGATATGGCAGTCTGGACTGCAAGATGAACCGTGCGAGTCAGTAACACTAAGTTTCTATAGCCAGAAGATTACTGTGATAGATACGTAGTTTTATCAATATAGCATCTTGTTAAAGTGAATCAAGGATGCAAAAGAAACCTCGAAATTTTTTTAGACACAAGTTTAACTGTCAGGCTGAGCGAATTTTATTGACTGTATTTGTTAGTTTCTTTGGGCACCGAGACGAGCAAGTACTCGAACACCATTACTAAACGAGGAAATTCAAAGCTACTGCTCCAAGACGTGGAAAGTGAGCCTAAGAAGTTGTATATCTTTCAGGTGTTCTAAACTGAAAATCACCGAATGTTACCTAAGTACAAGAAAAAAAAACAATCTGTCAATTAATAAATTTTTGATGTCTGTGTTCTACACCTTTCTACCAGTCCTGTATAATTACTTTGTATTGCGATGCAGTGTTTTTTACCGCAAGCTTTACAAATTCAATGGACGGATTTCTCTTACAGGCCAAGAGAAGCGGGCCTGGGTCTACAAGGTAATCACGTTCGTAATCATCTAAAGAACTCCTACTAGTTTTTCAAGCCAAAACCTGCTTGTGAAACCTTTACAAGCTTATGACTATAAGTGTAATATAACTGTTACGGAATATTGTTAAGCTTCGTGATCTTCTGTCTCAAAAGCAGCTTGCTACAGTCGCAAAGGATCAGGGTGCTGAGCAGTAAGCTTTGAGTCGACTTATAAAACTTGGGGCAATAAGTTGAAACCAACAGGGATCGACGTGTAGTAGTACTTTCATTCTTACGCCCCCTCTTGGCTAAAAATGTACATGGAGTCTAGACATGTACCGCATATCGAAACATTGTTCTTTTTTAAAAGAGTTAAACTTTGCTTTTTTTAGGAGATTCGAAAACTAAACGGTAGTTACACAATTGTTGCTTTCCTTGCAGATGGCAGAATCCTTGGAGTCAATATCTGCTGTAGAACATCTTATCATATAAACAATCAAACAATAAACAATTGTAATAAACGTACAATTGAATTGTACTGTAGTACGCGAATGTGATATCCTAATGAATTGGTTATTGCTCCATAACTTGTGTGTGTCCTCCTACGGTTCTATTTTCTTTTCGGGTACTAAAGCCGCTCATGTTAAAGAATTTCAAAATATGTAAACTAAACAATAATCCACCTTCATATTTAAACCTTGTTTTTATACTTTCTTTTAAACTTACTTCAATATCGTCTAAATGTCCATTTTGTTAGGTCTATGAGGCGGGGACGTTATTTCCAAATAATAATTATAACTGTTTGGATCAACAATTAAGCAATTGTGAATGACATATTGGTTTTAAACAGCTTTGTTCGTAATCATATATATAACTGCCATTTCTACATGAACTAACATAGCAAAATGGAGAAAACCTTCAGTATTTCATATCTTATCTTTTATAGTAACTTGTGGCTCGTTCACATTCCTATCTTGCAGTAACTTGTTATTAAAAGTTATTAATATTTGCCGGCTGGAGCTGATGGTAGCTGTGTGGGTCCTGGAATTAGCATATATTCTTTCGATTGGGTTCATGCTTAGACCATTTAGCTCCTGGAGTTGGAGGAACTTCCCAATTAAATGCTGAATACTGCCGTGTTATCAGGGGAAGAAGTGGTCATATTGAAGCTTTGTAATTACTCCCTTGTTATATCTGATATGGCTTATACCATGGAGGACATGTTTCCTTCTCCATACAGGCGAATAAGAAATATGTAATCTTGACCATTTTGGAAGATTTAGTTTTGGTTGGTTTAAGACTCTGACTAACTTTCACATTTCATCTTCTTTATGAAGGATCTTGAAGGCAGCCAACTATTCACAGCTGAATATAACTGAGGACGTGTGAAAGCCATCATGAAAAGAAGTGAAAGCTATTTTTTAAAGGCGATAAAGTTACTTTTAATTTAACAATTTTGCAGAATTTCATTCCAGTTCTGCTTGTATGTGGCTTTGAAAGAATCAGCAATTGCTCATGAAGTATTCTAATAAGATTCTTAGAAGATCCGAATAAGACCCATCAACACCTACAGGTTTCCCGTTTTTAGTTTCTTCCATTATTCTTCTCCATATACAGCTACCTTTACTCATTCGAAAACTGCTTGCATCACTTGAAGACGTCAAGTATTGATCTCCAAGTTTCTCAAGATCTGTGATTGAATTGTCGTGGCTTCAATGGCAGATTTAAATTCGATGGTTACAGATATTTCCTGAAAGCTCTTTTTTGTTTTCGGCATTTCCGTGTCTAATTGTAATTTAAATCCATAAAATACATCATTTATAAACGTACTTAACGCAGATTTGATTTGCCATTTTTAGTCCACGCCATTGCGTGTATAAGACTCTTCCTTCTACGTGTGGGTTTTAAAACACAACACAACAGAGACTCTGCAATATTCACCGCATTCGAACTTATATTCTTGCGCATTGAGATATTTTCACACAAGAAAGATGGCATTAACTCAACGTGTCGCTCAGATGATAAACTGTTTCCTTCATAAGTCCTGTAGAACTTCTTTTATCATAAGGAAGTGAACGATGAATCTTGCTAACATTGTGTCTGCCGTTGAGTTACACTCAACGAAAATTTCGTGCCCTTCTTTAAGCACTGTTGGATAATATTATGAGTTGGATCTTGTTTAAGAAGTTTTCATTTCTACGAATTGTGAATGTTCCTTGAGTTGTTAGTTTCTTGTAATCCTCCGATACCATCCTGTCCTTCTGGTATAAGCCATATCAGATATAACATGGAAGTAGTTACAAATATTCAATATGGCCACTTTTCCCATTTCTAACACAGCAGCTGTGCAGCATTTAATTCGGAAGTAGATCGAACTTCAGGAGTGAAATGGTCTAAGCATGAACCCAATCGAACGAGATTGGTGTGTGATATAGGATATGCGAATTCCACAACCCACACAGCTACCATCAGCTCCAGCCAGATAAGCTTACTTACTTGTAGATAAAAAGTGACTTAAAGATAGGATTGTGAACGAGCTACATGTTAATGTAAAAGAACCGATATGAAGTGTTCAGTGTTTTGTGTATTTTGTCAAGAGAGTTCATGTAGAAAATGCAGAATGGAAGACAATCTGATATAGATGATTAGGAACAACAGCAGTTGAAAATCAGCGTCATTGACAACGGCTTAATTCTTGATCCAATCAGTTTTGATTATTATTTTTTGTTAACGTCACCGCCTTATAGATTTAACAAAATTTACATGAAGTTGATCTTGATGTCACTTTAAATGAAGGTATAAAGACAAGGTATAAAAAATGGTGGTTTATTGTTCTGTTTACATTTTTTGGAATTCTTTAACACGAGCAGCTTATATGCCGGCTTATGTCCTTACTCACTTTCCACATATTGGAGCAGAAGCCCTGAATTTTCTCCCTTAGTAATAGTGTTCGAGTACTTGCTCGTTTCGGTGCCCAAAGAAAGTTATAGATACTCCTATTAGCATTCGATTAGCTTGAAAGTTAAACTTGCGTCTATAAAAGATTTCGAAGCACTTTTGAACCTTGACTCACTTCATCAAAATTCTATATTGATAACGCTACGTATCTATCCCAATATACTTTAGGCTATAGAACCTGAAAGTCTCTCGCACGGTTCATCTTGCACTAGAGAATGCCATATCGCACACTTTTATTAAGCTTATTGGAGGATTTGAATTTTTTGATGTTCTAAACATTTTCTCACCAGTGAGTAAAGCTCTGGTAAGCTTCCCCTCTGTAGCAGATTAGTGCACCAACTGTATTAGCTTTTTGATACCTTTCATACCTGAAACGGAATGATCAACAAGAAGTATTACTGTAATCTTATTTATTATATTCAACACTATCTCATCTCGCTAACGTGAATAGAGCTTGCGTTTCCTGTCCATCGATTTAAAGGTATTTTCTCAATGAGGAGAAAGCTACTCCACAAAGTGTACCCAATAAAACGCAAGTAGTTGAGTCTTACGAAGTGTACTCATCCAGGCTTGGTATGTATGCGAGCATAAACATAGCCGTTTTCAGAACCACCCATCTACTTATCTATATACTGTAAATAACTGCAAGAAAAGTGATCAAAGCGCATGCGTTATGAAATTAGATCAGCCATTATACAGGATATATGTTAAAATTCTAACTCAGCTGAATAAATTTCTGAAGAGTACAAAGTTTTACCGCCTTTGGGAAGTTTGCAGTTAAGTAATTTTTAGGCACGAATGGTATAGAAGAACTTTGGTGCATCCTGTACACTATGACAATTTTAGTGAAAATGCTGAATGACCATACCTACTCAAGATCATTCAAAAATCACTTCTAGACTTTGCTCGGGGACCCCTACATGTGGTTTGAAGACATTTACAACCGTCGGAGGAGATGACAAAATCTAGGATCTGCGATCTTATTCAACAACGTCTGGATGAGGAAATCAGTATGCAACATTTACAAGAAAATGAAACTGCATGACAAAAACCATATAAGGAAATCTCAAAATTTGGACGGTGACATTTCCCGAACCGTTAACTTTGGCTGCAGTATATAGAGAAAATAACATTCATATTGCAATTCATCCAAAGGGACTACATTGAACAGGGGATTAGAAACTTTATTTGAAGACTATCAAATTAATGCTTACTTACGTTTTCTCACGCAGCTTGTGATTTTTTCTATGAAAAATTTCCACATCAATATACTCAATAGATGGCAGCCCTGGAGGGAAATACGGTTTCAGTGAATTACAAGAAATTAACAACTCAAGGAACATTGACAATTCGCAGAAAAAGAGGCCTTCTTGAGCCAAGTTCCAAGAGATATGATTATCGAAGAGTTTTTAATGAAGGCCGCGAAATATTCTGGGAGATTAACTCAACGTCAGACCCAACGTTAGCAAGGTTATTCCCTCATTCCCAAATACTGTTACGATAACAGAAGTTCTACAGAACTTTTGTGGGCATTAGTTTATCATCAGAGCGACATGTTGATATGATGATACTTTTCTTGTGTGATATCAAATCAATGCGCAAGAATATCAATTTGATTACGCTGAAAAATGTAGATTCTCTGTTATCTTCTGTATTAAAACCCACACGTAAATGCAAGAGCACTTCTACACGCAGTGGTGTGCGCTATAAATGGCCAGTCAAATTTGCGTTAAGTAGTATATGAATTATGTTAAGCGCTACTTTCAACTTATATTTTATGGATAAAAATCACAATTAGACACGGAAATTGACGAAAGACAAAAAAAACTTTCGTGAAATATCTTAACGATCGAATTTAACTATGACATTGAAGTCACCAGAATTCAATCACGGTTCTTCAGAAACTTGGAGATCAATACTAGACGGCTTCAAACCATGCAAGCAATTTTCGAAAGAAAGAAAGGTAGCTGTATATTGACATGAATAAGGGAAGAAACTACAAACGGGAAATGTGTAGCAGTTGGAGACTCTCATTCAGATCTTTTAAGAATCTAGGTAGAATTCTTCATGAGCAGTTGCTGAATCCTTTAAGCCACATGGAAGCAGAACCGTAAGGAAATGCTATGAAATTATTATATTTAAAAAATATTTAGCATCATTAAAAGAGCGGTTTCACGTTTTTCATGATGCAACAGGCAGTGACACGACCTCAGCTATACTCACGAGAGAATAGTTGCCTACCTTTAAGATCCTACAAAAAGAAACAGAATTGTGCAAGTTAGTCACTATCTTCACATAGCCAATTCTCAATCCTAAAACAATAGTCAAGATTAATTTCTTATCCGACTGTATGGAGAAGGAAACATGTCCTTCTTGGTATAAGCGTATCAGATATAACAAAAAAATAGTTACAAAGCTTCAATATGGCCACTTTTACCCCTACTATCACGGCAGGTGTACAGCATTCAATTCGGAAGTACCTCCAAGTCCAGGAGCGAAATGGTCTAAGCATGAACCGAATCGATTGACGTTGGTGTGTGAAAGAGGATATCCCTTCAGCTACCATCGGCTCCAGCCGGATAAGCTTACTTATCTGTAGATAAAAAGTGATTGCTAGATAGGATATTGAACGAGCTACATGTAAGTGTAAAAGAGCCAATATGAAGTATTCAATGTTTTCTTCATTCTGTCAAGGGTTCATTTACAAATGGAAGATCAGAACACAATCTGATTTAGATGATGACGAACAACAGCTGTAGAAAACCAATATGCCATTGACAACCCCTAAATTGCTGATCCAATCATTTATGATTATTATTTTGTAATAACGTCCCCGCCTTATAGACCTAACAAAATGGACATGAAGATCTTGATGAAACTTTAAATGAAGGTGTGAGGACAAGGTATAAAACATGAAGGTGGTTTATTGTTCTGTTTACATATTTTGGAATCTCTTAACACGAGCTGCTTTGGTACCCGAAGAGAAAACTAAACCGTAGCAGGACACATTTAAGGTAACGACCAAAAACAAATTTATTTAGATATCACATTCGCGTACTACAGTATCATTCACTTGTACGTTTATAACAATTGTATATTGTTTGATTGTTTATATGTTAAAATGTTCAACAGCAGATGATTGACTCCAAGGAGTCTGTCATCTGCCAGGACGCTTAAGATTATGTAACTGCCGTTTAGTTTTCGACTCAACCAAAAGGGAAGTAAAGTTTAAAACTCTTAATAAAAAACGAACTTTGGATATTCCGTACATGGAAAGACTCCATGTACATTTTTATCTAAGATGATGTTCTAAGAATGAAAGCTCTACTACACGACGATCACAGTTGGTTTCAACTTATTGGCCTAGGTTTAATACGACATAAGTATAATCAATGCTTACTGATCACCACCTTGTTCCTTTGCGACTGTACCAACCTACTTTTCAGACAGTAGCCCGCGAAGTTTAACAATTTTCTGTAACAGTTATTCTAGACTTATAAGTCTAGCCTAGTCTTATAAGTAAGCCTGAAAATCTAGTAGGAGATCCTTAGGCAAATAGATGCGTGATTACCGTGTAGAATCAGGCCCAGTTCTCTTAGCCTGTGAGGCAAGTCCGGCCAATGAATTCCTAAAGCTAGCGGTGTAAAGCAGTGATTCGCGATACAAAGAAGTTATACAGGCTTGGTAGAACAGGTGTAGAACAGAAACATCAACAAAATTATCAGGTGACAGATTTTTTTTCTTTGTACTTAGGTTACATTGGGAAATTTTCAGTCATGTACACCTGAAAGATATAAATCTTGCTACGCTTCCTTTCCACATCTTGGAGCAGAAGTCCTTAATTTTCTCCCTTGGTAACAGTGTTCGAGTACTTGCTCGACTCGGTGAACAAAGTAAGTAATAGAGACTGCGAAAAACTTTCGATAAGCTTGACAGTTAAACTTGCGTCTATAAAAAATTTCAAGGCATCTTTTGCAACCTTGAGTCACTTCTTTGATAACGCTACGTAATTATCACACTAATCTTTAGGCTATAGAATATTAAAGACTCTTTGGTACGCACGGTTTATTTTGCACTACAGACTGCCATATCGCACACTCTTAATAAACTTATTGGAGGCTATAACATTCTTAATCTTCTCAATATTTAATCAGCGGTAAGTAAATTCTGGTAATCTTCCTCTCTGTAGCAGACTAGTAGACCAACAGTATTAGCTTTTAGATACCCTTCATATCAGATACGGAATGATCAATAAGAAGAATTTCTGTAATCTTATTTATTAAATTCAACACTAACTCATCTCGCTAACGTGAATAGAGCTTGCGTGTCCTCCCACAACGGAAAGCTTTCTTCTCAAGAGCAGAAAGTTACTCCACAAAATGTACATGATTAATCGCCAGCATTTGAGGCTTACGAAGTGTACCCATCTCTAACACTGAACCAGACTGTCATTTGGCCTGGTATGTATGCGAGCATATTCATGGCCGTTGACCAGAGCCATCCCAGATCACCAAATAAATTCCTTTACAAAAATAGAAGCAAGCCTGTAGATTTCTGCTTACAAGTTCACTGCATATACCGGAATACCTTGGAAAGCTGCCTAGAGTACATACCATAGTAGAGGCGTTAACATTGGAGAGAAGAAAGTCGAAATACACAGATATGTGCTTAGATCTATACTTCAGACTGTTTAGAGAAAAAATAGTAATTCTAAGATACCGAAACGTTCAGATAACATTTTACGAAGAGGAGATGTCGAGATACGTGTTGTTGTCTTATAAAAACGAATGCAAGCTGTTAGCATGAATACAACCAACCAGACGTAATATTTGATAAGAAGCGTAGTGACATTATAATTTTTCATTGCAACTCACACTCTGTAATAGACTAATATCTGTTGAATTATAACATTCATATGGCAGAAGAAATAAGATTTATTTACAAGGCTGCCGAACATGGCTTTCTGCAGAAATAATGGTAATACTAATTGTAGATATAAGAATGCATTTAGATAAAAAGATAATATCAGGAGATGTCGAGATCCAGTATGATGCTTTCATTAGAACGAGTGGAATCAGTTTGTATGCAGTACACCCGACGAGAGAGGCAGGGATCAAATGGGAAAAGTACTTCAGCTCATATTGTCCTTAGGACTTGCAAATTCGAAATATTCGAGTTTAAATCCAATGATGTGGGCAGCAATATGTCTTTAGCTGAGAAGGACTGAATATCACAGTGACCTCATAAGGTATAGTAGAGAGAAAGCGCGTTATAATGATGGACAAGTTCATGGGTCACTTGCGATAGGGCAGGCATCCCCGAGCTTGTGAAGATTTTTGTAATATGCATCAGCACCACCAGAAGTCACCTTGAATTGAGAACATTAGCAGAGATGTCAAGTGGCTTCATTGTATTAGTATTCTACAATGTATGAAAAAAGATGATAATAAAAGATTAAATCTATCTCTAAGTGATGCGGTGATTAAAAAAATAATTTTGAAGATGGACGTGGATTTTCGATTTTTAATTAGTGTTTTAGGGTGCGAAAGGGCGTGAAAATAATTCCAGTGTTCTATTTCAAAATATTCGGTAAGGCTAAAGGGCTTATGACGGCGTACGTCTATCTAAATATGCTGTGAATTTAGAAATCAGCAGTGGACGTCGCCATATGTTCTTTAATTTCTAATGCGTTAGAGCTAGTAAGGAAATTCAACAATGAATCGGTCGCCGCAGTAACTTGCGTTGTGTACCTAAGTCTTAAAAACGAAGCAGTAGTGCTTTAATAGCAACTTAACTCTCATTATACATGTCGTACCTTTTAAAAAACCGTGATTTACTTCTTCCTTTAATAAGACGATGATATCACAGTCATATAAATTTCGGAACGTACAGCGGTTTGTTTTACGTGGGCCCTTGGGATTGAAAATTTTTGTGATAACAAATTTAAAAAACATAAGTATTAATTTATCAATGATAATCATGTAATTGCTATACTTCCCGTTTATATGCAACTACATTAGTTTTTAAGATTGCTTCCTGCTGAAGAAATCTACTCAGGACTCATAACCCTCTCTCCTTTTTCTTAATTGTTAGCCTGATAGAAACGGTTCATTCCAAACAGTCGTTTTCTTTGCTAATTTAATAGTCTCCTTTGTGTTAATACTCGAGGCTATCAAATATGCGTTTAATTATCGTTCTTGCTGGATACTAGGCCTTACATTCAGAGTTCGGTAGGATTCACTATGTTGTGGTCATTCATTAGTAATATTTTCCCGATATTATCCTGTAAAATTTGCTTTGGAACCCATTACATTCTAAAGCAGCCTTGCGTAGGGCCTAAGACAGGTTATCTGATCGATAAGACAAACAGAGAATCGATTTTAAGATCTTCTTTTGCACGGTTAGGTGGAAAATATTTACGGTATAGTATGTGCTGTGTTCGCTACCAACGTAGTAACACTGGTCATCATCAGAAAGCAAACAAACTCTGGGCTAATCAAATAATCAATCCTTTTACATAAGCTCAGCGTATGCTTTGATTAGTAACAAAGTGCCACACATATCATAGAGCAGAAAACGTCATTTATTTCAAAAGTCTCTTGATGAAAATTGTCCATATCCAAGTTCTTGATCAAAATGTAATCTGATAATACGTTAGCATTGTCTCAATAAGAATGTCGTATCACATTTTGTCATTCTTCCATCCCCTTTCCCTCTAATGTTATACGCTCATATTCTTGGTGTGTCAATGCTGTCTTACTCGCAAGATTTAATCAAGTGTTCTCTCGCGTCTCGCGTATCGATTTTTTATTCTCAAACAACTTTTGGATAGCTATTCATCTACTGAAAGCTTCGCCACAACGATTGTGTAATGGTGAGATACAAACCTCTTCTTTTGATATAAGCAGTGTAGTCCCTCTGAATTTTTCAGTATTTCAATATCAAGTACCAATACTAAATATTCTACTGTTCTGCATACAGTAAATAATTGAAAGAGAAGTAAACAAAGCGCGTGCGTTATGACATTAGATCAGCCTTTAAACTGGCAGGGTGTTCAAATCGTACCTTCAGCTGAAGGAATTTGTGAACGGTCCACTTGAGTAATTTCTAGGCACGATTGGATACATTATGTCTGGAAATGGTATAGAAGAACAATTTTGAATCCTGTACACTAAGACAACATTAGTGATAATGCTAAATGGCCATGCCTACTCAAGATCATTGAGAACAGACTTCTAGAATTTGTTCCTGGACCTCAACAAGTGGTTGTGAAAACATTTACAACTCTCGGAGGAAATCACAAAATATAGGATCTGCGATCTTATTCAACCATGTCTGGATAACGAAATAAATATGCAACGTTTACAAGAAATTGAAACTGCATGTCAAAAACCATATTAGAAAATCTCAAAATTAAGACGGTGACATTTCCCGAACCGTAAATTTTGGGCTGCAGTATATAGAAAAGGTCTTAATCTTATTGGAATTTATCCAGAGGGATTACATTGAACAGGGGACTAGAAACTTTATTTGTAGGCAATTAAATGAATGCTTCCGTTTTCTCATGCAGGTGGTCATCTTTTTATGAAAAATTTGCACATCACTATACTTAACATTTGGAAGCCCTGGAGGCAACTACGGTATCAGAGGATTACAAGAAATTAAGAAATCAGGAACATTCTCAATTCGCAGATTAAGAGGCTTTCTTGAGCGAAGCTCGAAGTGAAATGATTATCGAACAATGCCCAAAGACGGGCATGATATTTTCTGGGGATTAACTCAACGTGACAAACAACGTTGGCAAGATAAATCCTTCATTCCCAAATACTGTTACGATAAAAGAAGTTCTACAGTACTTTTAAAAGAAACAGTTTATTATCTGAGTGGCAAGCTGAGTTAATGCCACCTTCCTTGTATGAAAATTTATCAATGCGGTCTCATTTGTACTGAGTTTTAAAACCCACACGTAGAAGGAAGAGTTCTTCTACACGCAATGGTGTGGAAAAAAATGGCAACTCAAATATGCCTTAAGGATGTTTATAAATTATGTTAAGCACAATTTTAACCTTATATTTTATGGATTTAAATTACAATTAGACACGTAAAATGCCGAAAGAGATATGCTCGAATACACACCAGGCCAAATGACAGTCGGTTCAGTGTTAGAGATGAGTACACTTCGTAAGTCTCAACTGCTGGCAATTAATCGGGTACATTTTGTGGAGTAGCTTTCTACTCTTGAATAGATACTTTTGAGTCGATAGACAGGAAACGCAAGCTCTATTCACGTCAGAGAGATAAGGTAGTGTTGAATTTAATATATAAGACTATAGAAACACTTCTTATTGATCATTCCGTCTCAGATATAAAAGGTGTCAAAAAGCTAATGCAGTTGGTACACTAATCTGCTACAGAGGCGAAGCTTACCAAAACTTTACTCACCAGTGAGAAAACGTTTAGAAGATCGAGATGTTGAAATATTCCAATAACCTTAATAAGAGTGTCCGATATGGCAGTCTGGTGTGCAAATTGAACCGTGAGTGTCACAAAGACTTTAAGGTTCTATAGACTGAAGATTAGTTTGATAGATAAGTAGCGTTATCAATATAGTTTCTTGATGAACTGAGTAAGGTTTCAAAAGACGCTCGAAACTTTTTATAGACGCAAGTTTAACTTTGAGGCTAAGCGAAAGTTAATACCTGTACTATTACTTTCTTTGGGCACCGAGACGAACAAGTACTCAAACACTACTGGGCAGGATAAGAGGCCTTCTTGAGCGAAGTTCCAAGTGATATTATTATCGAACAGAGTTTAATGAAGGCCGCGAAATTTTCTGGGGATTAACTCAACGTGAGAAACTAAGTTAGCAAGATTAATCCTTCCTTCCCAAATACTGTTACGTTAAGAGAAGTTCTAGAGTAGTTTGGAAGGAAACAGTATATCGTCTGAGCGGCACGCTTCCTTCCTTGTTTAAAAATATCTGAATGCGCAAGAATTTTAACTCGACTGCGCTGAGTATTGCAGTCTCTGTACTACAGAGTTTTAAAACGCACACGTAGAAGGAAGAGTTCTACACGCAATGGTGTGTACTAAAAATGGCAACTCAAGTCTGCTAAGCGCTATTTTCACCTTATATTTTATGGATTTAAATTACAATTAGACACGGAAAGTGCCGAAAGACAAAAAAGAGCTTTCGGGAAATATCTGAAACAATCCAATTTAAATCAGCCATTGGAGCCACGGCAATTCAATCAAAGTTCTTGAGAAACTTGTTGATCAATACAAGACTCCTTCAAATGATGCAAACAGTTTCCGAAAGAGTAAAGGTAGATGTATATGGACAAGAATAATGGAAGATACTACAAACGGGAAATCTGTAGCTGTTGATGGGACTGATTCAGATCTTCTAAGAATCTTCATGAGCAGTTGCTCATTCTTTTGAGGCCAATACAAGCACAACTGAAAGGAAGTGCTACGAAATTATTAATTTTAAGATACTTTAGCGTCTTTAAAAGATTGGTTTCACTTTTTTCATGACGCAACAGGCTCTGACACGACCTCAGCTATACTCAGCAGTGAATAGTTGGCAATCTTCAATATCTTTCAAAAAGAATAAGAATTGTGAAAGTTAGAGTCTACAACCAACCGAAACTAATTCTGAAAAAATGGTCAATATTACACATTTCTTATTCGCCTGTATGGAGAATGAACATGTGCTCCCTGGTATAAGCCATATCAGCTACAACAAGGGAGCAGTTACAAAGCTTTAATATGGCCATATTTTCCCCCACTAACACAGCAGCTGTTCAGCATTCAATTCGGCAGTCCCTCCAACTCCAGGAGCTAAATGGTTTAAGCATGAACCCAATCGAATGAGGTGTGTGTGTCAAAGAGGATTTGCGAATTACAGGACCCACCAGCTGCCATCAGCTCCAGCCGGCTAAGGTTACTAACCTATACATAACAAGTGACTGCAAGATAGGTTTGTGGACGAGCCACATGTTTATATGAAAGAGCAGATATAAAATATTGAAGGTTTTCTCCATTCTGCCAAGAGACATGTACAAATATCACATCGGAAGACAATCTTAAATAGATGATGACAACAACAGCTGTTGAAAACCAATATGTCATTCACAATGGCTTAAATGTTGACCCAATCAGTTTTGATTATTATTTTGTAATAACGTCCCCGCTTTATATACTAACAAAATGGACATGAAGACGATCTTAATGTAAACATAAAACAAGGTAAAACACAAGGTATAAAACGTATAAAAATATATATATTTTTATTGGGGTATGTTTTCAATTGCGGTTGAAAGGGACCTAGACCTACTGCCAGAAATGAATTTGCCTTTTCATAACCTTTGACTGGATCACGATCTTCGGAAATTTCATCTTGTGACTGTTTCAACAGTAGTACCGGCATCTGAATTCTTATCTTCTGACACTGTTTTCATACTAGCAGTTGAATTTTTATCTTCTGAAACGCAAGAAGTGGATTGTTTAGTCACTCATTATCTCCGCTGGCTCTATCAATATTGCTAAGTTTCGGCTTCTTACTAAAATAGTCCAACAAAGATTTTTTTGGGAGCACTGTATAATAGTCACAACTTCCTGTGAAACTTGAGATATGTTCAGGTATCACAGACAAAATATAAAACAATGAAACCACTATACACCAATACACGTGAAGGCTATATATAAGAAAAGAAAAGAACTTCAAACGAACTGCTCACTGCCAAGGGCGCCGATTTCTCTGTAACTTTGGGGAGGAGGGCATTAGATGTGGTTTCAATATTTATAAAAAAATACATATAATAATACAAAATACATATAAAACATACATATTCAGATAAATACATAGGGGCGCAGATGAGCTTTGGGGCTTCCGGGTCCCACCGCCCCACCAGGATCGGCGACCTTGCTCAGTGCAAAAACAAACTTCAGAATAAATGAAGCGTATTATTTTTGGTTGGGGAGCCAGGATGGCTATTAGTAAAAATAAATCGTTGTTTTAACCTTACAATTGTCCCTTTCCACTTTACAACAATACCAGATGTTGCTATTTTTGTGACTTACAGGGAAAGCAAAAAAATATCTTTTGATTTAGTACCACAAGGTTTCCGACAAAGAGCGGAGTTCTGTATGTCTCAGCTTATTCTTATAAAAACACACCAAGTATCCCAGACAACAGACCGACCTGTACTTCCTTTGACCATCAACGTACACCGCAACCCCTTTCTCCAGCACACTCCAAGTTCACTGACCTTTATTAAGATGGGTGTACCAAAATATTTATTGCAAGACATTACCAAATATCGTTCAATTCAGAGTTCCATTCCCGGTTACTCTAGAACTTTATTCGAACATTTTATAATAATATGAGCATAGATAAAACAATTTTAAATAACTGTCCACTACCTAAGAAACAGCCACAACCATTAAAGGAAAAGGTATATGAACATCTCTGAACATAAAAAAAAAAGATATAAGGTCCTTTCGAATAAGGTAACCTGAATGTGAATCCTTTACATTACGACCATAACTCTAATATAACTATTACAGAAAATTGTTAAATTTCGTGAGATTCTATCTGAAAAGTAGCTTGGAAAAGTCGCAAAGGAACAAGGTGCTGAGCATTAAGCATTGATTATCCTTATGTCGTATAAAACCTAGGGCAATAGGTCGAAACCAACTGCGATGGACGTGTAGTAAAACTTTCATTTTTACAACATTGTCTTGGATAAAAATGTACATGGAGTCTTGGCATGTATGGAATATCAAAAGATCGTTCTTAATATGAGTGTTAAACTTTACTTCCTTGTTAAAGGGTCGAAAACTAAATGGCAGTTACACAATTTTAAGTGTCCTTGCAAATGGCAGAATCCTCGAAGTCATATGCTGTTGAAAATTTCAACATAAAAACAATCAAACAATAAACAATTGTTATAAACGTACGATTGAATTGTACTATAGCACGCGAATGTGATATCTAAATGAATGGGGTTTTGGTGGTTACCTTTAATGTCCCGCTAAGGTTTCATTTTTTCTTCGGGTACCAAATCAGTTAGTGTTAAAGGATTAAAAAATATATAAAAGAACAATAAAGCACTTCATGTTTTCCTTTTCCTTACACCTTCATTTAAAGTTTCAACAAGATTATCTTTATGTCCACTTTTTTAGGTCTATAATGCGGGGACGATATCACAAAATAATAATCATAACTGATTAGATCAACAATTAAGCCGTTGTCAAAGACATATCTGTTTTTTACAGCTGATGTTCGTTATCATCTATATCTGTTTGTCTTTCGATCTGCCATTTCTACATGAACTCTCTGGCAGAATGCAGAAAACCTTTAAAACTTCATATCAGCTCTTTTACACTATAATGTAGAACGTTGACAATCCTATCTTGCAATCACTTTTTATCGACAGGTAAGTAAGATTATCAGGTAGCTGTTGGTAGCTTGTAATACGAATATTCTCTTTCACACACCAAATTCTTTCGATTGGGTAGATGCTTCGACCTTTCGCTCGTGGGGTTGGAGGTACTTCTGAATTTAATGCTGAAAAAGGGGAAAAGTGGTCATATTGAAGCTCCTCCCTTGTTATACGTGATATGACATACCAGGGAAGCATGTATCCTTACCCATACGGGCGAATAAGAAATGTGTAATCATGACCATTTTGTCAGGATTGAGTTTTGGTTGGTTGAAGACTCAGGATTGAGTTTGGTTGGTCTTCTTTTCACAATTCTTCTTTTTGAACGATCTTGTAGGCTGCCAACTATTCACTGCTGAGAATAGCTGGGGTCGTGTCACAGCCTGTTGCATCATGAAAAAAGTAAAAGCATATTACAAAAAGCTTGACAAGCTCCGGGATGCCTGCCCTATCGGAAATGAGTGACCCATCTACTACTTCATCATTATAACGCGTGATATTCAGTCTTTTTCAGCTAAAGACTTCTTGTTCCGCACGACACTGGTTTTAACCGAATATTTCGAACTTGCAAGTCCTAGGGACAATATGTGCTGAAGTACTTTTCCCATTTGAACGCACCGTCTCTCGTTGGTTGTACTACATGCAAATTGGTTCCACTCCTTCGAATGCAAATATCATGCCGGGTCTCGACATCTCCTGCAATTATCTTTTTATCTAAATGCATTCTAATATCTACAATTAGTATTATCATTGGTTCTGCAGAAAGCCACATTCGGCTGCCGTGTAGATAAATCTTATTTCTTCTCCCATATGAATGTTATACGTGTAATTCAACAGATATTAGTCTATTACAACGTACGAGTTGCAATTGAAAAATCCTATTCTCACTATGCTTCTTATCAAATATTACTATGTGTGGTTGGTTGTAGTGCATGCTAAGTGATTGCATTCGTTTTGATAAGACAACAACACGTATCTGTATATCTACTCTTAGTATAATACCTGAATGTTTCTGTAACTACGTAATACAATGTTCTCTTAAAACAGTCTGAAGTATTGATCTAGGCACATATCTGTGTGTTTCGACTTTCTTCTTGCCAATGTTAACGGCTCTTAGCTGGACTGTGCACGGAATGTACTCTACGCAGTTTGCCATGATATTCCGCTATATGCAGCGATCATATATGCAGAATTCTACATACGATTTGATGCTTCTATTTTTGTAAAGGTATCACTTGGTGTGGTAGGAGGGCTCTGGTCAACAGCCATGGATATGCTGGCATATATACAAAAAAAATGACAGTGTTATGGTTAGTACATTTCGTAAGCCTCAACTGCTGGTGTTTAATCTGATACATTTTGTGGAGTAGCTCTTTGCTCTTGAGAACATACCTTACACGCAAGCGCCACCGAAATGACGTAGTGTTGAATTTAAAAATAAGATTACTGAAATTCTTCCTGTTGATCATTCTGTCTCAGATACGAAAGGTCTCAAAAAGCTAATAGAGTTGGTGCACTAATGTGCTACGGAGGGGAAATTTACCAGAACTTTACTCACCGGTGAGAAAACGTTTAGAGAATCGAGAAACTCAAATCCTCCAATAAGCTCAAATCCTCCTTATTAAAAGTGTGTGCGATATGGCAGTCTGGACTGCAAGATGAACCGTACGAGTCAGTAAGACTAAGTTTCTATAGCCTGAAGATTACTGTGATAGATACGTAGTTTTATCAATATAGCATCTTGTTAAACTGAATCAAGGATGCAAAAGACACCTCGAAATTTTTTTTAGACGCAAGTTTAACTGTCAGGCTGAGCGAATTTTATTGACTGTATTTGTTACTTTCATTGGGCACCGAGACGAGCAAGTACTCGAACACCATTACTAAACGAGGAAATTCAAAGCTACTGCTCCAAGATGTGGAAAGTGAGCCTAAGAAGTTGTATAGCTTTCAGGTGTTCTAAACTGAAAATCACCGAATGTTACCTAAGTACAAGAAAAAAAAACCAATCTGTCAATTAATAAATTTTTGAGGTCTGTGTTCTACACCATTCTACCAGTCCTGTATAATTACTTTGTATTGCGATGCAGTGTTTTTTACCGCAAGCTTTATAAATTCAATGGACGGATTTCTCTTACAGGCCAAGAGAAGCGGGCCTGGGTCTACAAGCTAATCACGTTCGTAATCACCTAAAGAACTCCTACTAGTTTTATAGGCCAAAACCTGCTTGTGAAACCTTTACAAGCTTATGACCATAAGTGTAATATAACTGTTACGGAATATTGTTAAGCTTCGTGATCTTCTGTCTCAAAAGCAGCTTGCTACAGTCGCAAAGAATCAAGGTGCTAAGCAGTAAGCTTTGAGTCGACTTATAAAACTTGGGGCAATAGGTTGAAATCAACAGGGATCGACGTGTAGTAGTGCTTTCATTCTTACGCCCCTCTTGGCTAAAAATGTACATGGAGTCTAGGCATGTATCGCATATAGAAACATTGTTCTTTTTTAAAAGAGTTAACCTTTGCTTTTTTTTAGGAGATTCGAAAACTAAACGGTAGTTACACAATTGTTGCTTTCCTTGCAGATGGCAGAATCCTTGGAGTCAATATCTGCTGTAGAACATCTTATCATATAAACAATCAAACAATAAAAAATTGGAACAAACGTACAATTGAATTGTACTGTAGTACGCGAATGTGATATCCTAATGAATTGGTTATTGCTCGTTAACTTGTGTGTGTCCTCCTACGGTTCTATTTTCTTTTCGGGTACTAAAGCCGCTCATGTTAAAGAATTCCAAAATATGTAAACTAAACAATAATCCACCTTCATATTTAAACCTTGTTTTTATACTATCTTTTAAAGTTACTCCAATATCGTCTAAATGTCCGTTTTGTTAGGTCTATGAGTCGGGGACGAATTTTCCAAATAATAATCATAACTGTTTGGATCAACAATTAAGCAATTGTGAATGACATCTTGGTTTTAAACAGCTTTGTTCATAATCATATATATAAGATAGTCTTCCGAACTGCCATTTGTACATGAACTAACATAGCAAAATGGAGAAAACCTTCAGTATTTGATATCTTATCTTTTATAGTAACTTGTGGTCGTTCACATTCCTATCTTGCAGTAACTTGTTATTTAAAGGTTATTAATATTTGCCGGCTGGAGCTGATGGTAGCTGTGTGGGTCCTGGAATTCGCATATATTCTTTCGATTGGGTTCATGCTTAGACCATTTAGCTCCTGGAGTTGAAGGAACTTCCCAATCAAATGCTGAATACTGCCGTGTTATCAGGGGAAGAAGTGGTAATATTGAAGCTTTGTAATTACTCCCTTGTTATATCTGATATGGCTTATACCATGGAGGACATGTTTCCTTCTCCATACAGGCGAATAAGAAATATGTAATCTTGACCATTTTGGAAGATTTAATTTTGGTTGGTTGAAGACTCTGACTAACTTTCACATTTCTTCCTCTTTATGAAGGATCTTGAAGGCAGCCAACTATTCACAGTTGAATATAACTGAGGACGTGTCAAAGCCATCATGAAAAGAAGTGAAAGCTATTTTTTAAAGACGATAAAGTTTCTTTTAATTTAACAATTTCGCAGATTTTCCTACCAGTTCTGCTTGTATGTGGCTTTGAAAGAATCAGCAATTGCTCATGAAGTATTCTAATAAGATTCTTAGAAGATCCGAATAAGACCCATCAACACGTACAGGTTTCCCGTTTTTAGTTTCTTCCATTATTCTTCTCCATATACAGCTACCTTTACTCCTTCGAAAACTCCTTGCATCACATGAAGACGTCTAGTATTGATCTCCAAGTTTCTCAAGATCTGTGATTGAATTGACGTGGCTTCAATGGCAGATTAAATTCGATGGTTACAGATATTTCCTGAAAGCTCTTTTTTGTTTTCGGCATTTCCGTGTCTAATTGTAATTTAAATCCATAAAATACAAATTTAAAATAGCGCTTAACATCATTTATAAACGTACTTAACGCAGATTTGATTTGCCATTTTTAGTCCACGCCATTGCGTGTATAAAAATCTTCTATCTACGTGTGGGTTTTAAAACACAACACAACAGAGACTCTCAATATTCACCGCATTCGAACTTATATTCTTGCGCATTGAGATATTTTCACACAAGAAAGATGGCATTAACTCAACGTGTCGCTCAGATGATAAACTGTTTCCTTCATAAGTCCTGTAGAACTTCTTTTATCATAAGGAAGTGAACGATGAATCTTGCTAACATTGTGTCTGCCGTTGAGTTACACTCAACGAAAATTTCGTGGCCTTCTTTAAGCACTGTTGGATAATATTATGAGTTGGATCTTCGTTTAAGAAGTTTTCCATTTCTGCGAATTGTGAATGTTCCTTGAGTTGTTAGTTTCTTGTAATCCTCCGATACCGTCCTGTCCTTCTGGTATAAGCCATATCAGATAT
The DNA here is from genome assembly GCF_964235325.1 of Thermobia domestica. Lineage (NCBI taxonomy): Eukaryota > Metazoa > Arthropoda > Insecta > Zygentoma > Lepismatidae > Thermobia > Thermobia domestica. The sequence goes on from NC_137468.1 coordinate 123,569,097, forward strand.
AACATGGAAGTAGTTACAAATATTCAATATGGCCACTTTTCCCATTTCTAACACAGCAGCTGTGCAGCATTTAATTCGGAAGTAGATCGAACTTCAGGAGTGAAATGGTCTAAGCATGAACCCAATCGAACGAGGTTGGTGTGTGATATAGGATATGCGAATTCCACAACCCACACAGCTACCATCAGCTCCAGCCAGATAAGCTTACTAACCTGTAGATAAAAAGTGACTGAAAGATAGCATTGTGAACGAGCCACATGTTAATGTAAAAGTACCGATATGAAGTGTTCAGTGTTTTGTGTATTTTGTCAAGAGAGTTCATGTAGAAAATGCAGAATGGAAGACAATCTGATATAGATGATTAGGAACAACAGCAGTTGAAAATCAACGTCATTGACAACGGCTTAATTCTTGATCCAATCAGTTTTTATTATTATTTTTTGTTAACGTCACCGCCTTATAGATTTAATAAAATGGACATGAAGTTGATCTTGATGTCACTTTAAATGAAGGTATAAAGACAAGGTATAAAAAATGGTGGTTTATTGTTCTGTTTACATTTTTTGGAATTCTTTAACACGAGCAGCTTATATGCCGGCTTATGTCCTTACTCACTTTCCACATCTTGGAGCAGAAACCCTGAATTTTCTCCCTTAGTAATAGTGTTCGAGTACTTGCTCGTCTCGGTGCCCAAAGAAAGTTATAGATACTGCTATTAGCATTCGATTAGCTTGAAAGTTAAACTTGCGTCTATAAAAGATTTCGAAGCACTTTTGAACCTTGACTCACTTCATCAAAATTCTATATTGATAACGCTACGTATCTATCCCAATATTCTTTAGGCTATAGAACCTGAAAGTCTCTCGCACGGTTCATCTTGCACTAGAGAATGCCATATCGCACACTTTTATTAAGCTTATTGGAGGATTTGAATTTTTTGATGTTCTAAACATTTTCTCACCAGTGAGTAAAGCTCTGGTAAGCTTCCCCTCTGTAGCAGATTAGTGCACCAACTGTATTAGCTTTTTGATACCTTTCATACCTGAAACGGAATGATCAACAAGAAGTATTACTGTAATCTTATTTGTTGTATTCAACACTATCTCATCTCGCTGACGTGAATAGAGCTTGCGTTTCCTGTCCATCGATTTAAAGGTATTTTCTCAATGAGGAGAAAGCTACTCCACAAAATGTACCCAATAAAACGCAAGTAGTTGAGTCTTACGAAGTGTACTCATCCAGGCTTGGTATGTATGCGAGCATAAGCATAGCCGTTTTACAGAACCACCCATCTACTTATCTATATACTGTAAATAACTGCAAGAAAAGTGATCAAAGCGCATGCGTTATGAAATTAGATCAGCCATTATACAGGATATATGTTCAAATTCTAACTCAGCTGAATAAATTTCTGAACAGTCAAATGTTTTACCGCCTTTGGGAAGTTTGCAGTTTAGTGATTTCTAGGCACGAATGGTATAGAAGAACTTTGGTGCATCCTGTACACTATGACAATTTTAGTGAAAACGCTGAATGACTATGCCTATTCAAGATCATTCAGAAATCACTTCTAGACTTTGCTCGGGGACCCCTACATGTGGTTTGAAGACATTTACAACCGTCGGAGGAGATGACAAAATCTAGGATCTGCGATCTTATTCAACAACGTCTGGATGAGGAAATCAGTATGCAACATTTACAAGAAAATGAAACTGCATTACAAAAACCATATATGGAAATCTCAAAATTTGGACGGTGACATTTCCCGAAACGTTAACTTTGGCTGCAGTATATAGAGAAAATAACATTCATATTGCAATTCATCCAAAGGGACTACATTGAACATGGGATTAGAAACTTTATTTGAAGACTATCAAATTAATTCTTACTTACCTTTTCTCACGCAGCTTGTCATCTTTTGTATGAAAAATTTCCGCATCAATATACTCAATAGATGGCAGCCCTGGAGGGAAATACGGTTTCAGTGAATTACAAGAAATTAACAACTCAAGGAAGGAACAATACGCAGAAAAAGAGGCCTTCTTGAGCGAAGTTCCAAGAGATATGATTATCGAAGAGTTTTTAATGAAGGCCGCGAAATATTCTGGGAGATTAACTCAACGTCAGACCCAACGTTAGCAAGGTTATTCCCTCATTCCCAAATACTGTTACGATAACAGAAGTTCTACTGGACTTTTGTGGGCATCAGTTTATCATCAGAGCGACACGTTGATATGATGATACTCTTCTTGTGTGATATCAAATCAATGCGCAAGAATATCAATTTGATTACGCTAAAAATTGCAGATTCTCTGTTATCTTCTGTATTAAAACCCACACGTAAATGCAAGAGCACTTCTACACGCAGTGGTGTGCGCTATAAATGGCGCTATAAATCAAATTTGCGTTAAGTCGTATATGAATTATGTTAAGCGCTACTTTCACCTTATATTTTATGGATAAAAATCACAATTAGACACGGAAATTGACGAAAGACAAAAAAAAACTTTCGTGAAATATCTTAACGATCGAATTTAACTATGACATTGAAGTCACCAGAATTCAATCACGGTTCTTCAGAAACTTGGAGATCAATACTAGACGGCTTCAAACCATGCAAGCAATTTTCGAAAGAAAGAAAGGTAGCTGTATATTGACATGAATAAGGGAAGAAACTACAAACGGGAAATGTGTAGCAGTTGGAGACTCTGATTCAGATCTTTTAAGAATCTTGGTAGAATTCTTCATGAGCAGTTGCTGAATCCTTTGGAAGCAGAACCGTAAGGAAATGCTATGAAATTATTATATTTAAAAAATATTTAGCATCATTAAAAGAGCAGTTTCACTTTTTTCATGATGAAACAGGCAGTGACACGACCTCAGCTATACTCACGAGAGAATAGTTGCCTACCTTTAAGATCCTACAAAAAGAAACAGAATTGTGCAAGTTAGTCACTATCTTCACAGAGCCAAATCTCAATCCTAAAACAATAGTCAAGATTAATTGCTTATCCGACTGTATGGAGAAGGAAACATGTCCTTCTTGGTATAAGCGTATCAGATATAACAAAAAAGTAGTTACAAATCTTCAATATGGCCACTTTTACCCCTATTATCTAAATGCATCCTCATATATACATTATATCTGCGAAGGGCCACAGCGGCAGCAATGTAAATATGGCATATGAAAGTAATTTTTCATCAGATTTTAGTCTATTAATGCGTGTAAGTTCCATATGAATAATCTTAATCTTACTACACCTCTTATATAATATTACTATGTCTTTTTGGTTTTATTGCATTCTAACGGCTTGCCTTCCTTTTGATAAGGGAACAACATGTATATAGACATCTCTTCTTGGTAAATATATGAATGTTTCTGTAAGTCGGTAATACAATGAGCTCTAAAAACAGTTTAAGTATAGTTCTAAGCACATATCTGTGTGTTTCGCCTTTCTTCTTGCCAATGTTAACGGCTCTTGGCTGGACTATGCAAGGAATGTACTCTAGGCACTTTGCCATGATATTACGCTATATGATGCGATCATCTATGCAGAATTCTACAGACGATCTGGTGCTTCTATTTTAGTAAAGGAATTATTTGGTGATCTAGAATGGCTCTGGTCAAAGGCCATGAATATGCACTCATACATACCAGGCCAAATGACAGCTTGGTTCAGTGTTAGAGATAGGTACACTTCGTAATCCTCAACTGTTGTAAGTTAGATTTTGTGGAGTAACTTTCTGCTCTTCAGAAGATAACCTTGAGTCGCTGCACAGGACACGTCAACAGAAATACATCTTGTTGATCCTTCTGTCTCAGGTATGATCCTTCTGTCTCAGGTGTCAAAATGCTTTTAAAATTGTTGCACTAATTTGCTACAGACGGGAAATTTACCAGATCTTTGCTCACCGGTGATAAACCGTTTATAAGATCGCGAAATTCAAATCCTCCAATAACTTTAATAACAGTGTCTGATATGGCGGTCTGTAGTATAAGATGAACGATGGGAGCCAGTAAGACTTTAAGGTTCTATAGCCTGTATAGGTCTATAGATACGTAGCGTTATCAATATAGCATCTTGATGACGCCTCGAGATTTTTTTATAGACGCAAGTTTAACTGTCAGGCTGACCGGAGTTATTAACTATATTTATTATTTTCTTTAGGCACCGAGACGAGTAAGTACTCGAACACTTCCCAAGAGGGCAATTTCAGTGATTCTGGTCCATGTGGGAAGTGAGTCTAGCAAGTTTTAGATCTTTCAGATGTTCTTAACTGAAAATCTCCCAATCTAACCTGTTAAAGGAAATTTTCTGTGGATAGATGGCTTTGTTGCTGGTTCTGTTCTAGCAGACTTGTATAGCATCTTTGTATCGCGAATCAGTGCTTTACACCCCTAGCTTTAGTAATTCATCGGCCAGACTTGTCTCACAGGCCCGCAGTGGTTCAACTGCCACATCTAGCTGGACAAAAAATAAAAAACAGAGTGCTGAGAAATAGTGAGAAAACGATGGGAATTCTTGAGGCAAGGTCCCAAGCGGTGGGAAAAGACCACTAAGATGCCAAATTACACTTGGGGAAGTATGTCGGATAAGACGAACAAGATTAATTGTATGCAATGTAGAATCATCTGATCGACAGTTTCCGTGCTAGACCTTACGTCTGCAGCATATAACACAGACAGCTGATGGTTAATGCCAAGAATATTTTGTAACAACTATAGATGAAGGTATGACGTGCATGTGACATGAATGAGTTGTGCCGTGGGTTTTTGGTTGAGCTATGTCGTGATGGGAAACACTAGCGAATCAGAACGTATACTGTACTTAGGAATAGTTATAATGAACTGACGCGTAAAAGCAATACTCCACCAGTTTCCAGGTTCTAATGACTATAGATGTGTAGAGTAATGATTGTAGTGTGTGCATAATAACTATGATGTGCAAATGTTTGCATAATTGTTTCTTCCTGTACTTTCAAAAATGGGGCGTACGATGACACAACGAGTCTTCTTCGACGCCTGGAAAGGTGAACCCAATAGCTGCAAGAGAACCAATATTGTTTACACCTGTGTAATAGACAAATTATTTTACAAAACTGTGATGAGGATGTAGCAGAGGGCGTCAGAAAGGTTACAGATAGTTTTTGTATACATGTCAAAGAGATAGCAAAAATGTCATCGTGCAATGAATAACTTTCTAATCAAATATGGTAAGTTGCTCGACAGTACAGTGGAGTTTTATGCAAACGTACGGAATACAGCGACATTACGACGACCAGGATCATTTAGAATAGATGTGACACCGAGAACACCTACCTGTAGAGCGTCAAGAGTAGTGTTTGAAGAAGCAAGTGAGAAAGCAAAGACAAGACGGTTGCAGTCGTTAGTACAACATCGACAACTGAAGAGTTAATGTATGCAGCGCACATGCGCTGCAAAAGAAAAACGTGATGCTTCTTGTATGGTGAAAGCGATTTATGTGTCACACAGGAGGGATCGCGAATCAAAGAGGCGTACAAGAGTCCAGAGAGGACAGTACCAATTAAGATTACAAAAGATGATGCAGTAGCATTATATGTTGACGCGAAATAGACAAATATACCAGTTAGTTCGTAACCAGGCAAAAGTTCACAATGCAAATATCTATTCGTATTACTATAAACTGTTAGAGGCAAAGAAAGCTTGCTACCCAGCCTATATTATCACTGACGTATATGCGGAAGTGCAGCTGCAAGCGTTACTTGATCTTACTATCGAGCGGTTGATCACCAGAAAGAGTACAATACTGCGAGAGATCAATCAGGAAGTTGAAATGAGCATGTTCTTCAAATGTGGTTTGTGATGGCGCGTCAGGTCAGAGCGCATACAAACAATGGTCATTACAATTTTTTTTGTTATTTCGTTAGTGTCTCTAATATTACAATATGATGAAGGGACACCCTGGTATAATCCACGGCGATTGCCTATACGCAATTGTCGGCCAATCATTCATGAAAGAAGAGCAGAATTAACACGTTCAGAAGTTACTACAGCAGCAACTACAAACTCTCTCAGTAACAACTATAACCTACAATGATCATCAAATAGTAGTGAACCACAGATAATTGTGTACAATGGTAGATGTGAATGTCTGTAGTGATATCACAAACAATCATATTAACTATGTTACATCTGCGGTGCATCTTCAAAGCAAATGAACGGTCCAGACAAAACTACAGCGCAACCACCAGACACAAGAACTTTTGAATTCACTTTGTCAGGTCTGCAATCCTGGATAAGGTGTTTTGAGGGTCTGTTGCACATTGCATATAGACTGGACATCATACCTGACAAGTGAGAAAGAGGGGTCAACCAAATGTTGATCAACGAAAGAAATTACTACAGAAGCGATTTCGTGAAGAAATTGGTCTCCTGGTGGATATGCCGAAATCAGGCTACGGAACAAGCAATGCGGTAATATTGCCCGCAAGTTTTTCTCGAATCCATCATTATCAGCGTCCATTACTGTCACCAATGAAGAGTTGATTAAATGATTTGCATTACTCTTACGTACCATTGCTAGTGGTTATGCAATTAACTGTAAGGCATTTGGTAAGTATTATCTGCAAACTGTCCGATTTTATGTGGACCTGTATAACTGGGATTACATACAGGCATCTGGGCATATAGTATTGATACATGGGACATCTTCGAATCAGCACTAAATCCCATTGGACAGCGTTCCGAAGAGGCATAAGAAGCTCGGAATAAAGGTTGTCGAAGGTGCCGCGAACATCATGCCAGGAAAAGTTCTCGTCACAACAACATAGAAGATTTAATGCACATGTTAATCACGTCGGATCCCTGCGTAACAAACCTTAGGAAATACACACTCAAACACAGTGACATCTTCCCGAAGAAATACGTCTATTGTTACAACTTCCTCCAACTTGTCAAGCATACATTTCAGCTGATCATACTACTGAACACAACAATCGTTCTTCCAGTGAGGATATGTGACTGCGTACCGCTTCGTGTTCTCTGTGTCCGTGCAATGCCGTGTTTTCTTTGGTTATGAATTCTGTTAAGCTAGATGTGCCAATTGAAGCAGTGTGTGTCCAAGAGAAACGGGCCTTGTTCTACAAGGTATACACGTACCTAATTACCTAAGGATCTAATAGATTTTTCGGTCAATAACCTGAATGTGAATCCTTTACAAGAATGCGACCATAAGTCTAATATAACTATTACAGAAAATTGTTAAGTTTCCTGGGCTTCTATTTGAAAACTAGCTTGGAAAAGTCGCAAAGGAACAAGGTGCTGAACAATAAGCAATGGTAATCCTTATGACGAATAAAACCTAGGGCAATAAGTCCAAACCAACTGCGATGGACGTGTAGTAGAGCTTTCATTCTTACGACCCGGTCTTGGATAAAAATGTACATGGAGCCTTTGCATGTGTGGAATATTAAAATATCGTTCTTTGTTATAGTGTTAAACTTTATTTCGTTGTTAAAGGTTCGAAAAATAAATGGCAGTTACACAATTTTAAGTGTCCTTGCAAATGGCAGAATCCGCGAAGTCAATCATATCCTGTTGAACATCTTAATATATAAACAATCAAAAAATAAACGATTTTTATAAACGTACGATCGAATGATACTGTAGCACGCGAATGTAATATCCAAATGAATTGGTTTTTGCTCGTTAACTTAAGTGTGTACTGCTACGGTTTCGTTTTCTCTACGGGTACCAAAGCAGTTCGTGTTAAAGGATTCCAAAATATATAACAGAACATTAAACCACCTTCATGTTTTATAGCTTCAATAACATTTAGTAAAGATCGTCTTCATATCCGTTTTTTTTCGGTCTATAAGGCGGGACCGATATAACAAAATATTAATCATAACTGATTGGAGCCGTTGTCAAAGACATATCTGTTTTTTAAAGCTCTTGTTTGTTCTCATCTATATCAGATTGTCTTCCGATCTGCCAATTCTAAATGAACTCTCTGGCAGAATGCAGAAAACCTTGAATACTTCATATTGACCTTTTTACACTAACATGCGGTAGATGAAAAACCTATCTTGCAATCACTTTCTATCTACAGATAAGTAAGCTTATCCGGCTGGAGCCGATGGTGACTGTGTGGGTCTTGGAATTCGCATATGCTCTTTCACACACCAAACTCTTTCGATTGGGTGCATGCTTAGACGAGTTCGCTCGTGGAGTTGGAGGTACTTCCGAATTGAATTCGGAACAGCTGCTGTGTTAGTAGGGGAAAAAGTGGCCAAATTGAAGCTTTGTAATATTCCTTCCTTGTTATACCTGAAATGGTTTACACCAGGGAGGTCATGTATCCTTCTCCATACGGGCGAATAAGAAATGTATAATCGTGAGAATTTTGTCAGGAATGAGTTTTGGTTAGTTGAAGACTAACAAACTTTCACAATTCTTCTTTTTGAAGGATCTTGTAGGCTGCCAAGTATTCAATGCTGAGAATAGCTGAGGTCGTGTCACAGCCTGTTGCATCATGAAAAAAGTGAAAGCAATCCTTTAATAACGCCAAAGTTTCTTTAAATTTAATAATTTCGTAGCATTTTTTTCAGTAGTGCTCTAGTAACCTTAAAAGAATCAGCAACTGCTTATGAAGTTTTCTAGTAGAAATATTTAAAGATTTGAATCAGTCCCACCAATTGCTACAGATTTCCCTTTTGTAGTTTCTTCCATTACTCTTGTCTATATAGAGTTACTTATATCTTTTGAACACTATTGCATCATTTGAAGCTGTCTAGTATTGATCTCCACGTTTCTCAAGAACTGTGATTGAATAGTCGTGGCTTCAATGGTAGAAAATATTGGATCGTGTAGAGAATCCCCAAGAGCACTTTTTTCTCTTTTTGCACTTGCTAACGAGTTAATCCCCCAGAAAATTTCATGGCCTTCATTAATGACTGTTCGAAAATAATATCACTTGGAACTATGCTGAAGAAGTATTGTTTTTCTGGGAATTGTACAATGAGAATATTCCTTGAGTTGTTAATTTCTTGTAATCGTCTGACACCGTATTTTCCTTGAGGGCTTCCATCTGTTGAGTATAGTATTGTGGAAATTTTTCATAGAAAAGACGACCAGCTGCCTGAGAAAACGGAAGCATTAATTTAAATCTCATCAAATGAAGTTTCTAGTCCCCTGTTCAATTTAGTCCCTTTGGAAGAATTCAATACGGTTATGGTCGCTTACTCTGAGGGAAGAACATAGACTGAAAGTATTTGAGAACAGGATCCTGAGAAGAATATTCGGACCCAAGAGGAACGAGAATGGGGAATGGCGGAAGCTTCATAACGAGGAACTACATAGTTTATACGGTTTGCCCAACATTGTTAGGGTCGTCAAGTCTAGGAGGCTTAGGTGGGCAGGTCATGTAGCTAGAATGGAAGAAAGTAGAAACGCTTTCAAAGTCTTGACTCGTAGACCCATAGGAAAACGACCATTAGGAAGACCTAGGCGCAGATGGGAGGATAATATTAAGATGGATCTCGCAGAGATAGGAATACAAAGTAGAAACTGGATCCAATTAGCTTAGGATAGAAGTCAGTGGAGAGCTTTTGTGAACGCGGCACTGAACCTCCGGGTTCCATAGGCCATAGAGTTAGTTAGTTAGTTAGTTATATAACTGGTATTAAGTGGTAGTATGTATTTGATGTCTCTTCCTTATGGCTATGCGGCTAATCACGTATTTCATCTGAATGAGATCCCGGGTTGGATTCCTGGTGGGGGTATTTGTCTTGAGTGCAAATCCGAACAGTGTTTTGTATTACATTTCAAAGAGTATCTCATCGTATAACATCGATACTGAAAAGGAACGTTAAACTTGAATAATCCAATCCAATAGTATGTATTTAGTACAAACTGAGAACTAAGGTCATTTGGGAAGTTGTTCCCATCCATGGTCTTAGCTAAATTTTCATTTAATAAAATGTATATTATTAATGTTGCTTCTTTTATATATTAAATGATGTGGTTTCTTTTTTCGGATTTTCTATTTTTTTTTCGTTGTATATGCATAAACAAAGCATTTTAGATAACATTAAGATTTGTAGCATCAAATTTGATTATTTAACAGCGTGTTACAGCTTATTTAGAAAAGTAGTTGAACAACTCGCTGTTGGAGCATTAGCAGATCCAGAAGGGTCGTTGAGATATGGGAAGTGGATCGCCTCCTAGGCTCACGTCAAAGTATACCAAGTTATAAACTTAGTGGCATTAGGTCTACTATGAAATTTATATTGATTGATTGATTTGTATTTACGCCATCTGTTAACACTGAAGCTGTAAACTTATGTATGTGCTGCTATATAATCCCAGTGCTGAGAATGCTAATAGATGGGGTAAGTACAAATCAATTACTCAACCCAGGTCTCAGATTTGATAGGTTTTCGGTAAGGTGTACTTCGGTAAGATTCGGTTTTCGGTAAGATTCTTTCTTTTTTAACCGATTTAAAAAACAGTTCTGAATTGAACTCGTTATATATATATCTTATGATCATGTTCACGCGTAACTTCGACTCAAGCGTACCAATTAGGATCATTCTTTCTTTATTTGAAAGAATATATAAATATAAGAGTTCTCAATGGCCCCATAAATTTCTTTAGGTACAGATGGCAATCATTGTAGCTACAAATACTTTACGGGTACTGGATTAATTAGAACAAAGTAGCATGCTTATAGGCAGCCATACATTCTTTAATGTCATTATGGTTGCATAACAACACAGGGGTCGTATGGCAAAGTTTCAGAATTCTTTCATAGTACATTACTTTGACTTTAATAGTCTCCGTTGTTTGTAACATTTTAAATAAGTAAGTTACGTGTGTGAAGTCGGTTAAGTTTTTTTTGTGTGAAAAAGTTTCATTTTGTATTGAAAGTATTTGAGAACAGGATCCTGAGAAGAATATTCGGACCCAAGAGGAACGAGAATGGGGAATGGCGGAAGCTTCATAACGAGGAACTACATAGTTTATACGGTTTGCCCAACATTGTTAGGGTCGTCAAGTCTAGGAGGCTTAGGTGGGCAGGTCATGTAGCTAGAATGGAAGAAAGTAGAAACGCTTTCAAAGTCTTGACTCGTAGACCCATAGGAAAACGACCATTAGGAAGACCTAGGCGCAGATGGGAGGATAATATTAAGATGGATCTCGCAGAGATAGGAATTCAAAGTAGAAACTGGATACAGTTAGCTAAGGATAAAAGTCAGTGGAGAGCTTTTGTGAACGCGGCACTGAACCTCCGGGTTCCATAGGCATAGAGTTAGTTAGTTAGTTAGTTAGTTATGACCTTCTCTATATATTGCAGCCAAAGTTAACAGTTCGCAAAATGTCACCGTCTTAATTTTCAGATTAATTAATATGGTATTTGTCATGCAATTTCATTTTCTTCTAAATGTTGCATAGTGATTTCCTCATCCAGACGTTGTTAAAAGGATCGTATATCCTAGATTTTGTCACCTCCTCCTACGGTTGTAAATGACTTCAAAACCAAATGTAGAGGTCCCCGAGCAAAGGATAGAACTGAGTTCTCAATGATCTTGAGTAGGCATGCCCATTCAGCATTTTCACTAAAGTTGTCATGGTGTACAAGATACACAAAAGTTCTTCTATACCATTTCCTGACATAATGTATCCAATCGTGCCTAGAAATTACTTAAGTGCAAACCTCATAAGGCGATACAAATTTCGACCGTTCGCAAATTTCTTCAGCTGAGGTACGATTTGAACACCTTTCCAATATAATGGCTGATCTAATGTCATAACGCGTATGCTTTATTCACTTTTTATGCAGTTATTTCCATTATGCAGAAGTGTAGAATATATAGTATTAGTACTTGATGTTGAAATATTGAAGAAATACAGAGGGACTACACTGCTTTCAAGAAAAGGAGAGGTGTGTATATTGCAATTACAAAATCGTTGTGGCGAAGGTTTCTCAAGATGAATATCTATCCAAAGGTTGTTTGAGAATAGGAAATCCAGACGCGAGATGCGAGTGAAGGTTTGAAACTTCCGAGGATGACAGCATTGACAAACCAAAAACATTAGAGGGAAAGTGGTTATCAGAATGAAGAAATGGGATAAGATAATCTTATTAAGACAATGCTACCGTGATATGAGATTACTTTTTCATTCATTAACTTGCGTATGGAGTATTTTCATCAAAAGACATCTGAAAAAAATAACTTTCTGCTTTATGAAATGTGTGGCACTTAGTTACTAATTAAACCATACAGTGAGCTTATATGGAAATATTATATAATTAGCCCTCAGTTTGGTTGCTTTGTGATGACCAGTGTTACTGAGTTTGTAGCGAACACAGGACTGACTATACCATAAATATTTTCTAACTAACCAAGGGAAGATCATAAAAGAACCTGAAATGATTCTTTATTTGTTTCATGGATCAGATCACCGGTCTCAGAACCAAAGCAAAACTGCTTCGGAGTATTGAATATAATGGGTTTAGAATATAATGGGTTTAGAATATAATGGGTTCCATATTATTAATGATAGACCGGAACCTACTCAATCCTACACATCTCTGTATGTAAGTACTAGTGAGCAACAAGGACGCTAATTAAATGCATATTTGATAGTCTCGAGTGTTAACAAACAGGATACTTTCTTTAAATAATATATCCGTAAGAAAACAACTCTTTTGATTAAACGATCAAGAAAAGGTGAGAGCGTGATGGGTGTTAAGTATATTTTTTCAGCAGGAACCACTCTCAAATAGTATTGTAGTTGCTTATAAACGGGAAGTAAATCAATTGCTTGATTATCATTGATAAATTAATACTTATGTTTTTTAAATTTGGTATCACAACATTTTTCAATCCCAAGGGCTGACCTAGTACAAACCGCTGGTCGTTTAAATCCACGGTTTCTGAAATGGTACGCAATGTATAATGTGAGTAAAGTAGCTATAAAAGCACTACTGCTTCGTTCTTAAGACCTAGGTATACAACGCAAGATACTGCGGCGTCCGGTTCATTGTTGAATATCTATACTAGCTCTAACCCAATAGAAATTAAAGAATACATGGCGACGTCCACTGCTGATTTCTAAATTTCACACCATTTTAAGTTAGACATAAGCCGCCATAAGACATTTAGCTCTTGCGGACATCTTGAAATGGAACCCTGAATTATTGGCACTCTTTTAGCACCCTAAACCACTAATTAAAAATCGAAAATCTCCGTCCATCTAAATTTTCCTGTAATCACCGATTCACTTGAAGATCGATTTAATCTTTTATTATTATCTTTTTTCATATATTGTAGAATACTATTACAATGAAGTCACGTGACATCTCTGCTAATGTTCTCATTTTAAGGTGATTTCTGGTGGTGCACATGCACATAACAAAAAGCTTGACAAGCTCGGGGATGGCTGCCCTATAGCAAGTGACGCATCAACTTGTCCATGATTATAACGCGCTTTCTCTTTACTATACCTTATGAACTCACCGTGATATTCAGTCTTTCTCAGCTAAAGACTACTTGTACGGCATCTCACTGGTTTTAAATACGAATATTTCGAATTTGCAAGTCCTAAGGACTGTATGTGCTGAAGTACTTTTCCCATTTGAACCCACCCTCTCTAGTCGGTTGTACTGTATGCAAACTTGTTCCACTCGTTCTAATGCAAGTATCATGCCGGATCTCGACATCTACTGATATTATCTTTTTATCTAAATCCATCCTTATGTCTACAATTAGTATTACCATTATTTCTGCAGAAAGCCATGTTCGGCAGCCTTGTAGATAAATCTTATTTCTTCTGCCATATAAATGTTATAATTCAACAGATATTAGTCTGATACAACGTTTGAGTTGCATTTGAAAAAACCTAATCTCACTACGCTTGTTATGAAATATTACTATGTCTCGTTGGTTGTAGTGCATGCTAACTGCTTGCATTCGTTTTGATAAGAGAACAGACGTATCTCGAAAATTCCTCTTAGGAAAATGCTATCTAAACGTTTCGGTATCTTGGAATTACTATTTTTGCTGAAAACAGTCTGAAGTATTGATCTAAGCACATATCTGTGTATTTCGACTTTCTTCATGCCAATGTTAACGGCTCTACAAAGGAATGTACTCTAGGCAGCTTCCCATGGTATTCCGTTATGTGCAGCGAACTCCTAAGCAGAAATCTACAAACGATTTGGTGCTTCTATTTTTGTAAAGGAATTTATTTGGTGATCTAGGGTGGCTCTGGTCGACGGCCATGGATATGCTCCCATAAATACCATTCAAATCACAGTCTGGTTCAGCGTTAGAGATGAGTACACTTCGTAAGCCTCAAATGCTGGCTATTAATCATGTACATTTGGTGGAGTAACTTTCTGTTTTTTAAAATACAACTTTCAATCGGTGGCAGGACACGGAAGCTCTAATCACGTCAGCGAGTAGAGCTAGTGTTGAATTTAATAAATTAGATTACAGACATTAGTCTTATTGATCAATCCGTATCAGATATGTAAGGTGTCTAAAAGCTAATATGGTTGGTCCCCTATTCTGCTACAGAGCGGAAGCTTACCAGAATTTACTTACCTTTAAGAAAATGTTGAGAAGATTAAGAATTTTAAAACGTTCAATAAGCTTAATAAGAGTGTGCGATATGGCATTGTGTAGTGAAGATCAACCGCGCGAGCGAGAAAGACTTTAAGGTCCTATAGCCTAAAGATTAGTGTGATAGATACGTAGGGCTATCAATATAGCATCTTGATGCAGTGAGCGAAGGTTGCAAAATACGCTTCGAAATTTTTTATAGACGCAAGTTGAACTTTCAACCTAATCGAAAGTTTTTCGCAATACGTATTACTTTGGGCACAGAGACGAGCAAGAACTCGAACACTATTACTAAGGGAGATAATTGAAGGTTTCTGATCCAACATGTCGAAAGCACGCATAGGAAGTTTTATATCTTTCAGGTGTACTTGACTGAAAATCACCCAATGTAACCTAAATACCAAAAAAAAAAAAAATCTGTCACCTGATAAATTTGTTGACGTTCCTGTTCTACACATGTTCTACCAAGCTTGTATAACTTCTTAATATCCCGAATCAGTGCTTTACATCGCTAGCTTTTGAAATTCATTCTCCGGAATTGTCTCAAGCTGAGAAGCGGGCCTGATTTTACACTGTTATCACGCACCTCTTTACCAAAGAATCTCCTACTAGATTTTCAGGTCAATTACCTGGATTTCAATCCTTTACAAGCTTACGACTATAAGTCTAGTATAACTGTTACAGAAAATTGTTAAGATTCGCGGGCTTCTGTCTGAAAGGTAGGTCGTTACAGTCGCAATGGAACAAGGTAGTGAGAAGTAAGCATTTGTTATACTTATGTCGTATTAAACCTAGGCAAATATGTTGAAACCAACTGTGAACGTCGTGTAGTAGAGCTTTCATTCTTACTACATCATCTTGGATAAAAATGTACATGGAATCTTTGCATGTACGGAAAATCCAAAATATTTAAACAGAACAATAAACCACTTTCATGTTTTATACCATGTCTTACAGCTTCATTTAAACTTTCATCCAAGTCATCTTCATGTGCATTTTATTAGGTCTATAAGGCTCGGACGTTATTACAAAATAATAAACATAACTGATTGGATCGACAATTAAGCCGTTGTCTATGACATATTGGTTTTCTACAATACCATCTAAATCAGATTGTCTTCCGATCTTCGATTTGTAAATGAAGTCCCTTGGCAGAATGCAGAAAACCTTGAATACTTTTTATCTACAGATGAGTAAGCTTACACTTACATGTGGCTCGTTCACTATCCTATCTAGCAATCACTTTTTATCTACAGATGAGTAAGTTGTGAGGGTCCTGGAATTCGCATATTCCCTTTCTCACACCAACCTCATTCAATTGGGTTCATGCTTAGACCAATTCGCTTTTGGAGCTGGATGTAATTCCGAATGTTTTACACCTGCCGTGCTAGTAATAGAAAAAGAGGCCATATTGAAGCTTTGTAACAACTTTTTTTATATACCTGATAGGCTTATACCAAGAAGGACATGTTTCCTTCTCCACACAGGCGGATAAGGAATGTCTAATTTTGACCATTGTTTCGGGATTGAGATTTGGTTGGTTGAAGACTCTAACTTGCACAATTCTTTTTCTTTTTGATGGATCTTGAAGACAGCAATTATTCTCTTCTGAGGTCACAGCCTGTTGCATCATGAAAAAAGTGAAAGCAATCTTTTAGTGATGCTCAAGATTCCATCATTTAATGATTTCGGTTCTGCTTCCTTGTGGCCTTAAAAGAATAAGCTGCTGCTCATGAAGAATTCTACCAAGATTCTTAAAAGAACTGAATCAGACCCACGAACAGCTACAAATTGCCCGTTTCTAGTTTCTTCCATTATTCTTGGCCATATATAGCAACCTTTACTCCTTCGAAAACTGCTTGCATCATTTGAAGCCGTCTAGTATTTATCTCCAAATTTCTGAAGAACCGAGATTGACTTGTCGCGGCTTCATTGGCAGAACTAAATTCGATCGTTGAGATATTTCACGAAAGTTTTTTTTGTCTTTCGACAATTTATGTCTAATTGTAATTTATGTCCAAAAAATATATGGTGAAAATAACGCTTAACTTAATTAATATACGTAATTAACGCAGATTTGACTGGCCATTTTTAGTCCACACCATTGCCTGTAGAAGGGCTCTTCCATCTACGTGTTGGTTTAATACACATGATAACAGAGACTCTGCATTATTCACATTAGTAAATTTGATATTCTTGCGCTTTGAATTATTATCACACAAGGAAGGAGTCATTAGTTCAACGTTTCGCTCTGATGATAATCTGATGCCCACAAAAGTCCTGGAGACCTTTTGTTATCGTAACAGTATTTGGAAATGAGAGAATAATCTTGCTAACCTTTGGTCTCACGTGGAGTTAATCCCCAGAAAATTTCGTGCCCTTAATTAAGCACTGTTCGATAATCATATCTCTTGGAACTTCGCTCAAGAAGGCCTCTTTTTTTGCGAATTGTGAATGTTCCTTGAGTTGTTAATTTCTTTTAATTCTCTGATACCGTATTTGCCTCCAGGGTTTCCATCTGTTGAGTATAGTGATGTACAAATTTTTCATAGAAAAGATGACCAGCTGCGTGAGAAAACGGAAGCATTAATTTAATAGCCTTCAAACAGTTTCTAGTCCCCTGTTCAATCTACTCCCTTTTGATGAATTGCAATACGATTATCACTTTCTCTATATACTGCAGGCCAAGTTAACGGTTCGGAAAATGTAACCGTTTTAATTTTTAGATTTCATAATAATTTTTTTGTCATGCAGTTTCATTTTGTTGTAAATGAAGCATATTGATTTCGTCATCCAGACGTTGTTAATAAGATCCCATATCCTAGATTTTGTCATCTCCTCCGAGGGTTGTAAATGACTTCATAACGACATGTAAAGGTCGCCGAGCAAATACTAGAAGTGTGTTCTCAAAGATCTTGTGTGGGCATGGCCATTCAGCATTTTCACTAATGTTGTCATAGTGTACAGGATATCCAAAGTTCTTCTATACCATTTCCTGACATATAGTAAACTAGGGAGGTTTGAGACAAGGGAGGAATGAGACAATGGTTATAATTCTGTTCAGTTGGCAACACTGAGGTTGTTCTTCCTGCAGGAGATAACGGCTGTGGATAGTCATTTGTTGAGTTGAAATCAAAAGAAGTTGGAGCTACAGTTTAGAGCGGAGTGTGAAAAAACTGTTTTCAGGTAGGTCGAGTAAATGTAAGCTACTACTTATGGAATGTATTCAACAAGTATTGAACTGGATTCTGTTTTATTACTATATGTACATTGACAGACTCGAATTTCGATGTTCTAACGAAGCAGTCGGAATGTAATTTAGAACAAGGTAATTTACACGAAAAAGGAAAACCTGTGAGATGGCGGGAAAGGGAGGGTTGAGACATCTTCGGTAGGGAGGTTTGAGACGCCTCAAGCCTCCCTATCAATGACTGTCTCAATCCTCCCGCCGTATATTGACTGATATGCCTATCATTTATTTTGCTAATAAGACAATATTGAATTTAATGCAATGCATATTAAATAGGGAGAGAAAATAAGAATGTGAGCGTTGGCTACCTGCAGGAAGAAGTACACTTTTGTAGGTGGTAAACATTTATTTGAAAAGTTCCCCTTAGATAGGGAACTATAGCTAATTTTCTGTGAATTAAAAATGTTTCTTCGTTTTATCATTTTCTTAGGTCGGATGAAATGATGTCTCCTAGTTTTGGTTTGTCAACTCTACTGTGTTCTGTAAATCACTTCTTTATATCCTTATTCCTCTACGCATAGCCTTAAATTCCTTTTCAGTTCGGCTGCACATTTTAGCCTACTAACGTGATATTTGAGTGAAAGGTTATCCTTCAATTGTCATATTATTCTGCTAAGAGTACTTTTACACGACAAAATTTCGTTAGATTAGATTAATTTTCTGTAAAATGTAAAAATTTTTATTCAGTACAATTTGTCCCTTTGCACTTAAAAAAAACAGAATTTTTACAAGAACAAGGAAATTTAAACACAGAATTGTATGTTATACACGCATTTGATAGAAAATTTACATCCACAAAGATCATTATTGTAATAACATGAAATATTTTGTCGCTTTCAATATACAGAAAATAAAAATATCAGCACACGAGAGACAGACAACGAACCACCAAAAGACGACAGATCAAAAATTTCAGTTAGGTTATGTTGGGTTAAAGTAGGGAAGGTAACGTTAAGTTAGGTTAGATTCGCTTAGAAATATGACGTTCACCATGTCAGTGTTTTCAGTATTGTGGTTTCGTTGACTGCCTTTTGAGTTTTTGGTTGTAGATGGTTTAATCAGCACCCGAGATATTTCCCTTATTTGCCGAAGGTGGAGTTTTAGTTAAACTTTTGCGTTAATTTTCGTAGACTAATATGAAATAACAAGTTTATTTACAGGGCATAACTAGCATACATGTGAAAGCAATTTACAATTTGTGATTCGATGCAGTGAAGCGATGCAGGGTGATATGGATTGAAAATCAAGGATGTTTGCCTCATACTGAGCCCAGCACTTACTCATTCATATTATTGTAATATTAAAATTAAGGTCATAAGTCTCTAATAGTCTTGTTCCAATCTAAAACTTACAGGAGGGATCCTTAGGAAATTAAAATGATATTCTTTTATTGTCACAGATCTACAGAGAACTGAGAAGATAGTTTATTCACCTTCCTCATAAATCGTTCTCCAGATAGGTTAAAACAATAGTTTTAAAAATCGTTCTCCATATATTCTAAAGCAGTAGTTTAAAATTTTGAATTAATCCTTTAGCCTAAGTCAGCGATTGCAATTTGTATTTTTTCATTACAGGTAACGGTGTTAGGAACCTACTACAATGCCTTTTCGGTGGAAGAGACGAACTGATCGTGTCACAGTTCCAGGGCATGTCGAGGAAACTGCTGTGCGTGAAGTCATTAATGGCAGAGGACTACGATCAACCTCAAGAAGATTTGTAATAGATAAGCAAACTTTATCTCGTTATGTGAAGAAAGCAAAAGAAAGTGCTCCCGATGAAACTATATTTTATGTTCCGAACAGGAAGTGTTCCCAGATTTTTTCTGATAGGGAAGAAGCACTTCTAGAAGAATATCTAATTGCTGCAGCAAAGACAAATTACGGACTTTCGGTATTGGCTATGCGTGAGTTGGCTTACGAGTATGCTTTAGCTAATCAAAAGAAAATGCCGCCACAGTGGGAACAGAGAAAAAGAGCAGGTTATGATTGGTATTTAGGGTTTATGCATAGACATCCCAATCTATCGCTTAGAAGTCCTCAAGCTACAAGTTTATCTCGAGCTACTAGCTTCAATAAAGCTAATGTTTCATCCTTCTTTACCAATCTAGAGCAAGTGTTGATGAAAGAAAAGATTGAGCCTCATCAAATATGGAATGTTAATGAAACTGCAGTTACAACATGCCACAAACCTCCAAAAATAATTGCAAAAAAAGGAGCTAAACAAGTTGGTAAATCAACGTCTGCTGAAAGAGGTTCACTAGTCACAATGTGTTGCGCAGTAAACGCAACAGGGAATAGCATTCCTCCGTTTTTTGTTTTCCCTCATGTTCACTTTAAACAGCATATGTTGTCTGGTTCTCCAGTTGGAAGTTCAGGCGCCGCTCATGTATCTGGTTGGATGACGAAGGAAATTTTTACATATTTTTTGGATCATTTCATTAAACATTCAGGCTGTTCTCAGGAAAGAAAGGTTCTGCTACTGTTAGATAACCATGAGAGTCATATATCTATAGCTTCCAACAAGAAAGCCAAGGATAATGGAATAATATTGCTAACGTTTCCTCCACATACAAGTCACAGACTTCAGCCACTGGATGTGTCAGTGTTCTTTTCCTTCAAATCATTCTACAACAAAAAAGCAGACGAATGGCTGATGTCTCACCCTGGAAGTACCATTTCAATCTATGAGATTCCTAATTTAGTGGGAGCTGCATTTCCTCTAAGCTTCACACCAAAGAATATTGTCAATGGTTTTAATAAAACAGGAATATTTCCTTTCAATAGAGATGTGTTTGATGAATCCGATTTTCTTCCTTCGACTGTAACACATTGCCCTGAACCGCCTCTCATTACTGAAAATTATGAAAAACCATCTACAGGACAACAACCAAGCACATCTGCTTCCAATGCGATTCAGGTAGATCCTAGTGAGCAAGTGATCCGTGTAACCGTGAATGAAGATTTTGTGATCAGTGGTCCTAGTGATTCGGCTATCGCAGCCGAAGACTCTCAGTATCTCAGTTTGCCAGTTACATTCAATGACGTAGAACCTTATACAAGTCGTGACAATAACCACAAGGAATTATTTTCGTCAAGCAATAATCCCGGTAAGAGTACTGAAAGTGTGATAGTTTCTCCAACAGCATATAGACCCCTTCCAAACGCTACACCAATAAAAAAATATTCTAACAGGAAAAAAATAGGTTCCAGAGTCCTAACCGACACTCCAGTGAAGGAACAAATAGAAGCAGACGTACTTCTTCGGGAATCCAGAAAGAAAAATTGTAAGTCTCAAAGAAAGGGATTGTTTCCAGCAGAAAAGAAAAGAAAATTTAGTAAACTTACTCCAGGCGATCATACTTCATCTAGTGAAAATCTTTCGTTTGATGATTCAAGTGATGAAATAGAATTTGAGGATAGTGATGAAGACAACTACGGAATGGAAGTGAACTGTATGGATGATATTGAAGTTGGTGACTTTCTTCTCGTAAAATTTCCAACTAAGAACACGTGCGTTCATTATGTAGTACATGTGCCAAATGTTTGCCATGGTTATCAAGAATGTGAAATAAGTTTCTTACGCCATAAGCACAGAAGCAAATTCTATTACCCTGATGTGCCAGATTTGGCAAATGTGCCATTGTATGACATTTTGTATAAGCTGCCACCTCCCTTGCATTCTGGAGGAACTAAGAAAATGAAGAGATACGTCATATTCTCAATTTCTTTTGCAAACGTTAATTTGCGATGATGGACATTAAAGACGCCTGTTTATAAGGAGGTTCTTGTACAGCAAGTAAGGTTCCGTTTCTTTTGTAGAATTGAATATAATTGCGTTTGTTTTTGTGAATCATGTGAATGCTCACTAGTGGAATTCATATAGATCGTATACTTTTTGCCACTTTTCGACGATTTCTTAAACTGGGCAAGAACCTCACTGGAAATCGGAGCCTCATTTATGTTTCACATATAGACCATAGGATTTGATTTCTTTTTTATCATTGTTTTTCTAGAATTTTAATCTCATATAATAGAGTTTATAATCATACAAACATTTTAATTTTGCTCTTTCTCACGATCTACATGATCTCACTGAAACTGGTCACAAAGTTAATTTCGCGTGTATATATGTCTAGAATATATTTGGTCTTGAAAACACATTGTAGACCTAGTACAAAGATTTATCTTCATTGTATTCTAGATCTAAAATACGTGTTTTTGTTAATACGTCTGCTTGTCATTAAATCCACATAATTTTGTCAACATATGTAAATTTGTTAAGCTCTCTCAATCCTCCCTTGGGCATGTCTCAGACCTCCCTAACTTAGGGAGTTTTGAGACATTTCGGACAGTGTCAGAAAAATGTGTATAATTTCCTTCGTAACGCAAAACGGAACTCAATAAAATTTACATATATAGCTGTAACTTGAAGACAAAAATTCATTTAAGTATGGTCCATGGTTACAAAGAAAAAAAATCGTAAGCGAATTTTGTCTCATACCTCCCTAGTCACCCCTAATGTATCCAATCGTGCCTAGAAATTAAATAAGTGGAAACCTCCTAAATGCGGTACCACTTTGGACGGTTCATAAATTTCTTCAGCTGAAATTGCGATTTGAACACCCTGGCAGTACAATGGCTGATCTAATTACATAGCGCATGGGATTTGTTCACTTTTCTTGCACTTATTTACTGTATGCAGAAGAGTTGAATATTTAGTATTAGTACTTGATATTGAAATATTGAATAAATACAGAGGGACTACACTGCTTATATCAAAAGCAGAGGTGTGTATCTCATCATTAAATGTTGTGGCGAAGCTTTCAGAAGATGAATAGGTATCAAAAGAATGTTTGAGAAAAGGAAATTGAGACGCGAGACGCGAGAGAAGACTTGATTAAATCTTGCGAGTAAGACAACATTGACACAACAAGAATATGACACTAGAGGGAAAGAGGATGTAAGAATGGCGAAATGTGATACGATATTCTTATCAAGACAACTCTACCGTGTTATCAGAAAACTTTTTCATTCATCTCTTATAAAATATTACTATGTCTGGTTGGTTGTATTGGATCCTAACTGCTTGCATTCGTGTTGATAAGGGAACAACATGTATCTCTACAACTCTTCTTAGTAAAATATCTGAATGTTTCTGTTAGTCGGCAATACAATGTTCTCTAAAAACAGTCTAAAGTATAGTTATAAGCACATATCTGTGTGTTTCGTCTTTATTTTTGCCAATGTTAACGGTTCTTAAAGGGACTATGCAAGGAATGGACTCTAGGCACTATGCCGTGATACTCCGCTATATGATGCGATCATCTATGCAGAATTCTACAGACGATCAGGTGCTTCTATTTTAGTAAAGGAATTTACTTGGTGTTCTAGAGTGGCTCTGGTCATCGGCCATGAATACGCTCGCATACACAACAGGCCAAAGGACAGTCTGGTTCAGTGTTAGTTGTAAGTACTTCTTAAGCCACAACTGTTGGCGATTAATCAGGTAGATTTTGTGGAGTAGATTTCTGCTCTTCAGAAGAGACCCTTGAGTCGATGGAATGGACACGCAAGGTCTGTTCACGTCAGCAGAAATACATCTTGTTGATCATTCTGTCTCAGGTTTGAAATGTGTTAATAAGCTAATAAAGTACTGCACTAATGTGCTACAGAGGGGAAGTTTACCAGTACACAACTCACTGGTGAGAAACCTTTTAGAACATGGAAAAAATGAAATCCACCAATAAGCTTAATAAGAGTTTGCGATATGGCACTCTGTAGTGCAAGATGAACCGTGCGAGTCAGAAAGACTTTAGGGTTCTATAGCCTGAAGATTATTGGGATAGATACGTAGCATTATCAATATAGAATCTTGATGAAAGAAAGTCTCCTGTGTGTTAACACTCGAGACTAACAAATATGCATTTAATTAGAGTCCTTGCAGCTCACTAGAGTTTACATACAGAGATGTGTAGGATTCACTAGTTTCCGGTCTATCATTAATAATATTTTCCGGGTGCATAAGAAAATCTTGCTATGGAACCCATTATGATCTAAACTCCGAAGCAGCCTTACTTTGTGCCTGATACCAGTGATCTGATCCATGAGACAAATAAATAATCATTGTGGTTCCTTTAAGATATTCCCTTGATTAGTTAAAATGTAAACTTACATGGGATGACCAAAGAATCAGAACAGATGTTGATATAAAATTTGATCTCCTCCTCCTGAAGGGTCAAAGAATTAGGTATTAAAATTAAGGTCAATTAAAAGTATTGCAAATGCCCCTGCTAATACGGGAAGAGATAAAAGAAGTAATACAGCAGTGATTACTACAGATCAAGCAAATAATGGTTGGTTATGATGATTAATAATGAAGCCAGCGTAAGCAATTCCCATATAATAGAAAAGGGTAATTAATGCTGTTATTACTATTAGGGTAAGAATATTAAATTACATTTGTTCGCCAGTTTTTATAATAATGATTCATTTGGGTATAAGTCCTAAGAGTGGCGGGAGGCCACCTAATTATAAAAGACTATTACAACAATTTTATTAGAAAAGTTTGATTAATATGAAATATTTTGTTTATTGCGAAAAGAGTGACTGCTATTGCTGAAAGTAAGGCATAAAATAGGAAGTAGAGGGATCATGTTATATCACTTAATAGTAGGGCTATAAGTATTCAGCCAGTGTGATTAATAGATGAGAATGCTATGATTTTACGTAGTGATGTTTGATTTAAACCTCCGATTGAGCCTACTACTAAAGATAAAATTTAGGTGAGGTAGATTACATTTGAAGGCATTAAACTGTAAGAAATTAAATTTTGTCTTGTTATTAAAATAATGCAGTCTATTCAAAGTATGACCTCTATTACTTCGGGCATTCAGAAGTGGAGAGAAGCTGCGCCTATTTTAAAAAGTAAGGAAATAGAAATTAAATAGTATGTAGTTTGCAGTCCTATGTAGAGTTAAATAATTACTTTTAGATGTAAGGGTTTTGCAATAGCTTGTACTAAAAGGTATTTTAAAGCAGATTCGGTGTGACGTTGATTGTTGGTCTTTGAAATCAGGGGGATGTTTGATAAGAGGTTAATTTCAAGACCAGTTCAAGTACCAAATCATGATGAGGAAGTTAGGGAAATAAGAGTTCCTAACACAAGTGTTGTGGAGAATAAAAGAGTCTTAGGATTAGTGAGCATTAGAAAAAGATGAATAATCTTCATATGCGGGGTATGAGCCCACTAGCATAACTTAGCTTATCTTTCTACACTTTAGTGTACGATGCACGTTGATTTTTGATGTCAAAGGTGAAAGCTTAATCCTTTTAGGTGTAATAAGAGTATATTAAAATACTTGATTTATCCTATCACGATAATCGTTTAATCAGGACTTATTATTTAATAATTATTTATAGTGGTATATGAGAATTTAAATAGATCAATATTGTGTTATAATAATTAAATTTAGAAATATTATTTATTAATAATAATTAAAACTTGAAAATCTATTAAATCCTCTTAATTAACTTTAGATACCGGCTAAAGGTGTATTAATAAGCTTAACGTATCCAGTATATGCTTGGTTTTACAGCATATGTGTGAGGAGAGAGTAAATATACTTGTATAGGATACAATTTTCTTTGAGGGGGGAAAAAACAAAATTGTATACTAGACTAGGGGGAAAATAGGGTTTATTATATACTAATTTTTATTAATTATATTAAATACATAATTAATAGTTATTAATTTTAGCGTTATAAATTAATAATAAAGTATTATCCTTGCTTTTCTTCTCTTATTTATATAGTTGTACATGTAACCTTCCTGATAAGAAATGAATATTATTGATCTTAAAGGTAAATAATGAAGTACAATTGGTCGCAGTATTTGCTTTTGTTTATTGATTAATGTTTGAAACAGTTAAGGTTTAAGGAGACCCGGCGAAATTCGTGCCAGGTGCCGCGGTGCGACGAGGGGGTTGAAAAGAAGAGGTAGTGATGGTTAAGCTGTAGTTATAAATTTAAATTAAAGAACTTTGTTTTATTTATTTTTAGGTGAAATTATTTAAAATAATGAGTTCTATGTTTGAGGCGATGAAATTATTTGTTAAACTAGGATTAGATACCCTATTATTTTTATTGTAAAATTTAATACCTGGGTAATAGTAGTTGTTCTTGAAACTCAAAGGATTTGACGGTATTTTGGCTGTTCAGAGGAATCTGTCCCGTAATCGACAATCTACGATATATTTTACTTACTGTTGTTTGGCAGTTTGTATACCGCCGTAGTTGAAGGTATTAGAGACAGTTAGAGACCTTCATTATCTTTATTGAGGAGGACTTCAGGTCAAAGTGCAGCTTATCAGTAAGAGGAGATGGATTACAATAGAATGTTTATACGGATTTTATTATGAAATTATTTAAATCAAGGTGGATTTGAATGTAATGTTAGTTATGTTGCTATTATGAGTAGGGCTCTAAGATATGTACACATAGCCCGTCGCTCTCATTTGTTTAGGTCGTACATAGCGGGCGTACCGGAAGGTGTGCCTAGATTGGATTAATAGCAAAATAGAGCTTGTTAGTTGAGCTATTCGTTTACATCGAGGAGCTCTCTGTGCAATTGATTGAAGGTTGTTCTTATGCATATATATTTTTATATTGAGGCTAAGCGAAACAACTTTAATTGATGATATAGGATTAATTTATTGATATTATAGATAATTAGCACCGTAAGAGAATGTTAATAGCAGTATCTATTACTTTCTTTGGGCACCGAGAGGAGCAAGTACTCGAACACTATTACTAAGGGTGAAAATTCAGGGCTTCTGCTCCAAGATGTCGAAAGTGAGCCTAAGAAGTTTTGTATCTTTCAGGTGTTCATAACTGAAAATCTCCCAACGTAACCTAAGTACAAAAAAAAATCTTTCAATTGGTAAATTTGTTGATGTTTGTGTTCTACACCTGTTCTACCAGGCCTGTATAAGTACTTTGTATCGCGTATCTGTGCTTTAAGTCGCTAGCTTTATAAATTCAATAGCTGGACTTGTCTCACAGGCCAAGAGACGCGAGCCTGGGTCTACAAGGTAATCACATACCTAATTACCTAAAAATCAGCTATTAGAGTTTCAGGCCAATAACCTGCATGTGGATCCTTTACAAGATTACGACCATAAGTGTAATATATATTTTGCTGAAAATTGTTAAGTTTCGTAGCATTCTGAGTGAAAAGCAGATGGGTACAGTCGCAAAGGAACAAGGTGCTGAGCAGTCAGCATGGATTGAACTTATGTTGTATAAAACCTGGGGCAATAAGTTAAAACCAACAAAGATCGACGTGTAGTAGACCTTTGATTCTTACGCCCCCTCTTGGATAAAAATGTACATGGAGTCTTGGCATGTACCGTATATCGAAACATCGTTATTTTTTAAGATAGTTAAACTTTGCTTCTTTTTAGGAGATTCGAAAACTAAGCAGTAGTTACACAATTGTTATGATCGTTGCAGTTGGCAGAATCCTTGAAATCAATCATCTACTGTAGAACATCATAACATATAAACAGTCAAAAATAAACAATTGTTATAAACGTACAATTGAATTGTACTGTTGTACGCGAATGTTATATTTTAATGAATTGGTTTTTGCCCGTTATCTTGTTTGTGTCCTGCTACGGTTTCGTTTTCTCTTCGGGTACCAAAGCCGCTCGTGTTACAAAATTCCAAAATAGGTAAACTAAACAATAAACCACCTTTGTGTTTTATATCATGTTTTTATACCTTCTTTTAAAGTTACAACTCTTTTGTTAAAGACCATTTTGTTAGGTCTATGAGGCGGGGACGTTATTTCAAAATAATAATCATAACTGATTGGATCAACAATTTAGTCTTTGGCAATGTCATATTGGTTTTCAACTTCTTTGTTCCTTATCATCTAGATAATATTGTCTTCCAATCTGCCATTTGTACATGAAATAACTTGGCAAAATGGAGAAAACATTCAATATTTCATATCTGCTATTTTATTCTAACATTTGGCTTGTTCACATTCCTATCTTGCAATCACTTGTTATGTACAGGTTAGTAACACTAGCAGGCTGGAGCTGATGGTAGCTGTGTGGGTCCTGGAATTGGCCTATCCTCTTTCACACACAAACCTCATACGATCATGCATAGATCATTTAGCTCCTGGAGTTGGAGGGCCTGCCGAATTGAATGCTGAACAGCTGCCATGTTAGCAGGGGGAAAAGTGGCCATATTGAAGCTTTGTAACTACTCCCTTGTTATACCTGATATGGCTTATACCAGGGAGGACATGTTTCATTCTCCACACAAGCAAATAACAAATGTGTAATCTTGACCATTATGTCAGGATTGAGTTTTGGTTGGTTGAAGACTGTCACTAACTTTCACAATTCTTCTTTTTGTAGGATCTTGAAGGCTGCCAACTATTCACTGCTTCGTATATCTGAGGACGTGCCACACGAGGCCTGTTGCATCATGAAAAAGGAGAAAGCAATCTTTTAATGAAGCTAAAGTTTTTTAAATTTAATAATTTCATATCATTTCCTTTCAGTTCTCCTTGTATCTGGCTTTAAAAGAATCAACAACTGCTCATGAAGTCATCTACTAAGAACCGAATAAGACCGATCAACAGCTACAGATTTCAGGTTTGTAGTTTCTTCCATTATTCTTGTCCATATACAGCTACCTTTACTTTTTCGAAAACTGCTTGCATCACTTGAAGCCGTCTAGTATTGATCTCTAAGTTTCTCAAGAACTGTGATTAAATGGTCGCGGCTTCAATAGCAGATTTAAATTCGATCGTTCCAGATATTTCCCAAAAGCTCTTTTTTGTCTTTCGGCTTTTTCCGTGTTCACTTGTAATTTAAATCCATAAAATATATGTTGGAAATGGCGCTCAACATAATTTATAATTGTATTAACGCAGATTTCACTTGCCATTTTTAGTTTACGCGATTGCGTGCAGAAGGACTCTTCCTAGTACGTGTGGATTTTAAAACACAACACAACCGAGACTGTGCAATATTCACTGCATTCGAATTTATATTCTTGCGCATAGAGATATTTTCACAAAAGGAAGGTGGTATTAACTCAACGTGTCGCTTAGATTAACTCTTTGCTTCGAAAGTCCTGTAGAACTTCTTTTAATGTAACAGTATTTGCCAATAAAGGATTAATCTTGCTAACGTTTCTCACGTTGAGTTAATCCCCAACAAAATTTCTTGGCCTTCTTTAAACATTGTTGGATAATTATATCATTTGGAACTTCGTTTATTAAGGCCTATTTTTCTGCGAATTGTGAATGTTCCTTCAGTTGTTAATTTCTTGTAATCGTCTGATACAGTCCTGTCCTCCTAGTATAAGCCATACAAGATATAAGAAGGAATTACTTACAAAGATTCAATATAGCCACTTTTGCCATTTCTAACACTTCAGCTCTGCCGCATCGAATTCGGAAGTAACTTGAACTTCAGGAGTGAAATGGTCTAACCATGAACCCAATCGAACGAGGTTGGTGTGTGATATAGGATATGCGAATTCCAGAACCCACACAGCAACCATGGGCTCCAGCCGGATTACCTTACTTACCTGTAGATAAAGAGTAACTGTAAAATAGGATTGTGAGCTAGCCACTTTTTAGTGTAAAAGAGCCGATATGAAGTATTCAGGGTTTTGTGTATTCTAAAAAGAGAGTTCATGTAGAAACGGCACAACGGAAGACAATCTGATATAGATGATTAGGAGCAACAGCTGTAGAAAATACATGACATTGATAACAGCTTAATTCTCTATCCAATCAGTTATGACTATTATTTTGTGTTAAAGTCACCGCTTTATAGACCTAACGAAATGTACATGAAGATGACCTTATTGTAACTTTAAATGAAGGTATAAAAACAAGGTATAAAACATGGTGGTTTATTGTTCTGTTTACATATTTTCGAATTCTTTAACACGAGCAGCATATATGCCAGCTTATATCCTTACTCACTTCCAACATTTGGAGCAGCAGCACTGAATTTTCTCCTTTAGTAATAGTGTTCGAGTACTTGCTCGTCTCGGTGCCCAAAGAAAGTAATAGATACTGCTATTAACTTTCCATTAGCTTGAAAGTTAAACTTGCGTCAAAAAAATTTCGAGCCGTCTTTTCCTACCTTCACTAACTTCATCAAGATTCTATATTGATAACACTACGTATCAATCCCAATAATCTTCAGGCTATAGAACCCTGAAGATTAAAGTCTTGCTGACTCGCACGGTTCATCTTGCACTACAGAGTGCCATATCCTATGCTTGCTTTTGACATGTTGGGTCTTGTGTAGATTTCTGCTTAGGAGTTAGCTGCATATAGCGGAATACCATGGGAAGCTGCCTAGAGTACATTCCTTCGTAGAGCCGTTGACATTGGAAGAAGAAAGTCGAAATACACAGAAATGTGCTTAGATCAATACTTCAGACTGTTTTCAGCAAAAATAGTAATTCCAAGATACCGAAACGTTTAGATAGCATTTTCCTAAGAGGAATTTTCGAGATACGTCTGCTCACTTATCAAAACGAATGCAAGCAGTTAGCATGCACTACAACCAACGCGACATAGTAATATTTCATAACAAGCGTAGTGAGATTAGGTTTTTTCAAATGCAGCTGCAAGCGTTACTTGATCATACTATCGAACGGTTGATCACCAGAAACAGTACTATACTGCGAGAAATCAATCAGGAAGTTGAAATGACCATGTTCCTCAAATGGGGTTTGTGATGGCGCGTCAGGTCAGAGCGCATACAAACAATGGTATAATTCAGATACAGAAGACGATATGCATGACAATACATATTTGTTTGTTATTTCGTTAATGTCTCTAAAATTACAATATGGTTAAGGGACACTCTATCATAATACACGGCGATTGTTATACGCAATTGTTGGCCAATCAATCTTGAAAGAAAGAGCAGAATTAACACGTTCGGAAGTTACTAAGATACGGCAGCAACTACAAGCTCTCTCACTAACAACAATCACCTACAATGATCATAAAATAGTAGTGAACTACAGATAATTGCGTACAATGGTAGATGTGAATGTCTGTAGTGATATCACAAACAATCATATTAACGATGTTACATCTGCGGTGCATCTTCAAAGCAAATGAACGATCCAGACAAAACTACAGCGCAACCACCAGACACAACAACTTTTGAGTTCGGTCTGTCAAGTCTGCATTCCTGGATAAGGTGCTTTGATTGTCTGTTGCACATTGCATATAGACGACATCATACCTAACAAGTGAGAAAGAGGGATCAACCAAATGTTGAACAACGAAAGAAATTACTACAGAAGCGATTTCGTGAAGAAATAGGTCTGCTGGTGGATATGCCATATCAGGCTACGGAACAAGCAAAGAGGTAACATTGCCCGCAAGTTATTCTCGAATCCATCATTATCAGCGTCCATTACTGTCACCAATGAAGAGTATGATGATTTGCATTTCTCTTACGTACCATTCCTAGTGGTTATGCAATTAACTGTGAGGCATTTGGTAAATACTCTCTGCAAACTGCCCGATTTTATGTGGACCTGTATAACTGGTATTACATACCGGCATCTTGGCATATAGTATTGATACATGGGACATCGTCGAATCAGCGCTAAATCCCATTGGACAGGTTTCCGATGAGGCACAAGAAGCTCGAAATAAAGGTTGTCGAAGGTACCGCGAACATCATGCCAGGAAAAGTTCTCGTCACAACAACATAGAAATTTTATGCACATGTTAATCACGTCGGATCCCTGCATAACAAACCTTCACAAATACACACCCAAACACAGTGACATCTTCCCAAAGAAATACGTCTATTGTTACAACTTCCTCCAACTTGTCAAGCATACATTTCAGCTGATCATACTACTGAACACAACAATCGTTCTTCCAGTGAGGATATGTGACTGCGTACCGCTTCGTGTTCTCTGTGTCCGTGCAATGCCGTGTTTCCTTTGGTTATGAATTTTGTTAAGCTAGATGTGGCAATTGAACCAGTGTGTGTCCTAGAGAAGCGGGCCTTGTTCTACAAGGTAGACACGCACCTAATTACCTAAGGATCGAATAGATTTTACGGTCAATAACCTGAATGTCAATCCTTTACAAGAATGCGACCATAAGTCTAATATAACTGTTACAGAAAATTTTTAAGTATCGTGGGCTTCTATTTGAAAAGTAGCTTGGAAAAGTCGCAAAGGAACAAGGTGCTGAACAATAAGCAATGGTAATCCATATGACGTATAAAACCTAGGGCAATAAGTCGAAACCAACTGCGATGGACGTGTAGTAGAGCTTTCATTCTTACGACCCAGTCTTGGATAAAAATGTACATGCAGTCTTTGCAAGTATGGAATATTAAAAGAGTTCTTTATTATAAGTGTTAAACTTTATTTCCTTTTTAAAGGTTCGAAAACTAAATGGCAGTTACACAATTTATTGTGTCCTTGCAAATGGCAGAATCCTCGAAGTCAATCATATCCTATTGAAAATCTTAATATATAAACAATCAAAAAATAAACAATTTTTATAAACGTACGATTGAATGATACTGTAGCACGCGAATGTAATATCTAAATGAATTGGTTTTTGCTCGTTAACTTAAGTGTGTACTGCTACGGTTTCGTTTTCTCTACGGGTACCAAAGCAGTTCGTGTTAAATGATTCCAAAATATATAACAGAACATTAAACCACCTTCATGTTTTATACCTTCAGAAACATTTAGTAAAGATCGTCTTCATGTCCAATTTTTTAGGTCTATAAGGCGGAACCGATATCACAAAATATTAATCATAACTGATTGAAAAACAATTAAGCTGTTGTCAAAGACATATCTGTTTTTTACAGCTCTTGTTCGTTCTCATCTATATCAGATTGTCTTCCGATCTGCCAATTCTAAATGAACTCTCTGGCAGAATGCTGAAAACCTTGAATACTTCATATTAACTCTTTTACACTAACATGCGGTAGATGACAAACCTATCTTGCAATCATTTTCCCTCTACAGATAAGTAAGCTTATCCGGCTGGAGCTGTTGGTGACTGTGTGGGTCCTGGAATTCGCATATCCTCTTTCACACACCAAACTCTTTCGATTGGGTACATGCTTAGACGAGTTCGCTCGTGGAGTTGTAGGTACTTGCGAATTGAATTCTTAACAGCTGCCGTGTTAGTAGGGGGAAAAGTGGCCATATTGTAGCTTGGTAATATTCCTTCCTTGTTATACCTGAATGGTTTACACCAGGGAGGACATGTATCCTTCTCCATACGGGCGAGTAAGAAATGTATAATCATGAGAATTTTGTCAGGATTGAGTTTTGGTTAGTTGAAGACTAACAAACTTTCACAATTTTTCTTTTTGAAGGATCTTGTAGGCTGCCAAGTATTCACTGCTGAGAATAGCTGAGGTCGTGTCACAGCCTGTTGCATCATGAAAAAAGTGAAAGCAATCTTTTAATAACGCCAAATTTTTTTTAAATTTAATAATTTCGTAGCATTTTTTTCAGTAGTGCTTCTAGTAACCTTAAAAGAATCAGCAACTGTTTAAGAAGTTTTCTAGTATAAATCTTCAAAGATCTGAATCAGTCCCACCAATTGCTACAGATTTCCCTTTTGTAGTTTCATCCATTACTATTGTCTACATAAAACTAATTATATCTTTTCAACACTATTTCCATCATTTGAAGCTGTCTAGTATTGATCTCCAAGTTTCTCAATAACTGTAATTGAATTGTCGTGGCTTCAATGGCAGAATAAAATTGGATCGTGTAGAGAATCCCCTAGAGCACTTTTTTCACTTTTTGCACTTGCTAACGAGTTAATCCCCCACAAAATTTCGTGGCCTTCATTAATAACTGTTCGAAAATAAGATTACTTGGAACTTCGCTCAAGAAGTAGTGTTTTTCTGCGAATTGTTCCTTGTGAATGTTCCTTGAGTTGTTAATTTCTTGTAATCGTCTGACACTGTATTTTCCTTAAGGGCTTCCATCTGTTGAGTATAGTGATGTGCTAATTTTTCATAGAAAAGACGACCAGCTGCGTGAGAAAACGGAAGCATTAATTTAATTCCCATCAAATGAAGTTTCTAGTCCCTTTTCAATTTAGTCCCTTTTGAAGAATTCAATACGGTTATGACCATCTCTATATATTGCAGCTACTGTAAGCTTCGCCACAACGATTGTGTAATGGTGAGAAACACACCTCTCCCTTTGATATAAGCAGTGTAGTCCCTCTGTATTTTTTCAGTATTTCAATATCAAGTACCAATACTAAATATTCTACTGTTCTGCAATAATTGCAGAAGAAGTGAATAAAGCGCGTGCGTTATGACATTAGATCAGCCTTTATATTGGCAGGGTGTTCAAATCGTACCTTCAGCTGAAGAAATTTATGAACGGTCCAAAGTTGTACCGCATTTAGAAAATTTCCACTTGAGTAATTTTTAGGCACGATAGGACACATTATGTCAGGAAATATTATAGAACAAATGTGTACCCTGTACACTAGGACAACATTAGTGATAATCCTAATGGCCATGCCTACTCAAGATCATTGAGAACTCACTTCTAGACTTTGTTCCTGGACCTCAACAAGTGGTTGTGAAAACATTTACAACTTTCGAAGGAAATCACAAAATATAGGATCTGCGATCTTATTCAACAGTCTGGATGACGAAATAAATATGCAACATTTACAAGTAAATTAAACTGCATGTCAAAAACCATATTAGAAAATCTCAAAATTAAGACGGTGACATTTCCCGAACCGTAAATTTTGGGCTGCAGTATATAGATTTGGTCTTAATCTTATTGGAATTTATCCAAAGGGATTACATTGAACAGGGGATTAGAAACTTTATTTGTAGGCTATTAAATGAATGCTTCCGTTTTCTCGTGCAGGTGGTCATCTTTTCTATGAAAAATTTGCACATCACTATACTTATCATTTGGAAGCCCTGGAGGCAACTACGGTATCAGAGGATTACAAGAAGTTAAGAATTCAGGAACATTCTCAATTCGCAGATTAAGAGGCTTTCTTGAGCGAAGCTCGAAGTGAAATGATTATCGAACAATGCTCAAAGAAGGGCACGATATTTTGTGGAGATTAACTCAATGTGACAAACAACGTTAGCAAGATAAATCCTTCATTCCCAAATACTGTTACGATAAAAGACGTTCTACAGTACTTTTGAAGGAAACTGTTTATTATCTGAGTGGCAAGCTGAGTTAATGCCACCTTCCTTGTATGAAAATTTATCAATGCGGTCTCATTTGTACTGAGTTTTAAAACCCACACGTAGAAGGAAGAGTTCTTCTACACGCAATGGTGTGGACTAAAAATGGCAACTCAAATCTGCCTTAAGTACGTATATAAATTATGTTAAGCGCAATTTTAACCTTATATTTAGTGGATTTATATTACAATTAGACACGTAAAATGCCGAAAGAGAAAAAAGAGCTTTCCGGAAATATCGGCAACGATCCAATTTAAATCTGCCATTGAAGCCACGACAATTCAATCAAAGTTCTTGAGAAACTTGGAGATCATACTAGACGGCTTCAAATAATTCAAACAGTTTTCGAAAGAGTAAAGAGTAATGGTAGAAACTACAAACGAGAAATCTGTAGCTGTTGATGGTGCTGATTCAGATCTTCGAAGAATCTTACCAGAAGACTTCATAGGCAGTTGCTCAATCTTTTGAGGCCAATACAAGCACAACTGAAAGGAAATGCTACGTAATTATTTTGAGTTCTTTTGAGATCTTTTCCTACACGGTTATGTGGAAAATATATACGGTATAATCAATCCTCGGTCATCAGTCTTCACAAAGCATCCAAACTGTGGGATAATCAAGTAAGCTCACTGTATTCTTTGATTAATAACTTAGTGCCATACATTTCATATAACAAAAAGTCATCTATTTCAGAATTCTCTTGATGAAAATTCTCCATATCCAAGTTTTTGAATGATACTACAGTAGCACTGTGTTGATAAGAATATCGTATCCCATTTATTCATTCTGACATCCTGTTTCCCTGTAATACTATACACTCATGTTATTGGTGTGTCAATGCTGTGTTAGTCCGAACATATAATCAAGTCTTTGCTATAGCGTCTCGCGCCTTGATTTCCTTTTCTCAAACAAACTTGGATAGCTATTCATCATGTGAAAGTTTCGCCACAACGATTGTGTAATGGTGAATTACACACCTATCCTTTTGTAATAAGCAGTGTAGTCCCTCTGTAATTCTTCGGTATATTAATATGAAATACTAATACTCCACTCTTATGTTTACAGTAAATGAGTGGAAGAAAACTGAACATAGCTGTAGCGGTAGCTGTAGCGTTATGATATTAGATCAGCCATTATACTGCAACGGTGTTCAATTCGTACCTGCAGCTGAAGAAATTTCTAAACGGCCCAAGTTGTACCGCTTTTAAGAGGTTTCCAGCAAAGTAATTTCTAGGCACGATTTGATACATCATGTCGGGAAATGGTATAGATCAGCCATTACACTGAATGGTGTTCAAATCGTACCTCAGCTGTAGAAATTTCTGAACGGTTCAAAGATGTATCGCCTTTAGGAGATTTCCAATTAATTATATTCTAGGCACGATTGTATATATTATGTCAGGAAATGGTATGGATGATATTTGGTGTATCCTGTACAATATGTAAACTTTAGTGAAAATGCCGAATGGCCATGCTTACCTAAGATCATTGAGAACTCACTTTTAGATTTTGCTCCGGGACCTCTACATTTGCTTATTAAGACATTTACAACCGTCGGAGGAGATGACAAAAACTAGGATCTGCGATCTTATTCAACTACGTCTGGATGAGGAAATCATTATGCAATATTTAAAAGAAAATGAAATTGCATGAAAGAAACCATATTACAAAACCTCGAAATTAAGTACATTAAGTACTTTTATAAATTATGTTAAGCGCTATTTACTCCTTATATTTTATGGATATAAAATACAATTAGACACGAAAAGTGCCGAAAGAGAACTAGGTCATTGGGGGAATACCTGCAACGATCGAATATAAATCTGCCATTGAGGCCACGACAAATCAACCACACTTCTTGAGAAACTTGGAGATCAATACAAGACGGCTTCAAGTGATGCAATCAGTTTTCGAAGGGGTAAAGGTAGCTGTATATGGAGAAGAAAAATGCACGAAACTACAAACTGGAAATCTGTAGCTGTTGATGGGATTTAGTTGGATATTTAAGAATCTTACTTAAAGACTTCATGAGCAGTTGTTGATGTGAAAGGAAATGCTACGAATTTTATATATTTAGAGCTGTTCAGCATTCAATTCGGAAGTCTCTCCAACTCCACAAGCGAAATGGTCTAAGCATGATCCCAATCGAATGAGTAGCTTGGAAAAGTAGCAAAGGAACAAGGTGCTGAGCAATAAGCAATCATTATCCTTATGTCGTATAAAACCTAGGGATAAGTAGAAACCAACTGCGATGGACGTGTAGTAGAGCTTTCATTCTTACTACCCTATTTGGATAATAATGTACATGGAGTCTTTGCATGTATGGAATATCCAAAGATCGTTCTTTATTAAGAGTGATTATTTCGTTGTTAAAGGTTCGAAAACTAAATGGCAGTTACACAATTTTAAGTGTCCTTGCAAATGGCAGAATCCTCGAAGTCAATCATATCCTGTTGAACATCTTAATATATACACAATTAAAAAATAAACAATTTTTATAAACGTACGTTGAATGATACTGTAGCACGCGAATGTAATATCTAAATGAATTGGTTTTTGCTCGTTAACTTAAGCGGTGTACTGCTACGGTTTCGTTTACTCTACGGGTACCAAAGCAGTTCGTGTTAAAGGATACCAAAATATATAACAGAATATTAAACCACCTCCATGTTTTATACCTTCCTTAACGTTTAGTAAAGATCGTCTTCATGTCCATTTTTTTTAGGTCTACAAGGCGGAAACGATATCACAAAATATTAATCATAACTGATTGGATCAACAATTAAGCCGTTGTCAAACACATCTGTTTTTTTACAGATCTTGTTCGTTAGCATCTATATCAGTTTGTCTTCCGATCTGCCAATTCTACATGAACTCTCTGGCGGAATGCGGTAAACCTTGAATACTTCATATTGACTTTTTTACACTAACATGCGGTTCATGACTAACCTATCTTGCAATCACTTTCTTTCTACAGATAAGTAAGCTTATCCGGCTGGAGCCGACGGTGACTGGTTGCGTCCTGGAATTCGCATATCCTCTTTCACACACCAATCTCTTTCGATTGGGTACATGCTTAGACCACTTCGCTCGTGAAGTTGGAGGTACTTCCGAATTGAATTCGGAACAGCTGCTGTGTTATTAGGGGGAAAAGTGGTTATATTGAAGCTTTATAATATTCCTCCCTTGCTATACCTGAAATGTTTTATACCAGCGAGGACATGTATCCTTCTCCATACGGGCGAATAAGAAATGTGTAATCATGAGCATTTTGTCAGGATTGAGTTTTTGTTAGTTGAAGACTAACTTTTACAATTCTTCTTTTATAAGGATCTTGTAGGCTGATATCTAAATGAATTGGTACTGTAGTACGCGAATGAGATATCTAAATGTATTGGTTTAACTCGTTAATTTTGATTTGTCCTGCTACGGTTTTGTTTTCTCTTCGGGTTCTAAGAAACTCGTGTTTAAGAATTCCAAAATATGTAAACTATACAATAAACCACCTTCATGTTTTATACCTTGTTTTTTACCTCTTTTATATTTACATCAAGATCATCTTAATGTCCATTTTGTTAGTATATAAAGCGGGGACGTTATTACAAAACAATAATCAAAACTGATTGGATCAAGAATTAAGCCGTTGTCAATGACGTTCATTTTTTTAAAAAATAACGATGTTTCGATATGCGGTACATGCCAAGACTCCATGTACATTTTTACCCAAGAGGGGGCGTAAGAATGAAAGCACTACTACACGTAGATCCCTGTTGGTTTCAACTTATTGCCCCAAGTTTTATAAGTCCACTCAATGCTTACTGCTCAGCACCTTGATCCTTTGCGACTGTACCAAGCTGCTTTTGAGACTGAAGGTCACGAAGCTTAACAATCATCCGTAACAGTTATATTACACCTATGGTCCTAAGCTTGTAAAGGATTCACATGCAGGTTATTGCCCTGAAAATCTAGTAGGAGTTCTTTAGGTGTTACGAACGTGATTAAATGTAGACCCAGTCCCGTTTCTCTTGGCCTGTGAGAGAAATCCGTCCATTGAATTTATAAAGCTAGCGGTAAAAAACACTTCATCGCAATACAAAGTAATTATATAGGCCTGGTAGAAAGGTGTAGAACACAGACTTCAACATACTTATCAATTGACAATTTTTTTTTTTTTTTTTTTTTTTTTTTTGTACTTGGGTTACATTCGGTGATTTTCAGTTAAGAACACGTGAAAGATATAAAACTTCTTAGGCTCATTTACCACATCTTGGAGCAGTAGCTTTGAATTACCTCGTTTAGTAATGGTGTTCGGGTACTTGCTCGTCTCGGTGCCCAAAGAAAGTAACAAATACAGGTAATAAAATTCGCTTAGCCTGACAGTTAAACTTGCGTCTAAAAAAATTTCGAGGTGTCTTTGGGATCTTTGACTCACCTTATCAAGATGCTATATTGATAACGCTGCGTATCTATCACACTAATCTTCAGGCTATACAAACTTAAAGTCTTTCTGACTCGCACGGTTCATCTTGCAGACCAGACTACCATATCGCACACTCCTTTAATAAGGAGGATTTGAGCTCATTGGAGGATTTGAGTTTCTCGATTTTCTAAACGTTTTCTCACCGGTGAGTAAAGTTCTGGTAAACTTCCCCTCTGTAGCAGATTAGTGCACCAACTGTATTTGCTTAATGACACCTTTCGTATCTGAGACGGAATGATCAACAGGAAAAATTTGAGTAACCTTAATTATTAAATTCTACACTACGTCATTTCGCTGGCGCTTGCGTGTAAGGTATCTTCTCAAGAGCAGAAAGCTACTCCACAAAATGCAGTTGAGGCTTACGAAATGTACTAACCCTAAAACTGAATAAGACTGTCATTTTTTTTCTTTTTGGTATATATGCCAGCATATCCAAGGCTGCTGACCAGAGCCCTTGTACAACACCAAGTGATACCTTTACAAAAATAGAAGCAGCAAATCGAATGTAGAATTCTGCATATATGATCGCTGCATATAGTGGAATATCATGGCAAACTGCGTAGAGTACATTCCCTGCACAGTCCAGCTAAGAACCGTTGACATTGGCAAGAAGAAAGTTGAAACACACAGATATGTGCCTAGATCAATACTTCAGACTGTTTCAAGAGAACATTGTATTACATAGTTACAGAAACATTCAGATATTATACTAAGAGTAGATATACAGATACGTGTTGTTGTCTTATCAAAACGAATGCAAGCAGTTAGCATGCACTACAACCAACCAGACATAGTAATATCTGATAAGAAGCGTAGTGAGATTAGGCACGGCAGCTTTTCAGCATTCAATTCGGAAGTACCTCCAACCCCACGAGCGAAAGGTCGATGCATCTACCCAATCGAAAAAATTCGGTGTGTGAAAGAGGAATTGAGTGTGTTTGATTCTGAATTTGCTAAGGTTTTTTATGCAGGGATCCGGCGTGCTTAACAACATGTGCATTAAATCTTTTATGTTGTCGCGACGAGAACTATTTCTGGCATGATGTTCGCGGAACCATCGAATATCTTTACTCCGAGCTTCTTGTGCCTCTTCGGAAAGCTGTCCAATAGGAACCAGCGCAGAATCGACAATGTCCCATGTATCAATAACATATGCCCAGTTGCCGGCATGTAATACCAGTTATACTGGACCACATATAATCATGCAGTTTGCAGAGAATACATACCAAATACCTCACAGTTAATTGCACAACCACTAGCAATGGTATGTAAGAGAACTGCAAATCGTTTAATCAACTCTTCATTGATGACAGTAATGGACGCGTTTAATGATGGATTAAGAAAAACTTGCGGGCAATATTACCTCATTGCTTGTTCCTTAAACTGGATTCGGCACATCCGTCAGGAAACCTATTTCTTCACGAAATCGCTTCTGTAATAATTTCTTTCTTTGATCAACATTTTGTTGATCCCTCTTTCTCACTTGTCAGGTATGATATCCAGTCTATATACAATGTGCAACAGACACTCAAAAAACCTTTTCCAGTAATGCAGACTTGACAACACGATTTCAAACGTTGTTGTGTCAGTTGGTAGTGCTGTAGTTTTGTGTGGATCGTTCATTTGCTTTGAAGATGCATCGCAGATGTAACATCGTTAATATGATTGTTTGTGATATCACTACAGACCTTCACATTTTCCATTGTCAGCATTAATATGTGACTCACTACTATTTGATGATCATTGTAAGTGATAGTTGTTGGTGAGATAGCTTGTAGTTGCTGCTGTATCTTAGTAGCTACTGAACGAGATAATTCTGCTGTTTCTTTCATGAACAGTAGCTTGATTGGTCGACAATAGCGTATTGGCTTTCGCCGTGGATTATGCCAGAGTGTCTCTTAACCTATTGTAATCTATATATATAAAAGAGAACGTACAAATCCTTTGTCCGCTCATCACGCTAATACGGCTGAACCAATTTCTTTTATTTTTGGGGGGTTATTAGGATTTGGACCCTAGATGGTTTTTATCATATCACTTTAATTTTCAATTACCAGTGTCTTGAGATAATTGACCATTCAGGTGTCCATTACGTACAAATCCTTTGTTAGTTCATCATAGGTATAAAAATAAACGTATTTATATGCAACCCGCATGACCGTGTCACTCGGCGGGTTAACATAAATGACAGGCGTTATAATGGTTTTTATCATATCACTTGAAAGCGAAAAAGTAAAAATTATCTAAGTAACAAAGTTTATTGCGTTCGGGGGTGACCGCAGCGAAGCGGGGCGGGTTAACATAAATGACAGGCGATATAATGTTAACATTTAGTGCAATCTTCTATGGTTTTTATCATATCACTTGAAAGCGAAAAAGTAAAAATTATCTAAGTAACAAAGTTTATTGCGTTCCGGGGTGACCGCAGCTAAGCGGGGTGAACGCTGCTAGTTTTAGTGATACTAACAAAATAACAAACAAATATGTATATTCATGTATATCGTCTTCTGAATGTGAACTATACCATTGTTTGTATGCGCTCTGACCTGACGCGCCATCACTAACACCATTTGAAGAAGATGGTCTTTTCAACTTCCTGATTGATCTCTCGCAGTATAGTACTGTTTCTGGTGATCAACGGCTCGATAGTATGATCAGGTAACGCTTGCAGCTGCACTTCCGCATATACGTCTGTGATAATATCGGCTGGGTAGCACACTTTCTTTGCCTCTAACAGTTTATAGTTAGACGAATAGATATTTGCATTGTGAACTTTTGCCCAGTTACGAACTAACTGGTGTTGTTTCTTTGTCAATTTCGCGTCAAAGTATAATGCTAATGCTTCATCGTTTCTAATCTTAATTGGTACTGTCGTCTCTGGACTCTTGTACACCTTTTTGATTCGCGATCCCTACTGGGTGACACATCAATCTCTTTCAGAATATAAGAAGCATCACGTTTTTCTTTTGCACGTAAACCCATGTGGGCTGCACACACTAACTTTTCAATTGTCGATGTTGTACTAACGAGTGCAAAGGCCTCTCTTTGCTTTCTCACTTGCTTCTTCAAACAGTTCTCTTATACGCCTTACAGGTGTTCTTGGTGTGACACCTATACTAAATGATCCTGGTCGTCGTAATGTCGCTGCATTCCATACGTTTGCAGAAAAATCCACTGTACTGTTAAGCCACTTACCATCTTTGATTACAAAGTTATTCATTGCACGATGACACTTTTGAAAATTCTCTTTGAGAAGTATACAAGAACTATTTGTAACCTTTCTGACGCACTCTGCTAAATCCTCATCACAGTTTTGTAACTTTCATTCGTCCATTACACAGGTGTAAACGCTATTGGTTCTCTTGCTGCTATTGGGTTCACCTCTCCAGGCGTCGAAGGAGACTCGTTGTGTCAGCGTACACCCTTTTTTGAAAGCACAAGAAGCAACAATTATGCAAACAATTTCACGTCATAGTTATTATGCACATACTACATCATTACTCTACACATCTATAGTGATTAGAACCTGGAGACGGATGGAGAATTGTTTTTACGCGTCAGTTCATTATACCTATTCCTAAGTACAGTATACGTTCTTATTCGCTAGTATTTCCCATCACGACAAAGCTCAACCAAAAACCCACGGCACACCTCATTCATATCACATGCACGTCATACCTTCGTCTAAAGTTGTTACTCTATATTTCTGGCATCGACCAAAAGCTGTCTGTGTTACAAGCTGCAGACGTAAGATCTAGCACGGAAACTGTCGATCAGCTGATTCTATATTGCATAAAATTAATCTTGTTCGTCGGATCCGACATACTTCCCCATGTCTAATTTCGCACCTTAGTGGTCTTTTCCCACCACTTGCGAGCTTGCCCCAAGAATTACCATTGTTTTCTCACTATTCTCAGCACTCTGATTTTTACATTTTGTCCAGCAAGATGTGGCAATTCAACCACTGCGGGCATGTGAGACAAGTCCGGCCGATGAATTACTAAAGCTAGCGTTGTAAAGGACTGATTCACGATACAAAGATGTTATACAAGTCTGCTAGAACAGAGCCAACAACAAAGCAATCTATCCACAGAAAATTTCTTTTAACAGGTTAGATTCGGAGATAATCAGTTAAGTACACCTGAAAGATCTTAAACTTTCTAGGCTCACTTCCCACATGGACCAGAAGCCGTGAAATATCGCTCTTGGGAATAGTGTTCGAGTACTTACTCGTCTCGGTGCCTAAAGAAAATAATAAATACAGTTAATAACTTTCGCTCAGCCTGACCGTTAAACTTGCATCTATAAAGAATTTCGAGGCGTCATCAAAATGCTATATTGATAATGCTACGTATCTATAGACCTATACAGGCTATAGAAACTTAAAGTCTTTCTGGCTCGCATAGTTATCTTATACTACAGACCGCCATATCGGACACTGTTATTAACCTTATTGGAGGATTTGAATTTCCCGATCTTATAAACGGTTTCTCACCGGTGAGCAAAGATCTGGTAAACTGTCTGTAGCAAATTAGTGCAACAATTTTATTAGCTTTTTGTCATCTTTCATACCTGAGACGAAAGGATCAACAAGATGTATTTCTGTTGACGTGCATAGACCTTGCGTGTAATGTCCAGCGACTCAAGGTTTTCTTCTGAAGAGCAGAAAGTACTCTACAAAATCTACCTTACAACAGTTGAGGATTACGAAGGGTACTTATCTCTAACACTAAACCAGACTGTCATTTGGCCTGGTATGTATGCGAGCATATTCATGGCCTTTGAGCAGAGGCATTCTAGATCACCAAGTAATTCGTTTACTAAAATAGAAGCACGAGATCGTCTGTAGAATTCTGCATAGATGATCGCATCATATATGGTAATATCATGGCAAAATGCCTAGAGTACATTCCTTGCATAGTCCAG
This sequence comes from Thermobia domestica, assembly GCF_964235325.1. Lineage (NCBI taxonomy): Eukaryota > Metazoa > Arthropoda > Insecta > Zygentoma > Lepismatidae > Thermobia > Thermobia domestica. The sequence goes on from NC_137468.1 coordinate 123,613,656, forward strand.
CCAAGAGCCGTTAACATTGGCAAAAACAAAGTCGAAACACACAGAAATGTGCTTAGAACTATACTTTAGAGTGTTTTTAGAGCTCATTGTATTATCGACTTGCAGAAACATTCATATATTTACTAAGAAGAGATGTCTATATACATATTGTTCCCTTAACAAAACGAATGCAAGCAGTTAGCATGCAATACACCCAACCAGACTGAGTAATATTATATAGGAAGTGTAGTCAGATTAGGATTTTTCATATGGAACTTACACGCTGTAATAGACTAAAATCTGATGAAAAATTACTTTCATATGCCATATCTACAAGGCTGCCGACTGTGGCCCTCTGCAGATATAATGATATTACTAATTGTAGATATGAGGATGCATTTAGATAATAAGATAATATCAGTAGATGTCGAGATACGCCATGATAACTGCATTAGAACGAGTGGAATCAGTTTGCATGCAGTCCAACCTACGAGAGCGGGCGGCTTGATATGGGAAAAGTACGGCAGCTCATATTGTTTTTGGGACTTGCAAATTCGAAATATTCGAGTTTAAACTCTGTGACGTGCGGAACAAGAAGTGTTTAGTTGAGAAAGAATGAATATCATGGTGAGCTCATAAGGTATAGTAAAGAGAAAGCGCGTTAATATCATGGACAGGTTGATGGGTCACTTGCGATAGGACAACACCCCGAGCTTGTGAAGCTTTCTGTGTAATGCATGCACTACGTAAGAAATCGCCTTAAAATAAGAACATTAGAGGAGATGTCAAGAGACTTCATTGTAATAGTATTCTACAATTACTGAAAAAATTATGAGAGATGAAATCGATCTCTAAGAGATGTGGTAATACGATGCCGTAGGATCTTGTGTTGCGTACGTATGTCTCAAAAAAAGAAGCAATAGTGCTTTTAGAGCTCCTTAACTCACATTATACAATGTCGTACCATTTAAACAACCGTGGATTAACTTCTTTTCTCCCTTTAACCCTACAACGGCCAACCTATTTTCCTTACATAAACAGCCAAGGTGAGCCCAATGGACTCACACTGTTGATATCGTGTTTTCAGATCTAATATTGTGTTATTGAGTGCAATTAAACAACAAATAGAAATATCTGACACATTAATACTGAAATTTTGTTAAAGGAGCTGCTTTAACAAAATAAATTTAATAAGTTCCACAAGACATAAGTTGTTTATGCAGCCGAAATTTGCAACTGTTGGCTGGTTGCCGTTTAGCGTTCTCTTTCGTAGGCGAGGCTATGAGAAGTGGGCCTATAGGTTTAACGCGGAATTCGATCCACTGTCGTTCAATGTTCTCCCACTCGGAATTGTCCCCAGGACTCCATGCACCAAAAGTTCGCGTGCAAGCCAGTGAGATAGGGTTTGTATGTTGTGCTGTTCAATGATTTTTATTAGGAATAAAATACGTTACAGGAAGCTATACTGATTGTAAATATTATAGTGCAAGTATTGAACGATTGTGTGGTTAAAGGAGAAATATAAATTTGGACAAATTAAAAAAAAGGCCTGAAAAAAACTGTAGGGTATATGAAACATAAAACTTACGAAAAACCACCTCAGCAAAACGAGCAGGTTTTTGTTGTGGGTAAACAGTTTATTCATATTACTATTAATTTCGCACAAATGTGCCATACATCATAGCATGGGAAGAAAAGGGGGGAAAAGGAGGACAGTTACCCCCCACTCTTTTGAAATGACCCAATAATGTTGCTATATAGTTTCATTTGGAAATATAAAGTTTTTGTATGTATTAAGGTTCATAGAATGAAAATGATGCCATAAAGTATTTGCCGTTCCGTGAGTACGTATTAGTTGTCTTCTCGTGCAGTTAAGAAAGCTACAGGAGTTGCGTTTTAATTGCCACGAAAAATGGCGCAAAAATTAACCTATCCGAGTGTACTTTCATATTCATTTCTTCTTACAAGGGCTCAATATGTTAGTCAGCCGCTTTGGAACTAATTGAGATAACATATCGCAAAAAAAGAAGTCCTTCATAAGCAGTGTTTCGTCCACAAACAATGTTCTCGGGGGGGCACACTTAGTATCCCGGGGCGGCACTGCAGGTACTATTCTATTCATTATTATATTATAGACGTATTATTTTGGTATCCTTCGGGGGAAGGCTCTCAGAGCTTCGGGGGGCAGTACCACCCAAAAAAAACATGTCTGGAAGGAACACTCTTCAGACTGTTGATAAATGATGTAAATGTCACTATCGACCGAGATCATTGTAACAGTTGTTCCATTTTAGGTGTTCCACAGTAAGTTATACGATGATATGTTTAGTTTCCTTTCTTTAGGACGTATGTTAAGCAAGGGCGGATCCAGGACGGACTTCTGGTGGGGGAGGTGGGTTGTAATACTGCTACTTAGAGCTACTTTTAAGAGCTCCAAACTCTGGGATGCGTTTTATTTGTATATATAAAATAAAGAAGTTTCCTCTTCTGGGGGGGAGCGATCACCCCGATCGCACCCCTGGTTCCGCCACTGACAATAAGGAAATAATTCAACAAATAGGTTGAATAATTAATGCTCTGATCTTCACGAAGGAGGCCCTCTCGAGGCCTCCTCACCCTCAATTACCCTCGCCCTCAATGATATGAGGGAGAGGGTGCGCGAGGGCGAGGAAAAGTTTTGAGCACGAAGCGAGGGCGAGCGAGGATAATGGACAACACCTATCGCGAGGGCGAGGGTGCGCGAGGGCGAGGAAAAGCTTCGACGAAAAGGGCGAGGGTGTGCGAGGGCGAGTAGAAGCTTCGACAGCAAGGGTGAGGGTGCACGAGGGCGAGGACAAGCTTCGATGGCGAGGGTGAGGGTGCGAGAGGGCGAGGAAAAGCTTCGAGGGCGAGGGTGCGCGAGGGCGAGGACAAGTTTCGTCAGCGAGGGCGAGGGTGCGCGAGGACGAGGACAAGCTTCGATGGCGAGGGTGAGGGTGCGCGAGGGCGAGGACAAGCTTCGATGGCGAGGGTGAGGGTGCGCGAGAGCGAGGACAAATTTTGGCCGCCAGGGTGAGGGTGCGCGAGGGCGAGGACAAGTTTCGACAGCGAGGGTGAGGGCGCGTGAGGGCGATGGACAATTCCATTCGCGAGGGCGAGGGTGAACGAGGGCGAGGGTCAACTGCTACTGCGAGGGTGAGGGTGAGTGAGGTCGAAGTAAAATGAACATCTATGCATTATACAATGTCGTACCATTTAAACAACCGTTTAAGCCTACAACGGCCAACCTATTTTCCTTACATAAACAGCCAAGGTGAGCCCAGTGGACTCACACTGTTGATATCGTGTTATCAGATCTAATATTGTGTTATTGAGTGCAATTTCGTATAATATTTTTAATGGGTTCCAATACAATGGGTTCAAAAGCAAATTTTACAGGATACAATGGGGATAATATTATTAATGAAGGACCAGAACATATTGAATCCTACACATCTGAGCCCTAGTGAGTTGCAATTATGCTAAATAAATGAATATTTGATAGTCTCGAGTGTTAACACACAGGAGATTTTCTTTAAAAAATATATCCGTAAGAACACAACTCTTTGTATTAATCAGTGTCTATCAGGTTAACGATCAAGAAAAGGTGAGAGCGTTAATTATTTATTAATTTATTTATTTGCCAAAGTTCCAGATACAGCAAGGCAGCTATTTTACACTGAAACTATATAACATAGAAAATAAAATTAACAATAACAAGTATAAACAAAAAGCTATATAAAGGTCCATAAGTGTAGCAATAACAAATTGAAATAAAACTAAGGTTCCATAAGTGTAGCAATAATTTCCTGTCGGAAAACATTCTCAGGTTTAAAAATATCCACGTCAGAAGCAATAGAGTTAAATTCAGAAGCCAGTCTATAGAACAAAGAACGCTGAATAATTAATAACCGAGGCGTGTTGCAATGAAGTAACTCACTATTTCTAGTTCTTCTTGCAGGTACCCGAATATTAAATTTAGAGATTAGTTCTTCAGTTCTAAGTTTCCCATTTAGAATTCTATGAAGAAACATCATATCAAATAGCATGCGACGAGATGAAGGTGTACGGATGCCAAGAACAGTCAACAATTCAGGTTTACTTAAACAGCGTACAGAAGGTATTCTTTTCCTGACAATTGCAAGAAAGAAATTTAGAACTGAGTCAATGCGGGAGAGAGTTGATACGCTAGCCATACTCCAAATGGTGGAACAGTACTCTATTTTGGTTGAAATGAACGTTTTATAGAATATACTTAAGGCTGTAATATCCCTAATCTATGTAAACCTGTACAGGAGACCTAATAATCGCATAGCACTCTTGGTCATGGCAGCAATATGATCAGCAAACACAAGTCTTTCGTCGAACACAACCCCGAGATCCTTCTGAGATGAGACCTTGGCAATAGGATCATCTCCAATGAAGTAGGTAGAAGGAATTTTGTTTTTCTTTAATGAAAATGTAATGGTAGAAGATTTTAAGGGATTTACTTTTAGATTCCACATGCTACACCAGTCCAGAAGATCTGAGAGGTTTTTTTGCAGTTCAATCACATCTTGAGCTCTTCTAATTTCCCGAAATAATTTACAGTCGTCAGAGAAGAGAAGAATTTTGGTATCAGATAACTCAAGATAAGACGGGACATCATCTATGAAAAGACGGAAAAGAAGTGGGCCTAGAATACTACCCTGCGGAACACCAGAGAGAACAGGAACAAAATTCGAAGCAGATCCAGAGAGAACAACACGTTGTTCACGTTCGGTGAGATAGTCTCGTAACAATGAGAAGAAGTTGCCGTGATTATTAAATCTATGTGCTAGTTTATGAAGAAGAAGCTTAGTGTAAATGCGCTCAAAAGCTTTAGTTAGGTCTAGATAGATTACATCAAGTTGTGTATTATTGGACAGAGATTTAACTGCTTCCGAAAGTAATAAAGATAAATTTGTTATAGTAGAACTACCCGGAAGAAAGCCATGTTGAGCAGGATCTAAGTAGGGTGAAACAAATTTATGCAATCTATCTTTCATTATTTTCTCGCACACCACAGAAAGGATGGGCAAGAGAGCAATGGGTCTGTATGAGGAAACATTGTTCGCGCTGCCAGATTTCAAAATAGGTACAATATTAGCCTGTTTCCACGATCTAGGAAAAACACCTTAACTAAAGCATCTATTTAAAAATCGTGATAAAGGGTTGGCCAGAGATTCTGTAGTATTACGTAAGAAGATTGAAATGATATTGTCAGGACCAGGAGAACGATTCAGAGGTAAAGAAGAAAAAAGATGCCTTACCTCATCAGGAGAAGTACTGAGTGAAGACAACGAGTGTGAACAAACTTGCTGAACAGGGGGAAGCGGCGTAGGAGTAGTCTGAACACAAAAATTCTTGTAGAATAATCATGGGTGTTATGTAGATTTCTTCAATAGAAAACTTCTCAAATAGTATTGTAGTTGCTTATAAACGGGAAGTATAGCAAATACTTGATTATCATTGATAAATTAATACTTATTTTTTTTTACATTGGTATCACAACATTTTTCAATCCCAAGGGCCCACCTAAAACAAACCGCTGTCCGTTCCCAAACCTATTCGCTGTAATACCATCTTCTTATAAAAGGGAGAAGCAAATCCACGGTTTTTTTTATTGGTACGACATCCTATAATGTGAGTTGAAGAGTTCTAAATGCACTACTGCTTTGTTTTCTAAAACTAGGCACACAACACAAAATCCTACGCAATCGGATTCATTGTTGAAACGAGTCTTTTGCAACCTTGACTCACTTCATCAAGATTCTAAATTGATAACGCTACGTATATATCCCAATAATCTTCAGGCTATAGAAACATGTCTTTCTTACTCGCACGGTTCATCTTGCAATACAGAGTGCCATATCGTACACACTTTTAGTCTTATTGGAGGATTTGAATTTCTCGATCTTCTAAACGTTTAAACACCGAGGAGTAAAGTTCTGGTAAGCTTTCCCTCTGTAGCCAATTAGTGCAACAACTTTATTAGCTTTTTGTCACCTTTCATACCTGAGACAGAATGATCAACAAGATGTATTTCTGCTGACGTGAAAGACTTTGCGTGTCCATTCCATCGACTCAAAGGTTTCCTCTCAAGAGCAGAAAGCTACTACACAAAATCTACCTGATTAATAGCCAGCAGTTAGGCTTACGAAGTGTACTTATCTCTAACACTGAACCAGTCTGTCATTTGGCCTGGTATGTATGCGAGCATATTCATGTCCGTTGACCAGAGCCATTCTAAATCACCAAGTAAATACCTTTACCAAAATAGAAGCATCAGATCGTCTGTAGAATTCAGCTTAGATGATCGCATCATATAGCGGAATATCATGGTAAAGTGCCTAAAATACATTCCTTGCATAGTCCAGCTAAGAGCCGTTAACACTGGCCACAACAGAGTCGAAACACACAGCTATGTGCTTTGATCTATACTTCAGACTATTTTCAGGGAACATTGTATTATCAAGTTACAAAACATTCAGATATTTTACTAAGGGGAGATGTCGAGATACGTGTTGTTCTCTTCTTAAAACGAATGCAAGCAGTTAGCATGCAATACAAACCACCAGATGCACACACCAAACTCTTTCGATTGGGTACATGCTTAGACGAGTTCGCTCGTGGAGTTGGAGGTACTTGCGAATTGAATTCTTAACAGCTGCCGTGTTAGTAGGGGGAAAAGTGGCCATACTGTAGCTTGGTAATATTCCTTCCTTGTTATACCTGAAATGGTTTACACCAGGGAGGATATGTATCCTTCTCCATACGGGCGAATAAGAAATGTATAATCATGAGAAGTTTGACAGGATTGAGTTTTGTTTAGTTGAAGACTAACAAACTTTCACAATTCTTCTTTTTGAAGGATCTTGTAGGCTGCCAAGTATTCACTGCTGAGAATAGCTGAGGTCGTGTCACAGCCTGTTGCATCATGAAAAAAGTTAAAGCAATCTCTTAATAACGCAAAGTTTCTTTAAATTTAATAATTTCGTAGCATTTCTTTTCAGTAATGCTTCTAGTAACATTAAAAGAATCAGCAACTGCTTATGACCTATTCTAGTAGAAATCTTAAAAGACCTGAATCAGTCCCACCAATTGCTACAGATTTCCCTTTAGTAGTTTATTCCATTACTCTAGTCTATATAGTGCTACTTATATCTTGTCTATATAGAGCTACTTATATCTTATATAGAGCTACTTATAGTTACTAATTAAAGCATACATTGAGCTTATATGGAAATATTATATAATTAGCCCTCAGTTTGGTTGCTTTGTGATGACCAGAGTTACTGAGTTTGTAGCGAACACAGGACTGACTATACCATAAATATTTTCTAACTAACCAAGGGAAGATCATAAAAAACCTGAAATGATTCTTTATTTGTGTCATGGATCAGATCACCGGTCTCAGAACCAAAGGAAAACTGCTTCGGAGTTTTGAATATAATGGGTTTAGAATATAATGGGTTCCATATTATTAATGATAGACCGGAACCTAGTGAATCCTACACATCCCTGTAGTAAGCACTAGTGAGCAGCAAGGACGCTAATTAAATGCATATTTGATAGTCTCGAGTGTTAACAAACAGGAGACTTTCTTTAAATAATATATCCGTAAGAAAAATAACTCTTTGGATTAAACGATCAAGAAAAGGTGAAAGCGTGATGGGTGTTAAGCAGATTTCTTCAGCAGGAACCACTCTCAAATAGTATTGTAGTTGCTTATAAACGGGAAGTAAACCAATTGCTTGATTATCATTGATAAATTAATACTTATGTTTTTTAAATTTGGTATCACAACATTTTTCAATCCCAAGGGCTGACCTAGTACAAACCGCTGGTCGTTTAAATCCACGGTTTCTTAAATGGTACGCAATGTAAAATGTGAATAAAGTACCTATAAAAGCACTGCTGCTTCGCTCTTAAGTTCTAGGTATACAACGCAAGATACTACGGCGTCCGGTTCATTGTTGAATATCTATACTACCTCTAACCCAATAGAAATTAAAGAATACATGGCGACGTCCACTGCTGATTTCTAAATTTCACACCATTTTTAGATATACATAAGCCGCCATAAGCCCTTTAGCTCTTGCGGGCACCTTGAAATGGAACCTTGAATTATTGGCACGCCTTTAGCACCCTAAACCACTAACTAAAAATTGAAAATCTCCATCCATTTAAATTTTTCTATAATCACCGGATCACTTAAAGATCGATTTAATCTTTTATTAAATTCTTTTTTCATATATTGTAGAATACCATTACAATGAAGTGACGTGACATCTCTGCTAATGTTCTCATTTTAAAATGATTTCTGGTGGTGTACATGCACATAACAAAAAGCTTGACAAGCTCGGGGGTGCCTGCCCTAACGCAAGTAACCCATCAACTTGTCCATCATTATAACGCGCTTTCTCTTTACTATACCTTATGAGCTCACCGTGATATTCAGTCTTTCTCAGCTAAAGACTACTTGTTCCGCACGTCACTGGTTTTAAGTACGAATATTTCGAATTTGCAAGTTCTAAGGACAATATGTGCTGAAGTACTTTTCCCATTTGACCCCACCCTCTCTCGTCGCTTTTACTGTATGCAAACTGATTCCACTCGTTCTAATGCAAGTATCATGTCGGATCTCGACATCTATTGATATTATCTTTTTATCTAAATGCATCCTTATATCTACAATTAGTATTACCATTATTTCTGCAGAAAGCCATGTTCGGCAGCCTTGTAGATAAATCTTTTTCTTCTGCCATATGAATGTTATAATTCAACAGATATTAGTCTGATAAAACGTTTGAGTTGCATTTGAAAAAACCTAATCTTACTACGCTTCCTATGAAATATTACTGTCTCGTTGGTTGTAGTGCATGCAAACTGCTTGCATTCGTTTTGATAAGAGAACACACATACCCCAAAAATCCTATTAGGAAAATGCTATCTAAAGGTTTCGGTATCTTGAAATTACTATTTTTGCTGAAAAAAGTCTGAAGTATTTATCTAAGCACATATCTGTGTATTTCGACATTCTTCTTGCCAATGTTAACGGCTCTACGAAGGAATGTACTCCAGGCAGCTTCCCATGGTATTAAGCTATATGCAGCGAACTCCTAAGCAGAAATCTACAAACGATTTTGTGCTTCTATTTTTGTAAAGGAATTTATTTGGTGATCTAAGGTGCCTCTGGTCAACGGCCATGGATATGCTACCATAAATACCAGGCCAAATCACAGTCTGGTTCAGCGTTAGAGATGAGTACACTTCGTAAGCCTCAAATGCTGGCTAATAATCATGTATATTAGGTGGAGTAACTTTCTGTATTTTAAAAGACAACTTTCAATCGGTGGCAGGACACGGAATCACTAATCACGTCAGCGAGTTGAGCTAGTGTTGAATTTAATAAATTAGATTACAGACATTATTCTTATTGATCATTCCGTATCAGATATGTAAGGTGTCTAAAAGCTATTATGGTTGGTCCACTATTCTGCCACAGAGCGGAAGCTTACCAGAATTTACCTACCGGGAGAAAAATGTTGATAAGATTAAGTATTTTAAATCCTTCAATAAGCTTAATAAGAGTGTGCGATATGGCATTGTGTAGTGCAAGATCAACCGCGCGAGAGAGAAAAACTTTGAGGTCCTATAGCTTAAAGATTAGTGTGATAGATACGTACGGTTATCAATATAGCATCAGATGAAGTGAGCGAAGGTTGCAAAAGACGCCTCGAAATTTTTTGTAGACGAAAGTTTAACTTTCAACCTAATCGAAAGTTTTTCGCAATCTGTATTACTTACTTTGTGCACGGAGACGAGAAAGTAATCGAACACTATTACTAAGGGAGAAAATTCAAGGTTTCTGATCCAACATGTCGAAAGCAAGCATAGGAAGTTTTTTTATCTTTCAGGTGTACTTGAATGAAAATCTCCCAATGTAACCTAAGTACAAAAATAAAATCTGTCACCTGATAAATTTGTTGACGTTTCTGTTCTACACATGTTCTACCAAGCTTGTATAACTTCTCAATATCCCGAATCAGTGCTTTACACCGCTAGCTTTTCTAATTCATTCTCCGGAATTGTCTCACAAGCTGAGAAGCGGGCCTGATTTTTCACGATTATCACGCACCTATTTACCTAAGCATCTCCTATTAGATTTTCAGTCCAAACACCTGCATTTCAATCCTTTACAAGCTTACGACTATAAGTCTAGTATAACTGTTACAGATAATTGTTAAGCTACGCGGGCTTCTGTCTGAAAAGTAGGTTGTTAGAGTCGCAATGGAACAAGGTGGTGCGCAGTAAGCATTGATTCTACTTATGTCGTATTAAACCTATGCAAATATGTTGAAACCATCTGTGATCGTCGTGTAGTAGAGCTTTCATTCTTACGACATCATCTTGGATACAAATGTACATGGAGTCTTTGCATGTACGGAAAATCCATACTTCGTTCTTTATTAAAAGTGTTAAACTTTACTTCCCTTCAGGAGAGTCGTAAATTAAACGGCAGTTACATAATCATAAGTGTCCTGGCAGGTGGCAGAATCCTTGGAGTGAATCATCTGTTGTTGAACATATTAACATATAAACAATCAAACAATAAACAATTGTTATAAACGTACAATTGAATGATACTGTAGTACGCGAATGTGATATCTAAATGAATTGGTTTTGGTCGTTACCTAAAACGTGTCCTGCTACGGTTTCGTTTTCTCTTCGGGTTCCAAGACAGCTCGTGTTAAAAGATTCCAAAATATGTAAACAGAACAATAAACCACCTTCATGTTTTATACCTTGTCCTTACACCTTCATTTAAAGTTTCATCTTATCGTCTTCATGTCCATTTTATTAGGTCTATAAGGCTCGGACGTTATTACAAAATAATAAACATAACTGATTGGATAAACAATTAAGCTGCTGTCAATTACATATTCGTTTTCTGCAGCTGTAGTTCGTCATCATCTAAATCAGATTGTCTTCCGATCTTCCATTTGTAAATGAAGTCCCTTGGCAGAATTCAGAAAACCTTGAATACTTTTTATCTACAGATGAGTAAGCTTAAACTTACATGTGACTCGTTCACAATCCTAACTAGCAATCACTTTTTATCTGCAGATGAGTAAGCTGTGAGGGTCCTGGAATTCGCATAAACCCTTCTCACACCAACCTCATTCAATAGACCAATTCGCTTTTGGAGCTGGAGGTAATTCCGAATTGAGTGCTTTACACCTGCCGTGATAGTAATAGAAAAACTGGCCATATTGAAGCTTTGTATACCAAAAAGGTCATGTTTCCTTCTCCATACAGGCGGATAAGAAATGTCTAATTTTGACCATTGTTTCGAGAATGAGATTTGGTTGGTTGAAGATTCTAACTTGAACAATTCTTTTTCTTTTTGAAGGATCTTGAAGACAGCAACTATTCTCTCCTGAGTATAGCTGAGGTCACAGACTGTTGCATCATGAAAAAAGTGAAAGCAATCTTTTAATGATGCTCAAGATTCCATAAATTTAGATTTCGGTTCTGCTTCCTTGTGGCCTTAAAAGATTCAGCTACTGCTCATGAAGAATTCTACCAAGATTCTGAAAAGAACTGAATCAGACCTACCAACAGCTACAAATTACCTGTTTGTAGTTTCTTCCATTATTCTTGTCCATATATAGCTACCTTTACTCCTTCGAAAACTGCTTGCATCATTTGAAGCCGTCTAGTATTGATCTCCAAGTTTCTCAAGAACCGTGATTGACTTGTCGCGGCTTCAATGGCAGAACTAAGTTCGATCGTTGAGATAATTCACGAAAGTTATTTTTTGTCATTCGACAATTTCTGTCTAATTGTAATTTATGTCCAAAAAATATATGGTGAAAATAGCGCTTAACATAATTTATATACGTAATTAACGCAGATTTGACTGGCCATTTTTAGTCCACACCATTGCCTGTAGAAGGGCTCTTCCAACTTCGTGTGGGTATTAATACACATGATAACAGAGACTCTGAATTATTCACTGTAGTCAAATTGATATTCTTGCGCTTTGAATTATTATCACACAAGGAAGGTGTCATTAGCTCAACGTTTCGCCCTGATGATAATCTGATGCCCACAAAAGTCCTGGAGACCTTTTGTTATCGTAACAGTTTTTGGGAATGAGGGAATAATCTTGCTAACGTTGGGTCTCAAGTTGAGTTAATCCCCAGAAAATTTCGTGCCCTTAATTAAGCACTATTCGATAATCATATCTCTTGGAACTTCGTTCAAAAAGGCCTCTTTTCCTGTGAATTGTGAATGTTGCTTGAGTTGTTAATTTCTTTTAATTCTCTGATACTGTATTTACCTCCAGGGTGTCCATTTGTTAAGTATAGTGATGTACAAATTTTTCATAGAAAAGATGACCAGCTGCGTGAGAAAACGGAAGCATTAATTTAATAGCCTTCAAATAGTATCTAGTCCCCTGTTCAATCTACTCCCTTTTGATGAATTGCAATACGATTATGACTTTCCCTATATACTGCAGGCCAAGTTAACGGTTCGGAAAATGTAACCGTTTTAATTTTTAGATTTCCTTATATATATATATATATATATATACATATATATATATATATATATATATATATATATATATATATATATATATATATATATATATATATATATATATATATATATATATATATATTTTGTCATGCAGTTTCATTTTGTTGTAAATGTTGCATATTGATTTCGTCATCCAGACGTTGTTAATAACATCCCATATCCTAGATTTTCTCATCTCCTGCGAGGGTTGTAAATGTCTACATAACCACATGTAAAGGTCGCCGAGCAAACTCTAGAAGTGTGTTCTCAATGATCTTGTGTAGGCATGGCCATTCAGCATTTTCACTAATGTTGTCATAGTGTACAGGATATCCAAAGCTCTTCTATACCATTTCCTGACTTAATGTATCCAATCGTGCGTAGAAATTAAATAAGTGGAAACCTCCTAAATGCGGTACCACTTTGGACCGTTCATAAATTTCTTCAGCTGAAATTGCGATTTGAACACCCTGGCAGTACAATGGCTGATCTAATGACATAACGCATGGGCTTTGTTCACTTTTCTTGCACTTATTTACTGTATGCAGAAGAGCTGAATATTTTGTATTAGTACTTGATATTGAAATATTGAATAAATACAGAGAGACTACACTGTTTATATGAAAAGCAGAGGTGTGTATCTCATCATTAAATGTTGTGGTGAAGCTTTCAGAAGATGAATAGGTATCAAAAGAATGTTTGAGAAAAGGAAATCGAAACGGAAGACGCGAGAGAAGACTTGATTAAATCTTGCGAGTAAGATAGCATTGACACAACAAGAATTTGACACTAGAGGGAAAAAGGATGTAAGAATGGCGATTTGTGATCCGATATTCTTACCAAGACAACTCTACCGTGTTATCAGATAACTTTTTCATTCATCTCTTATAAAATATTACTATGTCTGCTTGGTTGTATTGCATGCTAACTGCTTGCATTGGTGTTGATAACAGATCAACATGTATCTCTACAACTCTTCTTAGTAAAATATCTGAATGTTTCTGGAGGTCGGTAATACAATGTTCTTTAAAACTTGTCTAAAGTATAGTTCTAAGCTCATATCTGTGTGTTTCTTCTTTCTTCTTGCCAATGTTAACGGCTCTTAACTGGACTATGCAAGGAATGGACTCTAGGCTCTATGCCGTGATACTCCGCTATATGATGCGATCATCGATGGAGAATTCTACTGACGATCAGGTGCTTCTATTTTAGTAAAGGAATTTACTTGGTGATCTAGAGTGGCTCTGGTCATCGGCCATGAATACGCTCGCATACACACCAGGCCAAATGACAGTCTCGTTCAGTGTTAGTTGTAAGTACTTCTTAAGCCACAACTGTTGGCGATTAATCAGGTAGATTTTGTGGAGTAGAATTCTGCTCTTGAGAAGAGACCCTTGAGTCGATGGAATGGACACGCAAGGTCTGTTCACGTCAGCAGAAATACTTCTTGTTGATCATTCTGTCTCAGGTATGAAATGTGTTAATAAGCTAATAAAGTACTGCACTAATGTGCTACAGAGAGGAAGTTTACCAGTACACTGCTCACTGGTGAGAAACCTTTTAGAACATCGAAAAAATGAAATCCTCCTATAAGCTTAATAAGAGTGTGCGGTATGGCACTCTGTAGTGCAAGATGAACCGTGCGAGTCAGAAAGACTTTAATCTTCAGGGTTCGGCCTGAAGATTATTCGGATAGACGTAGCGTTATCAATATAGAATCTTGATGAAGTGAGTGAAGGTAGCAAAAGACGCCTCGAAATTTATTTTGACGCAAGTTTAACTTTCAAGCTAATCGAAGGTTAATAGCAGTATCGATTACTTTCTTTGGGCACCGAGACGAGCAAGTACTCGAACACTATTACTAACGGAGAAAATTCATTGCTTCTGCTCCAAAAGTGGGAAGTGAGTAAGGATATAAGCCGGCATATATGCTGCTCGTGTTGAAGAATTCGAAAATATGTAAACAGAGCAATAAAGCAACATGTTTTATACCTTCATTTAAAGTTACAATAAGTTCATCTTCATGTACATTTCGTAAGGTCTATAAAGCGGTAACTTTAACACAAAATAATAATCATAACTGATTGGATCAAGAATTAAGCCGTTATCAATGTCATGTTGATTTTCTACAGCTGTTGTTCCTAATCATCTATATCAGATTGTCTTCCATTGTGCCATTTCTACATGATCTCTCTTTTTAGAATACACAAAACCCTGAATACTTCATATCGGCTCTTTTACACTAAAATGTGGCTAGTTCACAATCCTATTTTACAGTTACTCTTTATCTACAGGTAAGTAAGGTAATCCGGCTGGAGCCCATGGTTGCTGTGTGGGTTCTGGAATTCGCATATCCTATATCACACACCAACATCGTTCGATTGGGTTCATGCTTAGATCATTTCACTCCTGAAGTTCAAGTTACTTCCGAATTCGATGCGGAAATGTCAAAAGTGGCTATATTGAATCTTTGTAAGTACTTCCTTCTTATATCTTGTATGGCTTATACTAGGAGGACAGGACTGTATCAGACGATTACAAGAAATTAACAAATGAAGGAACATTCACAATTCGCAGTAAAAGAGGCCTTCTTAAACAAAGTTCCAACTGATATAATTATCCAACAATGTTTAAAGAAGGCCAAGAAATTTTCTTGGGGATTAACTCAACGTGAGAAACTACGTTAGCAAGATTAATCCTTCATTGGCAAATACTGTTACATTAAAAGAAGTTCTACAGGACTTTTGAAGGAAACAGTTAATCTAAGCGACCCGTTGAGTTAATACCACCTTCCTTTTATGAAAATATATCAATGCACAAGAATATAAATTCGAATGCAGTGAATATTGCAGAGTCTCGGTTGTGTTGTGTTTTAAAATCCACACGTACAAGGAAGAGTCCTCCTGCACGCAAAGCGTGAACTAAAAATGGCGAGTGAAATCTGCGTTAAGTACGTTTATTAATGTACTATTTCAATGTTAAGCGCTATTTCCAACATATATTTTATTGATTTAAATTACAATTAAACACGGAAAGTGCCGAAAGACAAAAAAGAGCTTTAGGGAAATATCTGAAACGATCGAATTTAAATCTGCCATTGAAGCCGCGACCATTCAATCACAGTTCTTGAGAAACTTAGAGATCAATACTAGACGGCTTCAAGTGATGCAAGCAGTTTTCGAAAAAGTAAAGGTAGCTGTATATGGACAAGAATAATGGAAGAAACTACAAACCTGAAATCTGTAGCTGTTGATTGGTCTTATTCGGTTCTTAGTAGATGACTTCATGAGCAGTTGCTGATTCTTTTAAAGCCACATACTAGGAGAACTGAAAGGAAATGCTATGAAATTATTAAATTTAGAAACTTTAACTTCATTAAAAGATTGCTTTCTCCTTTTTCATGATGCAACAGGCCTCGTGTGACACGTCCTCAACTATACGAAGCAGTGAATAGTTGGCAGCCTTCAAAATCCTTCAAAAAGAAGAATTGTGAAAGTTAGTGAGAGTCTTCAACAAACCAAAACTCAATCCTGTCATAATGGTTAAGATTACACATTTGTTATTTGCTTGTGTGGAGAATAAAACATGTCCTCCCTGGTATAAGCCATAACAGGTATAACAAGGGAGTAGTTACAAAGCTTCAATATGGCCACTTTTCCCCCTGCTAACACGGCAGCTTTTCAGGATTCAATTCGGCAGTCCCTCCAACTCCAGGAGCTAAATGCTCTAAGTATGATCGTATGAGGTTTGTGTGTGAAAGAGGATAGGCCAATTTTAGGATCCAGACAGCTACCATCAGCTCCAGCCGGCTAGTGTTACTAACCTGTACATAACAAGTGATTGCAAGATAGGAATTTGAACGAGCCAAAACTTAGAATAAATCAGCAGATATGTAATATTGAAGATATCTCCATTTTGCCAAGTTATTCCATGTACAAATGGCAGATTGGAAGACAATCTTATATAGATGATAACGAACAAAGAAGTTGAAAACCAATATGACATTGCCAAGGGCTAAATTGTTGATCCAAAAATTTATGATTATTATTTTGAAATAACGTCCCCGCCTCATAGACCTAACAAAATGGTCATTAACAAAATAGTTGTAACTTTAAAAAGAGGTATAAAAAGATGATATAAAACATAAAGCTGGTTTATTGTTTAGTTTACCTATTTTGGAATTCTTTAACACGAGCGGCTTTGGTATCCGAAGAGAAAAACAAACCGTAGCAGGACACAAACAAGTTAACAAGGAAGAAAACCAATTCATTAAAATATAACATTCGCGTACAACAGTACAATTCAATTGTACATTTATAACAATTGTTTATTGTTTGACTTTTGTATGTTATGATGTTCTACAGCAGATGATTGACATCAACGATTGTGCCAACTACATCGATCATAACAATTGTGTAACTACCGCTTAGTTTTCGAATCTCCTAAAAAGATGCAAAGTTTAACTCTCTTAAAAAATAACGATGTTTCGATATTCGGTACATGCCAAGACTCCATGTACATTTTTATCCAAGAGGGGGCGTAAGAATCAAAGCTCTACTACACGTTAATCCCTGTTGGTTTCAACTTATTGCCCCAGGTTTTATACAACGTAAGTCCAATCAATGCTTACTGCTCAGCACCTTGTTTTTTTACGACTGTACCTAGCTGCTTTTCAGTCAGAATGCTACGAAAATTAACAATTTTCTGTAAAAATTATATAACACTTATGGTCGTAATCTTGTAAAGGATGCACATGCAGGTTATTGGCCTGAAACTCTAATAGCTGATTTTTAGATAATTAGGTACGTGATTACCTTGTAGACCCAGGCTCGCGTCTCTTGGCCTGTGAGACAAGTCCAGCTATTGAATTAATAAGGCTAGCGGCTTAAAGCACAGATACGCGATACAAAGTACTTATACAGGCCTGGTAGAACAGGTGTAGAACACAAACATCAACAAATTTACCAATTGACAGATTTTTTTGTACTTAGGTTACGTTGGGAGATTTTCAGTTATGAACACCTGAAAGATACAAAAGTAGTTAGGATAACTATCGACATCTTGGAGCAGAAGCCCTGAATTTTCTCCCTTAGTAATAGTGTTCGAGTACTTGCTCCTCTCGGTGCCCAAAGAAAGTAATAGATACTGCTATTAACATTCCCTTACGATGATAATTAACTATAATATCAATAAATTAATCCTATAACATCAATTAAAGTTGATTCGCTTAACCTCAATATAAAAAAAAAATTATATGCATAGGAACATCCTTCAATCAATTGCACAGAAACCTCCTCGATGGAAATGAATAGCTCAACTAACAAGCTCTATTTTGCTATTAATACAATCTAGGCATACCTTCCGGTACGCCCGCTATGTTTCGACTTATCCCACCTAAACAAATGAGAGCGACGGGCGATGTCTACATATCTTAGAGCCCTACTCATAATAGTAACGTAACTAACATTACATTCAAATCCACTTTCATTTAAATAATTTCATAATAAAATCCGTATAAACATTTTATTGTAATCCATCTCCTCTTACTGATAAGCTGCACCTTGACCTGAAGTCCTCCTCAACTACGGCGGTATACAAACTGCCAAACAACAGTAAGTAAAATATATCGTGGATTGTCGATTACGGGACAGATTCCACTGAGCAGCCTAAAATACCGTCAAATCCTTTGAGTTTCAAGAACAACTACTATTACCCAGGTATTACATTTTACATTAAAAATAATAGGGAATCTAATCCTAGTTTTACAAATAATTTCATCGCTTCAAATATAGAACTCATTATTTTAAATAATTTCACCTAAAAATAAATAAAACAAAGTTCTTTAATTTAAATTTATAACTACAGCTTAACCATCACTACCTCTTCCCTTCAACCCCCTCGTCACACCGCGGCAGCTGGCACGAATTTCGCCGGGTCTCCTTAAACCATAACTGCTTCAAACATTAATCAATAAACATAAACAAATACTGCGACCAATTGTACTTCATTATTTACCTCTAAGATCAATAATATTCATTTCTTATCAGGACGGTTACATGTACAACTAGATAAATAAGAGAAGAAAAGCCAGGATAATACTTTATTATTAATTTATAACGCTAAAATAAATAATTATTAATTATGTATTTAATCTAATTAATAAAAATTAGTATTTAATAGACCCTATTTTCCCCCTTGTCTAGTATACAATCTTGTTTTTTCCCCCTCAAACAAAATTGTATCCTATACAAATAATTTCTTCAGCTGCACTTATTTACTCTATGCAGAAGAGTAGAATATATGGTATTAGTACTTGATATAGAAATATTGAAGAAATACAAAGGGATTACGTTGCTAATATCAAAAGAAAAGGTGTGTATGTCAGAATTACTCTGTCGTTGCGCCGAAGCTTTCAGAAGATAATAGCAATCCAAAGGTTGTTTCAGAAGAGAAAATCGAGACGAGAGACAATGGCGAAGAGTTGATTATATCTTAAGAGTATGACTGCATTGACACACCAAGAACATGAGTGTATAGCATTAGAAGGAAAGAGAATGTCAGAATGAAGAAATGTGATACGATATTCTTAAGACAATGCTACCGTGTTATCAGATTACTTACATTTAAGAACTTGGATATACAGAATTTTCATCAAAAGACTTCTGAAATAAATGACTTTTTCTCCTCTAAGAAATGTGTGGCATTTAGTTACAAATCAAATAATAGAGTGAGCTTATATGAAAAGACTATTTGATTAGCCGCCAGTTTGGTTGCTTTGTGATGACCCGTGTTACTAAGTTGGTAGTGAACACAGGACTCACTATACCGTAAATATTTTCCACCTAACCCTGTAAGAGAAGATCTCAAAAGACCTTATAATCGATTCTTTATTTGTCTCATTGATCAGATCACCGGTCTCAGACCCAAAGTAATGCAGCTTCGGAGGTTAGAATTTAATGGGTTCCCTAGCAAGTTTTTTCATTATGCAATAGCGAAAATATTATTAAAGATAGACCGGAACCTAGTGAATCCTACACATCTCTGTACATAAGCCCCAGTGAACAGCAAGGACTCTAACTAAATTCATATTCGATAGTTTCGAGTGTTAACACAAGGAAGACTTTCTTTAAATAATATATCCGTAATGCTTTGAATGAAACCATTTCTATCAGGCCAACAATTAAAAAAGGTGAGAGCCTTATGAGTCCTAAGTAGATTTCTTCAGCAGGATGCACTCTCAAAAAGTAATGTAGTTACATATAAACGGGAAGTATAGCAATTGCTTGATTATCATTGATAAATTAATACTTATATTTTTACATTTGGTATCACATTTTTCAATCCCAAGGGCCCACCTAAAACAAACCGCTGTTCGTTCTGTGAAACCCTTGTTTTATTAAAGGGAGAAATAAATCCACGTTTTTTTAAGTGGTACACCATTGTATAATGTGAGTTAAGGTGCTCTAAAAGCACTACCGCTTCGTTATTAGTGAGCTAGGTACACGAGATCCTACGGTCTCAGATTCGTTGTTAAATTCCTTTACTAGCTGTAAGCCAATAGGAATTAGGGAATAGATGCCAATGTCCACTTCTGACTTCTAATTTTCACAGCATTGTAAGTAGGACATAGGCCGCATAAGCCGTTTAGCCTTACCGGACAATTCGAAATAGAACCCTCGAATTATTGGCACGTCTGTTGCCCTCTAAATCACTAATTTGTAAACAAATTTTTTTGATTGTTACAGCGTTTATGTTGTAATTGAAAAATGCTAATCTCGTTACGCTTGTTAACAAATATTGCTACGTCGGATTGCTTGTTGTGCATGCTAACTGCTTGCATTCGTTTTGGTAAGAGAACAACACGTATCTCGACATCTCCTCTTAGTTAGATATCTGAATGTTTTTTTAATTTGGTATTACAATGTTTTCTGAAAAGAGTCTGTAGTATAGATCTAAGCACATATCTGTGTGTTTCATCATTCTTCTTGTAAATGTTAAGGGCTCTTAGCAGGACTGTGGAAGGAGTGTACTCTAGGCAGTATATGCAGCGAACATCTATGCTGAATTCTACAGACGATTTGGTGTTTCTATTTTTGTAAAGGAATTTACTTGGTGATCTACGGCGGCTCAGGTCAACGGCCATGGATATGCTCGTATACATACCAGGCGAAATGAAAGTCTGGTTCAGTGTTATAGATGAGTACACTTCGTAAACCTCAACTCCTGGCGATTAATCGGGTACTTTTTGTGGAATAGCATTCTGCTCTTGAGAAAATACCTTTGAGAAAATACCTTTGTAATGTCTGTGTTCTACAACTTTTCTTCCAGGCCTGTTTAACTTCTTTGCCTAGACGTTGAGTGCCAGGCAGAAATTCGATTCCGATCCCGCAGGGCCATCAATGTTCTATCATGAAATTCAATCTTTTCAGGTACACTTATGCTTCAGGTGTACTGTTTTTGAATCTGAAATGGACCTGTTACTCAGGGGTGGCGAGGCCCACATACAGACCTCATGGCCTCTAAGTAAGTTTAGAAAAAATACACCTCATCTGCGCCGCAGGCCATTCAGAGGTATTTTACTACAGGGCAGGATTGCCACTTAAACTCCTTTTACAAAGCCAAGACTAAAGCCCAAGCTTGGAAAAAACGACCTAAGTTGAAGAAATATGAAGCCCGCATGTGGGTTTCCTGCCCTCTATGAAATACTATGTTAAGCCCATATGCGGGCTTCACGGCAGTCAACGTGTTAAACAGCTAGCTTTATAAATTCATCGGCCGGACTTGTCTCACAAGCGAAGAGAAGCGGGCCTGTGTCTACAATGTAATCACGTACCTAATTACCTAAGAATCTCCTATAGAGTTTCAGACCAATAATATGCATGTGAATCCGTTAGAAGCTCACGACCATAAGTGTAATATAGCTGTTACGGAAAGTTATTAAGCTTCGTTGCCTTCTGTCTGAAAGCAGCTTGAAATAGTCGCAAAGTAACAAGGAGCTGAGCAGTAAACATTGATTGTCCTTATGTCGTATAAAACCTAGGGCAATAAGTTGAAACCAACTGGGATCGACGTGTAGTAGAGCTTTCATTCTTACGTCCCTCTTGGATAAAAAAGTACATGGAGTCTTTGCATGTACCGCATAACGAAACATCGTTCTTTCATAAGAGAATTAAACTTTGCTTCTTTATAGGAGATTCAAAAAGTAACGGTAGTTACACAAATTTTAGTGTTCTTGCAGATGTCAGAATCCTTGGAGTCAGTCATCTGCTGTAGAACATCTTAACATATAAACAATCAAACAATAAAGAATTGTTATAAACATACAATTGAATGGTACTGTAGTACGCGAATGTGTAGTGGTACTGTAGTATCCTTTTTCAAACACAAAACTCATTCAATTGGGTTCATGCTTTGACCATTTCGCTCTTGGACTTGGAGGTCCTTCCGAATTTAATGCTGCACACCAACCATCTAGTAGGGGAAAAAGTGGCCATATTGAAACTTTGTAACTACATTTTGGTTACACCTGATAGGCTTATAACAAGAAGGACATGTCTCCTTCTCCATACAGGCGGATAAGTAATGTCTAATCTTGACCATTGTTTCAGGATTGAGTTTTAGTTGTTTGAAGATTGTGACTAACTTACACAATTCTTCTTCTTTTTGAAGGATCATGAAGGCAGGCAACTATTCTCTCCTGAGTATAGCTGCGGTCGTGTCACAGCCTTTTGCATCATCAAAAAAGTGAAAGCACTCTTTTAATGAAAATCAAGATTCCTTAAATTTAATGTTTTCGAAGCATTTCCTTTCGGTTTTGCTTCCATGTGGCCTTAAAAGAATCAGCAACTTCTCATGAAGAATTCTACCAGTAATTAAAAATCGAACTTCCCCGTTTATGCTCAAATTTTTTCTTAATCACCGCATGACCTCATCAATATAGAATCTTTATGAAGAGAGTCAAGGTTCTATAGACGCCTCGAAATTTTTTATAGACGCAAGTTTAACTTTCAATTTAATCGAAAACTAATAGCAGCATCTATTAATTTCTTTGGGCACCGAGACGAGCAAGTACTCGAACACTATTACTAAAGGAGAAAATTCAGGGTTTCTGCTCCAAGATGTGGAAAGTGAGTAGGGATAAAAGCCGGCATATAAGGTGCTCTAGTTAAAGAATTCCAAAGAATGTAAACAGAACAATAAACCACCATGTGTTATATCTTGTTTTTATACCTTCATTTAAAGTTACATCAAGATCAACTTCATGTCCATTTTGTTGGATCTATAAGGCAGTGACGTTAACACAAAATAGTAATCATAACTGATTCGATCAAGAATTAAGCCGTTTTTAATGAGATGATGATTTTCTACTGTTGTTGATCCTAATCAAGTATATCAGATTGTCTTCCATTCTGCCATTTCTACATGAACTCTCTTGGCAGAATACACAAAACCCTGAATACTTTATATCGGCTCCTTTACACTACATGTGGCTCGTTCACAATACTATCGTTCAGTCACTTTTTATCTACAGGTAAGTAAGCTTATCTGGCTGGAGCTGATGCAACATGTGTGAGTACTGGAATTCGCATAACCTCTTTCATACACCAACCTCATTCTATTGGGTTCATGCTTAGACCTTTTCACTCCTGAAGTTCGATCTACTTCCGAATTGAAAGCTACACAGCTGTTGTGTTAGAAATTGTTAAAGAGGCTATATTGAGTGTTTGTAACTACTTCCTTGTTATATCTGATATGGCTTATATCGGGAGGACAGGACGGTATCAGAGGATTAAAATAAATTAACAACTCAAGGAACATTCATAATTCGCAAAAAAAAAAAAAAAAAAAAAAGAACTTCTTAACGAAGATCAATTCATACGATTTCCAAGAGTGCATAAAGAAGACCACGAAATTTTCGTGGGGAGTAACTCAACGTCGGACACAACTTTAGCAAGATTAATCCTTCATTCCCTAGTACTGATATGATAAAAGAAGATCTAGAGGATTTTTAAGGGAAACTTTTATCATCTGAGCGACACGTTGAGTTAATTCTTGTGTCAAAATATCTCAACGCACAATAATGCGGTGAATATTGCACAGTCTCTGTTGTGTTGTGTTTTAAAACCCACACGTAGAAGGAAGAGTCCTTCTACACGCAATGGTGTGGACTACGAATGGCAACTCAAATCTGCGTTAATTACGTATATAAATTATTTTAAACTCTATTGTCACCTAAATTTTTAGAATAGAAATTACAATTAGACATGGAAAGTCCCATATGAAAAAAAAAGAGCTTTCGGGAAATATCAGCAACGATCGAAGTTAATTCTGCCATTGAAGCCACAACAGTTCAATCACAGTTCTTCAGAAACTTGCAGATGAATACTAGACGGCTTAAAATGATGCAAACTGTTTTCGAAAGAGCAAAAGTAGCTTTATATGGACAACAGTATTAGATGGACTAGAAACGGGAAATCTGTATCTGTTGATGGGTAAAATCTTGGTAAAACACTTCATGAAGACCACATACTAGCAGAACCGATAGTAAATGCTACGAAATCATTAAATTTAAAGACACTTTAGCGTCATTAAAAGTTAGCTTTCACTTTTTTCATGATGCAACAGGCTGTGACACGACCTAAGCTATACACAGGAGAGAATAGTTTGCAACCTTCAAGATCCTTCAAAAAGAAAAGAATTGTGCAATTTAGTCAGTCAAATCTCATTCCTGAAACAATGGTCAGGATCAGACATTTCTTATTCGCCTGTATAGAGAGAAAAACGTCTTTGCTGGTATAAGGCTATCAGGTATAACAAAAAGTAGTTACAAAGCTTGAATATGGCCACTTTTTCGCCTACTAACACGGCAAGGGTGCACCATTCAATTCGGAAGTAGCTTAATATCTACGGCTTAAGTTCTTTTTACAATGCTGTGAAATTTAGAAGTCAGCATTGGACATCGGCATTTATTACTTAATTCCTATTGACTTACAGCTAGTAAAGGAATTCAACAATGAATCCGAAGGCGTAGGAACTTGTGATGTGTACCCAGGTCTTACAAACGATGCAGTAGTGCTTTCAGAGCTCGTTAACTCACATTATACAAAAGCGTACCATTTAAATAACCGTGGATTTTCTTTTCTTTTAATGGTATCACAAACGTTCAGTTTTTGGAACGAACAGCGGTTTGTTTTAGGTGGGCCCTTTGGATTGAAAAATGTTGGGATACCAAATGTAAAAAGATAAGTATTAATTTAACCATGATAATCAAGGAATTGCAATACTTCCCGTTTATATGAACCTACAATACTATTTGAAAATCTACTGAAGAATTCTACTTAGCACCCATAACACTCTCACCTTGTTTCAGATCGTTACCCTGATAGAACCTGTTGAATCCAAAGAATTGAGTTCTTACGAATATATTATTTAAAGAAAGTGTCTTGTGTGTTACACTCAAGGCTATCAAATGTGCATTTAAATAGCGTCCTTGCTGCTCACTAGGCCTTACATAGAGAGCTGTGTTGGATTCACTAGGTTAGGGTCAACCATTATCAATATTTTCCCGATTCTGTCCTGTAAAACTTGCTATGGAGCCCATTATATTCTAACCTCCAAAGTAGCCTTACTTTGGGCCTTTGACCGGTGATCTGATCAATGAGCCAAATAAAGAATCGAATTTAAAACCATTTGAGATCTTTTTCACACTGTTAGGTGCAAAATATTACCGTATAGTAAGTTCTGTGTTCGCTACCAACTTGGTAACACTGGTCATCACAAAGCAACCAAACTATGGGCTACCAAATAAGCTTTTAATATAAGCTCACTCTATTTTTTGATTAGCAAGTAAGGGCCACACTTTTCATAAAGCAGAAAAAGTCATTTATTTAAGAAGTCTCTTGATGAAAAATCTCCATATCCAAGTTTTTGAATGATATAACGGTAGCATTGTCTTGATAAGAATATCGTATCGCATTTCGTCATTCTGACAACCACTTTTCATCTAAAGCTATACACTCATATTCTTTGTGTGTCAATGTTGTCTTACTCGGAAGATTTAATCGTCTTCACTCGCGTCTCATTTCCTTTTCTCGAACAACCTTTGGATTGCTATTTATCTTGTAAATTTCGCCACAACAATTGTGTAATGGTTAAATACACACTTCTCTTTTTGATATAAGCAGCCTAGTCCCTCTGCATTTTTTCAATATTTCAACATCAAGTACTATTACTATATAATTCTACACTTCTGCATAATGCAAATAACTGCAAGAAAAGGTTTTCGATCGTACCTCAGCTGAAGAAATTTCTGAACGGTTCAAAGTTGTATCACCTTTAGAAGGTTATCGTTTTAAGTAATTTTTAGATACCATTGGATACATTGTGTAATGAAATGGTATAGAAGAACTTTTGGATATCCTGTAGACTATGATAACATTAGTGAAAATGCTGAATGACCATGCCTACTCTAGATCATTGAGAACTCACTTCTAGACTTTGCTTTGGGACCTCTACATGTGCTTATGAATACATTTACAACCGTTGGAGGAGATGACAAATTCTAAGATCTGCGATTATTTCCAACGACGTCTGGAGGAGGAAATCAAAATGCAACATTTACAATAAATGAAACTGCATGACAAAAACCATAATAGGAAATCTAAAAATTAAGACGGTGACATTTTCTGAACCTTTAACTTTAGCTGGAATAATAGAGAAGGTCATAATCGTATTGCAATTCATCGAAAGGGACTAGATTGAACAGGGGACTAGGACCTTTATTTGAAAGGAGGTCTAGGGGAATAGGAAAATAATGCTTCCGTTTTCTCACGCAGCTGGTCACCTTTTCTATAAACAATTTGTACATCACTATACTCAACAGGTGGAAGCTTCAGAGGCAAATACGGTATGAGAGGATTACAAGAAATTAACAACTCAAGGTACATTTACAATTCGCAAAAAAAGATGCCCTCTTGAGCGAAGTTCCAAGTGATATGATTATCGAACAGTGCTTAATGAAGGCCACGAAATTTTCTCGGGTATTAACTCAACGTCAGACACAAAATTAAGAAGATTAATTCTTCATTTCCTTAGGATTAATCTTGCTCTATTCTCGCCTTATATTTTATGGATATAAATTACAATTATACATGGAAAATGACGAAAAAGAAAAAAGAGTTTTCGCGAAATATCTGCCACGATCGAATTTAATTCTGGCATTGAAGCCACGACAATTCAATCACAGTTCTTGAGAAACTCTGAGATCAATACTAGACGGCTTCAAATGATGAAAACAGTTTTCAAAGGAGCAAAGGTTATTGTAAATGGACAACAGTAATAGAAGAAACAACAAACGGGAAACGTAACTGTTGATGGGTGTGATTAAGGTTTTTTAAAGAATCTTGGTAGATGACTTCATGAGCAGGTGCTCATTCCTTTATAGCCACATACAAGCAGAACCGAAAGTAAATGCTACGAAATTAATAAATTTAATGTAACTTTGGCTTAAAAGATTGCTTTCACTTTTTTGATAATGCAACAAACTATGACACGACCTCAGCTATACTCATGAGTGAATAGTTGGCAGCCTTCAATTTCCTTCAAAAAGAAGAAGAATTATGAAAGTTAGTCAGAGTCTTCAATCAACCAAATGTGAATGCTGACAAAGTGGTATGTTAGACATTTCTTATTCACCTGTATGAAAAAGGAAACATGTCCTACCTGGTATAAGCCATATCAAATATACAAGGAAGTAGTTACAAAGCTTCAATTAGTCCGTTTTTCCCGTTACTAACACAGCATCTGTGCAGCATACAATTCGGAAGTACCTCCAATTGAAGGTGCGAAATGGTTTAAAGAAGAAACCAATCAAAAGAGGTTGGTGTGTGGACCCACACAGCTACCGTCAGCTCCAGCCGGATAATCTTATTTACCTGTGGATAAAAAGATACTGCAAGAAAGGATTGAGAACGAGCCACATTTTAGTGTAAAAGAGCCGATATGAATTATTCAAGGTTTTGTGAATTCTACCAATGGACTTCATGTAGAAATGGTACATGAGAAGACAATCTGATATAGATTTTAACGAAAAACATCTAAAAGTAGCCAATATGTCATTCACAACGGCTTAATAGTTGATCCAATCAGTTATTCTTATTATTTTGTGATATCGTCCCCGACTTATAGACTTAATGCACATAAAGACGATCTTGATGAAACTTTAAAATGAAGGTATAAGGAAAAGGTATAAAACGTGAAGGTAATTTATTATTCTGTTTACATATTTTGGAATCTTTTAACAAGAGCTGGTTCCCTCCCCGAAAAGAAAACTAAACCGTAGCAGGACAGACAGCGAGCAGAACCAATTCATTTAGGTATCACATTCGCGTACCAAAGAATTATTCAATTTTACGTTTATAACAATTAATTATTGTTTGATTGTTTTATATGCCAAGATGTTGAACAGCAGGTGATTGACTCCGTAGATTCTGCCATCAGCAGGGAAACTTAAAATTGTGTAACTGCCGTTTACTTTTCGACTCTCGTAAAAAGAAGTCAAGTTTAACACTCTTAAAAAAAGATCGAAGTTTAGATATTCCGTACATGCAAAGACTCCATGTACATTTTTATCCAGACCGTGTCGTAAGAATGAAATGTCTACTACACGTCTTTCGCAATTGGTTTAGACTTATTGCCCTACGTTTTATACGACATAAGGATAATCAATGCTTACTGCTCAGCACCTTGTTCCTTTGCGACTGTACCAACCTACTTTTCAGACAGAAGCCCACGAAGCTTAATATTTTGCTGTAACAGTTATACTAGACTTATGGTCGTAAGCTTGTAAAGGATACAAATACAGGTTATTGGCCGGAAAATCTAATAGGAGATCCTTAGGTAATTAGGTACGTGATTATCTTGTAGAAGCAGACCCGCTTCTCTTGGCCTGTGAAACAAGTCCGGCCGATGAATTTCTAAAGCTAGCGGTGTAAATCATTGATTCGAGATACAAAGATGTTATACTGGTAAAGTAGGAAAGGTGTATAACAGAGACAGCAAGAAAGTAATCAGTTGACAATATATATATATATATATATATATATATATATATATATATATATATATATATATATATATATATATATATATATATATATATATATATATATATATATATATATATTTACTTAGGTTACATTGGGAGATTTTCAGTTGTCACCTGAAAGATATAAAACTTGCTAGGCTCACTTCCCACATCTTCCACCAGTAGCTCTGAAATTGCCCTCTTGGGAATAGTGTCCGATAACTTGTTCGTGCCGCTGCAATAGGAAGATAGAAGAGACTGCGATAATTTTTCTATTAGCCAGAAAGTTAAACTGGAGTTTATAATAAATATCGAGGCGTCTTTTTAAGGTTGACTCATTTCATCAAGATTCTATATTTATAACTACCGTTTAGTTTTCGAATCTCCTAAAAAGAAGCAAAATTTAACTCTCATCAAAGAACGAAGTTTCGATATGCGATACATGCGAAGACCTCATGTACACTTTCATCCAAGAATGAAACTTCTACTACACTTGGATCCTACTTTCTTTCAACTTATTTCCCTAGGCTTTTTAGGCTATAAGGATAATCAATGGATATTTCTCACACCTTGATCCTTTGCGACTGTACCAAGCTGCTTTTGAGGCAGAAGGTCACGAAGCTTAACAATATTCCGTAACAGTTATATTACACATTTGGTCTTAAGCTTGTAAACGATTGGCATGGAGGTTATTGGCTTTAAACTCTAATAGATTTTTTTAGGTAATTAATAACGTGATTAAATTGTAGACCCAGGGCCGCTTCTTGGCGGGCCGATAAATTTATAAAGTTGATGAACTGATAAACAGATGTAGAACTTCTGTTACCGTAACAGGATTTGGGAATGAAGGATTAATCCTGCTAACGTTGTGTGTGATGTTCAGTTAATCCCCGACCATTAAGTGCCCTTAAAAAGCACTCTTCGATAATCATATTTCGGAACTTCCCTCAAGAAGGCCTCTTTTCCTGCGAATTGTGAATGTTCCTTGAGTTGTTAATTTCTTTTATTCTCTGATAGAGTATTTGCCTCCAGGCCTTCCATCTGTTCAGTATACTGATGGGCAAATTTTTCATAGAAAAGATGACCAGCTGCGTGAAAAAACGAAAACATTAATTTAATTGCCATCAAATCAAGGTTGTAGATCCCTGTTCAATCTTATATCAAAAATATCTAAGCACATATATGTGTTTTCGACTTTTTTCTTGCTAATCTTAACGGCTCTTAGCTGGACTGTGCAAGGAACGTAATTTAGGCAGTTTGCCATGATATTCCGCTCTATGCAGCGTTCATCTATGCAGAATTCAACAGAAGATTTGGTGCTTATATTTTCGTAAATGAACTTACTTGGTGATCTAGGATGGCTCTGGTCAACGGCCATGGATATGCTCGCATACATACCAGGCCAAATGACAGTCAGGTTCAGTGTTAGATTGAGTACACTTCGTAAGACTCAACTACTGGCGATTAATCTGGTACATTTAGTGGAGTAGCTTTCTGCTCTTTAAAAGATGCCTTTCAGTATGTGGAAAGACACGCAAACTCTATTCACGTCAGCGAGATAAGGTAGTGTTTTATTTAATAAATAAGATTAGAGATATTCTTCTTGTTGATCAATCCGTCTCAGATATGAAAGGTGTCTAAAAGCTAATGCAGTTGGTGCAGTAATCTGCTACAAAGGGGAAGCTTACTAAAACTTTACTTCCCGTTGGGAAATGTTGAGAATATTGAGAAATTCAAATTCTGCAATAAGTTTAATATGACTGTGCGATATGGCAGTCTGTAGTACAAAAGCAACCATGCGAGTCAAAAAGACTTTAAGGTTTTATAGCTTGAAGATTAATGTGATACATACGTTATCAATATAGCAACTTGATGAAATCAGTCAAGGTTGCAAAAGACGCATGGAATTTTTTTTTATAGATGGAAGTTTAGGGTTGGTGTTAAAAACGTACCTCAACTCAAGAAATTTCTAATCGGTCAAAAGGTGGAATCAGTTTGCATGCAGTACAACCGACGAGAGCGAGCGGGATGAAATGGGAAAAGTACGGGAGGTCATATTTTCGTTAGGCCTTGCAAATTCGAAATAATCGAGTTTAAACCCTGTGACGTGCGGAACAAGAAGTATTTAGCTGAGAAAGAATGAATATCGAGGTGAGCTCGTAAGGTATAGTAAAGGGAAGCGCATTATTTGATGGACAAGTTGATAGGTCACTTCCGAAAGGACAGGCATCTCCGAGATTGTAAAGCTTTTTGTAATCTGCAACCACAACAATAGAAATCGCTTTAAAATAACATTAGTAGAGATGCTAATTGAAACAGAGATGACACTTGACTTAATTATAATATTATTTTACAATGTCTGAAGACAAATATAATTCGATCTCTAAGTGATGGGGTGATTAAAGAAATAATTTTGAGGAATGACGGGGATGTTCGATCTTTAATTAGTGGTTTAGAGTGCAACAGGTTTGCCAATAATTCGAGGGTTCTAGTTTCTAGTTTCTTGTATTACTGTTGTCCATATACAGCTTCCTTTATTCCATCGAAAACTGTTTGTAAATTTTGGTCCCTCTAGTTTGATCTCCAAGTTCTTCAAGGATTTTTATTGAATTGTCGTGGCTTCAATGGCAGAATTAAATTTGATCGTTGCAGATATTAACCCAAAGCTGTTTTTTCTCTTTCGGCACTTTCCATGGTCACTTAGCGTCCTTGCTGCGCACTAGGGCTTACACACAGAGTTCTGTAGGATTCACTAGGTTCCGGTCTATCATTAACATTATTTTCCCGATTCCATTATGACAAACTTTCTATGAAACCCATTATATTTTAACCATCGAAGCAGCCATATCAAATATACAAGGAAGTAGTTACAAAGCTTCAGTTAGTCCGTTTTTCCCGTTACTAACACAGCATTTGTGCAGCATTCAATTCAGAAGTACCTCCAATTACAGGTGCGAAATGGTTTAAAGAAGAAACCAATCAAAAGAGGTTGGTGTGTGGACCCACACAGCTACCGTCAGCTCCAGCCGGATAATCTTATTTACCTGTGGATAAAAAGATACTGCAAGATAGGATTGAGAACGAGCCACATTTTAGTGTAAAAGAGCCGATATGAATTATTCAAGGTTTTGTGAATTCTACCAATGGACTTCATGTAGAAATGGTACATGAGAAGACAATCTGATATAGATTTTAACGAAAAACATCTAAAAGTAGCCAATATGTCATTCACAACGGCTTAATAGTTGATCCAATCAGTTATTCTTATTATTTTGTGATATCGTCCCCGACTTATAGACTTAATGCACATAAAGACGATCTTGATGAAACTTTAAAATGAAGGTATAAGGAAAAGGTATAAAACGTGAAGGTAATTTATTATTCTGTTTACATATTTTGTAATCTTTTAACAAGAGCTGCTTTCCTCCCCGAAAAGAAAACTAAACCGTAGCAGGACAGACAGCGAGCAGAACCAATTCATTTAGGTATCACATTCGCGTACCAAAAAATTACTAAATTTTACGTTTATAACTATTATTTATTGTTTGATTGTTTTATATGCCAAGATGTTGAACAGCAGGTGATTGACTCCGTAGATTCTGCCATCAGCAGGGAAACTTAAAATTGTGTAACTGCCGTTTACTTTTCGACTCTCGTAAAAAGAAGTCAAGTTTAACACTCTTAAAACAAGATCGAAGTTTAGATATTCCGTACATGCAAAGACTCCATGTACATTTTTATCCAGACCGTGTCGTAAGAATGAAATTACCTACCTACACGTCTTTCGCAATTGGTTTAGACTTATTGCCCTACGTTTTATACGACATAAGGATAATCAATGCTTACTGCTCAGCACCTTGTTCCTTTGCGACTGTACCAACCTACTTTTCAGACAGAAGCCCACGAAGCTTAACATTTTTCTGTAACAGTTATACTAGACTTATGGTCGTAAGCTTGTAAAGGATACAAATACAGGTTATTGGCCGGAAAATCTAATAGGAGATCCTTAGGTAATTAGGTACGTGATTACCTTGTAGAAGCAGACCCGCTTCTCTTGGCCTGTGAAACAAGTCCGGCCGATGAATTTCTAAAGCTATCGGTGTAAATCACTGATTCGAGATACAAAGATGTTATACTGGTAAAGTAGGAAAGGTGTATAACAGAGACAGCAAGAAAGTAATCAGTTGACAATATATATATATATATTTTTTACTTAGGTTACATTGGGAGATTTTCAGTTGTCACCTGAAAGATATAAAGCTTGCTAGGCTCACTTCCCACATCTTCCACCAGTAGCTCTGAAATTGCCCTCTTGGGAATAGTGTCCGATAACTTGTTCGTCCCGCTGCAATAGGAAGATAGAAGAGACTGCGATAATTTTTCTATTAGCCAGAAAGTTAAACTGGAGTTTATAATAAATATCGAGGCGTCTTTTTAAGGTTGACTCATTTCATCAAGATTCTATATTTATAACTACCGTTTAGTTTTCGAATCTCCTAAAAAGAAGCAAAGTTTAACTCTAGTCAAAGAACGAAGTTTCGATATGCGATACATGCGAAGACCTCATGTACACTTTCATCCAAGAATGAAACTTCTATACACTTGGATCCTACTTTCTTTCAACTTATTTCCCTAGGCTTTTTAGGCTATAAGGATAATCAATGGATATTTCTCACACCTTGATCCTTTGCGACTGTACCAAGCTGCTTTTGAGGCAGAAGGTCACGAAGCTTAACAATATTCCGTAACAGTTATATTACACATTTGGTCTTAAGCTTGTAAACGATTGACATGGATGTTATTGGCTTTAAACTCTAATAGGAGATTTTTTTATGTAATTAATAACGTGATTAAATTGTAGACCCAGGGCCGCTTCTTGGCGGGCAGATAAATTTATAAAGTTGATGAACTGATAAACAGATGTAGAACTTCTGTTACCGTAACAGGATTTGGGAATGAAGGATTAATCCTGCTAAAGTTGTGTGTGATGTTCAGTTAATCCCCGACCCTTTCGTGCCCTTAAAAAGCACTCTTCGATAATCATATTTCGGAACTTCCCTCAAGAAGGCCTCTTTTCCTGCGAATTGTGAATGTTCCTTGAGTTGTTAATTTCTTTTATTCTCTGATAGAGTATTTGCCTCCAGGCCTTCCATCTGTTCAGTATACTGATGGGCAAATTTTTCATAGAAAAGATGACCAGCTGCGTGAAAAAACGAAAACATTAATTTAATTGCCATCAAATCAAGGTTGTAGATCCCTGTTCAATCTAGTCCCTTTGGATGAATTGCAATACGATTATGACCTTCTTTATAGAGTCCAGCTAAAGTCAAAGGTTCGGAAAATGTAACCGTCTTAAATTTGAGATTTCCTATTTTTTTTAAGCAGTTTCAATTTCTTGAAAATGACGCATATTGATTGCGTCATCCAGGCATAGTTGAAAAGATCGCATCTCAGATTTTGTCATCTCATCCGACGGTTGTAAATGTCTTCCTAACCATATGTAGAGGTCCCCGTATAATGTCTAGAAGTGAGTTCTCAATGATCTTGAGTAAGCATTGCCATTCAGCATTTTCACTAAAGTTTACATAGTGTACAGGATACACAAAGTACATCTCTACCATTTCCTGAAATAATGTATCTATTCGTGCCTTGAAATAACTTAACTGCTAACTTTGGACCGTTCAGAGATTTTTTCAGCTGATCTACAATTTGAACACCTTTCCTGAATAATGGCTGATCTAATGTCATAACGCATGTGCTTTGTTTACTTTTCTTGCAGTCATTTACTGTATGCAGAAGTGTAGAATATATAGTATTAGTTTTTGATGTTGAAATATCGAAGAAATAGAGAGGTACTACACTTCTTATACAAAAAGGTCTGTATCTCACCATTACACAACCGTTGTGGCGAAGCTTTTAGATGATGAAAAGTTATAGAAAGGTTGCTTGATTATAGGAAATCGAGACGAAGGTGAAGACGATTAAATCTTCCGAGTAAGAAAGAATTGACACACCAAGAACAGGAGTGTATAGTATTAGAGGGGAGCAGGATGTCAGAATGACGAAATGTGATACGATATTCTTATTAAGACAATGCTACCGTGATATCATTCTGGAACTTGGATATGGACAATTTTCACCAACAGACTATGAAATTTATGACTTTTTTTGCTTTATGAAATGTGTGGCACTTAGGTACTAATCAAAGCATACAGTGAGCTTATATGAAAAGCTAAATTGATAGCCAAAAGTTTGGTTGCTTTGTACCAGTGTTACTAAGTAGGTAGCGAACACAGGACTTACTGTACGGTTAATATTTTCCAACTAACCGTCTAAGAGAAGATCTCAAAAGAACCTAAAATCAATTCTTCATATTTCTCATTGATCAAATTATCGGTCTCAGACCCAAAGTAAGGCTGCTTTGCAGGTTAAAATATAATTGGTTCCATAGCAAGTATTACAGCATACAAACGAGAAAATATTATTAATGATAGACCGGAACCTAGTGAATCCTGCACAAGTCTGGATGTAAGCCCTAGTGAGCAGCAAGAACGCTAATTAAACGCATATTTGAAAGCCTCGAGTGTTAACACACTGGAGACTTTCTTTAAATATTATATTCGTAATAACACAATTCTTTAGATTAATAAACAGTTTTTATCAGGTTAACGATCAAGTACCAGGCGTGAGCGTTATGACTGCTACGTAGATTTTTTCAACAGGAAGCACTCTCAAATAGTTTTGTAGTTGCAAATAAATTGGAAATATAGAAATTGGTTGATTATCATTGAGAAATTAATAGTAATTATTTTAAGATTTGGTATCCCAACATTTTTCAATCCCAAGGGCCAACTAAAACAAGCAACTTTTCGTTCCCAAAGCTATAAGTTTGTGATACCCTCTCTTATTAAAGTGAGATATAAATCCACGGTTTATTAAATGGTACGCCATTGGTTATCGTCAGTTAAAAAGCTCTAAAAGCACTACTGCTTCGTTTTTAAGACCTAGGTACACTACACAAGGTCCTACGGCGTCGGATTCATTGTTGAATTTCTTTTCTAGCTGTAAGCCAACAGGAATCAAGTAATAGATGCCGATGTCCACTCCTGACTTCTAAATTTCGCAGCATTGTACGAAGAGAATAAGACGGCATAAGCCTCACCAGACACCTCAAAATGGAAGCCTTGAATTATTGGCGCACGTGTTGCACTCTAAACTACAAATTAAAAATCGAACATCCCCGTCCAACCCCAATATTATTACTTTTATCACCGCTTAAATTAGAGATCGATTTCATCTTTCATTTTATCTTTTTTAGAAGTTGTAGAATACTATTACAATGAAGTCTAGTGACATCTTCTAAAGTTCTGATTTTTAAGCGATTTCTGACTTAGACCAAGTATTTTAGAGAAAGCTTCAGAAGCTCCAGGTGCTTGTCTTATCGCAAGTGACCCAGCAACTTGTCCATCATTTAAGAAGCTTTCTCCTTACTATACCTTATGAGCTGACCATTATATTCCGCACTTGTTCCGCACGTCACACGGTTTGATCTCGAAAATTTCGAATTTGCAAGTCCTAAGATCAATATGAGCTGCCGTACTTTTCCCATTTCAAACCGCCCGCTCTCGCCGGTTGTACTGCATGCAAACTGATTCCACTCGTTCTAATCTGACTACACCCCTTATAAAATATTACTATGTATGGTTGGTTGTATTGCATGCTAACTGCTTCCATTCGTTTTGACAAGGGAACAACACGTATCTCGACATCTCTTCTTAGTAAAATATCTAAATGTTTCTCTAAGTCGGTAATACAATGATCTATAAAATCAGTCTAAAGTATTGTTTTAAGCACATATCTGTGTGTTTCGACTTTCTTCGTGCCAATGTTAACGGCTCTTGGCTGGACTACACAAGGAATGTACTCGAGGCACTTTCCCATGATATTTCGTTATATGATGCGATCATCTTTGCAGAATTCTACAGCATTCTACAGGTGCATCTATTTTAGTAAAGCAGTTTCTTGGAGCTCTAGAATGGCTCTGGTCAACGGCCATGAATATGCTCGCATACATACCAGGGCAAATGACAGTCTGTTTCAGTGTTAGAGAAAAGTACATTTCGTGATCCTCAACTGTTGTAAGGTAGATTGTGTGGATTAACTTTTTGCTCTTGAGAAGAAAACCTGGAGTCGATGGACAGGACACGCAAGGTCTATTCACGTCACCAGAAATACATCTTGATGATCCTTCTGTCTCAGGTATGAAAGGTGTCAAAAAGCTAATAAAATTGTTGCACTTATTTTGCTATAGACGGGAAGTTTACCAGATCTTTGCTCACCGGTGAGAAACCGTTTACAAGATCGGGAAATTCAAATTCTCCAATAAGCTTATTAAGAGTGTGCGATACGTACTCTGTAGTGCAAGATGAACTGTGCGTGCCAGAAAGACTTTGAGGTTTTATAGCCTGAATACGTCTATAGAAACATAGCGTTATCAATATAGCATCTTGATGAAATGAGCCAAGGTGTCAAAAGACGCCTCGAAATTTTTTATAGACGCAATTTTAACTTTCAGGCTAAGCGAAAGTAATTGCAGCATCTATTACTTAATTTGGGCAGCGAGGGGTCAAATTCTCGGACACTATTCACAAGAGGGGAATTTCAGAGCTTCTGGTCCAAGATGTGGGAAGTGAGCTTAGGAAGTTTTAGATCTTTCAGGTGTACTTAACTGAAAATCTCCAAATCTAACATAAGAAAAAAAAAATCAATCAATTATTTTGTTGCTGTCTCTGTTCTACTAGATTTGTATAACATCTTTCTATCGCGAATCTGTGCTTTACACCGCTAGCTTTAGTAATTCATCGGCCGCACTCACAGGCTCGCTCTGGATCAATTCCCACATCTAGCTGGACAAAATGTAAAAAACCGTGTGCTGAGAATTAGTGAGTAAATGATGGGAATTCTTGGGGCAAGTTCCCAAGTGGTGGGAAAAGATCACTAAAGTACCAAATTACAAATGCGGAAGTATGTTGAATCCGACGAACAAGATTAATTGTATGCAATGTAGAATCAGCTGATCGATAGTTTCCGTGCTAGATGTTACGTCTGCAACATATAACAGAGACAGCTTTTGGTTAATGCCAGGAATATAGAGTAACAAATTTAGATGTAGGCATGACGTGCATGTGACAAGAATGAGGTGTGCCGTGGGTTTTTGGTTGAGCTATGTGATGTGAAAAACTTGCGAATAAGAACGTATACTGTACTTAGGAATAAGTATAATAAACTGACGCGTAAAAACAATTTTCCATCCGTCTCCAGGTTCTAATGACTATAGATATGTAGAGTAATGATTGTAGTTTGTGCATAATAACTATGATGTGCAAATGTTTGCATAATTGTTGCTTCTTGACTTTCAAAAGTGCAGTGTACGCTGACACAACGAGTCTTCTTCGACACCTTCAGAGGTGAGCCCAATAGCTGCAAAAGAACCAATAGCGTTTACACCTGTGTAATGGACGAATGAAAGTTACAAAACTGTGATGAGGATTTAGCAGAGTGCGTCAGGAAGGTTACAAATAGATCTTGTATACTTCTCAAAGAGAATTTTCAAAAATGTCATCTTGCAATGAATAACTTTGTAATCAAATCTGGTAAGTGGCTTGACAGTACAGTGGAGTTTTCTGCAAACGTATGTATTGCAGAGACATTACGACGACTAGTATCATTTAGTATAGGTGTGACACCGAGAACACCTGTAGGGCGTCTAAGAGAACTGTTTGAAGAAGCAAGTGAGAAAGCAAAGAGAAGACGGTTGCAGTCGTTAGTACGACATAGACAACTGAAAGTTTGTGTATGCAGCCCACATGGTTTCACGTGCAAAAGAAAAACGTGATGCTTCTTATAATGTGAAAGAGATTGATGTGTCACCCAGGAGGGATCTCGAATCAAAAAAGCGTACAAGAGTCCAGAGATGACAGTACCAATTAAGATTACAAACGATGAAGCACTAGCCTTATATGTTGACGCGAAATTTACAAAGGAACAATACCAGTTAGTTCGTAACTGGGCAAAAGTTCACAATGCAAACATCTATTCGAGATACTATAAACTGTTAGAGGCAAAGAAAGCTTGCTACCCAGCCGATATTATAACAGACGTATTTGCTGAATTGCAGCAGCAAGCGTTACTTGATCTTACTATCGAGCGGTTGAATACCAGAAACAGTACTATACTGCGAGAGATCAATCAGCAAGTTGAAATGACCATCTTCTTCAAATGGTGTTAGTGATGGCGCGTAAGGTCAGAGCGCATACAAACGATGGTATAGTTCAGTAACAGAAGTACATGAATATACATATTTGTTGTTTTGTTAGTTTCTCTAACATTACAATAGGTTAAGAGACACTCGGACATAATCCACGGCGAATGCCAATATGCTATTGTCGGCCAATCAAGCTACTGTTCATGAAAGAAACAGCAGATTTAAGACGTTCAGAAGGTACTAAGATACAGCAGCAACTACAAGCTCTCTCACCAACAACTATCTCTTTCAATGATCATCAAATAGTAGTGAAACAAAGATTAATGCTGACAATGGTAGATGTGAAGGTCGGTAGTGATAACACATACAATCATATTAACTATGTAACATCTGCGGTGCATCTTTAAAGCAAATGAACGATCCAACGTTTGAATTCGGGTGTCAAAACTGCATTCCTGGATAAGGTGCTTTGAGTGTCTGTTGCACATTGTATATAGACTGGACGCGCAAGTTTTTCTGAATGCATCATTATTAGCGTCCATTACTGTCATCAATGAATAGTTGATTAAACATTTTGCAGTTCTCTTACCTACCATTGCTAGTGGTTGTGGAATTAACTGTGAGGCATTTGGCATGTATTCTCTGAAAAGTGAACGATTCTATGTGGACCAGTATAACTGGTATTACAATCCGGCAACTACGCATATATTTTCGATACATGGGACATCGTCGATTCTGCGCTGGTTCCTATTGGACAGCTTTCCGAGGAGGCACAAGAAGCTCGGGGTAAATATATTCGAAGGTTCCGCGAACGTCATGCCAAAAAAAGTTCTCGTCGCGACAACATAGATGATATAATGCACATGTTTTTAAGCACGCCAAATCACTGCACAAAAAACCTTAGCAAATTCACACTCAAACACAGTGAACATCTTCCCGAAGAAATACGTCTATTGTTACAAATTCCTACTACGTGTCAATCATACATTTCAGCTGATCATTCTACTGAACACAACAATAGATTTTCCAGTGAGGATATGTGACTGCTTACCGATTCGTGTCGCTCTGTGTATGTGCTCTGCTGTATTTTCTTTTGTAAATGAATTTTGTCCAGTTTGAGGTCAAAAGAAGCGGGCCTGGTTCTACAAGGTATTTACGTACCTAATTACCTAAGGACGTCAATAGATTTTCCGCGTAATAACCTGAAAGTGAATCCTTTACAAGATTACGACCATAACTCTTACAGAAAATTTTTAAGTTTCGTGGGATTCTGTTTGAAAAGTAGCTTGGAAAAGTCGCAAAGGAACAAGGTGCTGAGCAATAAGCGTTGATTATCCTTTTGTCCTATATAACCTAGGGCAATAAGTCGAAACCAACTGCGATCGACGTGTAATAGAGCTTTCATTTTTACAACACTGTCTTCGATAAAAATGCACATGGAGTCTTGACATATATGGAATATGAAAAGATCGTTCTTTATTAAGAATGTTAAACTTTACTTACGTGTTAAAGGGTCTAAAACTAAATGGCATTTACACAATTTTAAGTGTCCTTGCAAATGGCAGAATCCTTGAAATCATATGCAGTTGAAAATTTTAACACATAAACAATCAAACAACAAACAATTGTTATAAACGTGCGATTGCATGGTACTATAGCACGCGAATGTGATATCTAAATGAATTGGTTTTTGGTCGTTACCTTTAATGTGTCCTGCTACGGTTTCGTTTTCTCTTCGGGTAGAAAAGCAGTTAGTGTTAAAGGATTCCCAAATATATAACAGAACTATAAACCACCTACATGTTTTATACCTTTCCTTACACCTTCATATAAAGTTTCATCTAGATCGTCTTTATGTCCATTTTGTTAGGTCTATAAGGCGGGGACGATATCACAATATAATAATCATAACTGATTGGATCAACAATTAAGCCGTTGTCAAAGACATATCTGTTTTTTGCAGCTGTTGTTCGTTAACATCTGTATCAGTTTGTCTTCCCTTCTGCCATTTCTACATGAACTCTTTGGCAGATTGCACAAAACCTTGAAAACTTCATATCAGCTTTTTTACACTATCATGTGGTTTGTTGACAATCCTATCTTGCAATCACTTTTTATTGACATTTAAGTAAGATTATCAGGAAGCTGTTGGTAGCTGTGTGGGTTCTTGTAATACGCATATCCTCTTTCACACACCAAATTCTTTCGATTGGGTACATGCTTCGATCTTTCGCTCGTGGAGTTGGAGGTACTTCCGAATTGAATGCTGAACAGCTGCCGTGTTAGTAGGGGCAAAAGTGGCCATTTAGAAGCTTTGTAATACTGCTCCCTTTTTTTACGTGATATGGCTTATACCAGGGAGGACATGTGACCTTCTCCATACGGACAATTAAGAAATGTGTAATCATGACCATTTTGTCAGGATTGAATTTTGCTTGGTTGAAGACTCTAACTTTCACAATTCTTTTTCTTTTTGTAGGATCTTCTAGTCTGCCAACTATTCACTGCTGAGAATAGCTGAGGTCGTGTCAAAGCTTGTTGCATCATGAAAAAAGTGAAAGCATATTACAAAAAGCTTGACAAGCTCCGGGATGCCTGCCCTATCGCAAGTGAGTGGCCCATCTACTTGTCCATCATTATAACGCGCTTTCTCTTTACTCTACCTTATGAGCTCACCGTGATATTCAGTCTTTCTCAGCTAAAGACTTCTTGTTCCGCAAGTCACTGGTTTTAACCGAATATTTCGAATTTGCAAGTCCTAGGGACAATATGTGCTGAAGTACTTTTCCCATTTGAATCTACCGTCTTTGTTGGTTGTACTTGCGTCTAAAAAAAGATTTCGAGGTTTATTTTGCATGCTTGACTCACTTCATCAAGATGCTATATTGATAACGCTACGTATCTATCACACTAATCTTGAGGCTATAGAACCATAAAGTCTTTCTGACTCGCACAGTTCATCCTGCACTACAGACTGCCATATTGCACATTCTTTTAATAAGTATGATTATAAGCTTATTGGAGGATTTGAGTTTCTCGATTTTGTAAACCTTTTCTCACCGGTTAGTAATGTTCTGGTAAGCTTCCCGTCTGTAGTAGATTAGTGCACCAACTGTATTAGCTCTTTGACACCTTTTGTATCTGAGACGGAATGATCAACAGGAAGAATTTCTGTAATCTTATTTATTAAATCCAAGACTACCTCATTTCACTGACGCTTGCGTGTAAGTAGTATTTGATAAGAAGCGTAGTGAGATTTGGATTTTTCAATTGCAACTCATACGTTGTAATAGACTAATATCAGTTGAATTACACCTAAAACATTCATATGGCAGAAGAAATAAGATTTATCTACAAGGCTGCCGAATGTGGCTTTCTGCAGAAATAATGATTATACTAATTGTAGATATTAGAATGCATTTAAATAAAAAGATAATATCAGTAGATGTCGAGATCCGGCTTGATAATTGCATTAGAACGAGTGGAATCAATTTGCATGTAGTACAACCAACAAAGACGATGGGTTCAAATGGGAAAAGTACTTCAGTACATATTCACCTTAGGACTTGAAAATTCGAAATATTCGGTTAAAACCAGTGACGTGCGGGACAAGAAGTCTTTAGGTGAGAAAGACTGAATATCACGGTGAGCTCATAAGGTATAGTAAAGAGAAAGCGCGTTATAATGATGGACAAGTAGATGGGTCGCTTGCGATAGGGCAGGCATCCCAGGGCTTGTCAAACTTTTTGTAATATGCTTCCAATTTTTTCATGATGAACAGGCTGTGACACGACCTCAGCTTTCCTCAGCAGTGAATAGTTGGCAGACTACAAAATCCTTCAAAAAGAAGAATAGTGAATGTTAGTTAGAGTCTTCAACCTGATCCTGAGAAAATTGTCATAATTACACATTTCTTAATTGTCCATATGGAGAAAAATACATGTATAAGCCATATCACGTATAACAAGGGAGGAGTATTACTAAGCTTCAATATGGCCACTTTTCCCTCTAATAACACGGCAGCTGTTCAGCATTCAATTCGGAAGTACCTCCAACTCCATGAGCGAAAGGTCGAACCCAATCGATAGAATTTGATGTGCGAAAGAGGGAGGGTATGCTTATTACAAGAACCTACACAGCTACCAACAGCTACCTGATAATCTTACTTATCTGTCGATAAAAAGTCATTGAAGTATAATTGTCAACGTACCACATGATAGTGTAAAAAACCTGATATGAAGTTTTCAAGGTTTTGTGCATTCTGTCAGAGAGTTCATGTAGAAATGGCAGATCGGAAGACAATCTGATATAGATGATAATGAACAACTGCTGTAAAAAACAGAAATGTCTTT
This sequence comes from Thermobia domestica, assembly GCF_964235325.1. Classification (NCBI taxonomy): domain Eukaryota; kingdom Metazoa; phylum Arthropoda; class Insecta; order Zygentoma; family Lepismatidae; genus Thermobia; species Thermobia domestica. Next base: position 123,656,965 of record NC_137468.1, read on the forward strand.
GACAACGGCTTAATTGTTGATCCAATCAGTTATGATTATTATATTGTGATATCGTCCCCGCCTTATAGACCTAAAAAAAATGGACATAAAGACGATCTTGATGAAACTTTATATGAAGGTGTATGGAAAAGGTATAAAACATGAAGATTGTTTATTGCTCTGTTATATTTTTGGAAGCCTTTAACACTAACTGCTTTTCTACCCGAAGATAAAACGAAACAGTAGCAGGACATACATAAGTTAGCGATCAAAACCAATTGATTTAGATATCACATTCGCGGACCATTCAATTGTACGTTTATAAGAATTGTTTATTTTTTGATTTTTTATATGTTAAAATTTTCAACAGCATATGACTTCGAGGATTCTGCCATTTGCAAGGACACTTAAAATTGTGTAACTGCAATTTAGTTTTTGACCCTTTAACAAGGAAGAAAAGTTTAACACTCATAATAAAGAACGATCTTTTGATATTCCATACGTGCCAAGACACCATGTACATTTTTATCCAAGACCGTGTTGAAAATATGAACGTCCAACGCAGTTGGTTTCGACTTATTGCCCTAGGTTTTATTAGACATAAGGATAGTCAATGCTAATTGCTCAGCACCTTGTTCCTTTGCGACTTTTCCAAGCTACTTTTCAGATAGAATCCCACGAAACTTAGATATTTTCTTTAACAGTTATATTAGACTTATGATCGTAATCTTGTAAAGGATTCACATTCAGGTTATTGGCCGGAATATCTATTAGGAAATCCTTAGGTAATTAGGTACGTGTATACTTTGTAGAACCAGGCCCGCTTCTCTTGGCCTCTAACTGGTTCAATTGCCACATCTAGCTTAACAAAATTCATACCAAAAGAAAACACAGCAGAGCACGTACTCAGAGCGACACGAATCGGTAAGCAGTCACATATCCTCACTGGAAGATCTATTGTTGTGTTCAGTAGTATAATCAGCTGAAATATATTATTGACACGTAGGAGGAATTTGTAACAATAGACGTATTTCTTCGGGAAGATGTTCACTGTGTTTGAGTGTGAATTTGCTAAGGTTTTTTATGTAGGGATCCGGCGCGCTTAACAACATGTGCATTAAATCTTTTATGTTGTCGCGACGAGAACTTTTTTTGGCATGATGTTCGCGGAACCGTCGAATATATTTACTCCGAGCTTCTTGTGCCTCTTCGGGAAGCTGTCCAATAGGAACCAGCGAAGAAACGACGATGTCCCATGTATCAATAATATATGCCCAGTTGCCGGCATGTAATATCAGTTATACGTGTCCACATATAATCGTGCAGTTTTCAGAGAATACATACCAGATACCTCACAGTTAATTGCACAACCACTAGCAATGGTATGTAAGAGAACTGCAAATCGTTTAATCAACTCTACATTGATGGCAGTAATGGACGCTGATAATGATGGATTCAGAAAAACTTGCGGGCAATATTGCCTCATTGCTTGTTCCGTAGCCTCGATTCGGTACATCCGTCAGGAAACCTATTTCTTCACGAAATCCCTTCTGTAGAAATTTCTTTCTTTGATCAACATTTGGTTGATCCCTCTTTCTCACTTGTCACGTATGATGTCCAGTCTATATACAATGTGCAACAGACAATCAGAGCACCCTATCCAGGAATGCAGACTTGGCAACCCGAATTCAAACGTTGTTGTGTCAGGCGCTAGTGCTGTAGTTTTGTGTGGATCGTTCATTTGCTTTGAAGATGCACCGCAGATGCAAAATCGTTAATATGATTGTTTGTGATATCACTACAGACCTTCACATCTACAATTGTCAGCATTAATCTGTGTTTCACTACTATTCGATGATCATTGTAAGTGATAGTTGTTGGTGAGAGACCTTGTAGTTGCTGTTGTATCTTAGTTGCTTCTGAACGTCTTAAATCTGCTGTTTCTTTCATGAACAGTAGCCTGATTGGCGGACAATAGCGTATTGGCAATCGCCGTGGATTATGCCAGAGTGTCTCTCAACCATATTGTAATTTTAGAGACAGTAACGAAATAGAAAACAAATATGTAAATTCATGTATATCGTCTTCTGTATCTGAACTATACCATTGTTTGTAGGCGATCTGACCTAACGCGCCATCACGAACACCATTTCAACTTCCTGATTGATCTCTCGCAGTATAGTACTTTTTCTGGTGATCAACCGCTCGATAGTATGATCAAGTAACGCTTGCCGCTGCACTTCCGCATATACATCTGTGATAATATCGGCTGGGTAGCAAGCTTTCTTTGCCTCTAACAGTTTATAGTATGTCGAATAGATATTTGCACTGTGTACTTTAGGCCGGTTACAAACTAACTGGTGTTGTTTCTTTGTCAATTTCTTGTCAACATATAATGCTAATGCCTCATCGTTTGTAATCTTAATTGGTACTGTCGTCTCTGGACTCTTGTACGCCTTTTTGATTCGGGATGCCTCGTGGGTGTCACATCAATCTCTTTCACATTATAAGAAGCATCACGTTTTTCTTTTGCACGTAAACCCATGTGGGCTGCATACACTAACTCTTCAGTTGTCGATGTTGTACTAAAGACTGCAACCGTCTTCTCTTTCCTTTCTCACTTGCTTCTTGAAAAGTTCTCTTAGACGCCCTACAGGTGTTCTCGGTGTCACACCTATACTAAATGATCTTGGTCGTCGTAATGTCACTGCATTCCATACGTTTGCAGAAAACTCCACTGTACTGTCAAGCCACTTACCATATTTGATTACAAAGTTATTCATTGCACGATGACAATTTTGCCGTTTCTCTTTGACATGTATACAAATACTATCTGTAACCTTTCTGACGCACTCTGCTAAATCCTCATCACAGTTTTGTAACCTTAATTTGTCCATTACACAGGTATAAAACTATTGGTTCTCTTGCAGCTATTGGGTTCACCTCTCCAGGCGTCGAAGAAGACTCGTTGTGTCAGCGTATACTCCATTTTTGAAAGTACAAGAAGCAACAATTATGCAAACATTTGCACATCATAGTTATTATGCACACACTACAATCATTACTCTACACACCTATAGTCATTAGAACCTGGAAACTGGTGGAGTATTGCTTTTACGCGTCAGTTGATTATAACTATTCCTAAGTACAGTATACGTTCTTGTTCCCTAGTGTTTCCCATCCCGACATAGCTGAACCAAAAACCCACGTCACACCTCATTCATGTCAGATGCATGTCATACCTTCATCTAAAGATGTTACTCTATATTTCTGGCATTGACCAAAAGCTGTCTCTGTTATATGCTGCAGACGTAAGTTCTAGCACGAAAACTGTCGATCAGCTGATTCCACTTTGCGTACAATTAATCTCGTTCGGCGTATCCGGCATAGTTCCCCATTTGTAATTTGGCACCTTAGTGGTTTTTTCCCAGCAATTGGGAACTTGGCGCAAGAATTCCCATCGTTTTCTCACTACTTCTCACAACTCGGATTTTTACATTTTGTCCGGCTAGAGGTGGCAATCGGACCACTGCGGGGCTATGAGACGAGTCCGGCCGATGAATTACTATAGCTAGCGGTGTAAAGCACAGATTCGCGATAGAAAGATGTTATGCAAGTCTGGTAGAACAGAGACAGCAACAAAATAATTGACCGGTTTTTTTTTTTTTTTTTTACTTATTTTATATTGGGAAATTTTCAGTTAAGTACACCTGAAAGATATCTACCTAGATTCACTTCCCAAACTTGGACCAGAAGGCCTGAAATTCCCCACTTGCGAATATGGTCCGAGAATTTGATCTTCTCGCTGCCCAAACAAAGTAATAGATTCCGCTGTTAACTTTCGCTTAGCCAGAAAGTTAAACTTGTGTCTATAAATAATTTCGAGGCGTCTTTTGCAACCTTGACTCACTTCATCATGATGCTATATTGATAACGCTACGTATCTATCACACTAATCTTCAGGCTATAGATGACTCGCACGGTTCATCTTGCAGTCCAGGCTGCTATATCGCACACTCTTTTAATAAGGAGGATTTGAGCTTATTGGAGGATTTGAGTTTCTCGAATTCTCCCCGGTGAGTAGTTCTGGTAAGCTTCCGCTCTGTAACTGATTAGTGCACCAACTGTATTAGCTTTTTGACACCATTCTTATCTGAGACGGAATTATTAACAGGAAGTATTTCTGTAATCTCATTTATTAAATTCAACACTACCTCATTTTGCTGACGTGAATAGAGCTTGCGTGTAAGGTTTCTTCTCAAGAGCAGAAAGCTACTCCACAAAATATACCAAATTAATCGCCAGCTATTTAGGCTTACAAAATGTACTCACCCTAACACTGAATCAGACTGTCAAATTTCCTGGTATGTATGCGAGCAAATCCATGGCCGTTTACCAGAGCCCTCCTACATCACCAAGTAATACCTTTATAAAAATAGAAGCAGCACATCTTATGTAGAATTCTGCATAGATGATCGCTGCATATAGCGGAATATCATGGCAAACTGCCTAGAGTACATTCCGTGCACAGTCCAGCTAAGAGCCGTTAACTTTAGCAAGAGAACATTGTATTACCTAGTTGAAAAAAACATTCAGATATTATCTAAGAGTAGATATCCAGATACGTGTTGTTTTCTTATCAAAACGAATGCGGGCAGTTATAATGCAATACAACCAACCAGACATAATAATATATGATAAAAAGCGTAGTGAGATTAGGATTTTTCAATTGCAACACACGCTATAATACTCAAAAATCTTTTGAAAAATTACTTTCAGTTGCAAAAGATTTAAGATTTACCTACAAGGCTACTGAATGTGGTGTTCTGCAGAAATAATGGTATTACTAATTGTAGATATCAGGATGTATTTAGATAAAGAGATAATGACAGCAGATGTCGAGATCCGCCATGATACTTGCATAAGAACGTGTGGAATCAGTGTGAATGCAGTACAACCGACTTGAGCGAGCGGTTTGTAATGGGAAATGTAAAGCAGCTCATATTGTTCTTAGGACTTTGAAATTCGAATTATTCGAGTTTAAACCCAGTGACATGCGGAACAAGAAGTCTTTAGCTGATAAAGATTGTATATCGCGGTGAGCTCATACGGTATAGTAAAGAAAAGCGCGTTAAAATGTTGGACAAGTTGATGGGTCATTTGCAACAGGATAGACATTACCGAGCTTGTTAACCTTTATGTAATATGCATCCACGACGACAGAAAACGCATTAAAATGAGAACATTACCAGAGATTTCACTTGATTTTAATGTAATAATATTCTACACTGTCTGAAAAGACATATTAATAAGAGATCACTGAGTTTTGCGGTAATTAAAGAAATGATTTTCAGGAATGACAGAGATGTTCGATTTTTAATTTTTGTTTAGATTGCAAAAGGTGTGCCAATAATTCCAGGGTTCTATTTCGAGATGTCCGGTAAGGTTAAATGGTTCATGCCGGCTTATGTCCTTCTTACATGCTGTGAAATTTAGAAGTCAGCAGTGGACATCAGCATCTATTTCTTAATTCCTATTGGCTTAGAGCTAGTAAAGCAATTGTACATTGATTACGATGCCGTAGGATCTTTTGTTGTGTACCTAGGTCTAAAAAGACGAAGCAGTAGTGCTTTTAGAGCTCCGTAACTCACATTATACAATGTCGTACCATTTAAACAACCGTGGATTAACTTCTCCCTTTAATAAGACGAGGTTATCACAGACGTATAGCTTCGGGAATTAACCGCGGTTTGTTTTAGGTGGGCCCTTGGGATTGAAAATTTTGTGATACCAAATGTAAAAAACTCTAGTATTAATTTATCAATGATAATTAAGCAGTTGCTGTATTTCCCCTTTATAAGAAACTACAATATTATTTGAGAATGCTTCCTGCTGAAGAAATCTATTTAAGAGTCATAACGCAATCACATTTTTTTTTAATTGTTAGCCTGATTGAACCTTTTAATCCAAAGAGTTGTGTTCTTACGGATATATATAATTTAAAGAAAGAATCCTGTGTGTTAACACGCGAGCCTATGAAATATGCGTTTCATTAGCGTCCTGCTGCGTACTAAAACTTACATATAGAGTTGTGTAGCATTCACTAGGTTCCGGTCTATCATTAATAATATTTTCGCATTTGTATACTGTAAAACTTGCTATGAAACCAATTATATTCTAACCTCCAAAGCAGCCTAACTTTGGACCAGCGAGCAGTGATCTGATAAATGAGACAATAAAGAACAGATTTCAAGTTTTTTGAGATCTTTTCCAACACGGTTGTGTGGAAAATATATACGGTATAATAAATCCTCAGTCCTGAGTCTTCACAATACAACCAAATTGGTGTGTGGGATCAAGTGAGCTCACTGTATGCTTTGATTAATAACTTAGTGTCACACATTTCATATAACAAAAAAGTCATTTATTTCATAATTCTGTTGATGAAAATTCTTCATATCCAAGTTTTTGTTTGATACTACAGTAGCATTGTATTAATAAGAACATCGTATCCCAATTATTCATTGTGACATCCTCTTTCCCTCTAATACTATACACTCATGTTATTGATGTGTCAATGCTGTGTTACTCCAAACATATAATCAAGTCGTTGCTATAACGTCTCGCGTCTTGATTTCCTTTTCTCAAACAACCATGGATAGCTATTCATCTTGTGAAAGTTTCGCCACAATGATTGTGTAATGGTGAGCTACACACCTACCCTTTCGTAATAAGCAGTGTAGTCACTCTGTAATTCTTCAGTATATTAATATCAAATACTAATCCTCTACTCTTATGCATACAGTAAATGAGTGCAAGAAAAGTGAACAAAGCTGTAGCGTCATGACATTAGATCAGCCAATATACTGCAACGGTGTTCAAATCGTACCTGGAGCTGAAGAAATTTCTGAACGGCCCAAGTTGTACCGCTTTTAAGAGGTTAGAAGTTTGAGGTAAGAGGCACGATTGTATATATTATGTCAGGAAATGGTATAGAAGATATTTGGTGTATCCTGTACAATTTGTAAACTTTAGTGAAAATGCTGAATGGAAATGCTTATTCAAGATCATTGAGAACTCACTTTTAGATTTTGCTCCGGGACCTCTACATGTGCTTATCAAGACATTTACAACCGTCGGAGGAGATGACAAAAACTACGATCTGCGATCTTATTCAACTACGACTGGATGAGGAAATCAATATGCAACTTTTAAAACAAAACGAAATTGCATGACAGAAACCATATTACAAAACCTCGAAATTAAGTACATTAAGTACGTTCATAAAATATGTTAATCGCTATTTTCACCTTATATTTTATGGATATAAAATACAATTAGACAGGAAAAGTGCCGAAAGAGATTAAGGTCTTTCGGGAAATATCGGCAACGATCGAATATAGATCTGCTATTGAGGCCAGGACAATTATATCACACTTCTTGAGAAACTTGGAGATCAATACAAGACGGCTTCAAGTGATGCAATCAGTTTTCTAAGGAGTAAAGGTAGCTGTATATTGAGAGGAATTATGCAAGAAACTACAAACTAGAGATCTGTAGCTTTTGATGGGGTCTAGTTGGCTCTTTAAAGAATCTTACTAAATGACTTCATTAGATGTTGTTGATCTGAAAGGGAATGCTACGAATTTATTAAATTTAGAGCTGTTCAGCATTCAATTCGGAAGTCTCTCCAAGTCAAGGAGCGAAATGGTCTGAGCATGAACCCAATCGATTGAGTGGCTTGGAAAAGTGGCAAAGGAACAAGGTACTGAGCAATAAGCAATGATTATCTTTATATCGTATAACACATAGGGCAATAAGTCGAAACCAACTGCGATGGACGTGAGTAGAGCTTTCATTCTTGCTACCCTGTTTGGATAAAAATGTACATGGAGTCTTTGCATGTATGGAATATCCAATGATCGTTCTTTATTAACAGTGTTAAACATTATTTCCTTGTTAAAGGTTCGAAATCTTAATGGCAGTTACAGAATTTTAAGTGTCCTTGATAATGGCAGAATCCTCGAAGTCAATCATATCCTGTTGAACATCTTAATATATAAACAATCAAAAAATAAACAATTTTTATAAACGTACGATTGAATGATACTGAAGCACGCGAATGTAATATCTAAATGAATTGGTTTTGCTCGTTAACTTAAGCGTGTACTGCTACGGTTTCGTTTTCTCTACGGGTACCAAAGCAGTTCGTGTTAAAGGATTCCAAAATATATAACAGAACATTAAACCACCTTCATGTTTTATACCTTCATTAACGTTTAGTAAAGATCGTCTTCATGTCACTTTTTTTAAGTCTACAAGGCGGAAACGATATAACAAAATATTAATCATAACTGATTGGATCAACAATTAAGCCGTTATCAAGGACATATCCGTTTTTTACAGCTGTTGTTCGATATCATCTATATCAGATTGTCTTCCGATCTGCCAATTCTACCTTGAATACTTCATATTGACCCTTTTACACTAACATGCGGTTCATGACAAACCTATCTTGCAATCACTTTCTATCTACAGATAGGTAAGCTTATCCGGCTGGAGCAGATGGTGACTGTGTGGGTCCTGGAATTCGCATATCCTCTTTCACACACCAAACTTTTTCGATTGGGTACATGATTAGACAACTTTGCTCGTGAAGTTGGAGGTACTTCCGAATTGAATTCGGAACACCTGCTGTGTTATTAGGGGGAAAGGTGGCCATATTGAAGCTTTGTAATATTCCTCCCTTGTTATACCTGAAATGTTTTATACCAGCGAGGACATGTATCCTTCTCCATACGGGCAAATAAGAAATGTGTAATCATGAACATTTTGTCAGGATTGAGTTTTGGTTAGTTGAAGACTCTAAGTTTCACAATTCTTCTTTTTGAAGGATCTTGTAGGCTGCCAAGTATTCACTGCTGAGAATAGCTGAGGTCGTGTCACAGCCTGTTGCATCATGAAAAAAGTGAAAGCAATCATTTAATAACGCCAAAGTTTCTTTAAATTTAGTAATTTCGTAGCATTTCTTTTCAGTAGTGCTTCTAGTAACCTTAAAAGAATCAGCAACTGCTTATGAAGTTTTCTAGTAGGAATCTTAAAAGATCTGAATCAGTCCCATAAACAGCTACAGATTTCCCTTTTGTAGTTTCTTCCATTACTCTTGTGTATACAGAGCTACTTATATCTTTTGTCTCTATTTGCATCATTTGAAGCTGTCTAATATTTCTCAAGAACTGTGATTGAATAGTCGTGGCTTCAATGGCAGAATAAAATTGGATCGTGTAGAGAAACCCCGAGAGCTCTTTTTTCTCTTTTTGCACTTGCTAACGAGAAAATTTCGTGGCCTTCATTAAAAACTGTTCGAAAATAATATCATTTGGAACTTCGTTCAAGAAGTCGTGTTTTTCTGCTAATTGTTCCTTGAGAAAGTTCCTTGAGTTGTTAATTTCTTGTAATCGTCTGACACCTTATTTTCCTTGAGGGCTTCCATCTGTTGAGTATAGTGATGTTCAAATTTTTCATAGACCAGCTGCGTGAGAAAACGGAAGCATTAGTTTAATTACGATCAAATGAAGGTTCTAGTCCCCTGTTCAATTTAGTACTTTTGGAAGAATTCAATACGGTTATGACCTTCTCTATATATTGAAGCCAAAGTTAACAGTTCGCAAAATGTCACCGTCTTAATTTTCAGATTAATTAATATGGTTTTTGTCATGCAATTTCATTTTCTTCTAAATGTTGAATAGTGATTTCCTCATCCAGACGTTGTTAAAAGATCGTATATCCTAGATTTTGTCATCTCCTCCTACGGTTGCAAATGTTTTCATAACCAAATGTAGAGGTCCCCGAGCAAAGTCTAGAAGTGAGTTCTCAATGATCTTGAGTAGGCATGGCCATTCAGCATTTTCACTAAAGTTGTCATAGTGTAGAGGATACACCAAAGTTCTTCTATACCATTTCCTGACATAATGTATGAAATCGTGCCTAGAAATTAGTTAAGTGCTAACCTCCTAAAGGCGATACAACTTTCGACTGTTCACAAATTTCTTCATCTGAGGTACGATTTGAACACCTTTCCAGTATAATGGCTGATCTAATGTCATAACGCGTATGCTTTATTCACTTTTTATTCACTTATTTAATGTACGCAGAGAGTAGAATACACAGTATTAGTACATGATGTTGAAATATTGAAGAAATACAGAGGGACTACACTGCTTTCAACAAAAGAGAGGTCTGTATATTATCATTACAGAAGCGTTGTGGCGAAGGTTTCTCAAGATGAACATCTATCCAAAGGTTGTTTGAAAATAGGAAGTCCAGACGCGTGATGCGAGTGAAGGTTTGAAACTCCCGAGGAAGACAGCATTGACAAACCAAAAACATTAGAGGGAGAGTGGATATCAGAATGAAGAAATGTGAAAAGATATTCTTATCAAGACAAGGCTACCGTGATATGTGTTTACTTTTTCATTTATTTACTTGGATATGGAGTATTTTGATCAATAGACATCTGAAAAAAATGACTTTTTTGCTCTATGTAATGTGTGGCACTTAGTTACTAATTAAAGCATACAGTGAACTTATATGGAACTGTAATTATAATTAGCCCTCAGTTTGGTTGCTTTGTGATGACCAGTTTTACTGAGTTTGTAGTGAACACAAGACTGACTATACCATAAATATTTTCTAATTAACCAAGGGAAGATAATAAAAGAACCTGATATGATTATTTGTCTAATGGATCAGATCACCGGTCTCAGAACAAAAGTAAAACTGCTTCGGAGTTTTGAATATAATGTGCTTAGAATATAATAGGTTCCATATTATTAATGATAGACCGGAACCTAGTGAATCCTACACATCTCTCTATGTAAGCACTAGTGAGCAGCAAGGACGCTAATTAAATGCATATTTGATAGTCTCGAGTGTTAACACACAGGAGACTTTCTTTAAATAATATATCCGTAAGAAAACAACTCTTTGGATTAAAAGATCAAGAAAAGGTGAGAACGTGATGGGTGTTAAGTAGATTTCTTCAGCAGGAACCACTCTCAAATAGTATTGTAGTTGCTTAGAAACGGGAAGTAAATCAATTGTTTGATTATCATTGATAAATTATTACTTATAATTTTTAAATTTGGTATCACAACATTTTTCATTCCCAAGGGCTCACCTAATACAAAGAGCAGGTCGTTACCAAAGCTATATGACTGTGAACCCTCGTCTTAGTAAAAAGAAAAGTAAATCCACGTTTTCTTAAATAGTACGCAATGTATAATGTGAGTTAAGTAGCTATAAAAGCACTACTGCTTCGTACTTAAGACCTAGGTACACAAAGCAAGAATCTCCGGCCTCCGGTTCATTGTTGAATATCTATACTAGCTCTAACCCAATAGAAATTAAAGAATACATGGCGACGTCCACTGATGATTTCTAAATTTCACACAATTTTTATATAGACATAAGCCGCCATAAGCCCTTTAGCTCTCGCGGACTACCTTGAAATGGAACCCTGAATTATTGGCACGCCATTAGCACCCTAAACCACTAATTAAAAATCCAAAATCCCCGTCTATCTTCTAAATTTTTCTGTAATCACCGGATCATTTAAAGATCGTTTTAATCTTTTATTTTTATCTTTTTTAATATATTGTAGAATACTATTACAATGAAGTCACGTGACATCTCTGCTAATGTACTCATTTTGCGGTGATTTCTGGTGGTGTAGATGCATATAACAAAAAGCTTGACAAGCTCGGAGATGCCTGCCCTATCGCAAGTGACCCATCAACTTGTCCATCATTATAACGCACTTTCTCTTTACTATACCTTATGAGCTCACCGTGATATTCAGTCTTTCTCAGCTAAAGACTACTTGTTCCGCACGTCACTGGTTTTAAAATCCATTATTTCGAATTTGCAAGTCCTAAGGACAATGTGTTAAAGTACTTTTCCCATTTGAACCCACCCTCTCTCGTCGGTTGTACTGTAGGCAAACTGATTCCACTCGTTCTAATGCAAGTTTCATGCCGGATCTCGACATCTACTGATATTATCTTTTTATCTAAATGTATCCTTATATCCACAATTAGTATTACCATTATTTCTGCAGAAAGCCATGTTCGGCAGCCTTGTAGATAAATCTTATTTCTTCTGCCATATGAATGTTATAATTCAACAGATAATTCTGATACAACGGTTGAGTTGCAATTGAAAAAACCTAATCTCACTACGCTTCTTATGAAATATTATTTTGTCTGGTTGGTTGTAGTGCATGCTAACTGCTTGCATTCGTTTTGATAAGAGAACACGCGAATCTCGACAAGTCCTCTTGGGAAAATATTATCTAAACGTTTCGGTATCTTAGAATTACTATTTTTTCTGAAAACAGTCTGAAGAATAGATCTAAGCACATATCTGTGTATTTCGACTTTCTTCTTGCCAATGTTAACAGTTCTACGTAGGAATGTACTCTAGGCAGATTCCCATGGTATTCGGCTTTATGCAGCGGAGACCTAAGCAGAAACCTACAGACGATTTGGTACTTCTATTTTTGTAAAGGAATTTATTTGGTGATCTAGGATGACTCTGGTCAACGCCCAAGGAATGCTCGCATACACACCAGGCCAAATGACAGTCTGGTTCAGTGTTAGAGATGAATACACTTCGTGAGCCTCAAATGCTGGCAATTAATCATGTACATTTCGTGGAGTAACTTTCTGCTCTTGAGAAGAAAACTTTCATTCGGTGGGAGGACACGCAAGCTCTATTCAGGTCAGCGAGATGAGGTAGTGTAGAATTTAATAAATAAGATTACAGAAATTCTTGTTATTGATCATTCCGTCTCAGAAATGGAAGGTGTCAGAAAGCTTGTATAGTTGGTGAACTAATCTGCTACAGAGGGAAACTTACCAGAACTTTACTTACCGGTGAGAAACCGTTTAGATCGAGAAATTCAAATCATCCAATAACCTTAACAGTTTGAAAGCCGTCGTGGATGCTTTTAAAAAATACTCAGAAGACTAGCCATTTTTGGTGTTTTTATAAAAAGAATTAAAAAATATTCTATATGTTAATATGTGTGTTTATTATACCACATGAAAGGTCAGTGCTTTCTCTACATTCGCAAACAAACATTACAAGCATACATGTGTCATAAGGGGAGCTATAATTGATTATCTTGGATATGATTTTCGATATAGGAAAAAGGCTATACTTTGAGTTCTTAAGTGTACATAGCCTTGGTATGATAAACACGGAAACATTCTGGCATGCATAGATCCACATCACAATCAGGACACATCCAAGTTGTGTTCTTTCGGTTGCGTTTGCCATCATATATCTTTCCTACATTAGAACAGACCTTACAATGTCTAGTACGTCTCTCTTTCTTTTCAGTAGCGGGAACCTTCTTTGCAAAATGTCTTTTGGTCAATCTGTAGGTTCAAGTTGAAGTTTCAGGAACGTTTTGAGCTTCGATAGATGCTTTTTCACTCAAGCTGCCGAAAGTCAACTAAATGCACATTGTTCTTCTCTTGTCTACTTCTAGTTTTATGTATAGTATCCATGACATATTGAACAAGTGTCCACTACTTCAGTTGCTTCTGATTGAAGGAGTAATACGCCACTAATTGATCACTTTTGTCCACACCAACTTTGTATATACTGTAGTCTAACACTACGTTCGGTTTTGTCATCCCTACAGGTCCGTTCTTAGATTTCTCTGTAATTTCAGTGGATGTAGCTTGATATTTATTTGGAAGCATCAAGACGTACCTTGTATCTTTCCACTTCACACACAAAAGATGATGTTTAAGCTGAAACATTATATCACCTTTTTTCAGTTCTTTTGAATAACTGTAGCCTTAGGCACGTCCTTTCTATTTGTCATAAACGTTCCAACAGCCATTGTGTTCCTTTCCCAGGAACACGAAGGCTCAAAGTCAGGATCAGGTACTAAGTCAGGATCAAGTTCTGCATCGTCATGGCCATCCTCAAATTCCAACTCCCGTTCTGATCAAGAATCAATATAAATTTCCTCTAATAAATCAGCAATATTGTGGTCACTTAGTTTTCTTGCCATTCGTGTTCATTCAGTTTGAAAGGGGAAAAAAACTGACGGAAGAACACCTTCAAGTATCTCTCTGCAACATGCTACGAGCTCAAATGCGACTACTTATTGTTCTCCCTTCCTCTCTACAACAGACTCCATTTTTTGCCCACCATGGTGTAACAGCATCCACAGGTATCCCTACAGATTCTTCAAAATCATCTTGCACGTCTCTGGCATGCAAAAAGGAATCCTATATAATAATATTTGCTTGCAAGACCATAGCAAGTGCATGGCCTGCTTAGCCAAAATACCGTGCTCGTGCTATAAGAGTGTGCCATATGGCAGACTGTAGTGCAAGATGAACCGTGCGAGTCAGAAAAGCAGCTTGGTACAGTCCCTGCTGAGCAGTAAGCATTGATTGTCCTTATGTAGTATAAAACCTTGGGAAATAAGTTGAAACAAACAGGGATCGACGTGTAGTAGAAATTTCATTTTTACGCCCTCTCTTGGATAAAAATGTACATGGAGTCTTTGCATGTACCGCATATCGAAACATCGTTCTTTTTTAAGAGAGTTAAACTTTACTTCCCTTCAGGAGAGTCTTAAATTAAACGGCAGATACATAATCATAAGTGTCGTGGTAGGTGGCAGAATCCTTGGAGTGAATCATCTGCTGTTGAATATCTTAACATAATCAAACAATAAACAATTGTTATAAACGTAAAATTGAATGATACTGTAGTACGCGAATGTGATATCTAAATGAATTGGTTTTTGGTCGTTACCTAAAATGTGTCCTGCTGTATTTCTCTTTGGGTTCCTTAGCAGCTAGTGATAAACGATTCCAAAATATGTAACTACAACAATAAACCACCTTCATGTTATATACCTTGTCCTTACACCTTCTTTTAAAGTTTCATCCAGATCGTCTTCATTACCATTTTATTAGATGTATAAGGCTGGAACGTTATTACAAAATAATAAACAACCAACAATTAAGCCGTTGTCAATGACATATTGGTTTTCTACAGCTCTAGTTCGTCATCATCTAAATCAGATTGTCTTCCGATCTTCCATTTGTAAGTGAAGACCCTTGGCAAAATGCAGAAAACCTTGAATACTTTTTATCTAAAGATGTGTAACCTTACACTTACACGTCGCTCGTTCACAATCCTATCTAGCAATCACTTTTTATCTACAGATGAGTAAGCTTATCCGGCTGGAGCCGATGGTAGCTGTGAGGGTCCTGGATTTCGCATATCCCCTTTCACACACCAACCTCATTCGATACCCAACTTGGTAACACTGGTCATCACAAAGGAACCAAACTGTGGGTTAATCAATTAATCTTTTCATATAATCACACTGTATGCTTTGATTAGTAACAAAATGTTACACATTTCATAGAAAAGAAAAAGTCATTTATTTCGGATGTCCCTTAATGAAAATTCTTCATATCCAACTTTTTGAATGAATAAGTAATAATATATCACGGTAGCATTGTCTTGATAAGAATATCGTATCACATTACTTCACTCAGACATCCACTTTTCTTCTAATGCTATACACTCATGTTCTTGGTGAGTCAATGCTGTCTTACTCGGAAGATTTAATCAAGTCTTCACTCGCGTCTCGATTTCCTATTCTCAAACATCCTTTGGATAGTTATTCATCTTGTGAAAGCTTCGCCGCAACGATTGTGTAATGGTGAGACAAACACCTTACCTTTTGATATAAGCAGTGTGGTTCCTCTGAATTCCTTCAATATTTCAACATCAAGTACTAATACTAAATATTCTACTCTTCTGCATACAGTAAAAGACTGCAAGAAAATAGAAAAAAGCACATGCGTTATGACATTAGATCAGCCATTATACTGGAAAGGTTTCAAATCGTACCACAGCTGAGGAAATTTCTGAAAGGTCCAGTGTTGTAACGGTTTTTTTATGAGGTTTGCAGTTAAGTAATTACTAAGCCCGATTGGATACATTAGGTCAGGAAACGGATCCAGGTGGGAAATGGTCTAAGTTAAAACCCAATAACAATCTGGTTCAGTCTTAAAGATGATTACACTTCGTAAGCCTCAACTGCTGGCGATTAATCGGGTACATTTTGTGGTGTAGCTTTCTGCTGTTGAAAAGATATTTTTGAGTCGATGGACAGGACACGCAAACTCTATTAAAGTCAGCTAAATGAGGTAGTGTTGAATTTAATAGATTCTTCTTGTTAATCATACCGTTTCATTTATGAAAGGTGTCTAAAAGCTAATATAATTGGTGAACGAATCTGCTACAGAGGGGAAACTTAGCAGAACTTTACTCACCGGTGAGCAAACGATTAGAAGATCGAGAAATTCAAATCCTGCAATAAACTTAATAAGAGTGCGCGACATGGCAGTCTGTAGTGCAAAATGAACCGTGCGAGTCAGTAAGACTTTAAGGTTCTATAGGCTGAAGATTAGTGTGAAAGATACATTGCGTTCTCAATATAGCAGCTTGATGAAGCGAGTCAAGGTTGCAAAAGACGACTCGAAATTTTTTTACACGCAAGTTAAACTTACAAGCTAAGCGAAAGTTAATAGTAGTATCTATTACTTTCTTTGGGCATCGAGACAAGCAAGTACACGAACACTAATACTATGGTAGAAAATTCAGGGCTTCTGCTGGAAGATGTGGAAAGTGGGCCTAGGAAGTTTTATATCTTTCAGGTGTAATTAACTGAAAATCTTCCATTGTGACCTAAGTACCAAAACATATTTTGTCAATCGATAATTTTGTTGATGTCTGTGTTCTACATATGTTCTACCAGGCCTGTATAATTACTTTGTATCGCGAATCAGTTCTTTAAACCGCTAGCTTCATAAATTCATCGGCCGGACTTGTCTCACAGGCCAAGAGAGGCGTGCCTGGGTCTACAAGGAAATCTCGTACCTAATTACCTAAAAATATGCTATTAGAGTTTCATGCAAATTAGCTACATGTAATTCCTTTACAAGCTTACGACCATAAGTGTAATACAAGTGTTTCGGAAAATTGTTAAGCTTCGTGGCCTTCTGAGTGAAAAGCAGCTTCTTTTAGTCGCAAACGAAGAAGATGCTAAGCAGTACGTATTGATTGTCGTTATGTCGTATAAAACCTAAGGCAATAAGTTGAAAGCAACAGCGATCGACGTGTTATAGAGCTTTCATTCTTACGCTCCCTCTGGGATAAAAATGAACATGGAGTCTTTGCATGTACCGCATATCAAAGCATCGTTCTTTATCAAGAGAGTTAAACTTTGCTTCTTTTTAGGAGGTATAATGCTGAGATACACACATCTCCTTTTCATATAAGCAGTGTATTGCCTCTTTATTTCTTCAATATTTCAACATCAAGTACAATACTATATATTCTACTCTTCCGCATACAGTAAATAAATGCAAGAAAAGAGAACAAAGCAGATGAGTTATGACATTAGATCAGCCATTATACTGGTAAGGTGTTCAAATCGGACCTGCAGCTAATGAAATTTCTTAACCGTCCAAAGTTGTACCGCCTTTAGGAGGCTTCCAGTTAAGTAATTTCTAGGCAGGATTGGATACATTATCTCAGGAAATGGCATAGGAGAAATTTGGGGTATCCTGTAAACTATGACAACATTAGAAAAATGATGAATAGCCATGCCATATCAAGATCATTGAGAACTCTATCTAGACTTTGCTCCGGGTCCCCTACATGGGGTTATGAAGACACTTACAACCGTCGGAGGAGATGAAAAAATCTAGGATCTGCGATCTTATTCGGCAACGTCTGGATGAGGAAATCTCTATGCAACATTTACAACCAAATGAAACTCCATGAGAAAAACCATATTAGGAAATATCAAAATTAAGACGGACATTATTAGAACCGTTAATTTTGACTGCTGTATAAAGGTATTATTATAAGAAATTAAGAACACAAGGAATATTGACGTTTAGCAGAAAAAGAGGCGTTTTGGAGCAAAGTTCCAAGTGATATAATAATCGAACTGCTTAACGATAGCCACAATTTTTCTGGAGGATTAACTCAATATGAGTCACAACGTTAGCAAAATTAATCCTTCATTTAAATACTGTTACGATAAAAAAAAGTTCTACAGTACCTTTGTGAACATCATCTTATCATCAGAGCTACAGTATGAGATAATGCCACCTTCCTTGTGTTATAATATGTCAATGCCCAAGAATGTCAATTTCACTGCGATGAATACTGCAGTCTCTCTCTTGTCTAGTGTTTTAAAACCCACACGTAGAAGGATAAATCCTTCTACACGCAATGGTGTGGACTAAAAATGGCCAGTCAAATCTGCCTTAAGAGGATATGCGAAATCCAGCATCCGCACTGCTACCATTGCCTTCAGCCGGATAAGCTTACTTAACTGTAGATAAAAAGTGATTACCAGGTAGGATTGTTATCGAGACCCATGTAAGTGTAAAAGTGACGATATGAAGTATTCAAGGTAGTCTGCATTGTGCCAAGAGAGTTCATTTACAAATGGCAGATCGGAAGACAATCTGATTTAGATGATGACAAACAACAGCTGTAGAAAACCAATATTTCTTTTACAACGGCTTAAATAATGATCCAATCTCGTATGATTAATATTTTGTAATACCGTCCCATCCTTATATACCTAGCAAAATGAACATGATGACGATCTTGATGAAACTTTAAATGAAGGTGTATGGACGAGGTATAAAACAAGAAGGTGTTTTATTCTTCTGTTTACATATTTCGGAATCATTTAACACGAGCTGCTTTGTTACCCGAAGAAAAAATGAAACAGTAGCTGGACTTATTTAAGTTAACGATCAAAAACCAATTCATTTAGATATAACATTCGTGTACTACAGTTTCACTTAATTGTACGTTTATAAAATTTATTATTGTTTGATTGTTTATATGTTAAGATGTTCAACAGCAGATGACAGACTCCATGGATTCTGCCATCTGCAAGGACACTAAACATTGTGTAACTACCGTTTACTTTTCGAATCCCCTAAAAAGAAGCAAAGTTTAACTCTCTTAATATAGAACGATGTTTCGATAAGTGATACATGGAAAGACTCCACGTACATTTTAAATCAAGAGGGCGAAGAAATGTAAGCTCTACTAGACGTCGATCCCTGTTGGTTTTAAGTTATTGCTCTAGGTCTTATACGACATAAGGACAATCAATTCTTACTGCTAAGCACCTTGTTCCTTTGCGACTGTACCGAGCTGCTTTTCACTCAGAAAACCACGAAGCTTAACAATAATCCTTTACACATATGGTCCTAAACTGGTAAAATTTCACATGCAGGTTATTTGCCTGAAACTCTAATACATGATATTTAGTTAATTAGAAACGTGTTTATTTGTAGACCCGGCCCGACTTCTCTTGGCCTGTGAGACAGTTCCGACCGATGAATTAGTAAAGCTAGCGGTTTAAAAAACTGTTTCGCGATACTAAGTAGTTAAACAGGCCCGGTAGAACAGGTCTAGAACAGAGACATCAACAAATTATCAATTGATAATTTTTTTTGTACTCAGGTTACGTTAGCAGATTTTCAGTTAGGAGCACCTAAAATATTTAAATCTTCCTAGGCTCACTTCCCACATCTTGGAGCAGAAGCCCTAAATTTTCTCCCTTAGTAATAGTGTTCGAGTACTTGCTAGTGTCGGTGCCCAAATAAAGTAATAGATACTTCTATTAACTTTCGATTAGCCTGAAACTTAACTTGCGTCTATAAAAAATTTTAAGACGTTTTTTGCAAACTTAACTCACTTCATCAAGATGTTATATTTATAACGCTACGTATATATCACACTAATCTTCAGGCTATAGAACCTTAAAGTCTTTCTGACTCGCACGGTTTATCTTCCACTACTGAGGGAATATCGCACAATCTTAATGAGCTTATTGGAGGAATTGAATTTCTCGATCTTCTACACATTTTCTCACCGATGAGTAAAATTCTGCTAAGTTTCCCTCTGTAGCAGATTAGTGCACCAACTGAATTAGCTTTATGA